>NW_027072035.1:8205295-8805295 GCF_038088225.1 Cyrtonyx montezumae
GAAAGGAAAGGAAAGGAAAGAAAAGAAAAGAAAAGAAAAGAAAAGAAAAGAAAAGAAAAGAAAAGAAAAGAAAAGAAAAAAGAAAAGGAGAAGAAAAGAAAAAAGAAAAGGAGAAGAAAAGGAGAAGAAAAGAAAAGGTCAGGGTAAAGGACTCACGGACTCTGATACAAAGGTAAAGGAAGCTGTTCAGGCATGATCTGAAGGCAGATCTATGTCTAAGGAAGGGCAATAGCATTTTCACACCTGGAAAGCATGCAGTTCCTATGAAAGGCAAACCAAGAATGAAAAAAGTGGAACCACCTTCACAAAGCATTAAACCCTCAGGTAAAATATGTGGGACTTTGCTTTTCTTACCTGTGTCAGTAAGTAAAAGGGCTCAGCATTATCTGTTAACTCACCATCTGCTATGTATTTGAGACATGGTGCATGATCCAAACTTGCTTGTTTAAGAAATTTAGAAATAAATACTGCCTTGTATTCTTTAAGAAAATACAGATATACAGAGGCCACACTGGAATCTGTTTGCTTTAACTATGGGGCTGACTGGCAAGTATCATCTCATAGCACCAGATACAAATGGATCATTTCATCTACCCACCGTCACAGGCAAGTACTATAAGAGCCATTATCATGGTTATGCCAAATCTAACTTCCATGGGAGTAAAACCTCACATAATCAGTATCAGTTTGTAGCTACTAGCAAAGCCAATCAAAACAACAAATTCAGTAAAGTAAAAGCTGTTCAATATTGGAAGCTTTAATGGGTCTAATTTCATGTTTCAATTTCCATAAATTCATTTCAATTCTATTTACCTCCTATTGATTGAGATTATATTTATCTATAACATTTGTGAAAAACTTTGAGAATCTTTTCTTTCAACTTAATGAAATCTATCACATTCTTTATTTTATTATTTTTTGTGGAAACACAACATGTTTTATAAATACCAAACACTCCAAATGCATTGTTACTTTAAGTAGGCACTATGTATCACTCAGCTGTTCAGTTTGTAATACAGTCTCATTACCATACTCATTATTGTGAATTACAGAGTTTGCCTGGCTAGCCTTCATTAACTATCTGTCACTTAAACACTGATTTGTCTTTATGTATAAAGTTAATTTTATAAAAGCACCTGAAAATGCACAGAAAATTCAGACTTAATCTGTTCCTCAGTATTTCTGCAAGACTTCAATGACTGTTACAAAGCTATGTTTTGCTTTAACTTTATTGTTTCATTAGTATACATGTATGACATCACATAATTATATGCCTGCAGTAACAGAGATAATTTTTCCCCCCTCCTTCTACTTTCTGTTAGGTAAAATGATGGTTTTCTATGTCATAGGCAGTGGCTGATTTAATGAGACCTTGAACAGGATCAGCTTTCTAGATCATGCTTTTCACAAAACAGTAATTTGGTCCCAGAACTTTAAAGCTTCATTTTATTGCTTCAGGAAAGGTTGCCAGTTTCTTTTATAAGTTGTTTCTGAAACATTCAGGAAAATACATTTCAAAACCTGCAGTATTTTAGTAATTCCACTCTAGTGCTCATAAAGCACTATAGTCTAGTCTGAAAGAATCTGAAGGGGGAGTAATGCAGTTTGAAAATAGATCATTTATCCTTTTGAATTTTGAGAAATCACTTCTCTTTGTAGGTTTTGATCATCCATAATCTCAGATGGGAACAGAATCACTTGTAATTACTGCGCTGTCGTTATCAAATATGTGACATCACCAAGGCTTCCAAACAGCCATTTAAAAACATTTCAATGAAATCTTATAAATACTGTATTATATTAACAGCTTGAAAACCAGTAATGTCAGAATCACTGACTCAAACTCTTGTGGAATATATTAAGCTCAGATAACCATGTTTGTACCTTCAGAATATCTCTATCTTTCCCAGCTTTCTTCAAATTAGATAAGCCTAGAGACTAGTATTTTTTTGCATGGTTTTCCAGTTGAACAGTTGTTTTATCTAACTACGTGGCCTAGGTCTTCTGTGCTATTAAGAAAATTCACCCTACCATTGATTATGTATGTGCTTCCCCCAGGCCAGCAAAGCTCTGTATGATGAAACTGTGAGATGAAACACTCATTCTTGAAGGTTTCTGCAAATCAGTGCTGTGAACAGGTTCTGTGCGACCAGGAAAAGTCACTGACCCATTTAACTTCTTTGGTGCACCACTTGGTCAACTGTGATAACAGAGCCCTGTGGGATTGGTGTGGGCAACAGGGAACTGGTTGGGCCTTGAGATAGAGTGGATTCAGGAGATCTGTTTGCCTAAGGTAATGCTTAAAGTGGGTTTTAAGTAGCTTAATCTACAAAAAGGATTTTGAAAAGTGATCCTAACTTGCCACCTGATCCTAGATGAATCTAAAAACCAGGACAAATGCTCAGAGCCTGTTTCAGAGCACTGTTCTGAATAAAGTCATGGTGTTTCCTTCTGTTTTTATATTTATTTTTGTTCACAACCAAAAGGATATAAACATACATTTTATGCCTTTCTGAAGAGCTTGTTGTGTGTAGTCTCTCATGGTTAGAACATCAAGCTGCTTAAGTTGTGCCCTCATGCACAAGGAAAGGAGAGAGAACGTGTACTGTACTGTCGGGTATTTAGAGACCTAGGGTGGAATCATGTCCTCAGGTGTTTTCTTTCAATAAGGTTTCTCCTAAGCTCCTTCTTTTGTCATGGATAAAGGTGTAGGATAAACTCTACCAGAGGCAGTCCTATAGAAGGCCCATAGTAAAACCCTTTCCCAGCATTTACACACACACAGCATAAGCATGAAATCACAGAATCACAAAATCACAGAATTGTAGGAATTGGAAGGGACCTCTAGACATCATCAAGTACAACCCCCCTGATTGGGCCAGGTTGCACAGGTGGGAGTCCCGGTGGGTCTTGAACATCTCCAGAGAAGGAGACTCCACCACCTCTCTGTGCAGCTGTGCCAGTGCTTTGTCACTGCACTGTGAAGTTCATGTGCACATTTGTGTGGAACTGCCTATGCTTCAGTTTGTGGCCATTTCTCCTCATTCCGTCACCATGCACTGCTGAGGAGAGTTCGGCCTCGTCCCTTTGCCTCCCGCACCTTAAATATTTAGAGACATGGATCAGACCCCCCTCTGAGACTTCTTAAGGCTGAACAGACCCAGGTCACTCAGCCTTTCCTCATAAGAGAGGTGTTCCAGGCCTGTCCCTTCCTAAGGCTGTGCTTAGAAAAGATGGAAACCCTGCTAAGAGATCTCAAGAAGGATCTTCAGGCTCTTTCGGGAGCTAGTTGTAGCCAGAGGTGACACCTCTGAAGGACAGGATTTCATTTGCACTAGTGACACAGGGCTGCCTGTAGAACATGATGGTGGCACCATCATTATCAGGGCCTCATCCATTTGTTCCACATCATCCCACGTGCAATATAGGATGTTCATGCATAACTCTGGATTCTGGACTCCAGCTTTTACTTGCTTATGCTATCAGCAGTAAAGGGAGTTCTACTCCACTTCTGCACACCCTTTCTGCCACCCACTTCCTTTCCTTTTCCCCTTCCATTTCAGTTTCTTATATATCTAACAGGATGTAGGGCAGATGTATTTTTAGAGCAAAATGCTATCTTACAAAGAAAGAAGGAAAGAATGTGACAATACCAGCATAAAGCTCTTACTGTAATGGTGTGTCAAAGAGAAGTAGTACAAAAATAAATCATAGATTTGATGTAGATGAAAATTAGGTGAATCCCAAAGTTCCCAGCAGATAAACTCCCCTTCCTTGGATTTCCCCTTAATCATGCTATCAAGTAAGTGTATTAACCATTACTCCACTGGGAACATGCAATTTATATAGAAAGTTTTTGATTATTTTGCCCTGTGACTACAAGTTAATTGTAGCAGACACTTAGCTGACAAAGCGAGGTTGTCAGCAGTATCAATAAGGCTGACCGTAAACTAATCTTAATTTAATTAAACTGTATACTGCAGACTTCCTCCAAAATCTTCCTCTTTAAGTGAATTATCATTGAGATGCCATGTTAGTGTTCACAGCAGGTATGTCTTATTAACCAGGATTAGAACCACTGCTAGTGTCATTATGCAGTGAGAAGACCTGTAGATTAGCTGAGGAACTGTGGACAAACCCATGGCTTCTTGACTCTTGGTAAAGATGTCCAGGAGTCTGAGACCCTCAATACCGTGTAATATGCACCATCCTCACCTCACTTTTTCCTAGAAAGGAGAAAGCATTCTACAGAATCTGTGAGCCTCCTCACATTTCCAGAATTAACACTGAACATACTTCAGAATCTGAATCATAAAACTAAAGCCCTAGTCTTTAATCTTCTTTTTCTCATAAAATAAAGTAAATATTTTTCACTAGAGATGATTAGTCTGTGCAGAGATTGCCTGCCTCCTAGGCATTTTCTGCTGGATTTTCATTCTTATCTTCTGCTCTCAAAAATCACACTGGCTGCTGAACAAAGAGGGGATGGAGATGGGACTAAGAAGTGGACAAGGTGTCTGGGCAGCATCCCTGATGCAGGGCACCAAGGATCACCAGGGCATGGCTCTGTGTTAGATGTGCATCTCATTCCTTTGGAGGCCAAAGCCAGCCATAAGCCAGATCCCTCAGGGCTTTTTTTTCATGTCATTGTCTGCTCTCTTAATACACAAGAGAACTTGCCTCATTTCGTATTTAAATAATGTAATTTTAACTAATGCTTTCATTATCTCATTTTGAGTTCCCACTTTCTAAATTCTTCTGTCAGTAGGAATAGCACAGAGAGCACACTTTCTGAGTTCACCGTTTGACAATTATCTTTTTAAAAGTAAGTCCATATGTGATCACTTCATTGCAGTAGATGGAACAGATTTCCATTCATAATAACACCTAATGTTTTTTGAGCAATTTGCATTATTTATCAGCTCTTGTTCTGCCTTCAGATTCTCAGAAGTCAACATTTCTAATAAAGGATTCCTGCTCTTTGTTGCACTGATACATACAATTAAGCTCAGACGCTAATAGGTCTTTGGATTGTGATGGGACCAGTTAGCTTTGCCTTTTCTTTCAGTATATTACCAGAACAATAGAAGTACTATGACAGAAAACAGAAAAATGTTTACTTAGATTAAACTTGCCTTCTTACTTGGTGTGATTATTATCAGCAGTAGTAGTAGCTGTGGAGTAGTAGTAGTAAACATTATAAAAGTAGGTGTGATTACTTAATAAGATTAAGAAAATCAGGTTGCACATAATCAGTGTGCAGTGACATGTGCTTTCAAGGCTGTGCACAGGATAACTCGTAATGAGGATTTCCATAACTGTTACTTTCTGTTTCTCTTAAACCAATACTCATTACTTCTTGAATCTTCTTAAATATAGTATGAATTTTTATATAATCACCACTGAACAATTATTAATTTAAGCACCTTTGAAACATAAATTACCATTTAGAATAATGATAGCATTTTCCAAAGAATTAAACCACTAATATAGACATATATAGAACTTTAAATTACATTTTATAGTGCCTATTGCGAACCATTTTGTTCTACTTGGAAGTCACATTCATTTTTGAGTAGAAGTGTCACTTTTATTGATCTTCATTGCATAGTCACTGCTGACAAAGCCTCTTTGCCTTGTTCAACAGAATGTATCAGTGTAGTATTTTCCTTTGAAAGATTCATCAGATGTTAAGGTATAAACAGTTGTTACTCCTCCTGTAAAACTTGCCTGTTTGGAGACTGACCAGTCATGCACAGATTTGTTGTGAAGCATTATGCATATGTTTTCCAAGAAATATTTTAATTGCATGGATAATTTCACTATTAATCTGTACAGCTGTGCATTATAATTAGGTGATAGAAGCCAGTAATCACTGAATCACTGGCTCAACACATCTTCATATTTTGGCATATCTTTTTGAAGAAGTTTGTGAGAATCAAGATAGTAGACATTCTTGGAGAGATACTTTTGACTAGGTACCTTAGCCACTGCCTTGACTTTTGGTTTGAACAAAGCATTGCACGCTGTCGTCAAACCACAAATTCCTGGAGAATGGCTATTCATATTGTGTCCTTTCTGTATACAATGATGAAGCAGCAATCTCTGGAGAGCAGCGGTACTACCAGTGCTGAGTGACATTTGGCTTTGCATAATTATCTGCGCGTGTTTCTTTTTGGATGCCACTTGTTCTGCTTAATCTGCATTGCTTGCCAGATTGAGGTGAAAGCACAGTTAAGGCTGGTGTAGTGTGGCATAGTCTCTGTGTTGGCTCTGCAGACTTCCCAGTGAGTCACAGAAGCTGTCAGTCAGCATTTAAAGATTTTGTTTTGTCTGTATCGCAGCATGAAGACCCTTTTCTCATGTTCCTAAGGAACATCAGACTGTTCAATATCAGGGTGTCAGATTCTGCCTCCAATTTGTAAACATAACTCAAAATGTACCATCTCAGAATTGTATTGTGCTTGGTCTGTGCAAGCAACAGTTTGGGCCATGTCAGCTGAAGGAAAGAGTTAAAGATTCATTTGAGTTATATATAGATATTTATCATTGCAAGAATAATATCAAAACTTACACTGGTTTCCTACGCTTTTATCTATTCAGTAAAATATATGTATGGATATAATAATTCATTTTTTATTTAGTATTCCCTTCATTTTGCTGAATGTAGAGTGATTATAGTGGACATCATTATCTTCGGACAAAATAGTCCATCTTTTCTGGATATTTTGCAAATTACATACATGCACTAAATGTTCTTTATCATTATATTACATGAGTTTTTCAACAAATGCAGAGCCTGCTGAAGCTAAATTGCATCAGAAAACTTTCTACTATTACACAGGAAGGACTGTATATTTAGATATCTCATACATTATAAAATAAATGAGTCCTCTTGCAGCTGAGTAGATTGGTCTGGCCTTTAAGTTTCATTTACAATGATCCACAATGCTGGTAATTAACTTGTGGAGCCAGTCCATGAATATACAGTTGGAAGTATCTGCTATTTCGAGGAGGCAGATTTAAAGGGAAGAGAGCACAGAAAAGGGCACATTCATTTTTCTGTCATGTTTTGATAATCCAGAATATGGAATAAGATTGCTTTTGTATATGGACAAATACACTTAAGCAAGTCTACCATATGGATACTGAAGAGCTGAGAAAGGACAGACATCTGGTGATATACTATTTAAATTATAAGTTATTTTTTCTTACCAGTTCAAACTCATGGGGATAATATAGAAAAAAAAGAAAAAAAAAAACTTCTGAAGTTTTCTCACTTTTAAAATTACATTTCTTGAGGTTTGCTTCTTTGTGTCTGTAAGAAAACCTCCGTGTGTGCTAATATCCTACATTTTAATACCCCCCATCCCTCTCCCACACCTCCTTTACGCAACAGGTCTGTCTAAAAGCTAGTTTCTGAAAGGTACATAATATAGTGGCCATGAACCAAAAAGTACTTAGACATGTGCTACACTGAAGCCAGCAGGATTAAAATATGTTTAACTGCTTTGCCAAGAACCACGATTCTGTGGAAATAGGACTCATGTACAGCGTTGCTGATAAGCAGTTAATTCCAGCTACTTCTGCTTATACAAGAAGTATATTTGTTTGCTGTATTGCTTATCCTGCTCCTGTAGGGAAGAAAAAAAAAGTAATTAAAAACTTGCTTTAAATGGTTGTTCAAGTAACAGTACAAGCAACAGGGATGGTAAAAAGAGCTACATGTATCAGCCACTCTGAAGAGCAGAAGTGCTAATTAGAAAACTTTTCAACATAGACTGAATATTGTGAAAACTAAATTTAAGAACAAGAAAATTGCCACTGAGTTTGGGCATTTCCTGTGTGGATTGATATCACTGGCAGGGTCCAAAATATTTTTAAAAAAGTGATGATGATTACAGTGATAATACGCTTTTCTAAATGTCAATTAGCAATCTTGACTGATAAGCATACACATCTACATTTGCTCCAAGAGTCATTTAACTGAGTAAACAATGGAATGTAGTCTTCAGTCTTCTTACTTACATTTTTGCTAAATGAGGGGTAGATCAGATGTCAGTGATGGTCCTGGGAGGAAGGCAGTGGGATTGTTTTTTGAAAATTTTTGATCTGGACTGAAATAATGGGTGTAGAGAAAAGAAAGCAGCAGATGTGGGAAAACCTCTGGTTACCTGTTACCTAAGGAAAAGTTTACTGGATGTATCTGTGGAAGTTGATCTACTTCATGAGGAGAGGTTGAATCAGTGATTTACTAGTCACAAGCTGAAAAGAAAAGAGTACAGGAATACAATTCTCTCATGGGCCACTCAATTATAACACTGTGCTGAAAACAGTGAGTCACCATAACCAGGAAAATAAAATATTCTAATTATATCAGGCTGAAAATTACCAACTCAGTGGAATCCTTTGCTTTCTCATACATTAGAATATCTCCTCCAAGTCATCAACAGCTAATGGCTCACTCTTATCAGGGCCCAGGTAAAAGGGACATCTTTCTCCTGCCTCATCTTGAAATACTGATAACCACTGCACCTTTTCCCCTGTTAATAATATACTTTTTTTTCTTCCTTTTCTTTTTTTCTTTCTTTTCCTGTTCCTCTTTTTCCCTTTTATTTTCCTTTTTGTTTATTCTTTTTCTTGTTCTTTTTTTTTCTTCCCCTTTTCTGTTTCATCTTCTTTTTCCTTTCTTCTCTGGTTTTACAACTGGCATAACTAGTTTAAAGAATTGATAGAGTTCCCAGCCTGAAAATTATCATACTATTTCTCTTTTAGACTTGAAGAATGGATTGAATGTCTGGTAGCCTGTTTTATTTTATTTTATTTTTTTCAATGGTAACTGTTAGTATAATATAGACTGTAAGAACACCCTGCACTCCCTCCTTCACAAAGTCCTAGGGGACTTAAAATTCATTCAGATACACTTGCAGAATTATGAGCATTGTGCCTGTAAGACACAGATGGACACTTGCATGGTTTGATTGTAGAATTATTGCTGTATCTAACTGCAGTCAATTACTGTGCAGACACTATCTGGACTGTCAGATAAAGGCTGAAAAAAAATTCACTGACATCAATAATGTCATGAGCAGTGATAGCTGCTCACCTTACTGTACTTGCAGACACATTCCTAAAAACTGATCAACATGGGAGTCATACAGACGTTTCACCATGTAAATAAGAGATAAACTAGTACAAACACTTCATCAGTCACATACGTGTTGTGAAACATAGAGATTTCATACGTGGCTAGTTAACACAGCATTACATACATTATAACATACACATACACAACATACACAAAACATACATTATAGCTTAAGTTTCTATGTGTAGTGCAAAGCTAGTTATCTATTTTATTAAGTGCAATGTTACAAATCCTGAACTTCAGGTCAGGTTGTTTGTTTCTGTTATTATTTTTGTTTGTTTTGGCAGTGTTTTTATTTTCTTTTCAAAATACTCTCCTTGATCTATATTCCTTGATATAGATTTACTGTTAGACACAAACTAAAGGTTCAAAAACATATAGCAGACTAAAAAGAGACCCCTCACTTTTACAGTTATATACTCAAAGCAATATATCTATAAATCTTCTGAATTTTTGCTAACAAACGAGAGGTGTGTAAGCCATGTTTTGAAAGAAGAGCTTGGGATCATTGAGTTTAGCTCCTGTTTGCTCACAGCAGCATTTTCAAAACCTGTGTCTTGGAACATAGTTCATATGCTCCCTGTACTCTGGCACCTGGGGCCGTGCTCTCTGCCCTGGGCAGCCTGTCCCATGCCCACCACTCTTCTAGGCAGACCCTTTCCCTGACCCCCAGCTGCCCCTCCCCCAGCACAGCTCCATGCCGTTCCCTCGGGCTCTGTCACTGTCACACAGAGCAGAGCTCAGCACTGCCCTCTGCTCCCTGAGAGAGCTGCAGCTGCCATCAGGGCTCCCCTCAACTCTTCTGCTCTGCGTTGAACAGAACCAGGGACCTGATATATTTTCCCCTCTAGACACTTCTCCATCTTTGCAGCCCTCCTTTGTAGACTCTCAGATGATTTTATGTCTGTTTTGTCCTGTGACACCCAAATTGCACCCAGTGCTGGAGGTGAGGCTGCACAGCACTGAGCAGAGTGGACAGCCCCCATACCCTCTCCCAGTGTCCATTCTGGGCCTCGTGCACCCCATGGTACAGTTGTCCCATTGAGATCCCAAGGCACTCTGCTGGCTCATCTTGAACTTGCTGCTGACCAAGCCCCCAGATCTCTTTCTAGGGGTCTGCTCTCCAACTTGCCTTCCAGTCCATGTGCATAGCCCAAGTAGTCCCATCCCACATGTAGAATCCACCACTTGTTAAAATTCACGTAGCACCCTCTAACCAGTTGGCCAAGAGTTGCAGTACTCTACCATAACATAATACCAGATTATTAACACTTGAATTACTACTTTTCCATGAATGTGCACAGAGCTCAAATATTTGCACATGCAAATCTAGTAAATCTTGCAGCTATCTGAGCAAATGTGAGCACACTATTGAAACTACATGGCAGTGATTTTTTAGAAAATCTCTGAAAAAGTCTAATTCAAGTCTCAATTCGCTTTACAAAATACTCAACTCCACGAAAATGAAAAGCCAACATTTTCACACTCAGAGGCTAAATAAATAGGTGTTGATTAGTATTTGCCACAGTACTATTTATATGTTTAACATGACTTTTTTATTGTACATTTATGTATTATATATTTGTCTTTCTAGTGCACAGGCACACTGCAAGAGTCTTGCATTGCTCTTCTCCCATCGCTACTTCTAATCTATTTGTCCATCTTCTCCATCTGCACTGAACCTTGTTGTCCTGATATTTTTATCTTTTCCTAAGACATGCTTCAGCTACCTTTTGGTTCTCCTTCCATTCACAGAAAGGGAGAAAAGAGTAGAAGTTAAAGACTTCACCTCCAATTTCCTTGAAAATATTTACCCTTTCCATTTCTTTCTTGTCTTCCTCATCTCATACCCTGCTTCCTTTTCTCCAGTCTCACTTCTCTTTTTTTCCCATGTGGAATCTGCATTAACCAGGTGTTTTTTCTTCTTCTTTTTTTTCCCCCATACTTTGGATACTTGTGCTGGATATTTTAAGAACTATAGGTGCAAGGAAGAAATGAAGACAATATCACTGCATGGCCAATATGATCAGTATGCATCACATACGTAGCAGGCTTTAAGCTTGTAGCCAAAGCTGCTCTTAGTTCTTTTGGTGTTGTACAGATACTGGAAATCCTAAAGCACCATGTGGAAAGGTACCATGTTCTGAAAGTGTGCCATGTAAGACTCGAGAGCCATTGTGTGCACTGAATGGATACAGTGAACAGGTTTTGGGTGATAAATGTGACGGGATATTTTATGTACTGCAGTCTGACAACATTGCAGTAATGAGGAATTGCACATTTTGAATATCTACAATTCCTTTGGGCTAACTCCCTTCCAGTGATAGTCTCAACAAGTGACACAACCAATTTTCTTTCCAGTAGATAGAAAACCATACTGCTGTGAGTCATGAATTTCTGGCAGTTAGGTAGTAACTACTCCCTACACTAGTGATAGCATCAACATCCATGGGAGGAACTCATTTCTGAGGTGGGTGGCTGGAGGAAGAGAATAAAGAAGGGAGAACAAAGGTGATGCTTTGTGTGTTTGTGTATGTATGTATGCATACATGACTGTAGCCACAGGGATAACTTTGGTCACCGTAAAATTCTCATGTGTTCAAGTTCTGTAAAACACAGCATTTTTCATGAAGTGTATGTGAATTTCTGTAAACAACAAGGCATGAATACTGGATGTAAATAGCAATGGAAATTTTTGCTTTTCTTGTTTTCTGAAGAGGCTATTTAGTCATTGAAGTGTTCTCTGAAAAAAATTATTTTCTGGAGCATAAAAAAAGATGCTCCAGTGTACTTGTTATACTTTTCTGCTATTTTATTTGTAGACCATAATATTAGAAATACATCCAAGTAAAGATGAAGACTCATGTGTTAGGCAGTTCTCCATTATTCATTAAATCCTTTATTTATGCTGTGCTTTGAATAGCCCTACTACCATTTACAGCATGAGTCCCAGTGATTTTTATGCACTATTGGCTCACAGTGCTGTTTTGAACTGCTATGGGTAAGCCTCTTAAGAAAATTAGTCACTTTTATTACAAAGGTATTTAAACTTGCTTGTAATCAATTTTCAAATCTGATTGGAAACTAGGGAAGTTGTTTCTGAAATTAAAGACATTGCTAAAATATATGTTTTTCTCCTTAGCTTCTGATATGCTTATGTAAGAGTAACAGCTTTAGGTGAATATCACAGACTATCTTAATACAGATATGAAACGTCCAGACGTGCCATGTGTATTTATAGTTATGCATACTATGAAATGTGTTTCTCGAGAGCTCATAAAAAAGTGAGGGAAATATATGTGGACTTTGGATGACAGTCAGCCATGGCTTTTTATCATTTCTTGTTGCTAACAGCAGAAATGCTTTAACCAAAACACTGACACATATACTCAAATCTTACTACATGTGTGGATAAGGGTTCATACAGATGCCAAACTACGTATGTTTGTATATTTGTATATGCATGTCTGTATAAAAGAGAGAAGAATCATACAGAAGCACAAATGGTTGCACTGTATGTATGGGTCTGCAATGCCCATTCGCATCCAAGTGTTTTGTCTGCATTGTCAAAAGTAATATGGCACAAGAGTTCTGAGTCCTGAATCAGATAATATGTTTAGTTTACACAAAAGCCACTTAAAAAAATAAAATAAAAAACACCTTCAGAAATAATGCTATAAATGTTTTAGAATCTGAATAATTTTATAATTGTGTTTTTGAGTATGACCTCAAAAAACTTGTGTATCTCAAAGTCCAGTGATGGATTGAATGATCAATATATTGCACCTTGGAGACAGAAGAGCTGTGAACTTTTCAGATGGCTTAGTAGCAAAGTGATTTATCAGAAACAGTAAAGGCCTTACACATGTCATCCAACTTGAAGCAACTTCTCTCTCGGTGAACTTTTCTAAAAATCACACTAAGTCTGTGCTAAACTAATCCATAGGATTTCAAGAAGATAAGACTGAGTTGAATATGAATATGACTAATATCCAAACCTGTGGTTTACCCTACACTTATAATCTAAAGGCTCTTACTAAAATTTTTAATCTCAGAATCTTTCAAATGTGTTTCTGATAACCCAAGGATATACACCTTATATAAGGGTAAATCTGCAGACAACAAAACTCTGTTCACGATAGGTGGAAAGATGCTTTCCACTAGATTTTATCTTATTTTATTAAAATATTAATATCAGTTCAACAGTGGTGTTTGATTATTTAGGTTTGGACCTAACCTTCAGGTGTTTGACTCTGGCTAGGTGAGGATTTCATGCCCTGGAAGGCCCGCCTGGCCTTTAAAGCGTTGGAAGCAGGGACTTGTCCTTGGGAATTATCACTGTCTTCTTGTGTTCTTCCCTACATATCTGAGTCTAGGATGCAGGCCTGAAGCAGAACCCTGGGTCAAAAGGACACGATAGTTGGTCTGATTCATTATGACTCATTTTACGTTCTCATAGTCAGTTTGAACTCACCTCAGCCCAAACACAGCACTTCAGAGTGCACTGCAGTTAATTAGACCATTTTTACATAATCTTGGTAATGCTAGTCTTTCTGAAGATAGTTTAAATCACTTCAAGGAAAGGCCTTAGGAGACCTCCTTTCCTCATTACATTATCACACCTCCATAGCCATCCTTAAAATTCGGTGCATGGTAATGTTACAGAGGCCGTGTCCTTTTGAAAAGATATTTGGCTGCATTTAAGAAAGATTTCTACCACTGATGTCTCTTCACTCTTGTTCAGAAGACTGGATCTTATGAGTCAAAGGGTCCAGTTTAATATGTACACCCCTCACTGATGAAAGTTCTGAAATGTACCCATACTTCCTTACTCTGGTCTGGTAGACAGATAATTATACTTTTGAAAACATTTTTTTCAGATATTAATTACTATGAGTGATAACTTTTATTTGTTTAAAATTACTTTCAGAGGCTCACATCATGACTTCATGACTCTAGGCATAGGAAAAACCTATGATGTTTTTGCTTTGCTGCACTGAGGCAAGATAAGATGAGAAATGGGACTGAACTCACTGAAGCTGCTTGTGGATTACTGTACTGCTCACTGTGAAGAGAAGCACAAATCTGGTCATACTATCAATGAAAATAGGAGTGCAAGTAAATTTCATTTTTGGAAGATTAAAAATGATTATTAAAATAAGATAAAGATTAGAGATAAGATAAATATCCCTGGACTGCTGTTGTAAATGGAATGAAATTATGTAAATTTGGCAGTAATTGTAATCACAAATTAAAGCCTTACATCTGCCTTTTGATAAAATGCAAAGATTATTTGGAGTGGGGAATGCTATTCATATGCTTGCACATATAGAAATAAAGCACTTTTTACCATCAGGTAGAACAATAGCTAAAAGCACTGGTCAGTCTGTCAACAGCAGATATATATACAAAAGCATACGAATAACAGTTCTTGCAGAATAAGTAACTGAAGGAGTCATGTGCAAGGTAGGCATTTATGTTGAGGTGCCTACTAGGTATCATTTGCTCAATATTGTGATTCTTGTCATATGTCTACCTGCTGAAAATTGATTATTTAAGATTACTTTAGGAAAAAAAGAAAACAATACCAAAAACCACTGCCTTTTCCCATAGAATTACACAGTTAGAGGAAGCTATACTCTCCACTTTCTGCTTATATTTTTCTAGAAACTTCTCACAATTACAGGATACAGTACAGACCTTCTTTGAAATGAACCATGTCTTTCTGGCAAAAAGGGAAAGAAAAATAAGCACTGCTGGAGATGAGTGACTAGCTTTAGGACTAAATCTATGTCTGTGCTGTACTTTTCTGCTGATATGGCTTAATACTTTTTGGGCTTATGGAGATGGCATGAAAGCTGTAACTTCTGTATGATGGAATTCACATGACAGCCTTATCAAGATTATAGTTAGAAACTGCTTCTTTTTCCAATAAATATTTGACAGTCACAAAGCAGGGAGGAAGACTGAGAAAAGGGAGAAACTCTTTGTTCTATGACTATGCAATTCTGAGGTCTCCTAGATCTCAAGCGTTATTCATTCCTACACTTAAACAGTAGCTAGTGAACCAAGACTTTTATTATCCTGTGAAGAGAATGCAGGCATGTGTAAAATGATTAGTGTTTGGACCCTAAGATGTGAAGGGGTTATTACATCTCATCATGTATCTCTGTCAAATTGAGTACCACCTCCTCACAAACTGTTCTGGTGTACATATACAAGAAGTATCCTGAGAATAGCCTTAAATTTATCTGTAAAACAAATGGAGCTCACAGAGCTCACAAAGGCCACTACTCCCATGTTTGGGATATTTGTAATTCTAAGAGAGAATTTCTTTAAATGTGTTTCCTTAGAAGAAATGACCATGAACTGAAATTGCTCAAGACAAAAACCTCACTTAAAGTACAACAGTTAGACCCTATTTACATTTCAAACCAAAAAATGAGTGTATAAAGGATTATCAAAGCATTATGCCACGTAGGTGGAAATGTTTTATGCATACAAATGGTCTATGTTATTTTGCTTGCTATTACAGTGAAAACAGGTAGTTACATAATGATTTCTTACATAAATATGTTTCTTTTTGATCATTTGCAGTTATTTTGCTTGTTTTCTTTCACTGTTATGCATCAGTTGATAAGTACATTTGAGCAACTGGTCATTTCAGCCAGAGAGTAAATTCTGCCCTATTAATGAAGCATTCAGTACCTGATAAATCTTTTCTAAAGCTATTATATTGTATCTCAAAGGCAGCTTACTACAGTTTCCTAACAGACATGTTGCATAAAGCCATGACTCAAAAAAAATATAATAACAATAAAATAAAAATAAAAATAAATAATAACACCCCCCACACACACACACACAATATAAACTATTCTAAAAATAATTTGTTAAATGTGTACCTGTAATATACTCCACCTGACGTGGAGTACATTATGCAGGTATCTCCAAAACACATTGATGACAAATACCTTATTCTGAGGTGCAAACCATTATCTTATGTTGGCATTAGAAAAATTTGGGGATAATTTTGCTTCCCTGCAAGTCTCAAGAATCCTTTTACATTTAAAGCTATATTTATCTCCTTGTTAACTAAATAAACTCTACAATTTAAAGTACATAAGAAGAAAAGGATATGGATGTTGTAACTTCACGAAGGACAAAATGCAAACTTCTTCTTATTAGCCAGTTGCTTAATTTCTGTGGTTCTTCTGCTTGCACAGAACTTTCTGCTTCATGAGTTCTTCTCTTTCCTGACAGTAGTTGTAGCTGAAATGCTACGCCACTGGAAGCAGTGATTGAGCACCTGGTGTGAAGGTAGGGCCAACTCAGGGGAGCTTAGGTGGATGCTCAGGTTGTAGGTCCTTTCCAGCCTAATGTATCTATGAATCTATGAATCTATGCTATACACCTGAGTGACTGAAAGGGGTGGAGCCAGGATCTGCCCCTTCCTAGACCTCATTTAATGGTTGGAAGTGGAGGTAAGGGGATCTTGCTGATATTCCTGTTTGCCTGAAGGTATGCAGATTCTTTATATATTTCAATGCTCATGGCTGTTGTATTTGAGCAATTCCTCATTTGCAGCAGCCTGGGACTTCGCTACTCTGTGGTTATTGCTGCATTTTCCATCACATTACAGTGTTTCAGTAGTTTGTAAGGAGACAGAAACTTTTGCTCAGCTAGAGTTTCTGTTTTTTGTTTGTGGGGAGGCCGAAAGGAAGAAATAATGTGACGTGGCCCAGCTATCAAAAGGATATATTGTAAGAACAGTGTAATCAATCACACTGCATTGTATATCAAAGACACTTTGACAAACACCTTGGCACTAGTGTGCCATTCTTCTTCACTTTTGGTGAGAAACAAAGAGATTCCTGAGGGAAAGGATAGTGAAATAACATTCCCTTCCTAGAAAGATAAAGGTAAGAGAAAAGCTTTGAATTCTGTTTTCACCAAACCTACAGCTATGATATTTGCTTTATATAAAGTGATTTCATTACCCTCCTCTGAACATGCTCCAGGGCTTCAGTATCTTTCTGGTAGTGAGGGGCCCAAAACTGAACACAGTACTTGAGGTGCAGCTTCATAAGGGCTGGGCACAGAGGGATGATCACTGCCCTGCTCATGCTGGCAGCATGATTCCTGAGACAAGCCAGGATGCCATTGACCTTCTTGGCTACCTGGGCATGCTGCTGGCTCATGTTCAGCTGAGCATCTACCAATACCTCCAGGTCTGTTTCTTCTAAACAATCTTGTGACCATTCTGCCGCAGGGCTGCAGTTTTGCCTGGGGTTGTTTTGGCCAAAGTTTGGGACCTAGTGCTTAGTCTTGCTGAACTTCATCTCCCAGCCACAATCCAGCCTGTCCAGATCCCTCTGTAGGGCCTTTTATCACTCAGGCAGATCAATGCTTCCTGCTAACTTGGCATCATCTGCAAGCTTACTGAAGGTGCTCTCAGTGTCTTCTTCCAAGTTATCAATAAAGATACCAAATTGGACAGGCCCCAGTACCGACCCCTGGAGACCACTGCTTGTGACTGGTTGCCAGCTGGATTTAACTCCATTCACCACCACACTGGTCCTGGCCATCCTGCCAGTTTTTTATCCAGCAAAGGGTGTATTTGTCTAAGCACAAACTGCCATCTACTCCAAGAGAGTACTGTGGAAGACAGTGTTAAAGGCTTTGATGAAGTCTAGATAAACTACATCAACAGCCTTTCCCTCATCCACCAGGCAGGCCACTCAATCATAAGAGAAGATCAGGTTGCTCAGGCAGCACCTGCCTTTCATGAACCTATGCTGGCTACATCTGATCCCACAGTTGTCTTGCACATGCTGTATGATCAAGATAATCTGCTCCATATCCCTTCCTAGCACTGAGATCAGGCTGACAAGTCTGTAGTTCTCTGGATTCTCTTTATGAACCTTCTTGTGGATGGAAGTCACTCTGGCAAGCCTCCAGTCCTCCAGGACCTCTCTGGTTGATCAGGAATAATGATAGAAGGTAGGAAGTGGCTTGGCTATCACTTCCACCAGCTGCCTCTGGTGGATCCATCTGTCCCCATGGACTTACAGCAGTCCAGGAGGAGTAGTAGGTCTCTAATTGTTTCCACCTGAATTGTGGGTGGTTTATACTGCTCCCCATCCCAGATTTCCAGGTCAGAGAGTAGAGTACCCCAAGGATAACTGGTCTGACTTCCAAAGACAGACATAATGAAGGCATTTCCTAATCCTCAGTGGTCACATTCCCTGCTGTATCCAGTGAAGGCTGGAGATTCTCCTTAGAACTCCTCTTACTGTCAATACATTTGTAAAAAGTTTGTTGTTCTCTTTTCACCTCAATGGCCAAGCCAATTCCAGGCTGAGCTTCTGCCTTTCTAATTTTCTCCCTGCACATTCTAACAAAATCTTCGTATTCTCCCTGAGTTCCCTGTCCCTTCTTCTATGGCAGGTAGATTCTGTTCTTCTTATGGAGCCTCAGGAAAAGCCTGCTCATCCTCTCCTGTCTTCCTCCCTGCTGGCTAATAATACCGTCAGGAGTAGTAATACTGCCATCAAGAAGATGTAAGGAAACTTGTGGAGGTGAGCATGGTCTGTGTTTCTTCAGCATGAACAGAGAGCTGAGGGAGATAATGTAAAACAGGAAATGTCAGAGGGGAATACAACCAATATATACAAAATCAGACAGCAGCGAGGAGTTCTGCATAGTCAAGGGGAAACTGAGAAGAGAAGATGACAGGCAAAGTAGCAGCATTTGTCTATCAATTGCTAGGGCAGGAAGGAGAAATTCTGTAAATAGGTAGGGAACCTTGCATTTGCTGACGTACAAACTGCATGACCTCACTGGTGTAACGTTCTCTGACAGGAGGATCTGGCTTCAGTGTTATGAGCTCCTTAAAATTAGGGATTAATGTCTGGAATGGATTAGGACAGAAAATACAGAAGCATTGGTTTAACCCTGTGCTAACAAAGGATTGTCATTCTTACTGTAATAACAGAGTGGCAAAAAGTACATCAGAAATGGGCAGGGACATAGCAAGAAAATATTTAACCTTGTGAACATTATAAAAATGTTTATTGCAACTCAGCAGAAATGTTTGTTAGAAGGGAAGGAGAAACATCATCCACCTTCAAGGTGAGAGCTACAGGATTTACAACAGAACTGGGAGAGCTGGCCTTTGTTGTTAGTGTACGTTGAACAGGGAGCTGCAACAAGTGCTGATACCCGACCATACTGCATGAGAAGGTGAGGTGGAGATGGAAGATTGTTCTGTATGTCATTTGTTTTGGAGAAAAGTGATTAACGTTTGTATATTTCAGTTAGATTATTTTTGTTGCTTTTGTTTTGTTTTACTTAAAATATTGCTACTAGTGCTTCACAGATCCTATATGCCTTTGATTTTTAGTATGTGGATTTTCTTTTCCATACTATGTTTAGGTGTCTCCAACTGATGAAATTGAGTTTTTGAATGTACATACATATTTATGTGTTCACTTATCTGAAATAATAGTGTCTTGCTTTGAAGAACAGAATAACTGAAGTCCAGCCTGTCCATTTCAAATGACTGAACTTGTCTAAATGGAGTCATGCGAATCCACAAAATAGAAAAACAGAAACAAGCTGTTTCAAAATAATCTGTGTACAACAGAATACATGATTACAGTTTAAATCATTACTCCTTAGTACTTGTAACATGCTCTTAAGATTTGAGCAATATTTTGCAAATGTAATAACATTCCAGAACTAGATTGTAATCTTTTCAATTATGTTAATACTTACACTGATTTATGTGAGATTCTTCACATAAATAACCATTAAACAATGTATGTCTATTCCCCATGCTCACATTCAAGCTTTTAATTTGTTAAGGTTATGGTAAAGTGCTTGATATTAAATTCTTACTGACAAATGAGGAGTAAGTTGATTTTATTGACAAAATTGTAATGTGGGCAGATTAATAAAAAATATGACTTAGTGGGTTCCATGTCATCATGTGCATAGAACCAGGGAGAGTTTATGTATGGGAGATGCAGTGCATTGAACAAGTTTATGAATCCTCATCAAGTAGAAATGAACATGAGTTATGAGCTTCTCTATAAAGCACTGCTATTTGCAGTAGTAAAAATTGCCAGCTTTTCTGGCTGTGTTTTTCATATCCCTTGCTTTGGAGAGTTGGGGAGACAGATAGGACTGCAGAGCTGTCATTGAATAGACACCTGGAATAGACAGCCTGGAGGAAATGATGAACACAAACCTCATGAACTTCAGTAATTATGTGCCCTCAAATATAAGAAAAAAATGATCAAATGCAGATCAAATCCAGCAGAGAGCCACCAAGACAAGCAGAGGCTGGATCACATGCCCTGTGTAAAGAGGCAAAAGAAACTGGGTTTATCCAGCACCAGCAGTAGAAGGCTTCCAGGAGGGAACTAAACAGCACCTGCAGAGAGATAACTGTGAAGATGGAGCAGCAAAAGCATGGCAGGAAAATAAGACAGTGGACATAAAGCAATAGAGGTTCTGACTGGGTATAGGGGAAATGATTTTTCCTCATAAACACATCCAATTAATGGCACAGATCACCCAGAGAGGTTATGTGGTCTATCATCACAGATTTTCAATATCCAATGGGCAGAAGCCATGGGCTACAATTTTGAGCAACTTGACTCGAGCTCTCCTGTACTCCCTTACTGCCCAAATTATTTTTTATTTTGTGATTATTGATGGCTCCCATGTGGTCGTTGGCCTGTTAAGAATGAGAGTTGAATGAGGTGTGCACCTGCATGCCTGGGAATCCCTCTGAGATAAATTAACTGCAGCAGCTCTTTTTTTCTTGTATTTTGCCATAAGGAAGGATATAGATCACCCACTGACTTCATTCCATTGTTGGTCCTATGTGAGAGACGAGGTGTGGGAGGCATCAATACATCAGTTGGTAGTAGTCACAGCCTTGCTATTCTTGTGTTACAGCTGACTACATAAAAGGAGGAAAAACTGTTTGATGAAGTGGAAAGCCCTGTGCATTTCGAGTGTAAAAGGAGAGGGGGACACTAACTCTCAAAACCAACCTAGTTATATAAAAATCAAGGAAAGTCAAATGTGTCACTCAGTTTGAGAAATATATAAAACAAGGAAATCAGTAGGGCTAGGGAAAAGATTATAAGCGTTCTCAGACCCAGCCTGTAAACCTTCAACTAGTGACATGAATTCAATTTGTGTTCTTATTTCCTTTTAACACACTTATACTTAGCAGCAGGTAGGATCACTGAATCATGGGATGATAGGAGTTAGAAAGAACCTCTGGAAGTCATCCAGCCCAACCTCCTGCAAGTCCCATAGAATAGGTTGCAAAGGAAATGTGCAAGCAGTCTTCTGACCTTCCGAGCAGCTTTCTGACTTCAGCTCTTCCTAGCCCACTGTACAGCCTGTGGCCATGGAGTTGACATCAGACTGGACTTGCTCATCTGCAGAAGAGTAAGAATGATGTTGCCAACTCTGCCCAGGGCAGCGACTGCTAAGCCTGGGAGATCCCAGAACCCCTTGAAATTGAAGGCCTGCAGCAGCTTCCAGAACTTGCCCCCACCCTGCAAGAGGTGAGCCTGGCTGCAGTGCTGAGCCAGCATCTCACTGCCAGGCAGAGTGCAGCTCAGGGGTCTGCTGGAGGCCAGCAGCAATCTCTCATTCTGCTTCTGAAAGAAAATTCATTATATTATTGAGAAGACAGTTGGGGTTGCTGTCTGTACCCGTGTGGGTTCTCCCTCTTTTGGTTCTGAGGGCAGCTGTAGAATGATAATTTAATTTCTCAGAAATCAGTAGTCATGACAGTACTAAAAAAAACCAAGAGTGGGCCCGAACAAACGAAAGATGGACCTCATTTTCTTCTAATAATAATCCCATCATGAGGACAAGGCTAATTTCCTCTCATACTGCCGGCTCCAGGATGCAAATAATTAACTGCAGAAAAGATGCAATGTTTGTTGGTTTTGTTGCTGTTGTTTTAATGAAACAATGAATCCAGACCCACACAGCTCCTTTTTATTTTGATACCATCTACTTTGTGCAGTGCACGTGGGAAACTGGTGCTCAGTGAACATCCCACAGTAGTGAAAGAAGCGACATCTCAGAATAAAGCTATAGAAAAGAAATGACTTGAGGAGGCACGAGTAATTACTTTTAGCAGCTGATGTTTCTTCCAGGTTCTTGTCCACATCACTGAATTCCTGGCTATTCATAAGCAGTCTATCAGATTTTGGATGTCTGGTGACAGCTTAAATAAAACCTGAACTAGTATTTAAACACTTAACTGCCCTGGAATTTCTTCTGTGAAAATTACAGTGTTTTTGGATCTGGTGTCCAATTTGTCTTGAACAAGGGGACTACACCTGAGGGTCTTCAAAAAAAAAAAAGAAAAAAGTGGTTTGGAGAAGATATATAGGGCAATTACTTGAGTAGTAAGAAGGTTACAACTAGAAACCTTAAAATCACATTTCAAATGCCCAACTGTGTTCACTAGTAACTACAGAGAGAACCATAACCAGGAAGATTACTAATCCTTCTGACCCATTTTAATATGTTCTGTCACAGTGAAAGATATTTTAAAGGATAGCTGAGAAATGAAGGTTAATGAACAATCTTCCCATCATTACATAAAGATTCCAGTCTCCCTAGGAAGGGAATCTACTTACCTATATCTATGCACTTTACTGAGCAGGTGCATACATCTCAAAACCTGTACACTATTTTCAGGCAGAAGTAATCTTGTCCTTTTATGTTGTGTGGAGGGAGACCAAAGGAGAACTCGGCATGCTTTTTGGAGAGCATGACTGGCCAAATGCTACAGACATGTGTCTGGAACACCTGAAAATATGAAAATATGAATATACACAGATGGGCTCTTAACAGTCAAAAGAGTTTTGTCTTACAAGCAAGGAGTTATGGATTAGTCAAGGATTATCACTTACAACAGTGGCAGAATTCATGCATTCAGGAGCTAACAAAGTCAAAGAAGTAACTGTAGTAGGCCTATGGCAAGTCTTGGCTACTTTTCTGAAGTTTTCTTACCAGCTCAGTGCCAGCACTGGGATTGTATGAAAGATCACACCATTTATACCTATGATATGCTTTCCAGCAGAATTCCATTCCAGCAAATAGATTGTGTTGTTATTGGCACTGTTATTAAGAAAAAATCTCGTTTGATGCAGTTTTCGAAAGTAGACAAAAAATGATGGGTACAAATAAAAATATACTCCCTAGTGTATTTAGGAGAGTAAAGAACAGTCTGGATGGAGATTAGCAGGCAGAGTAAAGACCTTATTAATAACTTTTTCTGATACATTTTGCCCTCTTAAGTCAAATGTGATTCTTGCTCCATTGGAGCATTTCCTGGAAAGAAGGAAGTTAATACAATAAAAGTAGGAAAGAAGGAAGTTAATACACCAGAAAGAAATTTACACTGAAATAAGCAGAAAATGATTTAGCAGTAATCGAGCTCCTTAATGATTTTTATTTTAAAAATAGAATAATCAATTTAAGGAAGGTCTCTCTCCATTTTCTTTTACTACAGTTAAAGGCTGAATTAGATCTGTTTTTTATTCATTTTAAATAGTACATTTAAAGACCACTATATGAATAAAATTATACAAAAAGAAGTGATTAATTTTGCTCCTTTTCCCGTTTTCATAATCTTTGTCCAGTGAACAGAGTAATTTTGCCATTTATGTTTCTTATTACAGTATTTGTCATTAGAATGAGGTGTCAGGAAGCACTTGGACTGTCTCAGATTTTATGAATTAAAATAGTGTGCCATATTGTTGTGACCTTTATAATATTCTGCATTTTTCTCTAGTCCTTGGTGGTTTTCTCTTTCTCTGTATATTTTCTCAATTCTGTGATAGGGACTAAGAAATGACAAAGTATGAAGATGCACAGAGAACAAAACTGTATGTCATGAAGATACTTCAAAGATGAATGTCCATGTAATGCTCTATCACAAGATGTTGACCTCACAGTGACACAAGGTTGCAGACATGAGGGAGTCCCTGTAACTAGGGAGTAGGAGTCATTGCCATGAGCAGTGAAGGATATGTAGAAGTTTAAGGCATTTCTACACAAATCACACCTATAACACTACTGCATAAATGATTGCTAACAAACATTGGGAAGGTAAAAAAAAAATTTTTTTCTGAGATTAAATTTGTATCTGACTGTAAGACATTAGGATGATACCTATGGGAAGGTAATTTATTTCATACAAGCTCAGTAGAAGGCTCTCCTTCATTGAAATACTTCAAGCTTGCTGGTCTTGAAGGTAAGATTAGATGTACGAACTGCAGTTTTAACTCACATCTAATGGCTTGCAATAACAGAGAGCCTGTCACTGTCCAAGTCAAGCTGCATACAATCACAGTCCATCCAAGACACTGCTAAGAGGAAAAGGATATGAACAAAACAGTATGATCAATTATATGATTGCTAACATACAATCAGAAAACTGACAGTTTGACTGCTGGCTACTGGTCTCGTTCATCCTTTCTTTCACAGATGGATGATAATGGAAAAATGGTTGCAGAGATCTTATTAAGTATACTTAATAAAATTTAAAGCTTCCTGATAGAAAGATAAAAATAAAAATCATCAGATTAACAGCAAGATGCACTAGCAAATCTTGAGCAACTTCAACCACAGACTCAGAGATAACAGACACACACACACACAAAAAAAAACCTCAGAAAACACAGACACAAGAGATACAGACCTAATATTTAAAAGAAAATGCAAATAACAGCAAAAATACCAAGTGAATTTTATCCCTGCGCTGAGAAGGACGCAGGGTACTCTCCCTGTCATGACAGCAGAACACTGCAAATGACAGGATCTCGGCTGATGGTGAGTGCGTGGGCAGGACTGGTGGACGAGAGAAGGGAGGAGTACACTGGACTGTCTTTGTCAATGAAGATAGGACAGGAAAGACTGCTGAGTCCAGTGATGCCGTCCCTCTCTCCTTTCTCATTTCTGTTCACATCAAGGATTCTACATACCAATACTAATTCACCTTCTCCATCTGCTGAATCTTTCCTAATTTCCCAGCACCCTGTTTCACAGCACCGAAAGTAAACCAAATAACCACCTATATGATTATTAAAAATAAATTGCTATATTTTAGAAGAATGAGAATTTAAAATTAAATGCAAAAATATGACAAGATTAAGGCCAGAAATGACTATAACCTTGACAATTTATTTTAATAATCACGTTATATGCGTCTATATGACCTTCCTCAGATAGGAAAGTTAAAGGCTGCATAACTATGTATAGAATCATGAAGCTGGGAAATAGTTTCTGAAATCACTGCAAGTGTGGCTATATCCCAGCTTAATACCTTGCTCAAGTACCTGCATTTTTTCTCAGTCTTTCCAGCACTGCATATGTGTATATCTAGCAAAAATCAAATCTTTTTGTAGCTTTGTATGAGGAAATTGTTTTGGCAAGACATTTGCTGCTGTGAACTAATTCATAGGTCATAGTGAATACTCTATTTATTTATGTATTTATTTCCCATCTTGAGTAATCTTTTAAAACCTTAGAGTAGGTTGGAAACTGAAGAATCCCAGACTTTTAGTTTTTTGCTTCTAAGTGATGAATGAGTAATGACTATAGAATGCGCTGGCCACACTAGCTGCAAGGGCACACTGCTAACTCCTGCTGTATTTGCCCATCTGCTCCTTTTGTAGAGCTGCTCTCTAGACAGTCCCAAGTGCTTTTGCAGTGGGTTATTCCAATCTAAGTGCAAAACTTTGTGATTTTCTTCACTGATGTCCCTGCCCTCCCCCCTCTCCCATTCCCCCAGCCAACTATGGTTTGGCTAGCAAAATTCTATGGGAAACAGCACAGAAAGTCAGGATAAATGACATCCATGTCTCTCCACCTTTACATTGAACTGTCCATTTCATCATGAGAGGCAACCAAAGCATAGATTCCCATTTAGAGATCAACACTAGCATAACTTTCCCTTCAAAAAGTGGGAATTCATTTGTTCCTCCTTCTTCAATCCCCACACTTTTGGAAAGTACCAATTTCTAGTAGCTTTTCTTAGAATGAATTTGAATGTCCCTTTGTACATTCCAATTGAATTCCTATTTCTACAAAAATAAACTGTGATCCAAATCAGTGATGTAATGTAAAAGAAGGAAAAAATGAAGAACACGCAAATGTAATAAATAAATAAATAAATAAATGAACATTTTGTAGAATAGTAACAAAGTAATACGTGTGAACAAATATATATGAAGCTACAGATTATTTAGTTAAATAATTTTGAGGTGTAATTTTTAGAGAAGAAGGAAACTTACATAAAAGTTCTTTCTTAAAATCACAGTGTTTTAATGTTTATATGATTTATTAAGAATGAACAAATACTCAGGAAGATTACTGAAGTACATGATTTAAATAAGTTTATGATTATCAATCAGCTTACAATAAATGATTTCAAGTAAACATCTTCCCCAGTCTTCTTAGCCGAGGATAATTTATCTGTAATTTTATTTACCACCTCTTCTTATGTTTGTTTATATTTTTTCATTTCTCCATCCACAGCTTCCCATTGTAATGTTGTCCAGAGTAATTACCATGTCCTTGTGAGCTAATGCAGTTAATTTATACTTAAGATGTACAAGTGGCTCATTTTCCCCCTTCAGTGTACATTACTGCAGCATTTATCATCACTGAATTCCCTCAGTTATTTCCATATTCCACTTCATGAGTCCCTGTAAAGTTCCTCGTGGCCTTTTCTGCCATAGCTATATGAATTAGTCATCTCACTGTCTATATATCAAACAAAACCATAAATACATATACTTTTTTTTTTTGTCATAGTTATTTTGTCACTTCATGAGGATTTTCCTTCCTAACTGCTGTCTGATATAGTAACTGATCTTTTATCTCCTACCTTTTTTTAATATCTGCTTGTGAAAGGTCTCCTTAATTTACTTTTTAAAAGATCAATTCATTACCAGTCTTTTTATTTAATTCATTTTTAATACACTTTTTGGTTCCAGAAGATTGATGAAAAATCCCTGCCAATAATTAATTTATTCTTATAATACCATATTATTGTGTTTCTTATATTCTGTTCTTAAATTTTGGAAAGCCATTTACCTCCTGTCTCTGTACTATGTATCTATGCACAAGCCTGATTTTTTGTACCTTGACCAAAGATTAACTTTGTTTCTAATGTTACATTACCATTATGTATGTATCAGAGATAGTAATGACTCACCACTTTCTTCCTCACGTCTAATGTACATCTGCCCAATTCCAAGCCAATTCCAGGCTGAGCTTCTGCCTTTCTAATTTTCTCCCTGCACATTCTAACAAAATCTTCATATTCTCCCTGAGTTCCCTGTCCCTTCTTCTATGGCAGGTAGATTCTGTTCTTCTTATGGAGCCTCAGGAAAAGCCTGCTCATCCTCTCCTGTCTTCTTCCCTGCTGGCTAATAATACCGTCAGGAGTAGTAATACTGCCATCAAGAAGATGTAAGGAAACTTGTGGAGGTGAGCATGGTCTGTGTTTCTTCAGCATGAACAGAGAGCTGAGGGAGATAATGTAAAACAGGAAATGTCAGAGGGGAATACAACCAATATATACAAAATCAGACAGCAGCGAGGAGTTCTGCATAGTCAAGGGGAAACTGAGAAGAGAAGATGACAGGCAAAGTAGCAGCATTTGTCTATCAATTGCTAGGGCAGGAAGGAGAAATTCTGTAAATAGGTAGGGAACCTTGCATTTGCTGACGTACAAACTGCATGACCTCACTGGTGTAACGTTCTCTGACAGGAGGATCTGGCTTCAGTGTTATGAGCTCCTTAAAATTAGGGATTAATGTCTGGAATGGATTAGGACAGAAAATACAGAAGCATTGGTTTAACCCTGTGCTAACAAAGGATTGTCATTCTTAAGGCAAATTTGTGTTCAAACATTTGGGGCAGAGGAAGAGTAGTGCGGACAGAAGAAGTGCACAATAACAGCTATAATCTCTACAAGGAATTCTGTGAAAATTTTGCCTGGATTAGAAAAACAGTTAACTTTGTTTCTCCTGTATTCTCTCTGCGCTGACAGGTGCAGCCTGCACTATATTGTGTGTTTCTGCCTTAGGGGAGGCTGCTCTGCTCTCTGCTCTTTTCCAACAGCCATACTGATTTCAAGTTTGGCTTCTGCCGTTCTGATTTTCTCCCTGCACATCCTAACAACTTTTCTGTAGTCTCTCTAGTTGCACATCCTTTCTTCCACAAGAAGTAGATTTTCTCGTGGAGCCTCAGGAACACCTGTCTATTCATCCTCGCTGGTCTTCTTCCCCACAGGCTCATCTTACAGCACAGGTAGACAGCTTGTTCCTGCACCTTTAAGTCTTCCTTCTGGAGGACTCACCAGTCTTCTTGTACTCCTTTACCCTTCAGGTCTGAATCTCAAGGGACTTCCCCACCAGCATCCTGAACAGTTCAGTTCTGCCCTCCAGAAGTCCAAGGCAGCAGTTTTGTTGCCTGCCTTCCTAACTTCACCAAGAATCAAAAACTCTACAGTTTTATGGTTACTCTGCAAAGACATCTCCTGCCCTTCACAACCCTCAACAAGTGAACGGCAGGTCTAGTGGGGCACCTCCTCTAGCATGCTCCCTTACAAGCTTCATCAAGAAGTTATCTTCCACACACTCTAGAAACCTCCTAGACTTGTTCTTCTGTGTTGCACTGTATTTCCAACATATATCAGGGAATGGAAGTCCCCTATGAGAGCAAGGGCTGGAGATGGATCAACTTCTGACAGCTGTTTGTAGAACGCCTCATCTGTCTCTTCATCCTGATGAGGTGGTGTGTAACAGACACCCACCAAGATGCCAACCTTTTTGACCCTTATTGTCCATGTGGCCCAGTGGTCATCAGTACATAAAAATGAATTTTTGCTCATTCTTCTTATATTCTAACCTACCCATAAGCCATATCCAGCTGTGAAGGATAGTAGCAATTAACATTTCCCCATATTAAAGTATTATGCAACATACTACATCATCTTATGCTCAGATACTTAATCCTTTGGATGAAAAATCCACGAATCTGTCCAGATTGGTTCCTGAAAATATCATCAGGAGAGTGTATTTGTTCATACTGAAATATTCTGCTCAGTTTTCTCAGAGATGAGTATGCAGGTAAAAATGCCAGTGATCCTAAAGCAGGATTTGTCCTTTGGTAGCTCAGTTTCAGAGCACAGAACAATGAGACAGACTGAATTAGGAGTTACTTCTGCTGGATTTACCCATGCCTGTGTAAAATAGTGGCTGAGGAAGGAAGTTAACAGTACTCCTAACTAGCACAATTAAACAAAGGAGAATAGAAGCTCTGCAAGGGGACTCGAAAGTCCCTGATCCCCATCAGGGAGCTTTTAAAATAGACCAGCACTCTTCACACTGTGTGTCTGCTGAGAATGATTCCCTATTTCTCATTATGTATGAATGCCACTGCGCTGTGCAGCTCCACTGCACTGTTGATTAATAAGAACAGAATTACAAATTGAGTGCTTCCTTTTCCTTAGTATCTACTGCAGCATTCCCTCCACAAAAATGTTTTAAAGATTTCCTGTGGTCAGAAAAATAGAGCTTACTGGAACAAAATTTATGTTTCTTACCCTATAAGATTCTGAGCACAGGGCAGTATTTTTATTTTATTTTTTTAATGAATATTATATACTAGGTTTTTATTAGTTTACATTATATCTCATTAAAAAGTACAAAATGTCACAGGAGCATACTGACTCTCCAGAGAGAAAGTTATTTCAAAAAGACAATAATCATATATTCAGAAATCAGTAGGAGGAATCTTGGCTTTATCCAGATTTTGAAAAAGCAGCTCAGTATTTTTCAACTCTCACAGTATGATCAAATGGGGGATTTTAGATATTGTGATTAAAACTTCAAATTTCAAAGCAATGCCAAAATTATTTTTGGCTCATTATAAATGATACAAACTTTTTCTTACCATTACATCCAAGATTTTGCATCTTTTATTCAACTACATTTTAAAGAGAATATTTATGAGCATATTATAGTATAATTTTCATTAGCTCTTCCAAATAAAATACCATGTCAATAATTACAAATATATGTATTTTTCCAGATTTCTTGTTTTATTTTTTGTATACATTTTTAAAATAAATTTTTAACCCAAGCTTATGCAATTTTTAATTCTGTGAGACTGAATATACCAGCTTTTAACACAATTGGTTTGGTATCTCTACTTGTTTAAACTGTAAGAACCTAAGACTTTCAGTTTGGAAGTTTCATGAAAAACAGATTGAAAACAGTAACAGTGCCCACCAGGCTGCTACAGAAGCAGAGAGATAAATAAAGAAGTTTCTAACCTTTATCAGCTTTTGAAGAACCTGTTCTGAAAGCGGAGTTCACAGCTGAATCACAGACTCAAAGGAAGGGATTTATGGATGTCATCTGGCCTTCTCTTCTGCTTGAAGCAGGATTATGGGAATACAAAAATAGGGCCAGGTGTGGCTTTTCCCAGGCAAATTTTGAAAACTTTGAGAACGGGCTTTCCACAGTCTCACTGGGTGTTACAGTGAAGTTCAACCTCATGCCCAACCTGAACTTCCAAACCAAAACAGGACTGTTTCCCCTCGTTTCTACAAGAAGAATTTGATTCTGTCGTCTTTAAAGCATCTGCTCAGGTAGTTGTTGGAATATATTAAATAGCCTTTTACCATCTTTGCTAGGCTAATAAAGCCCAGTTATCAATACTACTCTTGCAGTGCCTCACGATGTTACCTGTCTTGGTAGCCCTCCAACAGATTTCTTCCAGTTTCTCAGCATCCTGATTGTACAGAGGGCTGAAAAATGGGCACCATATTCTAGGAACAACCTTACCTTATCAGTGTTGAAGAAGATAATTTATTCTAATGACTTGGATATAATGGGATTGAGTGCATCCTCAAAAGCATGCTGATAGCACTTAGCTGAGTGGTGAAGTTGTTACAATAGAAGGAAAGGATGCTGTCCAAAGGGGCCTTAACAGGCTTGAAAATTGGGCCCTCATGAACAGAATGAGATTCAACAAAGCCAGATGCAAGGTACTGTGCTTGGGTCAAGTGCAGTCTCAGATATGTAAACAGACTGAGAGAATAACTCTTTGAGAACAGCCCCGCAGAGAAGAACTTGTAGGTTCTGCTGAATGAAAAGCTGGACACAAGCTGTCAGTCCACTTGCAGACATTGAGTCTTCTGGGCTGCATCAAAAGAGGAATGTAACTGTTTCCCTTTCATCTGTCCTCATAAGGCCTCATCTGGAGTGCTGTAATCAGATCGGGGGTTCCCAGCAGGAGAAAGACACAGAACTTTTGGAACAGATCCAGAGGAGGCTCACAAAGATTGTCAGAGGGCTAGAGCACTTGTCTTGCTAAGAAAGGTTGAAGGAGGCCTGGTTGTTCAGCCTGCAGAAGGGACTGGGGAAAACTCAAGCTTTAAATACTAGAATGGGAGTGTGAGTGACTTTTTACATGGTCTGATAGATAAAGGACAAGGGGTAATGGTTTTAAACTAAAAAGGTGTGAGAGTGAGATTAGATACTAGAAGGATATTTTTTAGTATGAGGGTGGTGAGGCACTGGCACAGCCTGCCCTGAGAAGCTGTGGATGCCTCATCCCTGAAGGTGTTCAAGACCAGGTTGGATGAGGCCCCAGGTCCTAGTGGGTGCCAACCTTGTCCATGGTAGAGGGGATGGGACTGGGTGGTCTTTAAGGTTCCTTCCAACCCAAGCTGTTTATGACTCTGATACTGTATCAGGCTACACAATCTACATACATGTAGATTGTGGCTACATTTTCCTTTCTTTGTGATTTAAAGTACACTGTTGGCACATACTCTAATCTTGTCCAACTGGTTCACCACTCATTCAGTAGGTTCCAGTCTTGATAGATGGAAGGGGTTTTTTTTAGTTCCACATTCAGATTTGACCTTCTTGTGGTGGAACTAGTCTGTTGTTCATCCAATCCTTACATTTCTTATGTCCCTCTGTACTAAAGTGCTACTATTTGTTGTACCAAACTCTCCCACTGAAATAGAATAATCCACAAATTTTCTGTGGATGAGTTCCCTTATGTTACCCAGGTCAAATATAAAGTTATTGAACAATATACACTTCACAAAGCTGTGTAGGTGTTCTAGCCAGATGTTATGTTACTTCCTTAAGATTCTGGTTGTCCAGCAAATTTGAGTCCATCTACAACCTGTATGACCACTCTATCTTATCTCAGTTTCTGAATAGAAGTGCTGTGGAAGGCAGGGTAAAAAGTCTTACCAAATTAAAGCCACATTATAACTATCACCCTCCCCTCATTCATGTGATAATTAACTTCATCATAAAAAACAATCAGACTAATCAAGCTCGATTTTTCCCTTGACGAATCCATATTGACTTTTTCCGATTGCCTTCTTGTCCTTGTCAAACTAGATTTCTAGAATACATTTTTGCTTTTTGGTTAAACAGTGACTCAAAAAGACATTTGCAGATGACCAAACCAGCTTTCAGTTTGTGACAGATGGGAGTAGAACCCATTTTCCAATGAAAAATTGCTGCACTGTATCAGGTGTTCCCAGAGATAAGAGAGTTTCTGCGGTAGTTTGGAAGCCAGCCATGAAGACTGACTACTGAACTTTGCAACTGATCTTGGAACTATATGAAAATAGCTTACGTTCAAAATGCAGCAAAGTGTGTGCTAGTCACAGTAGTCAGAACACCACACTCCTAAAATAAAAAAGGTGTTGGTGTCAGCTGCAGAGACATTACCAAAGCTGTATCTTGCAGAATGCTGCAGTACAGCCTGATGTATGGGCCACTGGTCAACTCCTTGAATCATTTTCTTTGTTTCTTCATTTATCGTGGCTTTAAAATAAGTAAATCATTTTAATGTGTGATTTTATGTGCTACAGCCACAGCTGTGTATCTCTTGGTTGTCTAAAATTAACTGGTTAAACCAGGCAGTCTACGGTTGTTATTAAACTAAAACAAATGTGAACAGGGAATTATTTTACAATATCACCATCTTGCAGGTTTCAGGTGAATACACAGCATTAGAGGGAAAAGTCAGGATGCAGAACATGCTGTGCTTTATAGTGTAGCATTCCTGATGCCATATCAGCCACCATTTTCTCTAACATCAGTAAGAACATTTTCAGAATACCAGGAAAACAGTCCTGAACGCAGTTGAATAATTCAGGTTTCTGATTCATGTAAATCTGTTTGTAGACTTTGACTTAGCCTGTCTTATCAGAAAATGGTAAATCAGAAAGTTATTTCTTAAATTAGTCACAAAGTCAAGCAAGAAACAAGGCAAAATTTATCCTTTCCACTGATTCTAACCTGAGAGTTACATAATATGTGTATCTTTTAAGACCTTTCTGGTTATGAATAGCTTCTTCTGAAGATGATGAGAAAATACTTTCCTCACTTTAATTTATTCATACATTTCAGCCTTAAGACTTGTTCCACAATTATGAAAACTACTGGGAATTTAAGAAGCAGGCAGATTTTTTTCTTTCCTCACCTATATAATGAAAGTGGAAAATGATAAGGCAAGCTGCTTGAAAACAAAACAAAACAAACAAAACAAAACCAACCAAAGAGTGGGAATAATGACAGTTTTAGTCCCTAAATAAAAATAATAATTTATTTTCATCACATCAATTCAAAATATAAACTTTTAGGTATCTGTGTTATGCTGCACAGATTTGTTTAAAATTGTCTTTCCAGTGATTAATAAATTAACTTAAATTCTACCTGATTTACAAAGTTTCTATAATTTCTACAGAAACAGACGTAAGCAAAGAAAAATTAAGTACTCCATCAGGAAAGCAGAAAAGTAGAACATTTAAAAGCAGATAAAAATCATGTCAAATTGTAGAGTTGCTTTGACAAACATTACAGATCCTTTTCATTGGTAAAAAAATTCAGATTGACTGTAAAGTCCACATTAGCTATAAACAATTTGTGCAATGATTTGGCCAACTAGTGAGAATCAGTCTTTCTTTGTAAAAGAAACCAAAAACTACTCATGAAAAACAAGATAATAATGTTCATTAAAGCAAGATTTCCTGGTTACTTGTTTAAATCACGATTAAAATGATTCAAATTCTTCCACTCTAATTCTTTTCTTTGCAAAATTTTGTTCTTTCCACTAGAATTATGCAGAGAAATAAATGCTGAGTACATGTAATGTCTTAATTTTCCAAGGTTTCCTGGAAACCACTTAAGACCCTAATATATTTCAAATTTAAAATGGCTGATTATTGTTGTAACCAAGGGAAAACAAAGAGAAAATGCTTTGTCTTTTGTGATTCTGTGATTATGGACTCAGCACACACTGAAGAAGTAAGAAAATGATCAACAGCATGAAATGCCATGGTTGTGTTACCAGGTCCTGCCCTTTTTTTCTCATTGTGCAATTTTGGAATGTCATGGAATTTCATCATTTCTTGAACACTTACGTTTTTTTTCTTTTTTTTCTTTTTCTTTTTCTTCAGATATTTGTTTCAGTCCAATCCCCAGCTGTTAGATTTTGGCTGACAGCTCAATCTAGCTCTTCAAAAGAAATCTGGGTTCACTGTTGTGATACAGATATTCTCAAAAATTCCATCCTATTCTCTGGGAAATTCAAATGTTACTTTTATTTACTCTGGTAAACAGCCCACTGAACTTCCTCATTTGCAAGGTGACCAGATCCCATCAACACAGCTAATGACTGCATTTATTAGAATTAAACTCACCTTGGATGTGCTTTTCATTCCAGGTGGTAAGCTAGGACTTTGCTTTCCCTCAGGGTAAACACATTGTCCTGACTTCCTCTCAGGCAAGAGGTAACAGATGCAATTTTTTGGCTTGCATAGCTACTTGCAGCAGAATGTGAACGGAATAAACCAACTACAGGTGTATATATATATATATGTTTGTATAAAATATATAATTATATATATTTAACAGGTGGGTTCTCCAGAGGCTGCAGCACTGTGGCTACAGGCCTCCCTAAAATTTAGTAATGTTATTAGGCATAATGTGCAGAGCTGGATGTGTTTCAGGTACCAGCAGTTACTGAGATGTCTGACTAAGCAGAAGACATTTTCCTAGGAATGACAAAGAAGGGAACTGGAGCAAACAGTGTAGGCTTCATTGTGAGCAGAGACATTTGGAGGCACAGCAAACTGCAGAATAGCTCTGGGAAACACAGGCTCAGCTCTCTGCATCCCCAGCCCAATCCCAGAAAAATCCCTCCAAAATACTTATTGCAAAGGTGTCAGTCAGTGGGGCACAAGACCTCATCCGCCTTCTACATCCATTTCAGAGTGAGATGAAAATACCCAAGGGCGTTTGACTTTTCAGAGGTGGTTTACTTTCCCCAGCATTGATTAAGTAACTCTGTTGGACTATACATTTAGTTTCTCAGAGTAAATTTACTGTAGGCTATTATCATCTGCGTGCTATTTGGGTCCTTTGCCTTCAGCTAGCTATTTCTTCACTGGGTCACAGATCCATTAAAGATCTTCAGTGTGGTTAAGGCAAAGTGTTAACCCATAACATTTACTTTGTACATTCCAGTCTGCAAAGGCTGATGCGTAGCTGAGCAGAAGGAAAGCACCGCTGCTTTAACCTGCAGCTGTGAAACCGTGTTATGAGCAATGAGAACAATTGGTCTTGTAATTTCTCTCATTTTGATGTCCACCCCCGCATTTTGCCTAACTTCTCAGTTTGGCACTTTATAATTCATATCTGGATTTTAAAATATTTAAATAATATTTGTTTACATATGTTCTCGTATAACTCCTCTGTAGACCAAAGAACCATAAAAATTTTTTTTAATTTTCTAACACTTGCTCAAGATAATGATGCAAATTCTGTGTCACAGACGATTTCAAATATTTTTTGCATTTGTTTTTTTCTCCTGAGTCAAATCTCACAAACTAGAAAGTACTAATTTAAACTTCAAAATCTGATTGCATTAAAAACATCCGATTCCTCTACCCCAAACAAAATATACATAGCCGTTTGTAGAGGTCAATAGTTTGGTTTCAAAATATGTCAAATAAGCTCGTGTTTCTATTTGCCACTTTTATTTATTGCATGGAGAACTAGATAGAATTTTCATTATGTGCAATAATAATTTTCATTATTATTCTCCACTGTGTCACATCTCTTTGGCACCTGATTAGTCAGGGCATTTTTAATGTGCATTGCCCTTATTCATAGGTGTTGGTTATCATCTGTTTAGCATTTGATTGTGTGGCTGTTGCACGTGCAGTAGTCCCTTACAGCATAAAATGCTGCTCTGCAGAACATTATCCTAGGTAACTCCTACTGAGAGAACAGTATAAGCATTCCTTAGATAATACAGACATAAGTCTTGTTATGTGTAACATTACTTTAAGTTAATGTTTAAATGCAGAATGGGTGTTTAGGTGGACAAGCTGATGAACACATTATTTAATTTTATCAAATTAAATGGAGAAATATAATTATGGGATTACAGTCTCAACTACAAAATTGTATTCAACATGATTTTACTTTTGACAGTGGTTGAAATCATAAATCCAGTAAATAATTTCAGTACAAAGCATGATATAAAACATAAAATAGCGCATTTATTGCACAAAATTACTAAGCTATTTTTTATAAATTTCAATGTATATATATATATATTATAGTATATAAAAAATCAAAATGGAAAAGTGGAAAATTGCTTTCTATAGCAATATAACAGGTTTAGGTAGTCTGAAAGAAATACAACTTTTTTTTTTTTTTCTGATAAGATAACGTGTCCACTAACATTATGAATTTTATCTTAGTCTTTTGTTTGATTTTATTTGATCTCTCTTTTAGTTTTCTAAAAAATTTACTAGGTTAGCACACCTTGCATAGAGGTAAAGCTTTGTCAAATTTGTCTCAAATTTCATCTGGAAATTTACTTTTGTGTTACATTTGCTCTATGGGTCTTCCCTTTTTGTAATAAGCAATTCTACTCTAAATGCTTTGTTTTTAATATATAAAATTGAGAAAATCAGAATACTTCAGTATGATATCCATATAAATACACTGAAAAAGAATAAAAGCAAAATGGATGTCAAAGTAATTCACTTATTCAGAAGTTAAAAAATATCAAGACTTTGTTAAGAATTTTTTTTAATGCCTCCAGTTAACAATAAAAGCTTAAAGCACATACCTATTCCCACATCATTATTAAAAAAAATCTTGAAAGAATCACAGGAAGACGCATGTATTTTCCAAACAGAAAAATGTATACAGTCCTGACATAAAAAAGTTTCAGTTCTTCGAACAAATTGTTTTTGTAAACAATTTGAAATGTAAATACGGGCACACCTGTATACAGGTATTGTAACTAAAGCCATGACAAAAGAGTGATATCATTAGAGGTTGTTGAGTGTAGTCATTTTTTAAGAAATAAAACATTGTATTTTACTCCTTGTTGTATCTATCTATATCTATCAGCTGTATATTCATTGGATACTGTTAATCAGGTAATATTATTCATCAGTTATTCACGGATAGAAATATACCTGGCACTGATATAAAAACCAGTTTCTCATTCATATTTATTTTTAGTGTATCTGAATTTCAGTGAAAAAAAAATCATAATAAAATGCAATAAGATTGAAGAGATTATCTCATGCTTGTTTTGTGTCAAAATAAATTTAATTTAGGCTTATTTTCAGCCATTTTATTTTGTTTTCAATAATGTGTATCAGCAGGTACATGCAGGTACATGTATTTGAATTAGAGTTTATGAAATGCAATTACTAATTTTTAATTCAAACAATATCACATAGCATATGCGGGCAATATATCCATTTATATATAGAGAGAGAGAGCTTTATGTTTTTTGCATACAGATAGTAAAATTTTGTGAAGGATTATACACATGACATCTTGGGTGCATTCTTACTCTGCACATAATTTACTGAGCGTTATGTGACTAACTAATTTACAGTGCACTAATTCTTTAGCTCCAGGAATTAAAAGACATCCTTTTTGAAATAGGCTGAGTTGACAATCCAGCTAAGAACTGAAACCTTGTTAACCAGCTGCAGACTTGCTGTGGGTAAACAGGTGGATGGGTGCTAAAAATTGAGTCCTTGGGAACACTGGGGTTTCTATAAATGTGGTTACTTACAAAACAGGGTAATATAAATTTGCATGGACATATTTAGTTGTGAAGAACTCACATGAAACTACTGAAACATAATCAATAAGCAACTGAGACAGTCCCCATATTATGTGCCTCTTAAAAACATCCATCTTAGGAATATGTGATCAAAGTAATCCATGGATGTTAGCACAGCAACTATTTGGCAGAAAATTACTCCTCTTGTACACTGTCTATCCTCTCATTTTTCTATTCCTTGTCCCCTCAAAAGAGCATTTATTTGGTTTAATTTTAACAGACAACAATAAGTAGTATTGTGAAAACATCTACTGACAGCCCCAATTTATCTGCACCTAGGCTATCAACACTGCTGCCAACAATGGCATCAGTCCATCTCATAGGTCTCGATATGCCTGCCCAGCGGTAGAGTGGGAATGAGGACATGACAATAATCTTGATAGGTGACTGACATCCTGAGTGACAGCAAAGAGACTGGGAGGCCAGGAAACACAAAGGCAACGGCAGACTGCAATTACCCCCATGCAGTTTGAATGGATGGTCTATCAGATTACAAAGCTGAGGCTGAATCCTTAGATGCAACGACTGCTTTGCAGAGGAGTTAGATGGAGAACATCATCAGGCAAAGCAACACCTCAGCTGGTCCTGAGCAGCATGCAAAACCTTGTTTATGCAACAGCACGACATCACAATGATCATAGGATTCTTGCACTTAATATCCATTGCAGAATCTACAAAGGCAACAAATCTTACATTTTTTTCAAAGTTACGAAGTTACATAAAAACAACATTAGGAGAAAATTGAAAGAAAAAGTTTTACAAGACAAGAACAAAAATCTCCATAATACAGATACATTAAATTGCAAGCACCAATAACCACAGATTACAAAATAAAATGAAAAAATAGAAAATTTCCTCTAGGAAGCACGTAAGCTTGCACGCCTGAATGCCAAATGGATTTAATAATCCAATAATGAATTACAAAAAAAAAAAAAAAAAGGATTGTGATTACTCTTTAGTTGAGGATGAGAACATAAGACAGGTCACAAATTAAGTTGAGAAACAACAGGCAAAAGAGGCAATAGGCATTGAGTTGGTAGGTGACATTACAGAACATGTAGGAAAAATTGACTAAATTGAACAACCAATTACTAGAACCAGATTGTATTCACCAATTAGTCTGATAAGGATGCAGGGATTTGCCAGATTTGTAACTGCAGTATATTCATTAAAACTGCCTGTGTACTAGAGGACTGGGAGGTAGTTAATGTTCTGCAAACTATAAGATTCTAGCAGAGAGATGGTGAGCTATAGACCTAAACTGCATTACCTATATAGGACTGATGATCAAAAATATATCTAAAGAATAAAATTGCTGCGTGGATGCACCCAATAAATTGAAGAAGAATCAAGGCAATTTGGTAAAGAGAAGCTGCATCTCACACTATTGCTGGAGTTCCTTGTGGGAATCTACTCCATTCAGCACTGTGTACTGTGTCCAGTTCTGGGCCCCCCAGAAAAAGGAGACATGGACATACTGGGAAGACTTCAATGGAGGGCCACAGAGATCATCATCTTTGGATGAAGGAACCTGAATGGGTTCTCCTCTGAGGAGACAAAGAATGTGGGATTGGTTTAAGTGCTCAATGTTCAGACCTACAAAACAAATACTTGAAAGACCTCCTTCATACAAAATGAACTTAAGCTTGCAGCACTTGCTTCAACACAGTATCATGAAGAATAAAAACTTTCCATGAATTTAATACAGAATTCAAAAGATCTGTAATAGTTAGAAATACAAGCTATTTAGAACAAATCCCTTGTTTTTGAAATGTAAATAATAATATGAAAAGTTTTCAGTTTTTAAAAATCCTTGTTTTCACATGGCCAGGACTTTCCACATCCTTGGAAAGGCTGTGTACTTCAAGAAAATGAAGTATACAATTATCACTTTTTTATGTAGTGCTTAGAAGATTTTAAGCACTCAGAAAAAGGAAAAAGAAAAAGGCCACAGAAACTAAGCTCATAACGATCTTTTTATTAATAAGTTTATGAATTCTTTATATCTTTTAAATCAGTTTTCACCTTTATTCGGATACAATTCAGGGAAATTCAGATATAATTAGAGAAGTGTCTTATCTTCTTTGAGCCATCAAAATCACCAATTAAACTTCTCTATCTCTGTGAAGTCAGGAGTAACACTTCAACTTTTTGAAAGATCATTTCTTTCTTGAGAATTCATACTCAACCACTTTTTATTATTGCTGATATTCTGTGATCTTCAAAGGAAGCCACAGAGGATAAATAATAACTTACGGAAAATCAAAGGAAAATTTCAGAGAATCAGCAAGCTGCTGAGAAGCAGAATCGTTCGTTATCTGTCTAAATGCAGAGTTCTGCTGTCTCACTGTATGCACTGAAGCATACAGGTGTCAAACCTCAAGTTTAGTGAAAGAAGTAGGAGTCACTCACTGTTTTGAATTGTAGAATGGATGCCACCAACTGTCGATTCCTAACCAGTTTGTGGTCTTCTTAGAGAAAATGATTTAGGAAGCACAGGCTGCTCTCATAGTTTAATGACACTGTATGTGCCGTGCTCATGATGATGTCGTCAAACTCCAGGACTTTCCACAACCTGTCTCTGCATGTAACGAGGAGATAAGTCCTACACTTCTAGATTGTGAAGATTTACAGGGAAATGAAGAAATCTGTTCTTGCAGCTCTTATGAGTCTATCAGCCTACAAAGGATGCTACCTCTGTCTTCATAGAACTTGACATAGAGGAGGGACATACAACTGAAGGAAAAGAATGTGGAATTTATGAGGAATAGCAAGCAGCCTGAAATTTGAGGCACCAGGCAATAGATTGCATTTGAGAACTTGAACAGTTTAGCTGGTCTTTTTGTAACCCATCACGATGAAAGATTAACAGCACTCCACTGTAAAGTTAAAAGGATGCAAATAGTGGCTTTCTCACTGTTTTTCAGTGAGATTCAATTTAGTGTGCAAGAACAACAGAAGCATGCCATCCAATATACTGAGAACAATTAACATGCTTTCTCATTCGTACAAGTGCCTAAATCATTTGCATCAATACTTGAAATGGAAGAAATATCCTGAATCTTAAACAGGTTTTCACCTAATTTTCAGGTCCCAGAAATACAGATCCAAAACAAAACCAACCAAACAAACAAAAACGATCATATTTAAATTGATGAATATTGAAGAATTTCTAAAGTCCCTGAATTGTTTGCACAGTCAATATCGCAAAGAAAAAGAGGCACATAGATTTATGTGGCTTTAATAGGAAATTAAACCAAAATTGATTCAACAAATTACCACATGTAAGAACAAGCTGAATAATTTAAAAAATCAATATGAATAATTTGAGTAATTGGAAATTACAGAAGAAAACTGTTGCATAGGTTAATGTTTATTGCACATCTGTTCAGTGGTTATTTTGGAGCAGCAATTGCTGATTTAAAATATGAGTAACAGATAGTTTTAAGGTATAAGGGATAGGGGAGGTTAAGAAACAGAGTTAGATAGTTGCCATCTTGCTAACAGTCTGAAAAGACATTACAGTGCTAATATCAGGAGTAAATTTTTGTAGAACAATGCCTGCAGAATTTATATCCCTTACAAATTTTCTTGTTGTTTCTGTCCCATAAAAGAAGCTTTGTAAATAAAACTTCCCAGGACCTTACCCTTAAAATGCAAGCTTATCTGAATTTTTTAATCTATTGAACTCAGAGCAAGTACTAGCACCATTTAATAGCAAGGACATACAGATATAAATTCAAACAATGCGCTTGTTGGATTTTTTTCTGAAAAAAAAAAAAGAAAAAGAAAAAAGAACATATTTGTGCACTTTAGAATTTGGCTGCAGAATGGGATAAAACAACAAGACCAGGATGAGACTCATTTAATACAAATATTCCTTTATTTCCACAGGCAGAGAAAATACATATGTAATACTTATGAAAACATTCGATTGTAGATTGTGTTGGGTTTTAGAAAAGATATAAAAACTGTGCTTCACTATTATAAAATGGTACTTGTGTCCAAACTTCATATTAGCAAATGATTGCTTCTATATTTAATATGATTTTTTTAGCATTTCACTCAGAAAGGGGTGTTGGAGCACATGCTCACAGAAACTTCGACATACATATATTTTTTACTTCTGTAGTCAAGCAGACAATTCAGTGTGGGATTTCTTGTTTATTTTTGTTTATTTGTTTTGTATCTCACTACTTAGCATATTAAGGTTTAAATCCTCTGTTCTGTCCACCCCACAGAGAGAAGAGAAAATCAAGTTGAATAATCATTTACAGTTTTCTGTTATTCTGCGGAGGCAACAGCATGGATTTTTTATGAACTTAATTTTAGGAAGGAGCAAAGAGAAACAGTTAGGAAGGTTACAGCATAGGACACTCCTCAAATCCAAGGTAGAGCATGGTGAAAATGATCCATTACAAAGAGCTATAGGTGGGCTACAGTAGTTCCTTCGTTTAATTGGAACTGTGAAAGCCAAGAAAATGACACGCCTGGGGACTTGATTACAGTTTTTGGAAAATAATAGAAAAAGTGACATAGTTTAACCACCCAACATAAAAAAAAGCTTCAGATCTGAAGAGGGATATAGTTATGCAGATTCTGAGATCTGTGCAGAATGTGATTATATTCTATGCATATATAGCAGTCCACATTGGCACATCTGTTCATGTACGACTAGGCAGTAATTTATTAATGAACATTCACTACAAATTCCTGAAGGGGAAAAAAGATGTAGTACTGTTGTGCTCCAATACTTTAATTATCTTCCCAATTTAGTGAAAAATATCTATCTGTATTTCATTAAAGAACTTGTTTTTGTACTTAAGAGCATCATCATAGCCAACAAAAATCAGAACGCAACACAGAAAGGAAGAACATGCTGAATTAGGTCTTGCCAATCTCGCTTGTTCATCTCAAAGCAAGGCTGCTCACCCCTGCAATGGCTCAAGCTGAGGAAAAGTAAAGAAAAGCTGCAGCAAGGGTGCAGCTGAGGGGGCTTCCCCACTTTCACTGGCAGACCAGAAAGCAAGGGAAGTCAGTCGTAAGTATCATCTGGCACAGAGCTATTATGGAAAATGTTGTGCTGGGCAAGAAGTAGTGTGCTTAGAAGTTCATTTTCACTACATAAACATTTTTTGAAAAGTAATAAACAAAAGTCAAAAGCTGGATGAGTAAGTTCAGGTTTAACTTGTTTGTTTGCTTGTTTTATGACATCTATTTTAAGAGAAATTGTATGGAAAGCTGCTTTTGAAAGAAGATGCTTATGTGTAAAATTTGTTCTCACTGAAGAATATTTCTCCACACACACGCTTATTTTTTTCTCTCCTAAAGAGTGTACTCAGAGTAACACAAGCAGGCCAGTCATTTCAGGAGTGAGGTGCTACAGCTATTTCTCTGAACACCCATCCCCTGCTTGAAAGGTTTCCTTTTTCATAGAAACATGACTTAGTTTGGGATCCATTCTTCAAGATGAAAGTATGTTCATCTTTAACAACATCTACCCCTCTGAATGCTCTTCCATTTTGACTTTTTTTCTCTGTAACTTGGCTGATTTCCACTACTTTCTCCCACTGTTCCTCTGTAATGAAAACATGGCTTTCCAGACACACGAGAGAAAAAAGGAATACCACAAACAAGATTGAAAGGTACCACATGCTTTTTTAAATTAACCACCACAAAGTGCCACTTGAGCACCTTTATAAAGTATTTTACTTCTCTTTTCTAGGACATACAAGGTACTTTTCAGCTATAAGTGAATTTCATTACCTATATTCTACCTCATTATTATTCTTTTATTGCAGGTTTCTTTGTGGACATAAATGACCTTGAAGGTAGTATGTGATTTCAAGTGTATCTAAGTTTGCTGATAATACTAAATTGGGCTGGACCAGTTAAATAGAGAGACCCAACAGTTCAAAAATTATCAGATGGATTAGGCTTGGAGACTGATAAAGTGTCTCATTCAGCTTGGCACGGAGACATGTAAGATAGCGAAACAAGAAGGATTCTCAAAACAATCCTATTTTATATTGACTAATAATACAAGTTTCAGAACTTGGAAAAAAACAGACACTTTAGAAGTGGCTGGTGGTAATTTAGACTGTGCTTTTGCAGTTTCATGTGGTTGCTTTTACTTGTCTCTGCAGTAATTGTGAAAACACATGAAGTACATGGGTCAAAATCATGTCCCACTTAGAACATTAAATGTAGATACGAACAAAAAATGTAGAACTAAGGAGCTTAGGTATCTATTTTGTTATCTTTTACCACTTAAAACAATTTCTGGATTCATTTGAAACTGCACAATCTCTTCCAGCAACACCGAGAGATTGATTTGCTCTCAAACCTCCACAAAGGGCTTGATCTTACAAAGATGATTAAAAAGCTCAACCTAGCAAAAGGACAGAATATTTCTAGTGTGCTCACCCTGATTTCTAAGTAACTCCTGAATCTGCAGGCTTCATGTTTGCTGGTGAACTAGAAGAAAGCCACTGCACTCAGCAGTTATTACTGTTCGTATGGTAACTTTAGAGTTCTCACTTGAACCAAATCTCACTTTGCTATGCGCTAGATAAGCACCTGTGTCAACTCCAAATGACCTATTAAAGAATATTTGGTTTATATGTGTACCTTCAAACGACAAAGGAAGTCTGAAGATAACTCATCCTCTTGGCAAACATTAATAAACACTGCCACTATGCAGCTGGTGTTCCATGTCCTAGGACAAAGTGACACAGGCCAGCTACCACAATTCAAGGCAGGTCTTAGGGCCTCTTCCTGCTGCCATGCTCTGCGTCCTCTGCCTGGCTCTCACAAAGGCTCTTGTCCTGCTCCCTAGCCCTGCTGCATTACTCCATTTGTTGGAGGTTTGGAAAGCAAGGCTGGCCTGTCAGGGGCAGGGGGAAAACAAGCCACCTCCCTCACTTTAATCCACAGGCATCCAGCCTGCACTCTGCACAACCTGCTGGCAGCTTTGAAATTCTGGACAGAAAAACTAACCTCTGCTTGCTCGCAGAGCCAAGTGTCAGTGTTTTGTTGGCCTGCTTACAAGTCATTATTTGAAGTGTTGAGTCAAACAAAAGAGTTGATCCATTTCTGCTAATCCGTGAAAGAAAAGCTCAGTCTGACCTTCCTCTCTCCAAGCTGCTCATCTGCTTTGGCATCATGTAACTCAGATATTTTTAAGTATGAGAAATGTTCCATGTCAGCAGGCACTCCTTAATTTAATTGGCAGGGTAGCAGAAATTTAAACAAATAGAAATACAATCTTATCTTCATTAAAGTAATACCGTCTTTTCGCTGTTTGGAGGACTAGCCTTAAAGGGCAGAAGAATAGAAGAAGCAGAAGATTTTCATTTCAATTAAAGATTCCTCATTGCTGTATAACATGACAAATAGCAAAGACAACAAAATATTTTAAAAAATTAAAAGTATATTTTGTAAAGTCCAAGCAAAGCTATTTCCTAACATATACTACACCTGCGCACTCAAATTCTTTAAAAAAATGTGTTTTAAGTATTTGATTTCTTCTGAAGTAAGTGATAAAGACAGGTAGGAACGTACTACCATGTTTTAGCTGTCAGACTTCTGATGTTGGATGACAAAAGGGAGTACAGTACTAGTTCTCTGACGTGATCCCGAAAGCAACTGACCCAGCACTTTCACTCTTAAGTAAGGGAATTGGCTCTAACTGTCAGACAGGAGCAGGCAAAGTGGTTACCTCAGTTGCTCCATGAAGAAAATTCACAACAACTGCTTTTCATTCACAGACTGGACAATGTTCAGACTAACTGACCTACCTGAAACTGCTTAAATGTTGGCTACTGTGGAGGTGTCCTATGTCAGGGCCAGATCTACTCCCTGTGGGCCACAGTAGCAGCCCTGCAACTGGCACAAGTGTGAGTGAGGACCTGCAGGAGTGACGACCTGAATAAAAGACAAAATAAAGGAGAGGCAGAAGGGGATTTTTTACAGGGCAAATTGTTTCTGCTGTGTCCAAGATACATCTCCGTTTCAAATTTTCATTTACCATACACACTCATATTTAGTAGAAGAATATAGCAGACTGGAATACACTCGTGTTGTGGCAGGTGTTCAGAGTCATGTAAATCCAGGTGAATTAATTTTTACTGAAGATTTTGCCCGAATCCTTAATTTGATTAAGTCATTTAGACTCATCTCAAATTTTGGTATCTGGATGAGAGATTGAAGAACTGTCTGCAGAAGTAAGACAAACAGGCAAACATATATAGAATGGATCTTCAAGTGGAGTTGGTGCACAGTGCACTGAGACATGCAGTATTGGATCCTGGTTTATTGGCAGCTTGATACTTTCAGGGAAAAGTGGAGAATCATCAAGGGAAAAGAACTCTACAGTTTCATTGCAAATGATGAGAAGGGTGAGAAAGATCAAAGATTAATTTTGATATACCAACAGAAACGCTTAAAATAAAACAAAGCCTTTTCTACAGATAGAGGAAGATTTTGTGCAAAACTGAAAGAATACAGATTGAAGAAGTTTGGTGCCACTTTTCCACAGAATGAAAATAAAATAATAGCAAATAAATACAGTTAGCAGGCATTATGTTATGGAGTATTGAAAGACAATAACACATTTTGTTGGTAAAATTGAAATTCTAGTTCCAGTGAATTTTCATTTTGGTGTGATTCATCTTACTTTTATCTTTATGCTGCCTTAAAATCATTTTAACATAAAATTTAAAGAAATATTTGACACTTTTTATTTCATTTATTTTCATAAATGAATACTGACACAGAATGCATGCTGATTTAAACCAGAAAATAAAAGAAAATGGGATAAACACAACATGAAATTCAAATTACAAATGATAAATCTTCATTAGTGAAGAATGAACTGTTTTGGATGAAATCATACTTGCAGCATTAGTCTCATCAGCAGTTGCAATCAAAACCTGATCTTCCTGCCCTTGTAGTGCTTGATGACAAAGACTGAGCTGCATTGCAACACTCACAAAACTTCCATAGGAAATTATGGAGTCCTTCTGTCTTTTCCATAACAATGGTACTGTAAGGATGGGATAGCCCAAGATCTTGATATTTCCCAGCAGAGGAATTATTCTGGGCCACACTAACTGATCCAGCTCCACATCATGAGTACAAGCTGTGTCCAACACAGTAGGAAGAGAGGTATAGAGGCATATTTTAAAGAAGATCATAAACAAAGGTCTTCCTGTTTTCATTTCATTTTTTAGTGAGCAAGATGCCAGTAGCAGTTTTTGATGTTCAGTAGATCAGCAACCCAAACAACTGTATTTTTTGGTTCATGAAATCTGATGGAGATTTCACATTTCTATCTGTGGAAACCTATCTTATTTAGGGAGTAATGAGTGGGCCTTTATTTTATTATCTACTCCCTTGGTAAATGGTACTTTACAACAAGACAAAAAGGAAAAAGGATGAGCAAGATAAATGCAATTCATTAAGAAAAAGCTAGAAAACATACAGACATAACACAGGTCAATGCAGTATGCTAAGATATTATTTATCATCTTATGAAATTACTGTATCTGGATAACATCCAAAAGTCTGAATTGCAAGACTGCCATTTCTGCCGACCTTTTGAAGCACAGTGTAGTTTTCAGAATTCAGAAGTACAGAAGTTTAATATCAATCATGATTTATTCTGCTGCAGTGAAAGTACAGGCATAGAGGATTGTGATTAATCTGTGAATGCAAATGTGAAACAGTCCTCTTCTAACTTTTTTCTCTTCGGCTTCTCCAAATGTTAAATACTAGTATTGTCTTTCATCCTGTATCACTTTCACAGACAAGTCTTGCTGAATCAAACTCAGCCTTTTAGAATTACATGGATGCTAATATATATATACTTAGAAAGCTGCTTAGACCTTGAGTAAAGTGTTAAACAGATTTTCTTTTAACAGCAGGACTTTTGTAAAGGCAAATTAAAACCTGTTCAGGTTCATCAAATACGTGATCCCAGAAAGAGCATTGCACAGCAAACGAAAAATATGTAGGGTGTTTGTCAGCAGCCTAAAAATCCCACCTTTTTCCTCATATGAATTAATTGCAGTATTGGTGAGAAGTGCAAAGAATGCTAAATAATCATATTCTTTTTCTCACGTTCATTTTCTAGCACTGCTTGAATAATACACTTCAGCCAAAGAAAAGCTTGTTTGCTGTCTACAGGGTTTTGCCAGCAGACATGATGAAGCCAGCATCATTCTTGAATAGAGAGTAATCAGAGCTGGCTGTCTCTCCCGGATTAACCACGCCCTGGCAGAAAAAAAAATAAAAAAATAAAAACCATGGTAAAATATTCTTCTGTTCTTGCTTTGGGCAAGAATATCTTTGCATTTCCTAGGAGGACATACAACACAGTAATCTTTGGGGCCTCTTCTCTGTGTTTTAAAATTCCTGTAATGTATAGCCTAGCCCTGACAAATCTGTCAGAGTACTTGGGAAAAATTCCAAGAAATCCTTCTGTTTTCATTCTTTTTAGAGTCATCTATCTTCCTTAACATATCTTGCTGCTAGTAACATGTATGCCATATTGATCAATGAAACCATCTCTCATATACTGAGAGACTAATTCTATTTGCAGAACGGTAGCATTGGGAACAGTCAGGATTTTCAGACTAAAATTTAACTAACATCTGACTCACTGCAAAGAGTGACATACGTCTCTGGAAGAGAGAAGGATAGCTAAAGATGGCTTATGCCTGAGACAGTCATTATTATAGAAAATATCCATCATCCTATTGCTGTGTGATTGCATTTCATAGGATTTGTGAGGCCCAGGGCACACTCTAGCTACCAGGCTGATGGTATGATAATCAATATTCTTGCTGACTTCAAGCAATCTGACATACACCAACAATTTGCTGTGTGTCCAAAGTAAGCTTTGAGAGGATGGTTTGAGCATGATATTGTACAAATGAAAAAAAAAGGAATTACTGCCTTGGAAAACTTTTACATATGAGCATGCCTTGGGAAGAATAAAAATATCTTATTTAAATGAGAGTTGTATGGAAAATGTTAATTAAAAGTGGAAGTTTTTAATATACAAGATGCTCGGTGTAAGCAGTAGCTATTAAATTATCATAAGCAAAGGATAAGCAGTCACAGAAACTGGCCTGATTAGGGGCTATCATCACAAAGACACTAATCACAAAGGCAAGGCAGGAACATGCTCAGCACCCAACCTAGCTGCCAGTAATCACAAAGATGTAATACTGTAAGGCAGGTCCTGAGGTAGCTTATGAGAAAGACATGAAAGAAGCTGAAGGTGAAGATGTGTAGCAGTCACAACTGGTCAGCTGGGAGGCCAAGTGAAGCCCTAGGAAAGGAGCTGCTGTGTTTGTGGTCCTGATGCATAGTGGCATGCTAAATAAAATAGCAGCAGTGGAACTCATGTAGAAAAATATCAGTTCTTAGGCTTGATGGCCAGCCTTTAGTTCTTAGACAGCTTGGTCAGGTTATCTAGACGTCAGAGACTGGCTTCTGCCAGACTGCTGTCTGCTTTTTAATAGTCCAAGGAGAGCATAATTGCAACTGACAGTAAGTTTATTCATAGCACTTCTTCTTATTGTCTGCCAGAGCTAGATGATAAGTATACTTCTAGGAAGACTGAAAATCTGATGAAGGGCTTTACATAACATGGACAGGAGTAATTTTTTTCTCTATTGTCAAGTGGTTGCTGCGTTGTCAGCCTGCTGATATTTTGATCAATAGTGCACTCTTGACATTTAAGTTTGTTGTTCTAAAAGATGCAAGATCTCCTTGAGCACTTAGGATCTGTCTTTCCAACCTAGTTTGACAGTATAAGAGAAGATAACTACTCAGCAAACATCTCTGCAAAATATATCTTATTTTCAACTCTTACCAAGGACCATGTTAAAATGAAAATAAATACCCAAGTTCAAATAAGAAAACACATACAGATTTCATTTTGAGAAGAAGGTGAAAAAAGGATTTTGAAGAAAATAAGCTGTCTATATTCATGAAGCAGACACTTCTCCACCATTGGTACTCAAATTCCCCTTTTACTGTAACTACAGACATTTCCAGTCATTTAACTCTTGCTCTCAACATCATTTACACTTCATCTTTAACATTCTCTCACACAAGGACCTTTTTAAGGACATCTCTCTGTCCAGATCAGATAATTGTCCACTATTACTAATAGGGAGGTAGCAGAATTCCAATTTATCTTGTCAGAATACAAAAAAAAAAAACACAAAAAAACAAAAAAAAACCAACACAAAACAAAAACAAAATCATAACTCAGCAGGAATATCACTGTAGAAAAACAACATAACTGACTGTCCTACTGAGCAAAAACAGGTCTAGACTAACTAAAATGTAGAAAAACTCACATAAGAGTCATAAAGTATTAACTTAAAAAGGCCACTGATATTCTTACTTATCCAAACTTCATTTTTCAAACTGGAGATGTTCCTTAAAATATTTCCCTTTTACTACATCAACATGTAGTTTATCAACATAAAAGCTACTCCAAACTGTATTTTGGCATACAGCTTTCTAATCATCAAATAACTACACGCCATATTGCTAACTACATCTTTGCTAACACTTACAAATATACATGTACGTATTTCTCAATAAATGACAAGTTCTTTCTCTCATAGAATAACTTTGCTTTACAAGCCCAAAAAACCTATTTCTGATTTCTTTTATTGAATTTAAAATAGTGTTTCAGTCAAATATTATGTTTAATGCAAGCCTTGAATAACTTCACTCTGCTTTATTTGTCTAGAATTTAAATCACATTAAAGCCCTCCAGCTCATTTCTATTAAAAAAAAAAAGTCAAAGCCAAAGAAAGAAGATGATGGAAACTACTATCTTTTATGCAAGGAATGCACACAGTCATTTGTCAGAGCTTGGAAGCAATGAAAAAATTGAAAACTGCTGTGGTCACAGTTGTATTCAATCTGCAGCCAAATCTGGATGAAAGGTTTACTATTTCAATTCTTTTTTTTTTTTCTTTTTTTTTTTTTTTTCCCTCTGAGGAAAACACTAATATTTTGGTGGCTTTTTACTCATTTGGGTATTAGATAAAGCCAAAGATAGAAAGAGGCTCTGAAGAGCTTGTTTCTTTCACAAAGTTGAAGGCTACTACTCAATACACACAGTTCTGCTAAGGTTTTACTTAGTCCCTGACAGTAGGTAGCAGTAATCCAATTTGAAAACTTTGTTTTCATTGACACATCACTCCAAAAACAGTGACAAATGAAAACAGTTCCTAAGATTTTTCAGATTTGCCTCTTCATATTTGTCCCTTTTGAATAGCTTCAAAACATTTTCACAAACATGCCTTAGAGTCAAGCTTAGGAGCTCATCTTTCAACTGCAGTGTGGAAAAAGAAATAACCAGAATTCTTCTATCAGAACTTGATCTTTTTAAAAAAGGGTTTTGAATATTTAATTGAATTCCAGGACTCAAATTCTTTAAAATAGGTTATGTAGTTTCCCTCAATTTCACTAAATTCTATACTTTTAGGATAATCACTTATTTGCTTTTAAAACAGCATAAATGCCATGTGATTGGAACTGTTCTCTTGTTCAATGTGATAATCAGCTTCTCTCACACTTTTTTTTTTGGAAGCTTTTCAGTGCATTCTGTTTCTTTCAAAGAAATACTAATACTCCAGAAATATATTGCTATGTTCAACCATTACGACAGATTGAATTCAAAATTCACATTGTTTCCTGGAAAAGTTGTCCCAGAAGACATAAGCTGTCTAGTGAGTATCTCAGCTCTGCTGTGGCAGGGTGCATCAGAAGAACAGAATTATCAATAGCTTTTCATTAGTCATCACCTTACCTTTTAGCCCTTTGTTTGTCAGTTAAAGTGTCTTACAGTTAAAAGTGTAGTCTGACATTTAGCTTAAAACAATCTAAATCTTTGTTCCCTGTTTTATGCCAGCACAAGCATTCCTACACTCAAAAGGACAGTCAGATCCAGAACACATCTGCCTGAAAAAATATATATGTGTAGATTTGTTTCATTAGGTATAATCTTCTATCACTGCTTGTTTGCGTGTCTGTGTACTGTCACGATTTCTAGTGCCACAGCACAGAACAGGTGATGAGAATTTAGGAACTGGATAAACAGAAAGATTGATAACATCTGTGCAGACTTAGGCAGATTTAAAATGTAACACAAGAGGACTGTTGTTCTTTGCTACGTGAACTATATGCAGGAAAGTATAATTACCACACTTTGGAAATGAAATAGAGGTTGAAAGGCTAGCCCTTAAATAGCAGTTAATGTACTAGTTATCATTAGCACAAATAGAAATAAATGCAAAACACAAAGGAAAGATGCATCTTAAAAAGCAGGGTAAGAGAATTGTTCTTTCAAGAAACATAGTATACAGCCAAGGTTTGCTGCCTCAGCTTAAATGTGAAAGCAACTCTGGAATAAGGCCATACTTTCTCAACTAGTAAACATATATATATATATATATATATATATATATATATATATTTAAAGCAGAATCCCAAACAAACTTATCCACTGACAGTAAAAAGAAAGGCTCTTCTTGCTAGGTCATAAGGATTTCAAATCTGACAGCACATTCCTAGTTCCAGATTCACCACTGTCCTGCTTCCTGGATTAAAAAAAAACATTCAGCAAATATTATCAAAGCAAACAAATATATATATATATATATATATATATATATATATATATATATACACACACATACATACACTCAATAAATAAATAAATAAATATAAATATATATGCGCGTGCGTGTGTGTATGTGTATATACAAAACAATGGGAGATTACAGCTGTATTATTCAACTTAAGGTAGCAGCTGATTACTTACAGTTTCTCAAAACAGGAATTAACAACTTCTCATTTTCTAAATGCAAAAGAATCTCCTAGTATTTTCCCTTCTAGTTCAGTACTGATGAAGCTGAAGTAACAGATTAAATCCACCACAAATCCTAAAGAAGTTCTTGATTTTAAACTAAGAAGTGAAACTCCAAAATTACCTCTACACTGTATGGTATGAAGAACTCAGATTGATGTCTGCTGCATCATTTACCTTTAATAAAACATAACAAGAAGGGAAAAAATATATTAATTATTTATATTGCTATTAAATTGCATATCATACACTTCCATCCAATTATAGTAAATAATGTGCCTTTTTTTTTGCATCAATGAATTTCATCAGAGGCAAAGAGAAAGGTGTCCATAGTCTGTAAGGCATATAAACTGCAAAGGAAATACAACAGAATAGTCACAGTCCATAATACACACAGTTCTGTTGTAACCAGAAGCACCAAAACACTACATGGGACTCCATAACTCAGATGTAATGTTACTGATGTAAAACTTAAATTCAAAAGTGTAAATATTCATTTAATGGTTGTCTGCGATTCCATTGCAAGCCATCAATCCCTTCCAGTATGTTCTCATGTAAGCTTGTGTTATATAGTTGTTAAACTTTCCCACTGTTCCAAAATTTACTGGCACATAGTTAAAATGCTCCTTAGCCAACTGACACACACTGAAACAAAGTTTCATCATAAGGACAGGAATGGATTTCTAGCCTTCCTGAAATGGAAAGCTAGAAGGCATAGAGGCACGAACACCTGAGGCATCACTTGTCAGTATACTAAGCGCAGCCATCAACAGCATTACTAGTTGTTCTATATGAACTTATTGTGATTAATGCACCTAGTAGGTTCCTCATGACAAAAAATCTTAATATACTTTTCTTCATAGAAAAGTTCTGAGCCACAACTCGAACATCCCAAGTAGTCCCACTTGCTGCAGAGGCCCTGTTAGTTTAAGAAAAATTGTACATTATTGGAATGCTCATGTTTCTATTCAGTCATTAAACCACTGTAAATGACAAGCTTCCACACCCCCATTTTCTCTGTCCTTTAAGCAAGCTTTGCAATTTGTGCAATTTCTTTCTAGCATCAAAATATAAAAAAGCTCTGAAACACGCAATATACACAAAATTCTCAAAACTTATTTCACTTCCAAAAAGCAGAGATATTATTTTCCTGATGGTTATTATCCTAATAGCTATGGAGGCAAAGATTCAAAATCCCAACCAGAGTAACTTAAATGAAATCACTTTTGTTGACTTGAGCTGTTTCCTTCATAAAGGAAGCCATAAACATGCAAATTAAATAGAAGACTTACAAATGCAAGAATAAAATGATTGTGTGAACTTTTGTATGCAGATCAGACACCTGTATTACTTGTCATCACCATGGTGAGTGCCAATTGAGTCTTGCTGACATTGGCAATGTGGTCATGGAGTGGACATGGTCATGTTGTCAGGCATGTGATTACTTGTGATGCAGTTAGCATGCTGTGAAGAAAAAGCTATAGAATTCAATCCTCTCCCTGTTGCCTCCAGCAGAGAGGAGATTGAGAGATAATTTCCTCCCCGTCATTCACACATTTTTGCTCACAGCAGAAAGAAAGAGATGAAAAAGCTAAGGAGCTAATTAATCACTGAGTAGAGAAATGCAACACCACCAACAGAAAAGCTGAGATACAGTGTCTGGGTGTTATCATAACTACTTAGTGATTTCTGTTTAATGTTATTTGATAATGAACTGACTGAGGAGCACTGGAGTTGAGGACAGCTGAAGTGTTTGATAGCAAAATTTTTTATTAGTACTTTTCAATCTTCTGTACTGTGGTGGTGGAGGACACTCCACTTATTAAATTTTACATAGCAATGAATGATATTTTTTCTAAAATGTCACTACTTTTCCCTTTTTAGCCAGCTCTTCAAGGAAAAATAAAATTCTGTAATTAGAAGGTTACATGTCCTCACTCTTCTTTAACGTTTAGAAATACTGGCAAACACTAATCAGCTACAGCAGGGAAACAAAGATTTAAAAGATATCATAGACCTACAAAATTAATAAAACCGGGCAACTGGGTAGAAGACAGGCATCTAATTAAGGTTTCTCTGAAGTGCCATAGAGCTTAGCTCCTGCTTATACATACAAGGTTCCCCATGGGAAAGACAGACTAGTGCCACCACTGTGGAAAACAGAGCTTGTCCTTTATTAAATTACATGGTATGAAAGAAAAAAGCAGACAAATACACAATTAAGTCTTATTTGTCCTGCTGCCAACAGAATAACTCCTCTTTTTCTACATTGTCCTAGCTTTCCTTCTTTTCTGCTTTCAAACTAAAACTCTAAAGTACTCTAATTGTTGGACACTGTGTTGCAAATTCCTTCTTTACCTACCTCCCACAGGAACTGCAGGGCTGTTCTCACCAGAGTAGCATAAATCTTGATGAAATATATATTTTTTTCTTTCTGAATTGTGACATGTAACAGTGGAATAATGCAAACAGTATTGTGTTTCTGTAAAATGTAGGTCATGTACTGTGTCATATAAACAAGTTACAACATGTTACAACACTCAATAAACTCCCAGTTTGTTCATTTGTTCATTTGTTTATTCATTCTCTCTCTCTCTCTCTCTCTCTCTCTCTCATTAATTAACACTTTAGCATCTTACAGATTTCTTGATGATCACTCTAAACATGAAAGTGTGCTGGGGAAGGGAGCACACAAAGAAATAATATTTACAAGTTATTGTACAGCACAGCGCATATTCTTTGTGTTTTCCAATGTCTAACAGTATTAAGTGCAGTATGTTGCACTTAAAAATGAACACATACATTTAAAGCCAAATTTTCTGTTGAAACTTCTACAGATATTGAAACTGCCATACTTATTTCAACACCAAACAGCCTACAGCAGCAGCAAGTCATTGTGTAAAGCACTCCTGTTCATTGGCTGTGCTGGGACTGGTGGAGACACACTGTTCATCATCTTCACTAGTGAATATGGCCAGGTTTGTTCAGTTGAAATAAATTTTTAGGGCATCTATGAGATGAGCAGCACAAAAGGGAGCTATTTTAATTTCTCAGGCACATCCAGGATGGCAAAAAAGAGTTTAGTCTGAAGAAATGTAACTATTGAAATCTGTATTCCTAAGGTAGAATCACAGCATGGCTTGGGTTGAAAGAGACCTGAATCCCAGAATAGTTGAGGTTGGAAGAGACCACTTGGGATCATCTAGTCCTATTTCTTTCCAATTTTTTTTCCATTTGCCCTTGGTATCATTAGTGCCCACACAGAAGAAGTGCAGAGGGTAATGATGTGATGTGTGAACAAGCCTTGGGAAAATTCTGATGATGTCACATATTTAAGTTCCCAGCAGGCAATAAATCTCTCCAGACAACCAGTTCTGCAGATAGGTCATCCTGTTCCCTGCAATAGTGAGTCACCTATCACAATCACTCTTCACTTCTTTCAGGTATTCCCACTAGGCATTGTGTCCAACTGCACAGCTGCCTCTTCTGAAGCCATGCTGACTTCTTTCTCAGATTGGAAAGCCCATTTCTCAACTGCAGGTCTTCAGGCCTTTCTCCTCTTACTCCTCTTACAGGAAGTGACCACATTTTATACTTCATCAATATTTCACATTGCACAAAGCTTTGCAGTAACTTCACTGCTGTTAGGAATTGGATCTCCTGAAGGCCCATAGTCCCCTTGAGCACACTATTTCCCACTCATCTTCTCTAAGAATACACTGTCAAGCTACTTACTCCTGCAACTCCCTGATTCAATGCCACAGCTTATCTAGGACAGCACTTTCCATGGGATAGCAGACTGATAGACCAGAATTCAAAGAGAGGCCTGAGGGACTCCATACAGCCTGAGACACATACAGCTGAACCAGAAGGGTCTCTTTGTGTCCAAGCCTGACATGGTCAATGCAGTAACTCTAGAAGCTAAAAGGGAAAGTGTTCCACGGTGTGCCTGATGAAGTGTATGCTGCTGGAAATTAATAGAGAAAATAAGATTATTCCTTGCAACTTCACACACACTGCTGCATGCCCCACTGTGCAAATTACTGCATCTGCCTGCTGTGGTCACTGTTCATTACACACTGGGCCTGGCGCTCATATAGGCTTCTGCCTAAGACTGGCTCACTAAATGCTTGACCCACCCCAATCAAGGACTGTTAGCAGCAGCTACTTAGAGCTAAATCTCTTCCCAGGAGTTCTTCAGTCTCTCTTCATAAGAGACTTGAATAAATTCTCCTGGCTTCCTCTGGACCAACTCAAGCAGGTCCATGTCTTTATGCTGGAGATTCCTCTCCTGAATGCAGCATTTCAGGTGGAGCCTCACAAGAGAAGAGAAGAAGTGGTCAATCACCTTCCACAGTCTGCTGGCAACCCCTCTTTTGATGTAGCCCAGGATATATGTGGGTTTCTGGGCTACAAGCAGGATTGATGGCTCATGCTGACTTTCTCTTCAAACATCTTCAAGTCTGTCTCCTCTGAATTGCTCTCAATCCATTCTCCATCCAGCCTGCATTCATATATAGGATTATCCCAACACAGACGGAGAGCCTGGAACCTGGCCTTGTTGAACCACATGAAGATCACACTAGCATACCTTTCATGCTGTCAAGCTCCCTCTGGATGCCATTCTGTCCTTCCAGCATGTAGACTGCACCATGTAGCTTGATGTTACTAGAAAACCTACTTAGGATGTAGTCAGTCCCACCATCTATATCACCAACAAAGATGTTAAATAGTACATGTGCCAATACTGACCCACAAGGAATGCCACTGGCAGTTGGTCTCCACCTTAACAATAAGCTGTTGACCACAATTCTTTGAGTGCAACCAACCAGCCAATTCCTTATCTGTGACATGTTCCATCTGTTAAATGCATGACTCTCCAATTTAGAGACAAGGATGTCATGTAGGACAGCATCAAATGTTTAATGCAAGCCTAGGTAGATGATATCAGTTACTTTTTACATTTTTGTTTTTCTTCTCCTTATATAATTTGATTGACTTTTAAGGATTGGACTGCCCAACTTCTTCTCTCTAACTAATTGATTAGTTACTTATTTTTTGTTGTCTTGAACACGGCCTTACAGATAAACAGCAATTTTTTACAACCATAAACAGTTGCCTATAAATTGTTTTACAGTCAATTGGATTAACCAAGACAAAAGGGTACTACTCAAAGATGACATTGATTCCTTTCCTGACATTTCATCTGACTCAAAAAGAGATCAAAGGAGAAAATAAGAACCAGAATACAATGCAAAAGCATAACATATTGTATTCCTACAGTTTTTAGTATTTGTTTTCATTGGCAGTAAACAACAATAAAGAATAACTACATATATTTTATTCCATATTGATGACATTACTCCAAGAAAAGTAATTATTTAAATATATGTCATGATTTAATTAGTCTGTGCACACAGCAATAGAAGCAGCTGACACTCTTTGTATTTGAAGTTACAGTGAATTATCTCTACAAATAAGGACCTCAAACGTCTGAGAAATGGACAGATTTTGTACTAATGTGGGCCATGAAATAACACATTTGCATAAACTCACATATACTACAAAGCATAGCAAAATATTCAGTTCTAGATATATACCTTAGCCAACCTGGCTACTTAGGCTGTTACTGCAGAAAAAATATGAAGGCAGTTGAGGATGTGCTGGGCCTTTCTCCTACAGCATGAGGTTTAAAACTTGTGGATTCAAAATATGTATTAAAATATTATTGGAGTTCCGTAATAATTAGGTTTTCCTGCATGTAGAAGTTCAATAATGTATGCAAAAACCACTCTCCACAGACCCATAAGGAAGCCAAGCTGAAAACCTTCCTTCATTGACTGTAATGACTGCAATGCATTTAGACTTTATATGACTGTAGAGAACTATAATGTTTGACTGATTTTTTCTACATTGTAGGCTAAATAAAGTGGTAAAAATTATATATTTTTAGCAAATGTATTACAGGAAAACAGTACCTTAGCTTGGTTTATATTAATTTATGTTAGAAGACTTACAGTGATAAAACACATTTCCTGAAGTAAACCACTAATCTCACACTTATAACTGTCCTTTTTACAAGTGTGACATTTGCTGCTCTGAAGAATATTTCTGTCACTGTTTTGTTTTTAGTACTAATTAGATATTATTTAATTAAAATTTTTAACTGTCATTTCTATATGACTTCCTAAATTATAGACATTTAACTTTACTTTGATAATTTGCTTTATGTTGAATATGGAATCTGCACTTATTTTGAGAAAAAAAGTAATATATATATATATATATATATATATATATATATATATATATATATATATATAACTGCAGCAGACACATTCCTCAATTTTTTTCTTGTGTTTTTATTCTACTGTATTTTCAAGAGAATATCCATGTAATTAAACAAAAGCCTGAGTGAACAAAGAAAAAGTAGACATCAAACTGCATTCAGTAAAGAATGAAAGCATTGCCTCATTTTGAAAAACAAAACAAAAGAAAATAAAAAAAATATATATATTGTTTAATGACTCAATTCCTCTTGATGAAAAAGCACATTGAACAGTTTTTATTGTTATTTATATTTCTGCGTTGACAATTCCTTGTTATTCTGTGTGATTTTTGTTGTGGAAGGACTTCAGTAAGCTTTAATTTGGGTTCACAAACATTCATCCGCACCAGCAGTCCCCTGCAAAGGCAACTTTTCGATTTCATCAGGCCACCCTCACTAAAGCAACTTTGTTGCTAAGCCCCTGAAAATCTATCTATTTTGATTCAACCCATAACAATAGGGCTAAAATAGTGGATACAGCCCGCCAGAAGAAAAGGGCTCTGTTAACAGCTAGCGATCAAACTGGTCATCCATTAGGAAAAATGAACTGTGTGGTCCATTTGGAGATGGTAACAGACAGCACGTGGTAGAGAGGGAACAAACAGTTCTGATATGACCGGTGAGAATGGTCTGCACCATTGTTAGCAGATGTCTAGATAGATTAATAACCTTACACAGGTTTGAAAGAGTCCAAACTCTTACATTCAGCCTTGTTTACTCCTACCTGTTTGCTGTTTACTGGAAACTGAAACATATAATTGAGTTACTTAGCCCATCAGGGCAACAAAAGTTATTGACTGACAGCCTCTGTATGAACTTTCTGCAAAGATATAGTCTCAAAATCCTGAAACTGATAAAACAAAGAAGTACCACACCATTCCCCCCCCCCGCCCCCCAAATAAAAAATCATTAAATAAAGACAGAAACTGTAAACATGTATTTAAAATCATACAGGCTAAAATCAGCTGGATGCAAGTTGAGAATGAAAAACGTAAAAGTTCTTTATAAAGATCAAATTTATATAGCAATTCACTTTAGACGTGTTATCAAGAGGACGCCAGCAGATTAAATTAAATCTCTTCAAAGAGATGCAATCTTTGCAAATAGATTTTGAAGAAAAAATAAAAGCAGAAATTTGCACTACAAAAGTTTAAAGGACAAACAAAATGGAACCTTTGTTATACATTCCTTTGTTATAGATTCCACATTTGTTATACATTCCACATTTGTGTATTAGAACTACAGAAACCACCAGAAGTTTAAGCAACCTGCATACTTGTACCTTTCCAACTGTACTTCAGCTGAAAATATATGAGGCCTCGTTAATTCCCCAGCGCTCCCCTCTGTTATGTAGTTCTTCAAGACCTATACTAGACCAGTGCAGTCTAATTCTAAAGCCACGAGTTTAAACACATATATTTGTTGAAAATTTACACGAGTTTGGCCCTTGTTTTAATCACATCATCCAATGCAATGTTTAAAAGCCATGTGCAAAAAGCAAGAAAATAGATTTGATGTAGTTGAAAACAATGCCTTATTTTGCTTCACTGGTTACTAACATTTTTGAGAAGAATAACTTGACTGCTTGGAACATTGATTTTTGTAGTCTGGAGCCTTATATCTTCGATAAATGCAAAGACTGGCAAGTACTTCTACATGATACTAATACCAGGCAATGATGCACTGCTGAACTGTTTTCTGGTAGATTTTTCATTTGGATTTAAATAAAAGTGATCGATCTGACACTGAGGGAACATAAAATGAAAATAAATTAACTTGACAAGAGTGTGAAAGCTTACTGGTTCAAATAAATAAACTAACAAATAAATTAATAAATAAAGGGGGAAAAGAAAGAGAGGGAAGACAGGAAGGGGAAGGGGAAAACTGAGGAAGCAATAAAGAGGGGAAGGGGAACCTGCCAAGATAGGTAAATTTCCATGCTCCTGAAAAAATTTCTGAGATCAGTTGAAGTTTTCAAATACAAAATTTGTTGATTTTTTGTTGTCTAGTTCAATTATTATGATTTTAAAGCATGATGATATAGTTAGTGAAGTCATAAGTAATTCAAAATAGGCTATCTCTAAATTTCACAATTTAAAAGTCATCATCTTGGTGAGGAAACAAATTTCTAACAGTAAATACTTTCACAGATTTTTATTTTTTTACATTACTGTTATAAACAATATTTATAGTTCTCTTCTAAAATTGAGTATACTTTCCTTTACCTGAATTTCTGTGATTGTTAGAATTATAGAAGTTATCCAATCAGGTGGTACTCACAAATGTACATTGGCTGGAAGCTAAATATAGTATGTGTAGTGATAAATCTGAGCATGTACATGCAACCAAAAGTAGTAAGCAGAAATACTTACAGAAATGTTATGAAACTATGATGAGATTTGTTAATGCAAGGCTTGTTAATGATTAATGTTTGTCCCTGATTTCTGACATTACAGTAAAACAGAGCTGAACCTTGTCAGAGGTCACTAAGAATCAAATCAGTTCATCCAAGCTTGTCAGCAGCCAGCGATTTCATCTAACCAGTTATGTTTAACCTGGAGGAAACGAGAACTATTGATTATCTTTGCACTGTTGTTTTTACTGTAGGCTACTTACAGTGAGATTTCCAGGATGCAGCATCAGCCTTCCTCTTATCCCACATCCACTGAGTGCCACAACCTTATCTTCTTGGTTTTCATTGTCTGCTTCTTGTCTGTTCAGCACGGAGGTAGATGTCTGAAGTAGGGAAGCTGCTTCTTTGGCCATTTCCTTTGCAATTCACATTCTTAAGCTACAGCTTAAGAATAATTTGTCCGAGTCTGCAAAAGAGGTGAAGTCCTGTTTGCAGGACTTAATGGCTCCAGTGGTGCATGTTAAGCAGTCTGACATAGAGAATTCATAACCATGGGGAATATATTGTAGTTCTAAGAATGAGGCCTTTTATTTTATCTTTTTCTCATGAAAATAATTCTGTACAGAGACTCCTCGTTGATTTCAATGCACTGTCTTTTTACTGGGTATTAAAGGCAGTCCAGAAGAGCCGCTCTTAGGTACGTTCTGAGCTTGCTGTGAACTATATGGTGCCTTTTTAACAGTGATGGTTTACACCCATACCTCATTAATGCCATGCATTTTCCTCTGTGAGTTGCTTTGACAAGATCTATATTTCTCTGGAGGACTACCTTACTTACTAGTATACCAAAAATTTTAAGAAATCTTGGAGCAAAAAAGAAAGCAGAGCAGGCAGCACCAAAACCTTCTTCCCTAGTCACAGTGGTGCAGCTGAACCTATGGCTGTGTCCCTGACCACTCTGTGTTTGCCCACGTGGCTCTGAAAGGTCAGCCACTGGGATGACTGTGACAGTTTTGTCCCCCTGATTATAAAACTTGGACTTGATGATCCCTGTTGTTCACTTCAAGCTCAGAATATTCTATGACTCAGTGAGTTACCATGAACTTGAAGGGAGCTACAAGAGTTAAATCCACATATTTTCATATTTTCTACCTTTTTTTTCTATTTTTTCTTTGGTGCTAGATCCCTTCACATATGTTTACTTGACTATAGAGCTCCTGAATAGCCAGCAGTAAGGACTTAAGGGTAGACAGTAGGTACCCAGATTCAAAACCTTTGTCTAAATAATAAATTCACTGCAGCAGTTGCTAATGGCTTAAGGCATATCTGTACTTAATATTAAGCTTCTTGATACGACAGCAATTACTGTCTTGCACTTCTGCATAGGTCTGTCCTAGCCTCAGTACCCAAGTTCCCATTTGCCTCAGAATGGAAAGAAAAAAACACAAGCCTAAGTCTGAAGATACACATTTATACATTATGATACTGTTTTAGTGGTATTTGAGTTAGCCCCCTCAGACACATACATATTACAGAGCTTTAAAGCACAGGACCAGATACTACGTTCAGCACCACCCATGACAGTATTTAACATAATCCAATGGATAGCTTTACCCTCATCTTGAACTATGGACCCGCACTACTCGATGCATACCACTGAAACAGTGAGCAGACAGTACAGCTCTTAATTTCCTTACCCTTAACTAGTATTTTAAGAAAATGTAGTTTATTAGAAGCATTACTGCTTTTCTCTGTAAAAAATAAAAGAAAAATGCTTGTGAGAAGAAGACTTAAAACCGCGGTTGTCATTGACTTCAGCTCCATCCAAAGGTGAGTGCTGTGTATTTCCACAGGTCAAATCACCTGTGTCTTGGGAAGAACCCTGACAGCAGAGAATCTTTCACCTGCTCTGTGTGGCTGCCTTGGTCTGGGGGACTTAGTACCAGCAAGAAGCCCTGTAACAGGAATGGGAATAGTGTCAGACTGCCTGTGGCACTTCTTTTGTCTCAGCCTTCTGACCACTGCTATCTCTCCACAGCGCTCTACTCTCATTCATCAAAGTGCTTCTGACATTTTTAATGAGGGAAATAGAAGGTCTGCTGAAGGCTGGTTTGTTCACAGTCCTGTCCTTCCCAGTGGTACCCTGTTCAAACAATCAACTAAATATACCATGAAATAAATGAGGAAGTATATATCTGATCAAGCAGAAGATGAGCAAAGGCTTCACTGTGAACCCTAATAATATGCATCCCAAATCCTGGTAACATTTTTTGAAATCTCACTGTTCCCCTACTGTAGATTTAAATACACTTTTCCTCTTAGGAAAGATTTATTTGGAGATAACATATCACACTGTAAGATCACTGTGAAGTTGGATTTTTGATATCTGACCTCCACTAACAAAATGACAAATGGAAAAAGAAGCGTTTTTTTTTTTTTTTTGTCTGTGCGCATCTGCCGCTAGAGGGGGAATAGAGCAAACGTGAGCCGAGCCGCGTGCTACATACAACCCTTTGCTTAGAAGAACGTTATCTGTTTCAAAACTCCTGCGTTTTATTCCAGATTCTGCAGGAGACCCGCTAGCACTATCCCTCTGTTCTGCTGTTGGACTGCCGTGCCCTTCCCCTGTTGCCTTTCATCCCGATCTGCCTCGGCTCTAAACCGGCAGCTGCTCCTGGTCAGTGCTCCTTACCATTTCTGCAAAGCCCCATCCTTTTGTCCATCGCCTGCCCTGCCTCCACTGCACACAGCTCCACCCTTCAGCCTTTTTTTCCTTCTCCGGCAGTGCATAAATGACTCCTTCTGAACCGAAACGCAGTCTGTGCACAAAGTAGCAAGCAGCTCTCTGCCCCCAACTCACCTCGTGGTACATTGCACACGCACCCGTGCTGCCGGAGGACTGTGTGGCCTGTACACTCAGAACCACTCCAATTCTGTCACTCAGTGGGAGGTGAGGTGGGTGCTACGAACGGCTGATCCCTCCAGTGGGTTCTGCGGGGCACTGAGACAGGTTCTCAGCATGGAAAAACTTAGTGAAGATTTGACTTCCTTGAATCCTTCAAAAGCCTGAATGTTACCAGTCAGATCTTCTGTTTTAACAACTTTGGTGGGATTTTTGTGGAAGAATAAAGAAAAACAAACGAAAAAACTCCAGTAGCTTTCAAACTTCGTGGGGATGTCAGAGCTGCTTGACAAGAGCTCACACATGCATTACTAGTGCTTTCAGCGCTGGAGTAGTTCTTACTAACAGACAGCACATCCCAACTACTTCCCCAAAGCATTATTCACACAGACGCTAGGCACGGACGCTTTCAAATCACACGACATCACATCCATCAAAATCAGGAACTAAACATGGCCACGGTGGAGGATAGGCAACCCGAGCGCTGGGGCGCCTGCTGCTGAGCCACGAGGCGCCCAACCCGGAACTTGGGGTGCTCCATTCACGTGCGTAACACCGTGCGGGAAACAGCGCCAGCACAGGGCGCAGCCCCTCGCTCTTTCAAGTCCCTGCTCAGCACCGCTCTGCCGTCGGCAACGGCTGCGGGAAACACCCCCTCCCCCTGCCCTATCCAGGCGGGGCCTCGGGGACAGCCCCCTGCTGCGGCCTTCCGCTGCACTCTGCGGGAGGGGCGCGGACAACGCGGGGCCGGCGCCCGCGAGACGGAGACCGAGCAGCTCCGCACCGAGAGCCGACGTGCAACCCGCCTGCCACAGCGCGGTGCGGTCCGGCCCAGCCGAGCCGCGGGGCGGGGAGCGGGGGCGGTGCCGCTCCCGTGACCAGCTCCCGGTACCGCCCACCCGCGCGGGGGCGGAGCGCGGCGCTCCGGCGGCGGTGGGGCCGGGCGCTGGCGGGCGGGGGCTCCTTTCGGCGCGGAGCGTGTGCGCGGCGGCAGCAGCAGCGCTTCGGCCGCGGGGCGGGGGAGGAGGTGCCAGAGTCCGGCGCCTCTTGCCGGCGGCGAGGAGGAGCGGAGCGGTCGGAGGAGCAGGAGGAAGGGAAGCGGGGAGCAGCGAGCAGCGGCGCCCGCTCGGCCCCGCGGCGCTGCCGCCGCCACTTTCCCGCTGGGTGCAGCCCGAACCTGATCCGCTGCCGGAAACTGCCGGCTCTCCTCCGGCCGCGGCGCGGGGCTCCGGGCTGCGCTCAGCACTCGGCGCGCAGGGCGACTTCTCGCACTTCTCCGGAGAGCGCTCGGGGCTGCCCCGCCGGACGAGCGCCGTCGCCGCGGTGCTGCCGCCGCCCGGCGCAGGGGCAGAACTTTCCCCCGGCAGCGCCGCGCGGGGCGGCGGGAGCGCGGCGCGATGAAGCTGAGCCGGCAGTTCACGGTGTTGGGCAGCGCGGTGTTCTGCGTGGTCATCTTCTCCCTCTACCTGATGCTGGACCGGGGTCACTTCGACCACCCCAAGAGCCCGCGCCGGGAGGGCACCTTCCCCAAGGTGAGCGCGCCGCGGCGGGGCGGGGGCGAGCGAGCGCCCTTCACCCCGAGAAAAGAGAGAGCGTCCCCGGAGGGGACGGGGCAGCGAAGCGGGGGGACGCACGTCTCCTCCCCCGTGGGCGCTACGCCGGGGATAGCGGGGAAACGCCGCTGCGCTCCTCGGCGGCAGCGGGGCGGTTGAGCCGGCGGGGCAGGTCGTGCGGTGCCGCCTCTGGGCGGCGCTGCCGAGCGCGGCGCGGGCAGGGAGGGGCGGCGCTGCCTGGGGCCGCGGGGCGGCCGAGGGGGGCGCGGGCTCATTGGGAACGGCGCTGGCGGCCGAGGGATTCGGTTCCGAAACAACTGCCGGGCAAGGCTCGACGACGTCGGCAGGTAGGCTGCGGGGAACGCCGAGTTCGCTGCGGCCGCCGCCGTCAAGTGAGCGTTGGTTTGTAGCCGGGGGTGGCTGGCAGTTGGACAGAGCGTGTCCTCGCGCTCCTTAGGTGCCTGCAAGGGTGGAAAGCTAAGAGCTGTTTAGTTGTGTTAAAATAAGCTGTCTCGAATTGCAGCAGGAGTGGAAGTATTTTGGAGAATTCGCAGCATGCTGTTTTATATGCACAGTACTGCTGTGTAGAAAGAGTTTCACGTTCTTACAGTAGTAGATTGAAATTACAGGAAATTAGGAACTTAAGATACAGTTAGTTTTGCTTTCTTGTATTTATTCTGCTTGGGAAACGAAACAATTCTTAACACAGCAGTTGGGTGTCAGGTGGAACTCAGAAGGCATGACAAAAAGTAACGTTTTATTTTTCTGGTAGAGTCACCAGCTTCACTTCTACTGCGAAGGTAATAGTTGGCACCATTTTATTTTTGGCCAAGGTAAAAGCCTCAACTTCAGTGTAGGAAGGGACACAGCTCTGTTCAGCCTCTGATTCTTGGAGTTGCAGTTCAGAGGTCAGCCACTGGCTGTTCTGGGACTAGGAAAATGAGAAAGAGGCAGTGGGGAAGAAAGGCTGGACTCTAGCATCGGCATCCACTTGGTCTGTAGCTCCAGCAGGAAGGTAAAGTGTGTGGTACCTGCAAAAGCTACTGTGTGTGGTTACTGCCAGTATTAGCAGACCATCTCCTCTCTTTGTACCACCAGCTGAATTTAATACTGGTAGAGAATAGAATAGGAAAACATGCCTCTTATGTCATGCTTTGGTTTCCGAAATTGAAGTGAATGTGAAAGACCTACTGGATGTGTTTGGTTTTCCGTTGTCAGGATCTTGCAGTAGAAGTTCGTGTCAGTGTCCAAATTGTGCAACACTGACCTTGCAGTGTAGAGTCAGGTAGAGGAAAACATTCTACTGTCTGTCCTTTTCTCTTCTGACCCCTGGAATGTTCTGTCTCTGTTTTTCTGCCTTTTCCGTACAGAAATTTCTTTCAGGCTACTTGCCCTCACTGCAGAATTGTCTTCAAGCACTGTTTCACTTCTTCTTTAGGGTGAATAATTATCCTTTTCTTTCTTACTGCTTTATCTGTTGAAAAAGTTACGTGTTAAGCTGATGGAACTTATTTGCTGCCCTTTGGGTTCTGAGTATGAATTTTTCACTTTGTTAAAAACTGGAATGCTTCCGAACCGTAGGAAATAATTTTCTGAGCCCTGTCAGTCATCAATTTAAAAGTTGAAATGAAAGATGAAGAAGGGAATCAGGAGCTACCAAAGATATTTGAGAAGAATATGCTGTCTTAGCTTGCAAGAAAACTGTCAGTGTAGCATTGCCAGAACTCAATGTACTGTAAGTCAAACTAGTCACAGATGTAAAAACTGCAAGCAGTTTTTATTTGTGGAAAGCTTTGGCAGCAGTGTATTGCATGTCCATGGATATAGGAGGGCATTTTCTTTTGTGGTGATGAAGGTCAGGTGTTTATTTTTTTTCTTACTGTGTAATAAAGGAATTGAATTTTTTTTCATGACTTGTTTTGATAGCTTCATTTCAACTTTTTCTGTTCTGATAAAGTGTTAATTTTTCAACTTTGTTTCTCTGTGCAGCTCTACTAAGAGACCTTGAATGCCCTGAAAGTTACCCTTCCTGATTCCTGTGGGGTATATAACCTCAGAGGTTGGAAGCGGGTACCACTGGAAGCATCCTTTCCTCTAAGCTTATGGATATTTGTCAATCTACACTTCAATTTCTGCCAGGATTGGAACTAGGAGTTTTAGCTGGCAGTGCCTGTTGATCTGCATTCACCTAAAGAATGTGGTACCTAATACCAGTGGAAAAATGCTGATAATGGTTGCTGTTCAGCTTTCATTTTTGTAGTTTCATCCAGATACTTCTTGCTGTATGATCTCATGATGGTGTGCATCAGACTGAGGCTTGTGAACCTCTTTGTTCAGCTGCATCTGCCATTGTGCTCAAGAGTTGCTCTTTCTGAGCTTGATTTCTAGTTTGAGAGTTCAGGTAGTTGTTCAAGCATGCCAGGAGAAATAATTGCCTGAGTAATTTCTGGAAAAGATCTCCCAAGAAGCGTAAATATCTCTAGGCAGATGTCTTTACATGTTCTCTAACTAAAATGCTTTTAAATGCTTTTTGCTACTGTGTGAAAGAGAATCTGTGGTCTGACTCAGGAGGTGGTGATAATATCTTAACTCTTTAGGAGCTGAATTTGCAGAAGCGGCTTCAGTAGTCACTTTTAAAGTGAATGTTGTCCATGTACCATGGTGAAGTGGCATTATGGCAACTGTAATAGAACTGAAACTGATTTATAGCCTTGTCATCACTGGTGGTGCATTGAAATCATATCTGAAGATCTGTATGTTGCTGTAGATCAGAAGTCCCTTTGAACTTTGGGAAAACTATGTACCTACAGTATATAGAAGTTAAGACTTGTCTCTGTTCTAATTCCCACATGTAACTTCATGGGTACTGGCTGATAGTTGTAAATGTATTGTTCTTATGGTGGCCAGATCACAAGTTCTGTCTTTCTCTCAGAGCTTATTTGTAGTTACAGTAGGCTCTCTTTTTGCTGTAGTACACCATGGATTCTGGTATTCTTCCACAGGCTTTGTTCCCTTCCTCTCCCATGTTATTTTGTTTTGTATTCCTTAAGTACGACTCTGGTGTGGATCTCCAAAGTCCAGAACTGTTACCATGACTGCTTCCTATGAACGCTCTGCTCAGAAAGGGCATTTGGTTTAAAGTCTCCTTAGAGAGCTCATCAGCAGTTTATACTGACCTGCTGAAGAAGGTTCAGGCATTGCAATGTACTTATTTTAACCTTCTCAGTTTAGGCAGTGTTGTTACTACAACGGTTAGGCTAGTTTTAAAAGTTCAGGAGTGTAAGAGCAGAATTGCTGCTGGATACCTTCCCCATTCCTCCACTTCTTTAAGTAAACAAATAGAAGCTGCTATGGAAAGTACCTTCTTTTGCTTAAGGCCATCTCAAAACATTCGTGGCTGTGTGAATGAAGAGGAAAATGCTCTAGCTGTCTGTTCTTTGAGTTTGAGAAAGCTAGTGAAAGATTCTGAAATTGAGAAGGACAAATTTTACAGCTGGTCTCCCTCCAAATAGGATGCCTCCTGACTCAAGGCACACAAGGATGCTGTGTATCCTAGCATCCTGTCTCAGGATAGGAACAATGCTACAATGTCGTGTGGAGACAAGTTCGAGGTGGAGGAATAGCCTTAGATGCATTTTTATGTTATCACTGAACCAGTCCTCAACTCTTACCATTGTATAAGTCACCTAGTGGCACTTAGGAAAGGGAAAAAAAGTCATAGAGTATATTGCTTCTGTCTGTAATAACAGAATTCTCTAAGGAATCTTGTGACTATCCGGTGGAATGAGTTTTAGAATGGCGGTTAGTTCTTTGCTGTCTCTTGTGCACTCAATGTCAGGTACAAGGGATTTTTGGGCTAAGCTGATAAAGCCATATAAGAGCTTCTTTGAAATCAAGTCTGTAGTGGAGCAACTTCACTTGAAGGTCCAGTGTTACTGTATACAGGTGAATATTAAATATGAATAAGCACATATTAATCTATTTTGGATTCAAATAAAAAAAATCATTAGCCTCACTGCTTATTTTCTCAACTAACTTTACCTTGAGCTGGAGTAAATCCATAGAAACTGTTCATTTACAGAAGCTGGTGGAGTATTTTGATTCTGAATTTTTCTTGACTTCAGCCTTAGAGAGCATGGTGTACTATTAAGTCAAAGAAATACATTAAAAATCCAGTCTTTCTTAAATTAAGTAGCAGACAAGAATGTTTTGCTTCAGAAATATGTCCTTGGTGTAGTCTTCATACTTTATTCCTGCGCAAGACAGAGCTGCAGCACAGCAGAGCATCCTCTCTCGCTGGTTGAATGGTGATGCTCTGAGCTTGAAACAAACCTGTTTTTTCCCCCGACTGTTTTCATGCAGCTTGCTTTTGGTTTATCCCCACCATATGCAAAGATGTTTCTGGAAATAACGTTTTTGAAACTCTGGTCATCCACAGTTCTGGTTGATAACTGGAATAGGATGAAGTAATTGCTCCTTTTTATCTTAAGTCTTTCCCTTAAACTTTATTAGAAGGAAAGCACAAACATATAGCAACTTTGATCTTCAGTTTTGCTGCTGCTTCTTTTTTATAAAACAAGGCAAAAAGACCCCAACAATAATTTTCTGAATAAGATTCCTCCTGATCACCCCTCCGTACCTCCCAGTGCCTTATTATTTCAAGCTTACTCTGATACTCTCGTGTATGTTAAGTGCTTTTATCGCCTCTGTAGCTGCACTGTCTTGAGCAGAGATGATGAAATACAGTTTCTCTGAAAGCAGGTGGCTTGTTCTTTCATTTCCTGTATCCTTCCAGCAAAGGATTAAGGCCTGTCTGTTGATGTTACTGCTAAAACTTCTCTGCTGGCTTCCTGTTTTCAAAGCATCTATGTGATGTTTCGTATATTTCTCAGCGAACAATACTAGTAGTGATTGTTGCACTGTGTAGTGTTATTTCATCTGTGCTTACCAGTTGTTCGGAAATAATACCAACTGGCCAAAAAATAACTCATAGCTGGGTGGAGCTGTAATAGGAGGAAATAGGGGCCAAATACATGGCAGGAAACCCTAGCAGCTCTCTGAATCTGAGGACCAAACAAAGGCATCTTGTGAGCTTTGCTCTGGAGTTACTGGTAGGCTAATAATTCATCTACTGAAAGGCACCCTGCCTTTGGTTAGCTCTCAGTTTCCTTTAGGTGGCTGTGACTGCAGTGTATCGTCAGCTCATGCTCCATAGTTGATGAGCCCCAGTTCTGTGTAGTACAAACCTCAGCTCCCTTCAGTGTTAGCAAGTCTTTATGCCTTTTGCTTTTGAAATCACAGAATTTCATGGATTGGAAGGGACCTCATATACCAGAAATACACTTCCCAATGGTAGTTTTGCTAGACAAGTTGTAGTGAAGTGAAATCAGTGACTTATCTGAACTATGATTACATACCTTTTGTTGCTTCATGTTCTTATCATGATCTCACATAAATATTACAGTGAGCTCAATTAGAAGGGTTCTCTAAATGCAGGAAATTTTGCCAGCCCAGTCTGGTGGCCTTCTTTGATGAAGTGACATCACTCGTGCACAAAGAAACTGATGTTGTCTTCCTGGAGTTCTGCAAAGCCTCTGACAGAGTCCAGCACCAGTTTTATCTCTGAACTGGTCTGACTGTCGGGTAAAGAATTCGTTGGAAGGTTGCAGCCATGGGTTTATTGGTTTTAGGGTATTAAGTAGCTCCATGTCCAGGTGGAAGCTGGTGACAAATGGTGTCCCCAAGGGGTCCATCTCAGGACCAGTGCTCTTCAGCATCTTTAACCATGACACAGACTGTGAGAGTGAGTGTATCCTCAGCAGTTTTACTGATAACTCTGAGCAGAGTTGTGCAGTTGGTATGATGGAAAGTGTGCCATTCAAAGGGACCTGGACAGGCTTGAAAAGTGGGCCCATATGACCTGAATGAAGTCACATAATAAGGCCAAATGCAGTGTGTTGCACATGGGTCGTGGCAAACCCAGGTATGAGTACAGACTGGGAGAACTCATTGAAAGCAGCCCTGCAGAGGACTTTCCTGGTGGATGAGAGTTGGACATGAGCCAGTAGTGTGTGCTTGCCACCCAGAAGGCCAACTATATCCTGAGCTGCACCAGGAGAGGGGTGGCCAGCAGGGTAATGGAGGTGATAGTCCCCATCTTCTCTGCACTTGTGAGGCGTTAAGTGGAGTACGCTGCATCTTGGGGCTTCAGAGCAAGGAAGATATGGTGATGTTAGAGATGTCTGCTTGAAGGCTGGAGCACCTCTCGTCTTCGTGGCCTCAAATCTTCATAAAGATAAGTTGAGAGAGCTGGGCTTATTCAGCCTGGATATGGGGACATCTCACTGTGACCTTCCTAGTACTCAAAAAAAAGCTTCTAATTGGTAGGGAGACAAGCTTTTTACATGTTCTGATAATGCTTACAGCATGGGGGGAATGGCTTTAAAGTAAAAGAGGCAAGATTTAGGTTAGATGTTAGGAGGAAATTCTCGGAGGAAGGTGGGGCACTGGCACATGTTGGTCAGAGAAGCTGTGGATGCCCCATCCCTAGAAGTGTTCAGGGCTGTGTTGGATGGGGCCATGGGCAGCCTGATGTAGTGGCTGGCAACCCTGCCCATGGAATGGTCTTCAATGTTCCTTCCATCGTAAGTCATTGTGTGAAATCCTTAACAGGGTTATTTTGGTAATCTTCATTAAAAAAATACCTAGAAGTCTTCTGCTCAGCTTAATAATTTAAACCTTGACTTGTGCTTTTGACTGATGCACTGTATGTTTGTTTCCTTTAATTGCGAGTCTTATCTCGCAGTGTGAAAACACACTGAAACTCTGTGTTCAAATATTAAACTTCTTTGCTATATCAGGCTGTATTTAAGTTTTACCTGCTTGCTTTTTCTGTAGAAGATGTGACCATTTAGTATGTTCTAATCATTGTACAGTGCTGTAACAGTGAATGGAGAATGTATTCTGGTCTTACCATCTTGGTATGCTGCCATCTGACCAGAGCCTTGGTATCAAGATTTTAGTGAATTACATTGCTTGTGATGATTTACCTGGAAATGATTATTGACAAGAAACTGTTATTGATAGTGATGAAGATGACTGTAAATTCAGAAAATTAAACTTGAAGCCCAGTTTCCATAATGCTTAGTGCTGTAAATCTGTATAGGCAGTGATCTGGATTTGGACTGCACGTTGCTGGAAGAACTCTGTTCGTTGTGGTAATCTACTTTCTTCACCTCATCTTATTTGTGCTCCAGAGCCTCTTAAGTAGGACACTGTCTGCTGCGTTGTGGCATCCAGCTTGTTCATGTGGGTGAGAGGGAGAATAGACTCTGGCTGGTTTTTACCCAAGCACTTGATGGTTGCTGGCTGACTCTGGGGATAATAAGTTTTAGCTGTCCTAACCTCAGAAGTTTCTAGCGTGGATTTCTCTTCTTCCTGACGGTTTCTCTGTGATTTCTTCATCCACGGGCCTGTCATACTGAGTCATGCTCCCACTTCAATTATTTGAGATGTCTATCTCTTTTCTTCGTGAAATGGTCAGTAGTTGCCTGTTGAAAGCAACTGCATTTAGAAAATGAGTGAACATTGGTGTGGAAATGAAAGTTGCAACTAATATTCTTTACTGCATTGTTGAATGCTTAGGTGGAGCAAATTATTCTGTCTTGCCCAAGATAGAGCAGCAGAATATCCTGAGGTGGAATGGATGGACCCACAAGGGTCATCCAGTCCAATCTGGGGCTCCACACCCAAAATTCAAATCCTGTTTCTCAGAGCATTGTCTGAATATTCCCAGAGCTGCGGCACCTGGAGCCAGGCACCCCCTGCCCTGAAGAGGCTGTTCCATGCCCACTGCCCTCTGGTGAAGAACTTTTCCCTGACCCTCCCCTGGCACAGCCCCATGCCATTCCCTCGGGCTCTGTCACAGTCACACAGAGCAGAGCTCAGCGCTGCCCTCTGCTCCCTGTGAGAGCTGCAGCCGCCATAAGGGCTCCCGACTTTGGGGATGCTGAAGAGATGAGCTGCTCATAGTAAAGCCGTTCTACCGAAGCAGCTCTACCTAGTTTCTGTACTGCTGGATTTGTTGGTAGTTTGCACTTCATAGAATCCGAGAATGTCCCAAGTTCATGTAATAGGATTTATCATCTCTGTGAAGTGAGACCGATGTTGCCTACTTACATTTAAGTAAAATATTTATTTGTACTACCCTTCAAATTTGAAGGTGTAGAGAAATAAGCATCTGCTGATTAGGAATTGTACAGCAATCCATGTTTTGCTGTCTAGTATTTACAAAGCCATTTTGACTACAGCATTTAAGGTAGAATTGATTAAGAAAAAATTAATGCATCTCTGCTTAGATATTAAAATAAAACTGCTTCCACTCCCAGTGTGTGACTTTCAAACTTAATTTAAGAAAATACTGCTAGAATATGATTTTAGTAATCAATAGAGGGTCCTGTGTTTTATCTTTTAATTAGACCTATCTGGTGTTCTTGTAATGTTTCTTATCCGTTTTACTAGTAAATCAATATCAATCAACTGGCAACTAGCAAATGGAGCAGTGTTAAGTCAGGTACCCTTCTCTCAGTGTTGGAGCTGAATTCCATTTGTGTTACTTTCATTGTATTGAATGTTTAGTGTTTTTCATGTTCATCTCAAATTCAAAAGTAATTTCATTATTGAATGCTGCATTTTAAACATTGTTTACTCCTACCCACTAAATTGAGTAATGAGAAAAAGTGAATGTAGACTAGAGGAAAAAAAATAAGGGTTAAGGGTGCTATATGAAATTATGAACTTGCGAAAGGATTCTTGACACAGTTCTTATACTACGTGAAATCTGGTATCCACTTTTAGCTCACGATACTGCTGTTTCTTGAAGTTAAATAAAAAAATGATATATTGTACAATGAAAATTGAAAATCTGTTCAAAATCTACAAAGACTTGGTTATCTGAAAGTTTTAAATTGGATACTGCATGAGGTTGTTAAATATTCTTAACTATAGCTTCAAGCTGAGTTATTACATGTCCTGTTTGAAATAAATGAGACATGATATATCTCATAGTCTTTGGAAAAGAAAGCAGGTAGTTTTAATTAATATCTGTTGTTAGTTTTCTGCTGTGTGAGGTTAGGTAAGGATATCTGTCTCTGAAGATGAAGAAATTACATGCTTAATATTCTTATAAAAGTCATTGCTCTTCAGTGTTCTAGGTAGACTTGATCACCTTAAAAATAATTGATGGGAATTTATTATAATATATAAAAACATTACTTGAAAGATGAGCAGGAACAAATACTGTTTCTTTGGACACATGAAGCAGGGAACTTAGTTCTAAATTTTTTTTTTGTCACATAATACACTGTAAAATGCTAGATCATGTCATAGATATTTTAAGGTGTGAAGTTTAGAAATTTAAGTGAAACATCCATCTTACAGATACAAGGAATCAAACGTGACCTCTGACTTTAGAAGTTTGTGTCTGTCTGTCAGAAGCGGGCAGTGTATGCCAATGGAAAGATGAGTGTAAACATGTATTTGTTTTTTTTTTTTTTTTAACATTCTGTCTGTTATTGACTGCTTCTGGAAAGACAGCATTAGCTAGATAACAGAAGGCAGATTAGTATAATCAATGACAGGATAGTTGGTGGGCTATTGGTAATCGTTATAAGGTTCTTCACTTGTAGGCACAGGTAAAATATTCCTAAAACATACATGAATGAGAAGAAAAGTTTCAAACAGTTGTAAACTGTTCTTACAGTTGTGGAAGAAGAGTATATAGTGTTGAAATAGGTGTGAATAGCACTGTAATTGCTTACTCAGTTGATAATTTTGTAGTATAATCATGTTCAGTGAAGCAGGTAATAGCTACAGTAGATGTGAGCTATATTTTATCTTTTTAAGAATCTAAAGATTTGAAGCTATGTTGGGCAGCCTGTATAGTCTGAATGGTATTATTTTATATTGTTCATTTCAGAGTGGCATAACAGGATGTCATCTGAGTAGAGAAACTTTTTTCCTTGTGTGCTTTTTTTTTAATATCAGGCTTTGAAAAGGATTTTTTTTTTTTAAATATGTACCTAAAATATTTAATGTAGTTCGTGGAAGATTTTCAGCTTCATTGTTTCCTCTGAGCCACCAGGGGGCATGGGACGACACTTTTTTTTTCTTTCCTGTGTCCTGTCATCTGCATATGATCTCCTTTTATTCTATTTTGTAACTTTCTGGATTTGACTTTAGCCTGTTTAGATTCTAGAATCTTTGTCCTTGAATCTTTAGAATCTCAATTAACATAATCTGATCTATTGTCAAGATCCATTTTTGTCTTTTGAGAAACATTAAGGTTTTCCATGTGTTATATTTGAAAAACTGTTTTCAGGATCTGTTTAAGAACAGAACAAAACACTCGAGTTGGCATTTTGCACAGGCTGGAAAATGGGGAGACTAACTTTCCAACTGTAAAGTTTAAAAAAATACTAAAACTTTTCTTCTGCGAAGTTACAAAGAGCTGCTGTAGAGATGAAATTACAGAAACGAATAGTAGAGCTCAAGAGGATGACTGGTATCTTGGATGCATATTTCTACAGACTTCTGAAACTGAGCAGAATTTAAAAGACAGTGCTCATCGCAGTTTTAGAAGAAGGCTTAACCCTTTTCAAATTACAGAAGTCGGAATTAGTTGGCTTTTGAGGAAGGCAGTTTGTTCATTAAGAGAAAAAAGAAAGGTCTTAAGTGAGCTATTATAATAGGGGGGAAAAGTGTAATACACTGAGGTTGTTGCTAATACTATTCTATAATACTTCCTACTTTCCATAGGAAAGTGTTTTAACTTATCATTAAAAGCATGGATCACAGAATGATTGTCTACTGAATGACTATTATTTGTATTTTGTGTAATGGCTGGAACATAAATGCTTGAATCCACAGAGGTTTTTGTTGAAATTACGACCTTTTCACAAAACAAAGTCAGATACTGTATATTTTGGAGTCTATCTACAACTTTAATAATAGAGAAAAAACACACAATTCCTTTCTATCTTTTATTATTGTTAAGTTGGGGTCTTTCTGAGGGAAAAAAAGAATTATTGTTAACATTAAATAACCTTAAAAACATGTTAGGTAATATGGCCTATTTTGATTTTGGAAAAGCTAGCACATTCATTGTTTGGGGGGGTGGGAAGAAAGCGTATGAAGTGATTTGGAATGGGTGGCTAGTACATCAGTAAGCAGTAGCATTCCAGACCTCTTCCTCTCCTATGCTACCTCCTGTACTCCAACAATATGGTAATTAAATGCCATAAATTCCTTTGTGCTGTCTGCATCTCGCCCTCCAGTTTTCTTTGGAGCTATGTTGACTTCTTTCAGTGAGCGTTGATGTTATCTTCCATTCTTCCTTTTGTGGAGCACCCTAGAATCATGTACAGAATACTGTTCTCTAGCAACTGAATATGGTGTTCTCAGTTCAAATGCTATTGGTTTGAAGTGTCTTTTGCAGAACAGTATGGTTTATAAAATAATATAGCTTATTAGAATATTCAGGCAGTTAAGGAAGTCGTTTTTGTGCTTCTGTTAATTTCTCTCTGCATTTCACTGTAAATAAGAAACAATATTTATTGAAACATTCCACTTGTAGAGGGAAAAACTAGTGTATTCACATCCTGTTAACTCCTTTGTGATGTGACTCTTAAAAAAAACCTGTTTTTTCCTATGGTGTTCTGATGCAGTGGCAAATCAAATTATCAGATTTTTTTTTTTTCAGACCTTTGGTAGACATGAAAAATTTGATTTTTTGTATAGTTGGTATTTGAAACAGTGTTCCCATTTAGGAATGTTTTCATATCAGTTTCGTTATTTTTTCATGTTCCAAGAGTATTTTTTATGTGTTGGTGTGATTTCTTATTCACTTTGTCTTTATATAAAATATAGAATAATATTTTTGTGATAGCATTACCATTGCTAAATTGATGTAAAAGACAAAATCAAGGATTAGTTTGAGAAATAACTAAATTTGCATTTCTCTTTATTCAGGGCCAGCTTTCAATATTGCAAGAGAAAATAGATCATCTTGAACGCCTTTTGGCAGAAAATAATGAGATTATTTCAAACATACGAGATTCTGTCATCAATCTGAGTGAATCAGTGAAAGATGGTCAGAAAAATCCAGAGGCTATAAACTTCAGTCAGGGATCTCAGTTGGAGCTCTTTCCTTCTGCTTCCACTCTGCTTTCAGTTGATTCCGAGGATTGTTTGTTCGCTTCAAAAAGTGGACGTCGCAGTTCAGGTGTGCAGGTAAGCAGAATGTCTTTCTCATATTCCTAGCAGCATTTATCTTTTATAATTATGAAAATGTCTACATAGTGGTAGAAGCCTGCAACTAAGCCCTTATCTAAGATGTAATAGCACTGTTCGAGTGACTGTTGTTATGTTTAACAGAAAATGCTAAGAAACTGTTTCTTTCTACCTTTTCTAAACTGTCTAGAAACAAAACGTGACTGTGATGACCACACATGCCATGTCATAACATGCTTTAAAGTACTTAAAAACAAACAATCAAAAATTAGTCACTGGGTTTTGTTTATTGCCTAGTACTGTCAGAAGTTCTTAGTCTCTGAAATTCATTCCTATTGCCTGAAATTCTTATAAAACTGATGTAAAATTCTCTGGGAATGTTAATCCTGATTTAAACAGATTTTACATTTTAGGGATATTTGTGTAGATGGGTCTTGGAAAGGCAATGAAGCTTGCTTAACAGTTAAATCATTTGCAGCGATCTCTTCAGTTTTTATAGGCACTTTCCTCAGGAAGGAGGAACATGTACCCTGTTGACTGATTGGCATGAACTGGTCAGGTTGGAGTTTTTTTTTAAAGTCAAATACTCCAAGCTCAGTTTATTTCACTTTTTTGATGCATGTGAGTTCATTGACTCATATATATTCAGTTTTAATGCAGTGTTTCAGGAGTGCTAAGAATACTGTGTGAAGTTTGTGATCTGTACTGTTTTTGGGAGTCTTGTGGGAGTGCTATAAATATTCATAGTACTCTAAAGCAAAGATTAAATTCTGAATTCCAGCTTTCTCTCATTCTACAAGTGATAGTGTTTCTATTGTAGGCGAAAGGCAGTGGACTGAAGATGAATAAGTTTACACATCTGAATAACTGTAACCTCTGATTTATCATTTTTAATGCCTTTAAGCTCTTCAGGAATAGGCACTTCCTTAATCTGACTCTCACAGAGAAAGGAGATTTTTAAGAGTAGTAATATCTAACTTCTTGTGTTTGTATTGGATGTTAAGACTTATGTGTAAGCCTTTACTTGTTTTCATGATAGTGAACTGTTAACTAGTTATCCTTCACAGGTGTTTTTTTTAGGCGCGTTAGAAATAAGTTAAAGTGAATACGAATGTTGTGAATGTTAAAGTAAAATGTTTTGGCTTAAGCTATAGGACCTGCTAACTTGATATGAGTAGAAAATAAGTGTTCTGTAGCTGACAGTCTGATCTCTCAAATAGTGTTATTGTGTTCCTTTTATCTGTTTTAGCTCCCATGGCAATATACAGGAGAATTCCTTTTGGAGCCACCTATGTAATTTGCTTTAAGATGGTTTTCCTTTAAGTCTGTATGCCTGCACATAAGTAGCAGGAAATAGTCTTAATGCTGCTCCTGGATTCTCAGCTATACAGGCGAGAGTGTTGGTGTATCAGTACTTTATAGCCATGGGGTTATCAGCCATCTATTAAGTAATTTTAATACTGCTTTGTATACAGTTTATTGTTGTGCTAGTCTGATCCACATTTCAGTTATGGAATCTTAAGATCTTGATGTTAGCAGTGTTTTGGTACCACCAGTTAACCTAAAACTAAGTTTCTGTATGGAATGAATGGATTTATATGGATTGGATTTATGATCTATGAATGAATTTATAGTGTAATGATTCACCAAGGATGATATACTCTGCAACCTGTTTATTTTATTCTAGATTTTTATAAAGAGTCAGAAATTCTGAGCAGATTATTTGAAGATCATTTTTTTTAAATTTTTAAACAACTTGTGAGTTCTAATTGTCTGCTGTTCATAAATATTAACTATAGATTCGGACCTTTATTCTGTTTTTGTCTTTAAAGAGGAAAATGAGAGATTAGAAAGAAATGAGAGAACATAGATGAGATTTAATGTTCGGATAATAATTGCTATAGAGAACAAACACAAAAGATGGTACACTGAATTAGTTATGGGAATCCATTATAGTCATCCGTAATGGAGAGGCCATTAGGAGAATAAGATGCAAATGTGAATTAAAAACCTCTAATATTTCAATGAGAGATTACTAGGTTTTGTTATTCCAAGAGGTTTATTTTCTTTGCATAAGCTGGAGGAAACAATGTACTAATGATATGAGAATCAAAACATTCTTGGATAGTATTGGTGAAGGATGTTTTTTTTATAGAACAATTGTAAAACAAGAAATGATACAGTTAATTACTTACATCATAAAGTAGGAAGGATATTGTAATAGAGCTGGCTGCTGAAAATAGCATTCAGCTGAGAATTTGACTGATTGCAAGGTGTGTCCTCTTTGTGCCCTTCAACCACTGAAATATCTGATGTGCATAGTAATGTTGCTCCATTAAAAACTGAGCATGAGTTTATTGTTTTTTTTCTAATAGAGAAAAAAGTGACCTGAAGTGACCTCTTCTGCTGTGGGTCAAAGAAGGCATTTGGTACTTCAGCCTACTGCATGTTCTGTATCACCAGGTCACATATCTCCTTCAGCAGTGGGCCCACAACTTCCACAGTTACCCTTCTGTCCCTGATATCCTTGTAAAAGCTTTTCTTGTTGTCTTTATCACTGGCTGGATTGGCTGGGCATTGGCTTTTCTTACCTCATCATTACATGTTTAACAGCATCCGTGTATTCCACCCAGCTTACCTGTCCTTGTTTCTGCCGTGTTTGAGTTTGTCTTGCAGCTCATTCTTCTTTTGCACAGGACCCTTGGCACCCTCATAGATTCCTCATCAACAAATAGCTTAGGTTGGAAGGGACCTTAAAGAATATCTGCTGCCATGGGTGAGGTTGCCACCTATTAGATCAGGTTGCCGAGGGCCCCATCCAACCTGGTCTTGAATGCCTCCAGGGATGGGATGTCCACAACTTCTCTGTGTTTCAGTGCCTTACTGCTCTGTAACTTAAGAATTTGTATGTAATGTCTAACCCAAATTTCTGTGTTTGCAGGTTAAAACCATTGCCCCTTGTCCTATCACGGTCAGGCCATGTAAAAATCTGGTCTGCCTCCGGTTGTAAGCTCCTCTCAAGTACTGGAAGGACACAGCGAAGTCCCACCAGAACCATCTCTTTTCCAGGCTGAAGAAGCACAGCTCCCTCAATCTTTCACTTCCCTCAAGGGCTTGTATCCCTTAATTTCAGCACTGTAGTTTTTGGAGCCATCTTGATTTGTTTCACTCTAAGCCCTTTGCTTTTCAATCTTGTCAATTATTCCCTCCCTCACAGGTCTGCTGACAGCTCTCTGTCTTACCCATCATTCCTAGCAGAAAGCTCTCCCTGCCAAGGGAGCCACCGTGCAGGCAAAGATCGCTTTGTCCTGCCCAGTAAGAAGCATCCCATCCCTTCCAAGCAGAAACTGATCTGCAGATAGGGTGTCATTGTCACAAAATCCCAACTTGTGTTGCCATCACCACTTGTTCACCCAGTTACTGATTTCTGCTGTCATATCTTTTCTCGTCAATATTGCGATTCAGAAGGATGCCACCTGGACTCCCATGTCCTTCACTACTGCCTCTAGAGCTCTGTAGTCACTTCTGATATTGTACAGGTTGCTCTTTGCAGTATCATTGATACCCATGGTAAAGCAATGAGGAGTAGTAGTCAGGGGGCTGAGCAAGCTTGTAGCTCTGTAACAGCCTGCATCTGGAGCTCTGTCAGGAAGCAGGTCTCTCTAGATATCACACCAGGTCATTGAGACAGTTATTTCAGAGGACTTCAAGATCTGTTTCCTGAGTTGCAGTTCCCTGATCTAGAACTGTGTGAACATGGTCTCAGATACCTTTTCATTTAATATGTATAATATGTATTGTTATATTATATATTGAGTATATCATAGACTGTAAAAATTGGTATCTTGCAGAATGTAGAAACCTTTCCAAGGAATTCAGGCATCACACAGGAGAAAGGCTAATTGAAATGTGTGTGACTCCATGAATTGTTGCTTTTTAAATAAATGTTTTTATGCTTGATACATCAGAAGAATTCTTTAGTCTTAAGGTCTGTTTCTGGTAACTGGCAAATTTGCGGAGTATGCGCTTCATTTTCTGCAAAGATTGCATTTCAAAGAAGAATCGTAGTTCTTGAAAATCAAATCCTAGGAAAGCAAGGAAATGTTTTTAGCCTAATATCCATATAACCCTTACTTGTTCTCCTTGAACTGACAAAATTAAATACATGTGCCTGCTATACTTTGTATTCTGTATTATGTTATGTGTGTGTATTTTCTGTTTAGGAATGTTGTTTGAAGGTGGAAGCAATTCTGTCAGAGCTGTGATGTGGCATCATCTTGTGCAACTTAGATATTAGTCAAGGCCCAGTTGAGACACTGCTAGTTCTAGGTTTATGGTGGTTTTTATTCCAACTTGTGTTTATTTGCATGCCCAGTCTTAGTCCTGAAAACAGTTTGTGCTTTATGTATTTAAATTATATTTTAACTGGGTGCGTGCCATCCACAGGTTCTGGTTTTGACTTCCTTACAGTTATTGCTTTATTGTTTTACAGTGTGGTCATGTAAAAATGTCCCATGGAATGAAGATTTTTTTTATCAGTTTATACGTACTTACAGTACAAACCTGCAATATCTGAAGCTTTCAGAAAGTGGAAATTCTTTTATTGTGGTGCATCTTAGAACAACCTGTACCTACCTTGTAGCTGCTGAAAGTGCAGCATTATGATCTGTGATTAAGATGCATGATTACATTGGCAATCAAACACTGTGTAGTGTAGGAAATAACAGCTTCCATCGTAAGACTTGACATGACTTCATGTAGATCGCTGTCTTCTGAGGTGGTAACTGTCATGGTTTTGTGGTTTTTGTTGTGTTGTTGATATTCCGCATCATGACATCATGTGATGTATTGGGAGTTGGAAAGAATCCAAGGGGTCAGCCTCTGGTCTCCCCAGAGGCTCTTTGCCACAAACTCCAAGTGAGCCCTTCCTTTCCAGCAGCAGTGTAGTCATTAACAAAACAAATTGCTTGGCTGTGTTGGAACTTTACCTCAGTGTCTTTACCTTACTCTTGTCAGAATACTATTTTTTGCCTATATTATTTTTCTCTGGCATTAAAAATGTCTGATTCTATTGCATGTATTTGTAGCTTTTATTGGATCCCACACTTCCAGAGCTTGTCTCTGACATAAAGACGATGTCCTCAGCTAACTGAGGAAACTGTCTTGCACTAAGTATTCATAAATAATTCCATTTTCTTTTATCCCTAAATAGTAAAGTCAGTTTCTGCTTCACTGATGTCCTCTCATCTTCCACTTGCTCTCCATCCTTCTTCCTGCCAACTGAGATGCTCTTCCTCTCAGTCCGTCATTTGTACCCTTAAAGAGAATTGCTCTGCTTGGAGGAAAGTTCTGTTTGTCTTCTGTGTTAATAAACTCACTTCATCTGTGCATTGGGGCCAGATATGAACGTGTCCTGTCTCCAAGGCAGGAAGTTCTTTGCATGAACATTTTTGCACACCTTCGAGCACCAAGGGTTGCACAGAAAATGTGCTAAAAAATTGCAATTTTAATGATCACAGAATCACGGAATTGTAGGGGTTGGAAGGAACCTCCAGAGATTGAGTCCAGCCATCCTTCCAAAGCAGCTCCCTAGCCCAGGTTGCACAGGTAGGCATCCAGGCGGGTCTTGAATGTCTCCAGAGAAGGAGACTCCACCTCTCTGTGCAGCCTGTGCCAGTGATCTGTCAGCTTCTTCTGTGAAATAGTTCTTATGCACATTTGTGCAGAACTTCCTGTGCTTCAGTTTGTGACCATTTCCTTGCACCTTATATGTATAGACATGGATCAGATCCCCTCAGAGTCTTCTTTCTTCAAGGCTGAACAGGTCTCTCAGTCTTTCTCATGAGAGGGGTGTTCCATGCCCTTTATCATCTTTGTAGCCTTCTGCTGGACTCTTGAGGAGTTTGCTATCAGGTCTCCCTGAAGCCTTCTCTTCTCCAGGCTGAGCAGCCCCAGCTATCTCAGCCTGTCTTCATGGGGGAGATGTTCCGTTCCGTGGATCATTTTTGTGGCCCTTCTCTGCATGCGCTTCAACAGGTCTATATCTTACTTTACACAATTTTGTTCTGAAATTTATATTCTTTCTTAAATAGGAAAATGTAATTTATATTTTCCATCCTAGTACTCTTCTCATCTTTCTTCTCACAGGATTCTGAACATCATGAAACTTGTGTGCTGGGGAAAACAACAGTGGAAAACCCTCACGTTTTTATGCTCTTAGAATTTTAGCTATCATTGCTGTAGCAACAAGTTAAATTAGCTGTCTTGTTCTGTTTGAGGCGGTATAAGATGTCAACTTGTTCTGTTCTATTTATGTTTTGAGCCTAATATTGTGCAGTTCAAATTAACAAATTTGTAGTTTGCCTTATTTGTTATGGAATTAACTGAAATTGTTAAAATTCTTACCTTCTGAATGTATTTCTTTTGGCTTTAATTATCACCTAAGTGTACAGCTCTGGTAAGAACTTCATGGAATGAAACCTGTTACAGATAATCTTCCATTGTAAATTGTTTTCAAGCTGAGGAAGACTTACGGCTAGTTAGCTTTTTAGTTAGGGGCTTCGTCTTATAATTTTTTTTGATGAATTTCTGTTTTATATTTATCCCTTTTTAGATGTTGGATGTCTATGACGTTCTTCCTTTTGATAATCCAGATGGTGGCGTTTGGAAACAAGGATTTGATATTACCTACAATGAAAATGAATGGGACAATGAACCACTTCAAGTTTTTGTTGTGCCTCACTCACATAATGACCCAGGTAATACGTTAACCCTTTCTATTTGGGTATGTAGAGGTTTTTGAATTAAGTAAGACACATAGTTCTGTTACAATCTTGAGTGTTTTTCAAACATGCTACATAATTAATTACATCGAAGTCTAGCAAAAAAGTTGAACAGAAATATAATTTTAGTGCTGTTGACTTCAAGGGACAACTTGTTATGGTAGGAGTTGTATATGCATACATTAACTGGAGTTAGAACTTGAGTACTGTTATTAGAAGGTAATGGGGATTTTCTGTATTTATGTTGCTGATAAACACAGTTTATTCATTGGTGTGTCAAATATAATCTGTGCTTATTTTGAATTCTTAGTGTAACTTGGATATTAGATAATCAACCTCTGCTAAAGGAGTGTGCTTTCTAAAAAAACGTTACACAGTCAAAAACCCAAGACTTGCCATTAAAAATTCCCCTATTGCTCTGCTGTCTCTGTCCCCTAGCCTAGGAGAGGTTTAATGGTAAATTACAAGTCTTACTTCAGTCAGAATTCAGTTTAAATTCAGATAGGTAGTTTGAACATAATTGTCTTTGAAAACACTAGATGCTCAGGAATAAAAGAAAATGAATGCTAAATCTGGAATGACTGTGTTATCCACTTATAACAGCTAAAATAGCGTGCAGTAAAACTACTGAAGGGAGATCACAATAAAGGCTTTCATCTGCGTTTTTGTTGAGCTGTCTTTAAACCTGTGTCAGTTTGTTTCCTCTCTGCTTGTGCTCCTGAAAACTTTCCTGACAGAAGCTACAATGTGCAGTTTTCACGTTCATTAGACAACATGCTAAAGGAATGTGCAGTGCTTTCTAAACCTCTCAGTTCTTTATAAAATGGGTTATGGAGTTTACCTCTCTCCCTTCTTTCTAATGAAGTTAGTAAGATGATTCTAACTGGAGGGAGTAGATTGGGATCCCATTAGAGGCCAGTTGCTGAGTGTCACCTCTGTCCTCAGATGATTTTATCTAGATTGAAAAAAAATCGCTGCACAGTTAAGGCTGTGGTGTCTTTATGGGAGCATGAACCTTGGGGGGTTACAGTTAAAAGCTTAAAAAAGCTTTGCTTAAAACTTCTCAGGTGTCCATTCACATCATGAGGTTTGATAAAAGCTCAGTGTTCTGATACTGATTTCTCTTCAAGTGCAGTATATGACAGTGAAGGCTAAGAGCCTGCATTTTGAATCAGTGTTTTCCTTGCCTCTTTTCCATAGGTCATTAGAGGAGACTTCTTGTTGCTGTGAATTAACTTTCAGCCCACTTGTACCAAACCTGATCAGGAGATAGCATGAGAACATGAAAGCATCTAAATGTGCTTTTTTATATCTGCCTAACAAGATGTATCAGAATGGTAGATTCTGTCCTTTCTCTACTTTGAAGTACACTACTCTTTTTACCCTCCATGTGGATTCCATAACAGAACAGTTTTATATAGGGTCAGGGTTTTTCTTTCTGTATATTTTTGTTGTACACAACCCTTGGTTCTTTCTCTATGGGTTTTAGTAATTGTTGTCTTTTCATTGTTTTAACCTGTTCTCTGGACATTCCATCTGTAACCGTTTTCTCTGTAGGATCAGATTAGTATGATTTCATTCATACTACCTAGCCTGTCTAATCAGTGCTTCATACAGAACTGAACAATATATTTTGCTGTTCTGGAAGGTCTCTTTGGACCAAACCTTCAGCTTTCTGACCTTTATCCTTTTCCTTAATCTTTATATCTTCAGATAATAGAATTATAGAAAAGCTCGGGTTGGAAAAAAACAGTTCCAGTTCTACTGCTGTGGAAAGAAAATGAATGCAGGTTGTGCACACATCTAGTATTGCCACAACTCAAATGCAGCTCCTTGCACTTGGCCTTGCTGAACCTCATGAGGTCCTTAAGAGCCTACTGCTCAGGCTTGTCCAGGTACCTTTGGATGGCTTCCCTTACTTCTATTACAACAACTGCACTACTTGGCTTGGTGTCATCTGCAAGTCTTGCTGAGTGTGCGCTTAATCCCATTGTGTATGTCGTTATTGCTAAAGATATTAAGGAGTTACCTGTTTGAATACCAGCCCTTGGGGAACACCAGTCATTACTGGCTTCCACCTGGACATAACAGTCATTGATCACAACCCTCTGGAGGACTGAAACTATCCAAATCAATAGTCCAGTCTTTGAATTTTTATCTAACTTAGGGTAAGGACATGTCAAAGGCCTAGTGGAAGTCCAGGCAGATAACATATTTTGCATTTTCTTTGCACGCCAGTGCTGTCACTCCATCATAAAAGGCCACCAGTTTGGTCAGGTGTGAGCTGCCCTTTAATGAAGCAATGCTCGACTGTCTTGGGTGAGCTCCATGTCTCATGTGTGACTTAATATAGCGTCCAGGAGGATCTGCTTCATGATCTTTCCAGGTACAGACTGAGGATCATTGTCTTAATTTATCCCAGGTCTTCCTTTCTCCCTTTCTTAAAAATGAGTGATGTTTCCTTTTTCCCAATCACCAATTCACCTGACAGCTGTGGCTTTTCAAATATGATGGAGAATGGCTTGAGAGCCATCAGCCAGCTCCCTCAGGACCCTGGGATTCATGTCATTTGATGCCATAGACTTGTCCACATCTAGCCTTGTGAGGTGGACTTTGAAGTCCTCTGCTTTTACAGTGAGAAATTTTGCTCCCTTGGCCTCTGCCTAGCGATTTCAATAATGTGAGAAGTATGAGAAGCCAGACTGCTAGTGAAGACTGAGGTAAAGAACTTCTTGAGTACCTCTTCTAGTGGGTTGGCCATGAGCCAGTGTGCCCTGGTGGCCAAGAAGGCCACTGGTATGCTGGGGCATATTAAGAGCATGGTCAGCAGGACCAGGGAGGTAATTCTCTTCCTCTACTCTGCACTGGTGAGGCCTCATCTGGTGTACTGTGTCCTGTTCTGGTCTCCCCCGCACAAAAAAGACAAAGATCTCCTGAAAAGAGTCCAGCAGAGGGCTGCAAAGATGATTAAGGGCGTGGAATGTCTCTTTCATGAGGAAAGGCTGTGAGAGACCTGTGTCTTTTCAACTTTGAAGAAAGAAGACTCAGACACGGATCAGATCCCCTCTATAAATATCTAAGGTGCAGGAGGCAAAGAGATGAGGCCGGACTCTTTATCAGCACTGCATGGTGATAGGATGGGGGGAAATGGTCACAAACTGAAGCATAGGAAGTTCTGCACAAACATGCATAAGAACTTCTTCACAGTGCAGTGACGGAGCACTGGCACAGGCTGCACAGAGAGGCTGTGTAATCTCCTTCTCTGGAGATGTTCAAGACCTGCTTGGATGCCTACCTGTGCGACCTGGGCTAGGGAGCTGCTTTGGAAGGATGGTTGGACTTGATGATCTCTAGAGGTTGCTTCCAACCCCTATTATTCTGTGATTCTTTGAAGCCAGCTCTCCCTTCTCATTTATCAGAGAGGGTACACTCTCCTTTGCCTTGTCTCATATGTCCAATCTGTCTAAAGAGTCCTTCCTTGTTTTCACATCCCTTGCCTGCTCAAAAAGCCTGTCAGATGAGGCACTCTTGCACCAATGACATCCTCCTCAGGCTCTTGGAGGACTTCAGCCTTCTGGAGTTCTTTAAAATGAAGGATTGGGGCAGATCTACTCCACAGAAGGTCTGTCTGGATGCATGTATCTGCCAAGTGTTGTGGCCTTCTTTCTGGGTTTCCTCTTCACCCTCACTGTTGTGTCAGATGGTCACAGTGTTTGCTTCAGCAGAGTGTTGGACCCTTCTGACCTCAGAAGAGAGATAGCAGGCTGTCTGGTGGCTTGCCTGAGCAAAGTGTTGAGCAAATGGCCACACCACACCCTACTTTTGCACCATGCTTGCAGCATGATGTCACTGTTTTCCTGGTTGTTAGGGCTGCCTTTATATGTGTGGAGGTGCTATGCTGCTGCTCTTGGCCCCACCCTTCATGGCTGCTTTTTCTTGGGAGGGTTAGGTGCTCCTCACAGCTGAGGGTGGCTCAGTCCTTGCCCTAGCATCTCTGCAGTTTGTCATCTTATGATCCAGTGTACAAATGTACCTGCACTGGAGCTGATGGCCTTGGAGAATCTTGGCCTCCTCTAGTTAGGTAAGCAACTACAATAGGTTTTCACAGCCAACAACTTCTTGGTGCCTGATAACCATTGATACTGGGTGCCTGTTTTCGTTTCAGCTGAGGTGGAATTATTTTCTTCAGTGTTGTCTGATACGCTTCTGGTTCTATGAGGAAAAAAAATGTTGGTAACACATTGATGATTGTAGGTTTGTAAATGCAGCTGAGCAGTGTTGTATGGAGCCAAGGCTATTTGCAGCAAAGGGCCCAAAAAGCTGCGAGGGAACATATTTAGGACAGATGGCTTAAATTGGCCAAAGGGATATTCCATACCATATGACATAAGCAGAAGTTTTGCAGGGGGTGGTAATGTGTCTCGTACACTTCCACTGCTTGGAAGGCTAGCTGGGCATTGTCTGGGGGATGGTGAGTAATTGCTTGTGCATCATTTGTTAAGTATGTTCATATAAATATAAATATATAGTCAATTATCTTCTTTCTGTTCTCTGTTAGTAAATAATTTTATTGCAACCCTTTTTTTTTCTTTTGGTTTTCTTTCCAATTCTGTCCTGCATCTCACTGGAAAGGGGTAGGGAGTGAGTGGACGACTGTGTGGTGCTTAGCCACTTGCTGGATTAAACCACAACAGTGCATTAACCATACTTGGTTCGTTCTGTAGAACTACTTCTTACCAAAAATGGCTCAGCGAGTGCTTACGTTCTATGGAATTAAGTATTGAAGTTAGTCATCCACATCAAGGTTATTCTAGTAGATATTACTACTTTTCAATACAGATGTCCTTTTCTCTCTCTGTATGCCAACCAGGGCTTATGCCACCCAACTTCAGGCTACTGTTAGCCCAGCTGATTTCAGACTGTTTTTGGCCCAGCTGACTACAGCAAAACCTACTTTAGTCTTGCACCTTAAGAAACAGATTCTGAGAGTAGTCTCCCTCAGAGCCTCCAGATACTTTGATAGGTACCTTTTTAAGCTAGCAGATTAATTAACTCTGAATTGCTGTTTTGAGGGAGGATCTTGAAAATAGCGGAAGAGAAGGAGGACACATTCTTGCTAGCTTCCAAATTAGGATGGCAAGTTACTGAACACGCTATGGGGAATCCCTTGACATGCCACTTGAGATTTTGTAATATTTTGGAATATCAGAGAATAACGGGTATGATATTTGTCTCTGTAGTATTTGGGTTGTTTGTTTTCTATGGAGAAAGAAATCAAACAAATAAAAAGCAAAAACATTTTTGAGTTGACAGTATTATTGAACTTCCAAGACAGGCTTTACCAGAGTTAGTCCTGCCTACCCCTTTTCTTAATCAACTGCCTGTGTTGTCACTTATGGAACTTTCTATACTTTCCCAGTATGAATTCTCTACTCAGCCAGAAAGTATGTTTGCCGTGTGTCTGTCAGGTCTTCAATTGTACATCTGAGTGGTGATGTCTTTCGGTGTGCTTGAAAGTTCAGCTTAATAAAATTTTATCTGATTCTACCCTGCCTTCTCCAGCAGTGCTCTGGCCCACTTCCAAAGGCAGGGGCGTGGGCTGCAGTGAATTTTGCTTCTGAGGTGGATTTTTACCAGCAGTCAGTTGTTTATCTTGGACAGAGTCAGTCATTAAACCTATAGTAAGGTACTTGTTCTTCCAGCTCTGTGAAAGAAATCCTGTGTATCGTTGCCTCTTATATAATAACATTTAAGTAATTCTGTGAAGCTATGAGACCTATCTCTTTTTTTTCTGTTGTCATTCCTTTTTTTCCACTTAATTTATTGCTGAGGGCTTGTTCACTCACTTAGCTGGCATCAGAGATAACTTTGACCTTACTGGTTTCTTGATTTGGCTAGTATGTTTAATATTAAACTAAGTGATACATTTCTTTAATATAAAATCTGTATTTTTGAAAGCAAGAAATCATCATTTCTTTGTGCATACACTTTTAAGTGTTTTCAATCCCATTCAGAATTCTTAACTGATTAGACTGAGATACAGTGCTGGTGTGTCATCTCTTCTACCACTACAGATATGATTGTGTGACACTGATTATTGTTTGTTTTAAGTAGAGTGTTACCACACAAAATCTCCAGACTTTTGATAACAACACTTCAGTGGAGTTGTCTGCAGTATGAAAATGCTTATTAAGAAGCACTTGAAATAGAGAAAATTTATCTACAACAGAAATATAAAAGTTATTGTATAGATAATGGTTACATTATTCCTTTCCCATAGAAAATTAAAAGGCATGGTGCAAAGGAAATTCTTTCTGGTGGAAAAGCTGGTCAGGTGCAACGAACCTATATTGTAAAAATATACATGCAAAATATTTACCAATAAGAAGGATTTGTTGGTTAAGATGTATCTTAATAGCTCTAGAAGGCTAAAATTCTCATTCCGTATCGTATTTTCATATCTGAGAGTACTTTCACTTCAGCTTTCCACATAACCAGGTACACTTCTGAAATCTGTAGCTGAAAGGCAAAGAAACTGTCTTGAAACAGAATCTGTGAAGAAAGAAAAGGTAGTTTTCAGTTCTGAGCTCTCTTTTTAAGGGTGACACATGATGCTCTGAAAAACTTGGTATTACTAGATTCTGATAAATCTGGCTTGTCTTCTTCTATGAGAACACAACAAGGACCTGCAAACTTGGATCTCTGATTCTTCAATAAGAATATATTCATTGATTATTGGGAAGTCTGAGAATGAGTGCCTCTTGTGCTTTCAATGAATTACTGGTGTATGTTTCAGCTACTGGCAATCAGTGAAGACTAGAGCACCTCACTAACATGAAGTCAAAAGACTTCAAAGATAACTGGCCAACCCCAGTAGCATCTGTTGCTGTATTGATGATGATCTTGATGATGTCTTCAGATAACTCTTACAGAATTGAGACTTGAGAAATTTGTAATACATATGTCTACATATAGCTTGAGTAGTTGTTGCTGGGTGTGATTGTTTCAGACATAATACAGGCAGCTCTTAAGTAGAGTTTAAAGAGATTAAAACATTTCTTTTTCCTTCAAATTTCTGCCTAGATGAAAAATGTATGTGCATGTATGTCGTGCCTGAATACTGATTTTCAAAACTTCTGTTTTTAAACATTATTTTACTAGCACTTCAGTAACTCCTTTTCATTATTAAAGAAATGAATTAAAGCATGAAGATAAAAGAAAATTCAAGCATAACGTTTTAGTACATCATATAGTTTCAAGTTTGTTTTCTATTGACCAGATCCCAATGCGGTTTTCTGATTAATTAGTTCTCCTGACATAGTTGGAGGCTAATAAGATTGTTGTTCTTAGCCATTAAAACATAAGAACAGGGTGATATTTTGATGAAGCAGAGATTAAATAATATCAGTTAAATAAAATCTGAGTTTGTCTTTCAGAGTTTCAGATTATGGACCATGAATGTGAAAGTTCACTGATGGATGTGTTCATGTAGTTTTCAATAGGAAGATTAAAGTACAATCATTACTGTTCATTTAGACTATTTAACAGCCACAGCGTTAAACAGTGAGCTGTCTGTGAGGAGTATGAAAAGATAATACAGTATAAACTGAGTGGTGAAGACTTAATTTTTTTCTGTAGAGGAAGATGAAGTCTAGAAATAAAAACAGGGCAGCTGCAGAGCTGGGTGCTTATTTGTTTTGTTTTGGGATTTCTGAATGACTGGAATCTCAGGTTTTTATTACTGGCTTATTTCTCAATATTTCTGTGGTTGGATGTGAGGTGGTAGGTAACTTTTAGGTAAGAGGTTTTATTTCTCTTTCTTCATTTTTATGTCAGGACAGTTCCTTTGAAAATTGACAGTACTGTTGCAAAGAGCATGCTTTTGATTAATGATCAGTATAATTTTTTTTCCATTTTAAGCATGAGGACAGCAGGTTTGTTATGTCCAAATCAGAAATAGGGTTTTCATTGTGTAAGCCAAACACATTATTCACTCTGTGTACTTTAAGTACTTCGTATTTCATGACAGATTTTGCTTTTGGTAATGCCTCAGAGACATCGTACTTGAACAAGTTTTCTTTCCCATTCTTGGCCAACATGCTATTCATGTTTATTGGAAAGGTACTTCTTTTTTGTGAATTCCAGAATTACTGGTTCTACAAGGTTTTGGATTTTTTTTATTTCCAGTATGCGTGTTACTGCCTTACTTAATGTTCCTGTGTATGATTAGTTAAACACACAAACCATTTTAAAGTTCTTGAAAGCACTGAACTTGTGGCTACATGTCTGCCAATCTTGTTTTTTGTTCTTATGCTTTCCCTGTCACCTAAAGCATGAATACAGTATGAATCAAGGCACCCCCCTTCAGGTTTTTGAAGTTGTTTTTTTTTTTTTTTTTTTGCCTTGTGGGAACTGATTCACTGAATTTTAAACAGAACTAGGTGAATTAAAAAAGAAGTGTTTTTTAAACTAATTTAGGTGTATATTTTAAAGTTCCTTGAGTTGAGTTTATACTTCTTCTGGAAAGCTATACAGTGCTAACTGAAATTCAGTGGTTTTACTTAAGTCTGTGGTAAAGTTCACAAATGACTCAAACTTCTTTGGTTACAAAAAGTACTGAAATGTGAATTTTAGACTAAGTGATTTAATTTGATGTACTGTAAAGTAAGGTGGCAGTGAAAACTGCCCTCAAAAGTGCATTAATCTAGTGATAATATTCTAGCCATTCACGAGATATGCATTAATGTTTTCAAGGTTAATCTTTGATTTTTACTGCTGTCAGGTAAAGTGCTTTTATCTATTTAGGTTACTTTCTGCATTATGCTAGTTTGTCCACTTCTGTTTTTGTTTTGAAACTTCATCTATATCTCTTCCAGTGTGCCCTAAAGTTTCAGGGAAGAAATGAGATGGAAAGAAGATGGAAAGTGTAGAGATACGATTCTATGATCTATGAAATGCACAAGGATTTCTTTGAACATCTGTTATGTTAACTTTGGGATATGACTCTTATATTCTATCAATCAGGAGAAAAAAAAAAAACCATAAAGAAAAGTGGAGATAAAGGAAGCAAAACCCCAAACAACTAGATTAATGGTGATAAATTTGAGTGAAAGAAGTTCATCTTTCCTCACTTAGGGGGACAAATATGAGTGAGGAATCCAAGGCTTGACACTACACCCTCTGCAGCTATGTCATACACTTGCCAAAATGGAAAGTAACTGGCGTAGTCCTTAATGCTCATTAAAGTCAAGACTAGTGTAGAAAATTTAAGGCAATATTTTTTTCTTAGTTACAATTGTATTTTGATAAAGATCACATTGTAAATTTAAATCAACAGTTGTGACTTTGCTGATGTAACTGTGTTTAGTTTTGGCAATTGTAGCTTTAAGCTGCTGCACTCTTTCCGCAGTATTTAAGTTTTTTGTGATGCGAATACACTAGTAAACCTTTTCTTTCAACTTTGGAATAAACACTTGTTTATGTGCAAGCAAAAGAATAGAGTTTTACTATGACCTCAATTGATGTTAGAGACTCAGACATGAAATAATATTTAAGGTGATAGTTGTTTTTGGCGTTCAGCATACAAGTAGCAATTGCAAGTGAATTTATTCGTTATTCTCTGTAGCTTCTGATAATTAGGTTTGAAAGTTTATGGTTTCATGCAAAGTTGGACAGTGTCCACAAGTAATTGGTTTAAGAGCTATCGATTTAGAACTGAATGTATCATGTGCAGGGTACTAGATGTGCAGTAAAGACATGTCAGACGACTTTTTGATAGCTTGTTCTTAATTTTTTCCTAAGACTAACTGAAGATTTGAGATGCTAATTATAATCTGCCTCTATAGCTAAACTGAATATGTATTGAAAACAAGTCTCTAAAAGTAATGTTTTTTTCCTATATTGTGTTTTTATGACATTTGCTTTGTCATTTGTCCCTGTAATTCTTTATGCTGGTTTGTTATTGAGATTTCTTATGGTGTTTAAGACGACTAATTCAGTGTATGCTTACTTTTATTTCTGCAACATAGTTGAGTAATAAAAGCATGCTACAATACTTTATGATGATAATATATTTCTGCATATGATGAACATAAAATTGTTTCAGTGGAAAACAATTCCTTTTCATCATTCTGCATGGGATTTGTGCTAGTGTGAGAACTTTTTAAAATTTTTTAATTTTAATTTTATTTTATTTTATTTTGTTCCAGGATAGTTTTGTTTAAATTTGTCCTCTCCAAACTTGAGTGCAACCTGAAAATCAGACTTCACCAAAAAGTCTGACAGTTGTTTCTAGTTTCTGTTCTTGAAATATGATTAACAATTTGATGGAAGTAGGAATATAATGTTATGCAGAGCAAATTACTTTAGCTCTATAGTTCAGGCTAAGATTAATGCCATCTATCTGTTGTCATGAAAATAAAGCAGAATAGAATCTGAATATTAATTTAGGTTATAATAATCAATCTAGGGTTTAGATACTTTTTTATTCTGATATATTTTGCATTTTTCCAACTGTTTTGAAACAATATTAAGTAATTCTAGAGCAATGTCATGCTTATTACTGGCATTATATTATAATAGCAGTGCTTTCACAAAGCAAAAATCAGAGGGAAAACTGGTAATCAGAGGGAAATCACTAGGGTCAGGTTTATCTGGATGAAGTCCTCACATTTCATGAAAACTTTGACAAAATCTTAAAATGTAGATGCTGTAGGGATTGTTTGTAATGTCACTTGTGTTCTTCTGTACTTTCTGAATATTACTGAAGCTCAGCTTCCAGGACCCTTTTGACATTCATGATAAGAGCTGGTATGAAGAATAGAATATGCTGCTTGTGTGTGAAGTTGGCAGATTTATCTGTCTCCTTTTTCCAATTACAATTTTGGAAAGAAGACAAAACTTCCGAGCTTTGTAATGGAAGAGTTGAATGTATTTCCTCATATCAGGTTCTAGGGAGGTGTTAAGGAATTTGATGGAAGCTATGCAGTATGAGGTCTGAGTGCATGGTCAGTTAAATACGTGTCACTGAGTTGATACCTTCAGTCGTTCTTAACAAACATCTCTTAAACGATGTTGGAGGTGTGCAGCAGGGTTTAATGCTGCTCAGTTTGCCCCTGTTTTACTTCTTTACACCTGAGGTTGTGCAGTACCATTAATGTCTTTTAATTTTCTTGTTAAGCTCTATGTATAATGTGGTGCTAGTGATTTGGCTATATAAGATTTCTAGATAAAGAAGAAAATCAAGGAGGATTATGGGAGTATGCATGACGGAATAGATCATGTGCTGGGAAGATACCAGTTAACAGACACATGACGAAAACTCAAGGAATATGAGTTTGCAGATATCTGTTTTTCCTTTGATTTCTTCATTTCTGCTTAAATTATTTTTTTAAAAAGATCCACAAGTTAAAAATCTGTATATACTCAGCTGATCAAAGTAGAATGCCTAATATTCTGTATATTTGTAATACAAGGAAATAAAAACATTTGAACTGTATAAAAAACAACAACAAAACAAACAAAAAAACCCCAAAACCCATAAAGTCAGCCAAAAAAACTCAGAGCTTGGGAATACAAACTAACTACAGCATGTAAAATTCAACTTCATTTTTTGCAGGGGGTGGGAAGAAGGTAGATTTCTAAGACTTTTGAAACCAACTTAAATTGCACTTTTTTTTTAAACCTTAGGTTGGCTGAAGACTTTTGATGATTATTTCAGAGATCAGACACAGCATATCTTAAATAACATGGTTATGAAACTCCAAGAAGATAACCGAAGGAAATTTATTTGGTCTGAGATTTCTTACTTTTCAAAATGGTGGGATGGAATAGATAGCCAGAGAAGAGATGCTGTTAAAAGGTTTGAACAATTTTTCTACTTCTTACATATTGCTTGTTTTGATACTTCATATGTAATTGTAAACTTGATATTTCACGTGATGTAGAATTGCTGGACATATGTATGTGTGTGTATATATATACACACAGGAGTGCTACTCAGCTAGTGATTTTTTTTGGTTTTGTTTCCGGTTTTTCAGTTAAAAATAAAACTCCTATGACAAATAGAGCCTCATTGCTGACTTGCTGAAAAATTAGCTAAAAGTTTCCATGTCCAAATTCTAAGACGTCATTCAAATTGTAATGGAATTGTGATCGTAAATTTAACTACTTTATTTGAAGTCATGTTTAATTGGTAGCAGTTGAACGCTATAGTCTTTCATAGTAGCAATTTATATATCTTTTTTCCTTCAGTTACAACACTATTATGAAATGAAATGGCCAAATTTTTCTTAAATTTAACAAGGAACAATCTCAACTGTACACCCTTACTCCTCTAATATATTTATAAAATCACAAGTCAAAATGTAATACAAAAGTAAAGGGTTTGCCTAGACATTGAAGTGAGAAAGCACACTCCATAAATATAAGGATCTGGTTAAGAGTTTTGCAGAGCAGGTGTAGTTTTAATGTGCTTTGCTTCAAGACTGAATCCAGCTGTCCATAGTTAATCTCTGTGATGCTCTTCTGTTCATACTCCCCCCCTTCAAGATGCATGGGGTGCAGTTAAATTACAGTTATGAAAGCCTCACAACTGCAAAGTTTAGGTAACCCTGGAAATCTTGAAAGTGACATGTAAATAATGTTTTAAAATATTTTTCTAATGCATGAATGCATTTGTGAGTTCTTTTTTGAGATTAAAGTAATTCTTTGGAGCATAGTAACAAGCAAACAATGTTAAGGAACTGCCTTGCTTTCTTCAAGGAAATTAGATACTGGTTTAAACTGCTGCAGCAGTTAGGGAAACTGTACTGGTGACTGCTTTTGCTGTATGAATTACAATACTATTATTGATATTATCTATATTACATTATTTTAACAGTTACATGCTAGTGAACAATAATTAATAAGACTAAATTATTTATTTATAGGGGCAGCCTGATGCTTGAAGCATGATCATTCTGTTCATTGATGTCTTAATATGAAAACTGGATAATACTTTGTTGTGTTTCAGGAATGCATTTTAAAGAGTGAGATATTCTGGAGCATTATTTTATACAATAAACTTTGAAGCTTTATTAAGCTCTGTAGAACAGTAAAAAGAAGAGTAGATGAAGGATGGGAGACAGCAGTTCTGCTTTAAATGTGGCAGCTTGCTCAATTGACCTCTAAAACCATGACATGTACTTTGTTTTATTTCTGTAATCTATGCATGAAATAGCTTATTTCCTGACTTGAAAAGAAAAACTTCAGTAGAGCTGTAATTATTATTGTACAGAGGCATTAAGAGATTCACAGTTCATGTATTCATTCTTTCTCTGTTTGTTTGGTTAAAATGTACAGTCCAGTGATGGAAGTATTGTAATTCAGATTTTGTCATTGTGTCCCTTATAAATAGCTATTGGATATTCAGAAATTGACTTTAGAAGTGTATTTTCAGGTGCAAGGTTTTGATCACGATTTACATAATTTTCAGGTTAATTGAAGATGGGCAATTTGAAATAGTGACAGGAGGATGGGTCATGCCTGATGAAGCCTCTTCTCATTACTTTGCTTTAATTGACCAAATGATAGAAGGACATCAATGGCTAGAAAAAAATTTGGGTATGTACACTTAACTAAATAGCATTTTAAGCACATGGCAGTTAACTTTGCTTGCTCTGCTTTACAGAAGCATTAAGTTGGACCTTTGTTGTGAAACCATAAGATTGACTCTAGTATTTGTAACTGTAGTTTGCAGATTTAAAAAAAAAAACAACAACAACTCCTAGATGAAGTGTAATGTTCTATCCTAATGTCTTTTAGTAGTCATTGTAAGTTGTGGTTTTGAAAATGATGACACAGGTCTTCACATTCTTTGAAAATTATTGTTTGTTTTGCATGTTTGGGTCTGTTCTGCAGTTAAGTGAATTAATTGGACTTTTACGTATGATCATTAAAAAATAATCTTACTATAATTGTAAAACCTAGATTTACTCTAATATCAAAATTGTTTCCATTAAAGTAAATAAAGACAGTGCATTCACTTTCAGAACTTTGAGGAGTTACTGAAGGAAGGTATTTGAGAGAACCACTTCTACATGGGAATTATTTTTTTAGTGGTTTTTAATGATAGTTTAAAATTATTCTATTATTTTGAAAAGGTATTTTACTATCATAGAATCATAGAATGGCTTGGGTTGGAAGGGACCTCAAAGATCATCTGTTTCTTTGCCATCAGCAGGATGGTTAACCACTAGATCAGACTGCCCAGGAATGCATCATGCCTTGTCTTGAACACCTCCAGGTCTGGTCTATCTTAACTTTTCTGGGCAGCTTGTTCTAGTGCATTGTCATATTCCAAGAGAATTTCTTCCTAACATCTAATCTTAAAACTTCTTTCAGTTTTCCCCCATGTCCTATCTGCTTGTATAAAATGTCACTCCCCTTCCTACATGTAAGCTCCTTTCAAGTAATGGAAGATCATAAGGTCTCTCCAGAGCCTTCTCTTCTCCCAGTGACAGAGCAATCCCAGTTCTGTCAACCTTTCATCACAGGAGAGATGGTCCAGCCCTCTGATAATCTTTGTGCCCTCTTCCTGTACCTGCTCCTAGAGCTTGGAATCCTTCTTGTGTCAGGGGCTCCAGGCATGGACACAGTACTCCAAATTGGGCCTTACAGAGGCAGAGTAGAGGTGGGCAATCACCTTCCTATACTTGCAAGCCACCCCTCATTTGGTGCAGCCCAAATGAGGCTTTTGGCCTTTTGGTCTGCATGTACACACTGGCTTATGTTCAGCTTTTCATCGATCAGAACGATCAAGTTCTTCTCTTCAGGGCTGCTCTCAAGGAGTTAATATTCCAGTCTGTACTCGTATCTCTGATGGCCATGACCCAAATACAGTAACTTGCACTTGGCCTTATTGAACTTCATTAGGTCTTCATGGGCCCACTTTTTGAGATGTCCAGATCCCTCTGGCTGTTAATCTCTTCTTTCTGTTGTATTGACTGCACCATTCAGCTTAGTGTCATCAGCGAAGGTGCTGAGGATTCACTCAATCCCATGATCTAAGTTGTTGATTAAGGTGTTGAACAGCATTAATCCCAAGGTAGACCCTGCGGGACACTGCTTATGACTGGCCTCCAACTGAATGTAGAGACATTGACAACAGCCTTCTGGCTACAAGCAGCCAGCCATTTCTTTATTCTTGAACAGTCCACCTTTCAAATCCATCTCTCTCCAATTTGAAGATAAAGAGATGAAGTGGGACCATGTCAAAGACCTTGTACAAATCCAAGCAGATGATATCAATTGCTCTTCCTTTGTCCACCAGTGGTGTCACTTCATCATAGATGGCAACCAGTTTGGTATGATCTGCCCTTGGTGAAGCCATACTTGTTTCAGGTCTCTTGCTCATCCCTCGTGTGCTTTATCTTCCAGGAATATCTGTTCCATGATCTTCCCAGACACAGATGTGAGGCTACCTGTACTGTAGTTCCCTGGGATGTCTTTTACCCCTGTCATAGAAATGGGAGAAGTGTTTCCCTTTTTCCAGTCCTCAAAGACTTCACCTGACAGCCATCACTTTTGAAATACGATGAAGAGTGGCTTGGCAGCCACATTAGCCAGCTTCTTCAGGGCACTGGGATGCATACCATCCAGCCCCAAAGACTTGTACACGTTCAGCTTTGTGAAGTGGTCTTGGACTTGCTCCACTCTTACACTGGGAGGGATTTTGCTTCTCTGAACACCACTTGGAAGTTCAGGGTCATGAGAAACTAGGGAAGCCTGAACCAAAGTACTCATAAACTACGTAAGCCTGAGAAACATGAAAGTTCTGTTCTTTTGTCCCTAAGGACAGTTTCCCAGGAGATCTCTTCCAGCAATTCCTTTAAATGGCCTGGGGCTCACTCTCCTGAGGTTCATTGTCCTGACTCCTTTTTGTCAGGACCACACTCCTCAAGGTCACAAACTCAACAAGGGCATGGTCACTCAGGCTGCCTCTGATCTTAACCTCTTAACCTTCTCCACCACACCGATGAGCACCAAGTCCAGCAGTGCTTCCCCTCTTGTTGGTCTGTCTAGTACCTGACCCAGAAAGTTATTGTAGATGGACTCCAGAAATCTTCTGGATCACTTGCAACTCACAGTCTTGTCTTGCCAGCTAAACCACTTTTGTCTGAGTGGTTGAAATTCTCCCATTAGGATGAGGGCCTACCAGTGCAACACCTTCAGCTGAAGCAAGAAGGCCTCATCAGGAGTCTCCCTTTCATCAGGTGGCCTGTATTAGATCCCAGTCACCAGCTGCCTTTTGTTAGTCCAGTCCCTAATAATAACCCACAGACTCTCAGCCTGTTGCTGACTGTATCTCAGAGGCAGCTTATTGCACACTACCTGCTCTTTAACATATAAGGCAGCTCTCCCACCCCTCCTACCTTACTTAGCCCTTCTAAAAAGCTTATAGCCCTCAATGGTGGTATTATGCAAATCATCCTGCCATGTTTTCATGATAGCAGCATGATCATGGTTTTCTATGCATGCCATGGTTTCCAAACACTTCTTATTTTCCATGGTGTATTCTTTGGTACAGGGACGCTTCAGTTGGGCTCTAAAATGCATTACCTTCCTAGGTCCCACAAGTGCCTGGGACAAATCTGAGTTTTTCCAGTTGCTACCTAAAATGAGTTATTTGTCTCTCTGTCACTCAGCATTAGGCCTCCTTTCCACAGCAGCTCTAGTTTAAAGCCCTGGTGATAAGCCCAGCCATTTTGCTGCCTGGTATATTCTTGCCCTCTCTTGTCAGTAGCATCCAGCCCAAGTCAAATCAACATTCCTAGTTTATTGAAGGTGCATCCTAGATCATAGAACTTCCAGTGTTATGCTTTTGCCATGATCCCAACCATTGTCAAGCCAGGAGGACTGAGAACACTACCTGTGCTCCGGATCTCTTCAACATCTTCCCGGAGAATGTAAAGGCTTTTTTTTTTTTTTTTTTGTTGCTTTGTTTTCCTGGTCACAGCCTTGTGTGATACAGCTTGAAGGACGAGGAGGGGATAGTGGTTTCTTGGCTTTATCATACCTGGTCTCCACTTAATGACCCAAATGTGGGCCCCTGGTAGGCAGCAAACCTCTCTAGCGTAATATTTATTAAACTGCAATTTCTGTCTCACAATTAGGAGACAGGGGGTTGAAGGTGTACTGTAGTAAAAAGATAATATGGTTCCTACTGCTTGCTTTTTTCTTGGTTTTTTTTATCTCTTTATTTACTTCCTCATAAAAATAAAAAATGTGTTCAAAGGAGCCACATTGAAGATTCAGTTAAACTAGGTATGGCTTCTTTATTTGCTAGTATGTAATCAGATTATAAGGCAATAGTAACCAGTATGATTTTTTTATGTTTGTCTGCCAAGTAAATTAATTCATTTTGAAAGAAAAAATAGTCCCAAAAGAAATGTAGATTAACGTTATTTGAATTACACTGTCTGAAAATTGAACAAGTCACATCATGTTTTCATCTGTTTTCATCTGTTCATTTTCTTTCAGCATTCCTTTCCAGTTGTAACATCTGGAAATGACTTAAATGAGAAAGAAGTTTAATTATGGTTCCATGCAAAGATGTTTGAGACAAAACGAAAATAGTGTAACAGTATAGGGTACTAATCTCAGGTTTTTTTTAGTGTAATTAAACAAACTGCCTTGCCTCAAGGGTATTTTTTTTTTTCCATAAGTAATTATCTGTTTAATTCTAGATTAGTTAATTTCAAGGTGTGTTCTGCGGGAGGATTAATGCTCAACTGTGTATTTTCTTTTATCTTCCTTGAGATCCTGTATTTAACAGTCTGATCTGAACTATATTGGTACATGTTTCTTTGAGTGAACAGTAAGAATTCTTTCATCCCTTTTAATTTTTACCTTGTCAACAGGAGTAAAGCCAAAGTCTGGTTGGGCAGTTGATCCCTTTGGGCATTCACCAACAATGACCTATCTTTTGAAACGCGCAGGATTTTCAAATATGCTTATACAGAGAGTTCATTACTCAGTTAAAAAATATTTTGCAACTCAGAAGTCGCTAGAATTCTTTTGGAGACAGAACTGGGGTATGTGTTTTTTCTTTCTGTCAATTATTTTTTTGTTTACATTGGGAAAATATGGAGATTACTTGAATAAATATTCTGTAAGTGTTTAAAGAACAATTTGTTTATAGTAGTTAATAGTCTAGATTTAAAAAAAAGACTGGAAGGTACATTAAAAAAAGTGTGGTGGTCATTTTATTGTAGGATAGCTTCTGTAACAGAAAGGGAAAGTGAGTACCTGTACATTAGGAAGGGGATTAAAATATGAAAGCTGAAGTTTTTCTGTTGATCATCTTATCTTTCTGTTTCTTTACTTTTGAATGTGTTTTTAATTTCATTTTCCTTTTCCCATCTCTTTTACATAATATATGGGCAGGGGAAAGGTTTTATGCTTTTTTTATTTTTTTCTGTTTTCCAGTTAAAAACTTTGAACTTTGCTTTTGGAGTAAGTGTAATTGCTTTCTTATAAATTACATTTTACACAGTTTGAAAGGTTTCATAATTAATGTAGTCACTTATGTTAGCAAACTGATGTGTGTTAAATGAATGTGCTTTTCCCTGTGAATCTCTTGTTTTGCTTTGTATGCTGTTCCAAGTTCTCATAATCTATATGGTGAAAGAATGCAAAGAACTTTATTTTGCTAGCTTAAAATGAACTGATATGTCACTATTTTATCAGTACAGAGCATAACGGGCTTATTTTATGCTTGCTATTGAAAGGTAGTGATGATTTTGAAGTTTTTTGGTATCTGAATGTTGTTAATCAGCAACTGTAGTGAGAAAGGTACTCAGAGAAGGCAATCTGCTGTGCAAACAAACTTTTCCTGAGGAAGTCATAAAACTGTGAAATAAATAGCCTCTTACAAACACTTCACTTTTTTTTATTTCATGTTGGTATTTACCACTCATTTTGTAGTTTACACAACTGACCTGCCCATTCAAAATGATTGCATAAATAAATCGTGTAAGATATGGGTTAGTATTTGGGTCTCAGAAAAAGGCTTTTCAGAAGATATCACAGATCAAAGTTCATAGCATGCTCATCTGGTATAATATGTAGATGTAGTACCTGAGATGAAAATGACTGCTGCAGTTGAAAAGTAAATATGTATTTTGTTAGACAATTGCCTTTTAAGTCATAAAAAAAAATAACAGTAAAATAAGAGTGTTTTAATAAAAGGTCTCTAGGGGGATGACGAAGACTTAAGGTTTTGAAGAAGATTTAATTACGTATTCTTGACATATTTTTCTCCAGCATCAGGTTCTTTGGTACATTTGCAGCATTCATCCAACTTTATTTTTTTTTTAGCATAAAGCTATTTAGTGTATAGTGAAGTAAACAATTTTTAGAGGTTTTACCATGTGTGTAAATTTAGGGTTAAGATTTGAAAGAACTTAATGTTCTCTTTGAAGTTAAATTTTGTAAGACCTTCTTTTGAGAAAGATGAAGTTTTTATACAATTTCTAAACCTAGTGGGACAAACTTCAGATAATGGACTGACTAATTGGAAAATTTGAGATTTCAAAAGTGATCTCAAGATTACATGGAAGTGCATCCATATCCATATCTGTGATTCCGTGATTCATTTCTATTTACAAGTGCATGTGATCTATTTTATAAGTATGCAGTATCATAAAGGTAATGTAATGAAATTGTGTTCCAGAATTTCAGATACTACTAAAGCTCATCATCTCATATATGATAAAGAGAATAACGTCATTTTTATTTATGTATTTGTTTTTATTTATTGTGTAGTTTTTTTTCTTTTTCTCCACTTTAAGAATAAAAATATTTATATTTGCCTCTGTAATTCTGGAAATAGTCAGCTTTATGTGAGAGGAAAAATCCCTAACATTTTCTTCATGTACTTCCAAAGCTGTTCTTACTTCGTTGAGATTCCAGTTATGTTGGATCAATTTTTAGCCTTCTTATGTAGAGCATACACAGAAGTTTCTGCTTGTACATAAGTCCAGATGTGGATATTCAAAGCAAGAAATTGTCTCAGTACAGTGTTTTTATTACAGTTCTTGGATTGAGATCGTGAAACTGGTTTTCTTTTGGCAAATTGAGTTTATAGTAAATGTGTGCTCTATTTATTTAATTCCAGATTTGGGATCCAGTACAGATATCCTTTGTCATATGATGCCTTTCTATAGCTATGATATTCCTCATACTTGTGGTCCAGATCCAAAAATCTGCTGCCAGTTTGATTTCAAACGTCTTCCTGGAGGAAGAGTAAGCTGTCCATGGAGAGTTCCACCTGAAGCCATTCACTCTGGAAATATTCAACACAGGTATCATTTTTTTCATATTCTGAAAGAAAATAACTTTTTGTTTGCCCAGTTTTTAAATTGTGCTGGTCTAAAATGACAACTATGATTAGTTTGGTGAGCTTTTGTAGTTCTTAAGTTAAATATGTATTGCGAAAATAACACCTACTATTCACTTCTGAAGTTCAAAGTACAGTAGGCAGCGAAGCTTGAAGTTAGATGATAATTAAGGCAGATGCATTTCATTTTTTTTCCCATTTCTCATTGCATGTGTTTACAAGTTTTATAGGCTCTGGTAAATCCTGCTTGTAGGCATGCTAATTTTTTTCTGTTTTCCTGTTTGCTTTGGCTTTGCTGACAGTGTACTGCAGAACATCCAGTTAAACTTGTACCTTTTTGGTACTGAAACAGGAAAAGGAAAAAAAAAAAAACATATAACATGTCTCTTGCAGAATGACACTTCATTCTCATTGTTTCAGATACTTGCCCCATTTTCTGCCACACTCCACCCCATTCACTCTGGTTCTCAATATCTCAGTAATCCAAACAGTTAAATTGTTGGGGTTTATTGATTTCTTTTTCTGAGATTTTTTTATTTCATGGCTTATTCATTTATCTATTTATTTATTTATTTAATCATTTTGAAAAAGTTTTATGTTGATAGCACAGACCATAAAAAGAATCAAGTTGAATAAACTTTTCTAGTAGTTTTCTTTCTGAATGAAAAGTTATTTCCCTACCACTTACCTTTTTTACTTCATTTTCTTAAACACAGAATTCTTGACTAACTTGATGCTTCTAAGGATCTGTATTTGGTTAGGATTGTGCTGTCATTATCACTGGGCATTCACTGGTAGATCTCTGAAGTACCAGTGTTACGCAAGTTGAATTATCTAAGTAGCTTTTGGGTGGAGCTGGGTTATTTAGCTCCTTCAGTATCAGAACAATGGTATGTGATCCTAGTTGTAGAAATTCTTTGAAACCTTCTAAAGTATATTCAAAAAACAGGAAAAAATAACAGACGTAGAGGTAGGTCTGTTTATTTATTAGATGTTTTTACTATTCTTCATTACATAGTTTTAACTGCTTTTATGTGGGCCAAAGACATAATCTGTAAGCTCTTTATAGTAATTAAGCTTATACTATAGAATATGTGAAACACTGTCAGAGAGTTTATCTTAAGGGAAATGGAATCCAAGTCTACAGTAGGAAAATTCTGGTATGTGCTGAATAAGTGATGAAAGCAGCATGGAGAAGGAAAGCTTTCCTGATTTCTGACTGTAAATTTATGTAGCACTATAGTTGAGATAAGTTCAATTCCCCTAATTCTGTACTGATTTTGAATATTCTCCTGTAAAAGGACTTCCAATACAAAATCCAGTTACCAGATACGTGAGTTGTGGTTTACTGTAAGCTTTGTGAATTGGATGGTTTGTCTCCTGCTTGTGAAAGACTGCAGGGATAGCAAGGATTGCATAGTTTAGTATTCTGTAACTGCAGTACAGTGAGAGATATTCCCATGGTATATCCCCACAATGCTTGGCAATCTGTGTCCTAGCTTTCCTACTGTAAATGCTTTAAGTGAACCTATGTCCTGTGTCTTGTGTATCCTGTTTAAAAACTAAAAAAAAAAAAAAATATATATATATATATATATATATATATATATATATTCAGATGCAATCCAGTTCAGTTTTTCAAACAAACAAACAAAAAACTGTTTGGATACTGTTAAGAATTAAATTCCAAGGTTTTATGTAACCATTTACCTTTCTGAAACTAACTAAATTGAAAGATGGAACTGCTGCACTGTGTTTGTTTTTTTCCAAAGAAAGAAGACTGTATTCTGTGGTCCTGTTTACTGCCCTCAGGTCTTGTATAACATCTGCGAGTACCTGAGAAGTCTAGAGGTGTTTAAAATTATTTCAAATTGCTGAGTATGACAGATATTAAGAATAGCAGAGTGACTTTTTAAGTTTTAGTCTAGATGCTGATATTTTAAAGTGTGCTGCTGTCATCAGAAATGTGATTTGTAACATTAAAAAAATTACATATATCACAGCTGTCACTTTTTAGAACTGGAAACGATGATTGGAAAAAGTAATTTTATTTGAAAGTAGAAAAATGAAAGGTGAAGGTGACAAGAGAGCAATAGTTATGATAGAATACAGATAGAATTTTCAGTTACTGAGTGCCCATCAGTAGTAAAGAAAGGCTCATTTATATTTTAGGACCATGTTACGTAAAGAAAAGACTTGATTATGTGACTCAATCTGTTGCAACAAATGTATGTTTGAGTGACAAATGGTTTAACAAATAACTGGAAATGTGCAGGCTACGAGGGTAATATAGAGATCCTCTTTGTAATGCAGTTTGAGCTTTTTTTTTTTTTTAAAGACTCAACTTATCTGGGGGCACCCAAGATGCCATTTTTGCATAACAGTCTAAATTGGACCTTGTGTAAGAAATGGTTCTTTCATCATGTTGTGTGGAATCGATAAAAGATGAGTGGCAAATATTTTGTGTAGGTGGGGTCAAGTTGAAGTAAATCAAGTCTCAGTATGGTCTCAGAGACTGTAAGAAATCAGGAAAGGGTGACAGGAGACCTGTGTTGGATGAGCAAGGAGCTCATGCATAAAGTCAAAGGGAAGAGAAAGGTCTGCAGAATGTGGAAAAAAGATCTGACCACTTTGGAGGAATATAGGAGTGTTGTCAGGGCTTGCAGGGATGCAACGAGGAATGCCAAAGCTAACCTGGAATTGGATCTAGCAAAGGAGATAAAGGACAATAAAAAAGGCTTTTCAAAATATGCTAACAATAAAAGAAAGACTAGGAAAAATGTGGGTCCCCTACTGAATGAAGGAGGCGTTCTGGTAACATGGGATGCAGACATACTGAACGTCTTCTTTGCTAATGTCTTCACTGTGGGAACTCGCCTTTGGGATTCCTGGACTGTGGGGGTAAAGTGAATGGAAGGTTCCCCTTTGGTGAGGGAGGAGATGATCCGAGAGCATCTATGCAATATCAGTGTATGTGTAAATCCATGGGCCCTGATGGGATGCATCCACACGTGCTGAGGGTGTTGGCAGAGGAGATTGCTGAACCACTCTGTATCATATTTGAGAGGTCCTGGAGAATGCAAAAGGTGCCTGAAGATTGGAGGATAGCCAGTGTCAGTCTGGTCTTCAGTAAGGGCAAGAAGGAGGATCAGGGTAACTACAGGCTAGTCAGCCTCACTTCTGTCCCTGGAAAAATGATAGAAGTCTGTTCTGGATGCCATCTCCAGGCAACTGGATGAGAAGAGAGTTGTCAGGAGTAGTCAACGTGGGTTCACCAGCAGGCAGTCATGCTCGACCAACCTGGTGGCCTTTGATGATGACATTACTGGCTGAGTGGGTGGGGGGAGAGCAGTGGATGTAATCTGCCTTGATTTCAGCAAGGCATTTGACACTATCTCAACAGCATCCTTATAACAAAACTGAGGAAGAGTGGAATAGATGAGTGAACAGTGAGATGGATTGAGAGTTGGATGACTGGCAGAGCTCAGAGGGTTGTGATCAGCAGCACTGAGTCCTGCTGTAGGCCTGTACTTTGCGTTGTTCCTTGGGTTGGTGCTGGGTCTGGTCTTGTTCAACGTCTTCATCAATGACCTTGATGAGGGGATAGAGTCCACCCTCAGTAATTTTTCTGATTATGTGATGCCGGGAGGAATGGCTAGCATGCCAGAAGGCTGTGCTGCCATTCAGCAAGATATGGACAGGCTGGAGAACTGGGCAGAAAGGAACCAGGTGAAGTTTAACAAGAGCAAGTGTAGAGTCTTGCACCTAGGGAGGAATAATAGCATGCACTGATACAGGTTGGAGGGTGAGCTGCTGGAGAAGAGCTCTGAGGAGAGGGACCTGGTCAACCTACTGGACAGCAGGCTGGCCACGAGCCAACAGCATGACATGGTGGCCTTCTTGGCCAATAAGATCATGGGATACATTAAAAAGAGCGTGGCCAGCAGGTTGAGGGAAATGGTCCTTCACCTCTACTCTGCCCAGGTCAGACCTTGCCTGGGGTACTGTGTCCTGTTCTGGACTTCCCAGTACAAAAAAGACAGGGGTCTCATTGGAAGAGTCCAGTGGAGGGCCACAGAGAAAATATTGAAGGTGCTCGAACACCTCCCTTATGAGGAAAGACTGAGAGACCTGGGTCTGTTAAGCCTTAAAAAAATGGAAGACTTAGGAGGGATCTGATCTATGTCTATAAATATCAAAGGAGTGGGAGGCAAACAGACAAGGCTGGACTCTTTTCAGCAGTGTGTGGTAATAGAATAGGATAGGGGGAAATGGCCTCAAGCTGAAGCATAGGAAGTTCCACGCAAATGTGTGTGGGAACTCCTTCACAGTGCAGTGACAGAGCAGTGGCACAGCTGCAGAGAGAGGTGGTGGAGTCTCCTTCTCTGGAGATGTTCCAGACCCACCTGGACGCCTACCTGTGCAACCTGGGCTAGGGAGCTGCTTTGGCAGGGGGTTGGACTCAATGATCTCTGGAGGTCCCTTCCAACCCCTGCAATTCTGTGATTCTGTGATCTAAACTATAAAGTAAACTATAGTAAAAGACAGTGAGGGGAGGCAGGAGTGGAGTTGTTAGTTGTTTAGATTTTCATCTTGTCAGAACTGTAGCTGTTCAACTGGAGGTTTTGTGCTCCTACCACTATATTCAGATGTTGTTTTTACTTGATACTTATAAAGTTGGATAAGAAAATGAACAAAAAGTGACTAGTTGATCAAATATGGGTTCCAAAGGTATTGAATTTGTTTCAGTTCTTACAGAAATTTTTATATTTTGAGTACAGATTCAAATTAAATGATGGCAGAACATCTGTTAAAATTCTGGGGTAAAAATATTATTGTAATCTGGAGTTACCTGCTATTTTCAATTTAAAACTTTATCTCATTCCTAATTCTGTTCTCTCATGTGTTACTACAATGTGTATTCCCTACTAAAATTATTTCCATATCTTTAATTAAAGAGGGGTAGGCATATGAAGATTTTGTTATTGACCTTTTCAATATCCCAGACTTCATACTTTAACTCCTAGTATTCTTGATCTGCTGTGTAATGACAGAAACTTATTTTCCTTGTCAAATTGCTGAGTAAGTGCCAAAAGATAATTTCAATGCTTTTTCCTTTTTTTTTTCCTTAATTGTTAAGTTGCTGATGTTTTTTTTAAAGAGTGTTCTTCGTTTTAAGAGGTCTTGATTTTAAGACAGTAAAGAAGGGGAAACAGTTGTTATTAACAGCGATCTTCCAAAAGAAGTCTTTTTTGCAAGGCTGAAGTTCTCTCAAGAGTAATATATGAGCAGTTACTCTGTCAAGGGTGTGGAGGTATGAAGTAAGGTGTCTTGATTGAATTACAGTAGGGAGTGAGAAGACTTTGATGATTTTAAGTAACGTTTGGATAGGATTAAGGTTGTTATCTAAATGTAGAGCAAGTAAGCATGATTTAAACTGAACTGTTTTGGCACAGGAACAAATTGATGCAGACTGGCCTACTGTTCAAGATTTTGATGAGCTTTTTGGAAGACTTAATTAGCACAGTTTCTGTGGTGTAGCTGGTTGAATGTGGTGTCCCAATAGATGCAATTCCCTCTTGTTTTTAGTTACAAACTGAAACAGTGTTATATGTCTTGTTTAGAGTCACCCTAATATGTAACTTGTGGAATAACTGTTTCAAGTACTGATCTTTATTCTTCTGAATTATATTTTTTTTTCAAGGGCTTGGATGATTTTAGATCAATACAGAAAGAAGTCAAAGCTTTTCCGTACTAAAGTTCTGTTGGCTCCACTAGGGGATGATTTCCGTTATGCTGAGAGCTCAGAATGGGATCAACAGTATCAAAATTATCAGAAGCTGTTCGATTATATGAATGCTCATCCTGAATTGCACGTTAAGGTAAATACAAATCTCGGGGTTGTGGAGAAAACTCTTTATCAGTATTGTGAAATATAATGGTAGAACACAAGTAGTTTCAATGCAGTACATTCCCAGTACTCTACTATGTGCTTCAAACTCCATGAGAGCAGTCCTGCAAAGAAGGACTTGGGGGTCCTGGTGTATGAGAAGCTGGACATGAGTCAGCAGTATGCATATGCAGCCTGTAAGGTCAAATAATTTGGGCTTCACTACGAAAGAGGTAACGAGCAGGGAGAGGGGGGTGATAATCCCCCTCTATTCAGCTCACGTGAGGCCTCATCTGGAGTACTACATCCAGGCCTGGGGCACCCAGCACAAGAAGGATGCAGAGCTCTTGGAACAGGTCCAGAGGAGGGCCACTTAGATGGTCAGAGGACTGGAGCACCTCTCCTGTGAGGGAAGGTTGAGGGAACTGGGCTTGTTTAGCTTGGAGAAGAGAAGACTCTGGGGAAACCTCATGATGGCCTTCCAGTACTTGAAGGGAGCGTATAAAGAGGAGGAGGGGGAAGGACTGTTTACTCAGGTTGACAGTTATAGGACAAGAGGGAGTGGTTTTAAACTAAGACAGAGGAGATTTAGGTTAGATGTTAGGAGGAACTTCTTCACTCAGAGGGTGGTGACGCACTGAAACAGGTTGCCCAGTGAGGTTGTGGATGCCCCATCCCTGGAGGCATTCAAAGCAAGGCTGGATGTGGCTCTGGACAGCCTGCTCTAGTGATTGGCAAGCCCTGTCCTTGGCACGGTGGGTGAAAATAGATGATCTTTGAGTTTCTTTTCAACCCAGGCCATTCTATGATTCTGTGATTCAACCATTCGATACTTATCATTTAGGTGCTTCGTTTAGGTGCAGTGCCGTTAGTCCTATATTCTATCTCCATATTTATTTATTCTTTCTCTTTTTTTTTTAATATGTTGGTGTCTTTTATGCTTGGAAGTATCACTTTAGCAGCAGAAGTTGCGCCCTGCACCCTCTGCTACGCTTTCCTGAGTTAACTTAAACTCCACAGGCTAGTAAAAGGTCATGGTCAACTTCCGAAAAACCTAGGGTATACAGAGATTTTATATAAAGAGTTCACTATCTTGCCTTAGGAACTGTGATGGCTAGGGTATTACATTGGTTTTACAAGGATCTGTCTTGTTTGCCTTTTTGTACTCCTCAAGCTTGCAGGTACTGTCTTTTGATCATGTTATATCTCATTACACAATTTCTTTAAATGTAGATTAAAAAATAAGAACAAAATCTCTTGAAATACAATTTTTATTTTCTGATCAGCAGTCACCTGGAGTCTTACATATGTTGTAAGTGCTAGAGTGCAGCATTGTTTATTTTGAAAAAAGAGGATTAAGATAACTGCTTTTGTTGTATTACATTTAGTTTCTTGTTTAGACCAGATGTTAACTTAATATTTGCTTGTATATTAGGCTTACACAAGAGAATACTTCTACTCCTTCTTTGGGATTAGCTTGTATTTTGGATATAAATGCATACTTAAGAACTTCTTTTGTTCCATTTTATGTTTCTTGAACGTGAAATTCATGAAGAAATTCTGGAAGATTCATTACCCTTGTCTGAAAAGCATGCAGGAAAACTTTATAGCTTAGCCTTCTGTTAGAAATTTTCATGAAGACTTGACATATTCCTGGAATGTATGTATTATTCTCTTCATATGTCTAAATAAATGAATTGGAACTATTGTCATTTTAATTTTTTTTCAGGCCCAATTTGGAACCTTATCGGATTACTTTGAAGCTCTTCACAAAGAAAGCAATATGGGTGAAAGGAGCAGCACCTCATTTTTCCCTATATTAAGTGGAGACTTTTTCACCTATGCAGACAGGGATCATCATTACTGGAGTGGATATTTTACATCACGACCCTTTTATAAACGACTGGATAGAGTCTTGGAATCCTACTTACGGTAAATACTATCATACAATAAAAATACAGTGTGTCATTTAACATGTGAAGAGGTGAGCATGTTAATAAGTGTGTTGGATAGGTGGAAAACTAACCGTAGGTCTGTATTTTAAGTTCACTTACAATGAGGATAGCACAGTAGCCTCCCAGTGTGTTTATTAATGGTGATTAATCAATGTAATGGAAATTTTGGTCAGTTCGCAGAAACACAGTGATATATTTTCAATCCAAACTTGTTCATAGGATGCAGTATGCATGGAAACATCTTTACAGTGCAGTGACAGAGAACTGGCACAGGCTGCACAGAGAGGCTGTGTAATCTCCTTCTCTGGAGGCGTTCAAGACCCACCTGGACATCTACCTGTGCAACCTGGGCTAGGGAGCTGCTTTGGCAGGGGGGTTGGACTTGATGATCTCTAGAGGTCCCTTCCAAACCCCAAAATTCTGTGATTCAAATAAGTATGTTATTCTTTGGTACTATTCAAGTGACCATCAAGTCCTGAATCCATGAAAAATAGCAGATAGCATTTTTTTTTAATTTCTATATTGAATCTGGATAAGTGTCAGATAAGTCCTTCCTCGGAGTTTTGAAGGGTTTCAGAGGCAGTTTAGATGTAATCAAGAGCATCATCTCAGCATTTGCATCTTTTTTAAAAGAAAAATAATTCTTGCTCTCTTAACATGGTAATTAAGTATTTTTCCTTTGTGGTAGCTGTGGATCAAATGCACTGTAGAAGGACTCAACTGTATGTATGGCTTCAGAAACATTTTGGACAGGTGCATGGGATGTGAATTTTTAACTTGTCTGTTCCCAAAACTTGGGGATTCTCTTTCCAAGGATAACCCTTTTAAGGATGCTCTCTCAAGATTTTTTTTTTGGTCTTTTGGAAGGGTGTTTTGGAGTATAGGTATTGGAGTGCAGCCTTTTTGTGCAGTTCAGACTCTCTGGGGCTATAGAAATAAATGTACAGTGGTGAATGATCCTTGAAGTATTTCTGGTTAATTTTTTTTTGTTTTGTGGTGGTGGAGGGAGCAAGAGAGGTGTAATATATGGCATTTCAGAGAATCTGATCTCTGATAAAGTGTAGGCTTCACAAACTTGACATGCATCTTGTACATGATCTGTGAGGTCTGTATGTCTTGTAATCAGAATGGCTTTTTTTAACCTTCACTGTGAACCCAAAGAATACAGAGTAACAGATCTGAGAAAACGTAGTGAAGGAAGTGGTGGAAGGAAGGGCAAGACAAAGAGATATAAAATTGAGGGTCTGAAACTTAGAAAGGTGTTTATGAGAGGAAACTAGTAGAACTTCAAAAGTATTGCAGTGAATGAGAAGGAGTTAAGAAGCTTCATAAATTTCAAAGTAATAACGAAGAAAACTGGTGACAGCCAGCAAGGAGAAGAAAAATAAGACCAAAGTTGTAAGAAGTGACAAAAAGCAAGAAGTTCCATTCAGCAGAATAACAAAAATTCTATAGTAAAGATGAGGAAATTACTTCTGTACTATTTTGTTTTTGGAAAATAATCAGTGGATATACCTAAAAGTCATTAAAACAATGCTCTTTTTTTCGTGTTTCATGTTTCATATCATCTTGATGCTGAAGTGTTTTCAGTGTTGGCTTAGTATTTTCTTATTATTTGTGTCGTCTAGCATTGGTACCTGATCACCAGCTGATCTGAGTCTTGCTCTTGGTGTTGTGGAAGCATTTCATTCTCTGTGCTGCTTTTCATAACGTTTTCTTGCACAATTTTTAAATTCTCAATGAAAATCCATCTTTTTATCTGTTTACAGACTCAAATTTCAAAACAAACAGTCTTGTTGAAATTAAGGACTTGAGTCGGATCAGTTTTAGTAGGACATGGTATGCTTGCAAGGACTGTTCATGATAGAACTAGATTTCTATTTTTGCTTCACTTATCTGAGATTTTATTTGTACAAGTGATGTTAAGAGTGTTTTGTAGTCTTAATTTTATTATCAGAAAATAGCTACGCTTTATTAAATAAACTTAACTGAGAAGAAGCCATTTGAAATTGAGATACCTGGCTAAGGTTTCTCAAAAACAGTAAGTGCTTTTTAGCAGAATGGGATTGTCAGTGGTAATAAATGTCTTCAAACAATTTTCATCATGAAAATATTACCTTCCTCTCTCCTCTTCCCTTCATTTTCTAAGTGTGTCCATTTAAAAGTTATGGAATAGTTCAGTTCCAAGGTCTGCAATGATCATCAGGTCAAACTGCTTGATTGTTCAGGTCTAACCAAAACTTAAGGCATGATAGAATAATTGAGGGGATTGTCCAAATGTTTCCTGAACACTGAGAAGCATGGAGCATCAACTGTCTCTCTAGAAGCCTAGTCCAGTGGTTGTCTCCTCTCATGGTGAAAAATTTTTCCTAATGTCTGGTCTGACACCCGTTCCCAGTGCAGCTTTATGCTGTTTCCATCTTGACGTCAATTCCCAGGAGCAGAGCCTTGCTTCTACCCGTCCTTCCCCTTCTCGGGTGGCTACAGAAAGCAGTGAGGTCATATCTTGGCTTTTCTTCATCAAACTAGACAGCCCAGTATCCTCAGCCTTTTCTCACAGGACATGCCTCCCATCCCTGAGTAGATTGGTGTGTATATCTGTCAGTCTGTCTACCAATCAATCAGTCAGTGTATCTAAACCACCTAGCCATCGCTTTAGTTCTCCACTACAAAGGTGGAGGGTCAACAAAGTAAACATGTGTGCTCACCTTCATATTGCTTGGTTGGTCCAGCTCCCCCACGTCTGTGTCGTTTGGTGCTCTCCTGAATCTAGTAGTCTTCAGCAAGAAACTGTGGTGATCAGCCAGGCAGAGTGCCCCATAGAGTTCTTGATCATTTTTTGACATTGTCCCTGTTTGTGCTGTGTTGGAGGCTCAGGGTTATGTGAGCAGGCTCCAACCTTTGATCAAGCCCACTAAGTACAGCCTCTTCCACACTGCAGAGCTTGGGTTATATGTTTTGAGATCAGGCACTGAAAGCTGTGTGTAATTATCCTCTTAAGAAGGCCTTGACAACAGTAAAACATTCACAAAAGTAGAAATAAAAGTTGAGATAAATAGTATTTTTAAGTAGTATGTAAGTAGTAATTATAGTGGTATTTTTCTATTAACAATCAATATTTACTATGAAACAATAGATGTATTAATGTTAGAAAAAAATCCTGCATCCCAGTAGATCGGTTTGCACACCTTTTAATATATGTGCACTGAACTTTAGAGATGTATGGGCTTAAAGTCTAAGTTTAGAAAGTATAAAACAAAGCTCTTCTTGGTCTTTCCTTGTAATTACTGCTTCTCTTTCCTTAACTGTATAAACATTTCAAGAAGAAAGAATTCTGTCCAGGTCTGCAGAATGCAGTATTGTTTGCAATGTGGCAAAATGGCGGATTGATAGAAGCTCATAATTTGAAAGCGGTGGCCTTAGTTTTACAAAAGCATTTTTATGCCAGAGCTGAGTTAGAATTAAAAAATATCTTTGCGTGTTGCTGTGTTGATAGTTTAATAATTTGCCAACTATTTTGAAAGGTTTTGTGAAGCAGATAAATTCTACTTCATTGATATCTATTACGAATGTTATAGAAGGGCAGAGGAATTGTTTTTCTTCTGTTAAAGTTCTTGTGTTTTACTCAGTCCCAGTGTGTGTGTATGTGTGTGTATGTACAGACCCTCTATATTTATCAGCTTACTTTATTCTGTGATGTTAAACATTGTCATGTTCCGAAACTTCTGTGTATGTATTTACTTCTCTAGTGCTTAGCTCCATGGCTGCATTTTTTGGATGCACAAAAGTTTGGTATTCTAGTGATTTATATCAAGTAATCATATTTTTGTATTCTGTTAGCTTGTACTTCAGTTGAATTTAGAACAATTTTTCATAAAGTGGAAGAGACAAAACTATGGATCTGTATGCCAATTTGCTTTTCTTTGTTGACCTATTACTAAGATAGCTGCTGGCATCCTTCTTTCTGTAGCCTTACCAGTATATTAGGTGCCATGGGACCCAGAATTACAATCCCTTCTACATTCTGACTCTTCCTGGAAATACCATTTTGCTGTCTGATGCTAAACTGCGAAGTGAGAGTTGTATTCCAAGAGAGTAGCTTTACACCATAGATTGCTAGTCTTACTACTGCTGAGTTTACCAGATGTTTAATAGTTCACTTTTACTTAATAGATAAAATAAAAAAGGTGGAGAGAGCTGGGAGTAGTTCGTAGTGCCATGTTTTTTGTATGTTTTTGATGAAGTTTGAAAAAGCTTAATATTTTCTTTGTAGTTAAATGTCTATAGTTCAGGCAGGTTTTTGAGAGAAGGTAGTGACTTGCTCTGTCTGCGGCCTTCTCTGATAAAAATATTATTCAGATTGGATGGTATCAGTTTCAGTAATTATCTCTTTCTATCGTGAAAAACTGTCAACCTCTGTAAGACATTTTCTGTATGTTATTGCTTTGTGAGAAATGAAGACTTGGGGAAGCAAATGAGGTTCATCCGAAGTCTCTATTTGCACTTGTCAGATAATTGTTTTAGATTTTGCGAAGTAGTTTTAAACAGCAGATATAATCTTCATTATGCTCAGCTGAGCTTTTTAAAAAGATGTTTTGCTAATGTTGCTGAGTATTTCTTAGTAGTCTGTAGCCTATGACACAGCTGAAGTTCTATAATAGACGATGAGATAAACGTGTATCTAATTGTTGATTTGCGCTGTATTAAGGGTTTTACTCTTTTCTTTCCATACTGGATGTAGGTTTTTTTTTAAATTCATATTCTAGAATGTAGCAACAGTTCAGCTTTAACATTGGACATATTAAGTGTACAGGTTAAAATATGTCAGAGCGAGTCATTTACAGAAATCTTGGAACAGTAGCATATTGAAAATGTAGGAAATTGAAATACGAAACTGTGCTGTAAGTTTTTATATCCAGCTTCAGTATGCAGGTGAAATTGTGATTTGACATTTTCATGTTAGAAGACTTAAAAGAAGACTTAAAACATCTATGAAAATTCAGTTCTGGTAGGTGGATAAAAAAATCCTCCTTGGGTATTTGACAGTTTAACTCAAGTTAAATATCTGTTAGATTTAAAATGTTTGTGTGGTCTAATAAAAGAATAAATAATAAAATCACTAATTCTGATATTTTATATAAAAAATCTTCTTCTGTGCAAAAATGCCCTTTTAAAAGCTTTTCTGAACATTTAGTCAGAACTTGAAATGTTGCAAGTATGGTGCTTTTGTAAAAAACAAAAATTAAAAATTAAAAAAAAATGTTAGGAGCTTATGTAGAAGACATTTGTGATTATATGATATGATTTTCTTAGGAACATTTTATTTTTTAGTTTAATGGTATTATAAACAATAAGCTAATGAGAATGACCTATCATAAGAGTCTTTGTTCCTAAATGAAAACACCTTGTTCAGTACTGATAGCAGAGAAAATTCATTGCTTAAGATTCACGTATTTTCATAATAGCTTAAGGATTTAATTTCATTTTACCTTTATCATATCTTTATTCTTCTCAAACATTTTATGTGCATCTACTTCATTCATTTTTGTTTTTCACTAGTTATGCTGCAATTTTCTGTGACTTGCTTTCAAATTTATTTTTGATATTTGTAACTTTACGTCATTCGAATATTTAACTATGTATAAGTTAGCTTCAACACCTGCCAAAGCTCCTAAATATACAGATGAAATCTGTAATTTATCTTCTGCCTTGGACCATTGGAGCCTCTTGCAACCGGACCGCCCCTAGGATCCTGGCTGGTGACTTTCCCCGCGTTGTACAAACCCTTGCTTCTTTCCCATCTTTCCTATCGCTCGCCTTCCCTTCCCCATCACCCTTAACAGTGTCCGCCTTCCCCATCTCCCTGGTCAGTATTGGTAATAAACTGGTCAGACCAACCTTTGAACCACTGCTTCTTAATCTCACGCCAGGTATACACATAATCTAAGAACCTCATCTCCCTCCTTTATATTGGAGCGTGACAACAGCAAACTGGATCATTTTTACTTAATTTTAATCTTGCTTCTAATATGCGGTGGTTTGAAATAGAAGTGAGAAATATCAAAGATTTATACAACTTACATATGCAGATTTTTTAAAGATGTGAATTCTTGCTTCTAGTTTTATATAATAGAATATTATTATTAGTTTCTCTTCTGGGTGTCTTTCTTCTTAGACCACTGCACCATTCTTCTGTTTAAAATAACTTTGAGACTTGAAAGGAAAAATCCGTATCTAAAGGACTGATCTATTAGATCTGTAAAGCAGAATAGCATACTTTTCTGAAAGGCAAAGGAGTTCAAAGTGTTCTTTCTAGAGAAAGTGTCTATGTCCATTAAAAAGAAGGGTGAATCTTTCAAACAGGGTTTATCCAGGGTTTTTCATTTGTATCAAGAAGATGCCATTTTGCCTTTTTTGTTTTTTGCACTTCACACTAGTAGTACATAACTTCTTGGTTTCATAATGTTAACTGAGAAAAATTCATTTTTAAAAACAGAACCCTAATGTTTTAGATAAGGAGATAGGAAAATGTTAACAGATGATAGCAAAAAAGACTACAGACATCTTTGATAGATATTCAGAGTGACTGGCAATTATAGTATTTTTGTGAAATAAATTTGTATTCTCATGAAACTAGTTGAAACCTAATGGGTTTGATTTAGTGCTAGAAGCTTTTGCATAAGAAATTGGATAGAAGGGCTTTTTGCCTTTTTCCAGTCTGAGATTTTTTTTTTTGTATCCAGAGTTCCTACATATCTGATGACTAGTGTGGATATATTACATAAGTCTTCTAGAGAATTTATTTTACTTAAATTGCAAATGATACAATACGTCTCTTTATACGTATGTGTGTAAGTGTAGGTATTTTCAAATTACACAGAATTTACAGGATACTGTATTCAAGACAAAGTTATTTTTTATAAGTTACTTTTTGAAATACAAACCGTATGTCTCCTGTGAGAAAATCTGTCTTTAGTGTACTGTTTATTTCAAGATCTGATCTGTATATGTCACATTTCTGAAGATCTGATGATATTTTATACTGATATATTTTTTAGTTTATTATGCATCACTAAAAAGCTTTGCAGAAACCTTACAAGATGTAAAGCTATTTGATGATGATGTGCAGTCAGGATTTTTAACCATTAAAAGCTAGTAGTAGGTTGAAAAGAACTAGGTTATTATTTAAAGATCTCATGGAACCACATATGGTTAAAGATGTGACAGTGCAAGTTTATTATTCAGGTAGAATGTTGCATTTTGCTTTTTAAACCTTTTAAAAACATTTCACTTTTTTCTCCATTTTCAGAGCAGCTGAGATCCTTTATTCCTTGGCTTTGACACAGTCACATAAATACAAAAAGATGAGTGTATTTCCTTCAGTGGATAACTACAAATTGCTGACAGAAGTTAGGAGGAACCTTGGACTCTTTCAGCATCATGATGCTATTACAGGAACATCAAAAGACTGGGTAGTTGTGGATTATGGCACTAGGTAATTTAATATAGATGCATTCACTGAAATTGCATTTTCTTTTGTTTGAAATTAACTTTTTTTTTTTTAAAATAGGTACACATTTACCATAATTTACAAATTGTGGAGTTCTAAAAGTGTAGTATTATCAGTTACAGTAATGTCTGCGTTTTATTGTACAGGATAATTGTTCCCTATTGGAATACTAAGCATTACTGAATTTGATTACTTGTTGGATATAGTTCAGCCTGTCTGTTAAATAGATTATTATTATTTATTATTTAAATTGTCGTTAAGATAATCTTTGAACCTACTGAGTTCATGTGAAATACTTTTAAACTTCAAAAAAATGTATTAATTTATCTCTAAAAACAAAACATAAATTAGTCCATTGTGCTTAGTTATAAGAGAATACAAAGGGTTTTCTTCACTGACAATTAAAATTACACAGCTGTATATTTAAGAATTTTGTAATTTTTGTGTCAGTTGTGAAAATTGAAGTGATAGTAATAATTCAAATGTATTATTTGTGTTTCTGATGGTTTCTTTAATCCTGCTAAACTATAGTCTTAGGACAAATTTACAGGGCAGCCTTCACTGCAGATTTTGGAAATGAAAAGTATAAAACACAAACGTCCCTAGGATTAACATTTTATAAAATACATGGTATTTTGGGGGCATATATTTTGTGGTATAATAGTAGAGTGAAAATTATTTGATTTTCAGGATGTGAAGTAAGAATATAATGAACTTCAGCATAATTCAGAGAAAACAATTTCTGAAAACTAATGATATTTCAAAATTTTAACAGGCTTTTCCATTCTCTAATGAATTTGAAGAAAGTGATAATTGACTCTGCTCATATTCTTATCCTGAAAGATAAAGATGCTTATAATTATGATACATCAACTCCATTCCTTAAGATGGTAAGCTATATTTTTTTAATTTTCTTGGAAAAAAAAAAAATGAATACTGTTTTTTCAGTACCATTCAGTGGCCCTGAAAAGCTGAGATTGACATTTCAAGAACCTAATTCTTAACACTTCATATTTTTGGTACTGAAAACTGGGAGATGAAAGGTTCTGTTGTTGATGCTGAAAAGAATTTCACAAGTTAAATAATTGAGCTTTTTTTTGTTCCACATTGTGAATGACAGAGTTTTAGATTTTCTTACAAATTGCATTTGTTGGTAATTTCAAGAAATTAAATTGTGTGCATGAATACATGATGGTACGTGGTCCTGTAATTTGACACAGCTTGTTACTTAGAATTTTTTTTCTTACAGTATTTTCTGTCTTGTATAAAAGCATAAACCAGATTTTCAGGATGAAGTCTAGACAAGCCTTCTGCTTTTTTCTTTAGCTGAGCTCATTGTAAACAAGAATATACTGAAGTTAGTCAGCAGTGGATCTCCATACCTCATTTTGAGACTCTTTATAGAGAACACTCTAAAGAAAGGCACTTGCTAATCTTGTTCACTTTCAGTACTCAATTTTTCCCTTTAAATATTGGAAGGCCACAGTGAGATCTTCCTGCAGCCTTCTCTTTTCCAGGGTGAACAAGCCCAGTTCCTTCAGTCTGTCTTCGCAGGGAGAAGAGCTCCAGCCCTTAGATCATCCTCATGGCCCTCCTGTGGACTCTCTCCAAAAGCTCCACATCTTTCCTGTGATGGTGCCCCAGACTTGGACACAGTATTCCAACTGGCTCCTCACAAGGGCAGAGTAGAGGGGGGCAATTGCCTCTCACCCTGCTGGACTCCCCTGTTTTAATTGTACCCAGGATACCGTTTTATTTCCAGGCTGCAAGCACACACTACTGTCTCATGTTAAGTTTTTCATGAACAAGGACCCCTTATTCTTTCTCAGCGCAGCTATTCTCAAGGATATTCTCAAGTTCATCTCCCAGTTTTTATACAAAACTGTGATTTCCTCAACCCAAATGCAAAGCCTTGCACTTTGCTTTGTTGAATCTCATGAGTTTCATAAGGGCTCACCATTCAAGTTTATCAAGGTCTCTCTGGATGACATCCCTTCCTACTGATATATTAACAGCAGCACTCAGTTTGGTGTCTTCAGCAAACTGAGAGTGCACTCAGTCCCATCATTATACCACCAATAAAGTTGTTGAAGAGTACAAGTCCCAAGACAGTACAGTCCAATGGACTCTGGGAGGCATCACTCATTACCAGCCTTCATCTGGACATGGAACAATTGACCTCAATCCTCTGGTTGCAATCTTCCAACCAATTCCCTATCCACTGAGTAGTCCACCCTTCAAATGTGTATTTATCCAATTAGAGATTATGTTGTGGTGGGGGTCCATGTCAAGACCTTGCAGACGCCTGAGTAGTTCACATCACTTGCTTTCCCTTTGTGCACTGATGCTGTCACTCCATCAGAAGCAGTCATCAGATTGGTCAAGCACAACATTCCTTTGGTGGAAGAGGGGTCACTCAGATCACGTGCTGTGTCTGGAACAGATCCCATGGTCTTCCCAGGGTCCTCCTTCCTCCTCCTCCTCCTCCCTTTCTTGTAAATGGGAGTGGTATTTCCCTTGTCTGTTTTTTTTCTCCACTCTCTGATACTAGGCCTTTGCTTCTACTGCCCGTACTTGCCCTTCTTTTCTCTCAGTTTGACCAGCAGATCTTGCCAAGCCACGCGGATTTCCTCCTCCTACTGATCAGCTGTTTCCTTGCTTAAAAACTAAGGCGATAGTAGTAGCAGTATCTCATCACTGCCTAATCTCACTGAAGCTGATATTAGAGAAAAGAGAAACCAGTAAAAACAGGAATTCATGTATACTGTGAAACAATTCTTGAAGTAGTTTGTCACATAAAAATAGAACGCACACCTCTAAACTGTTTGAATATTTATGACCAGATCTGTCAGAAGACTAACCTTGAAGTCTGTGTGTCAAAAAACAGTATTATAGCTGTAATAGACATCTGTGAGTAAACTGAAATTCAGTATAAGTATGTAGATTTCTTCAGTATGAAGAAGGTTGGTGATAATAATACTCAGCATGCAAGAATGAAAATACGGACTTACTTGATAATGGTTAGTAATAATAACAGTAATAGAAGCAAAGATGAATTCTTAAAAGTGAGGGCTTTTTCTTCTGTCAGTCGTAAGTACTGCAGAATCTTTACTGATTCTGTGTGTAAACCACAAAAAATTATAAATCACCTTTTGAGAAGACATCTTTCTGTGTAATACACTAAGTCAGGGTTCTATTTATAGTATGGCTAGCATGTTTTTGTGCTTCATAAAGTTTGTGTAATTAACTAAACTCATATAATAGAATCATAGGATCATAGCATCTTCAAAGTTGAAAGGAACTTTTGAAGGTCATCTAGTCCAACTCTTCTTCAATGAGCGAGGACATCCAGTGCTATGTCAGGTAGCTCAGGGCCTGATGCAGCCTCATCACCCTCACTGTAGAAGTCTTTTCCCTTATATTTAGACTAAATCTGTCCTCTTCAAGCTTGAAACTGTTTTTCTTTGTTCTATGCCAACAGACCCTGCTAAAGAATCTCTCTTCTCTATATATATAATATATTATAATACAGTAAATAATATATATAAAATTAATGTATAGTAGTGTATGCAAAAGCTAACTCATACATACTTCCTTGTAGGATGATGTTCAGTCTTCCCAGGATTCTTTGCCGCACAAGACAGTTATAAAGCTGACATCACAACCAAGGTAAATAATTCATCTATTATTTAGTGTTTGAGATTTTGTTAGTAATATATGTTTTTTCTACTAACTGATAGTTTTTATGCCGTTTCATTGTTTTCTGATTGTCCTTTTAAATAAAGGTTCGATGCATTTTAACATGTTATGCTGATGTTATTATGTCTGTTTGAAAGAGGATAGTATTTTTTCATTACATGGAAGTTTCTCCCATTGCAGCATTTCATTTGCAGCAAGTGGAGTAGTTTGATTACTATATACGTTAACAGTATTTTAGTTCATAATAAATTATGACTGAGAGCAACAAAATATTAGTGGAACATAATTACAACTGGCTGGGTTGCATTGTGAATTTTAATAAGACATAAAAATCATAATACCTAAATTGTAGATGATCTGTAAAGAGTCAATTTTGAAGCTGTGTTTTTTCCTACTTTCAAGTTTTCATAATAGTAAAAATCCTTGCTTTTTTACTTGTATCTTGTTCTAGAGCATTAAATTGTGATAGCCTTCTTTCCTTATAAATATTCAGTACCCAAACTCAAATAACTTAGACATTCATTAAAATGGATATATCTAAATAAAATGATCAGTTGTAAGAATGTGAGAGCTCCTATGTTTATCAATAAAATAGTACCAGGCTGTTTTCTTACTACAACAGAGCAAGAGATTTAAGATTAATTTAATAGTAGTGAATGTTATTATCTGATCTTAGTGTTTAATTTCCCTGTTTCTGCCAGACATCAAGCTAGTAAAACTTACTTGCTTAACTCATGAAGGTGACAGACTGTTAAAACTGCTGCTATTCAGAGGCTCTAACTTAGAAAAAAACAAGTGAGGTTTGGTCCTTGTGAGCTTTTGGAAGATGCTGTGTTCATTCCTCTGAAGTTAAATTCATGTAATGTGTGCACTTTTGATAAAAACTTGTCTCTAGGACAGTCACGTAAACTTGCTTATTTATTTATTTATTATTTTTAGGGATTTTTGTCTTCTTGTGGACTGGATAGGTTCTTGAATAGGTTATTTTGAGCTTGTTGTCCAAAAATGGTAAAAAAAATATATAAATGTATAGGTGCACTATTCATTTATTTAACTAAGTTTTTCCAAATTTTTCAAAACATCTCTCCAGTTATCTTCACTAGTATAATGTTATAAACTTCTGCTCAGCTGGAAGCAGGTTGTAACATAAATTGTTCTTGCCATTTGAGTTTTAATTTGTGCACTTCTACTTTCCCTGCCTGGGTTAGCTGTTGAAATTTCCTCGATCCTATTCCCTGGTAGTTCTGTGTGCATCCAGTGTGCCACTTCTCTCTCTGCATAGTATCCTTAAGTAATTTTTTTTCCCTTTTCGATGTCAGTGATTTCAAGCAATTCTTTTTTATTTTTTATTCGTAGTTATATGTTAAGTAGATACACATGTTAAACTTTATTAAAAAATCAACAGTAAGAGGCTCCTAGGATAATGTTATTCTCTGAACTTAGCTTTCTAAGGAAAAGATAATGTTGGAAAAGTATTGCTAATTATTTACTGTGGTATTCTGAAGATGCCATCAAGTCATATAGTTCACCTTCCAGGCAGTGTGTAATCAGAGCTATGGGTTAGCAGATATATATATTTTTAATCTCTCTATATAAATTATAAATGACAGGAGAGAGATGACTACATCATATTGTTACTGCTGCCTGAAAGCCTGCTTCCCTTTTGTAATGACTTCATGCTTTGAAACATTTTAGAATAATACATTAGTATACAGCACTGTATGTCTTCTCTGTTGTTAATGTTTTTTATTGGAATATAACCGTGTTTGGTGTTTTCTTTTATAAACATGAGCTTAGTTTCATATCTCACATTGTATTCTGAAACTGCATTGACACTATTACCATTGTGAAAGGTGATATGTTAACTAAGGCAGTAACTTTTGTTGAATATATATGAATATAATGATTATCTGTGTGACTTATCTAGGGAGCTGTTTTATCTCAGTACTATCCTAAACGCAACTTGAAAAATTATTACTAAGGATTTCTGTGTTTAAAATTCAGACGTTGAAATTTCTAAGACAAATTGATTTTCTGATTTGAATTTTTATTGTCTTCATTGTAGCAGGTCTGTAATGTGAAATCTCTAAACTTCCTTCCCTTCCTGTGTTATAATATACCATTTCTGGGGACAGAGGTTAGGTCAGTGTAACTGATGAAGTGCTGCTTTTCTTTAATTGGCTGAATATTTAGCTTTTTGTAGTTTTACATTTCCATGTCAAGATCTTTAAAGATATTATATAAATTATAAAGATATACGCTATTTTGATTCAGATAATAGCTTTATAGAAATAGACAACTGATAGGAAGCCTGTTAGATATTTTCTTTTGAATCTCTTTAACTAGTCTTATGTCAATTTTAAATCTGATGTTCAACACAAAAATAATTGATTCCTTCCTTTGCCTCTTTCTTGTACAGTCTTCCATTTATTTCTCAGTTCTCCACACTGTTTTGTGATAGCTAAATACGGCAGTAAATGCAGAAAACCAGTTGCACAGACTGCACGTGAGAGCTTGTACAACTTGATAACGTGGAAAAAGAGAAGAGAGGAAATGATTCTGTTTTTCAGTAATCATTGTCCTAGTACAAAGTTCCTTCAAATTGTGTTAATGAGAAGTGTCTTTCGAGTTAGTTCCAAGAAGGTATCACTTCTAGTATATTTGGTGTTACTTTGCACCTCACCTATACATCTCATTTGTCTGTAGTATGCTTTTGCCACCTTTTTCTAAGTCTGTGTCATCAACAAAACAGAAAAGGTTTTGATTTTACTGAAATAGGATATTTAAACTCTTACTGTGACTCTGCAATTTTGGAACACTGAAGCTGTCCTATGATTAGACATTTGAGTGCTGAAATTATAGCCTAGTGACTTAACCTCTTCAAATACTTAATGAACTGGGAGGAAAAGAGCACACCAAACAAACTCTGAAGCAGTCATTAAGCATTAGATATTGAGAAGATAACATTTTGCAAATGTTCCTATAATTCCCCTTACCTATGTAATTCATTGTGAAGTGGCTACTTGAGTCGTCGTGAACAACGTTACCTGGATGAGAATTTAATTGAATAGATCTGAAATGATCTTTGCTGATGCTGTTAATTCAGTACTGTTCCATTTAAACAAAGGGAGTAAAAGAAGAGAAGAAAGAAGAAATACAAATAGAAGATGAAGGAAAGTGGTTGTAACTGAAAGAGCTGTGTCACTGTTCATTTCTTAATTGTGACATTGGTCTTCGAATTGCTAGAACTCAACAATGTAATACTTAACAGGCTTAGCATACTGATGTGTTTTTTGGGCAGCTTTTTCTGCTTTAATGAATATGGACAGCAAAAACATCTATTCAGTAAACGTATTATTATGGAGTGTGCAAGAAGATGGAATTAAAATGTGGAATTAAAATGGAGGTTCAAGGGGAGGCAGAAAGCTAAGAGTTCACTCTGACTGAGGCTTTTCAAACCATGTGAAAGTTTGCAGGTTCTGTGTTGTGTTCTGAAAGGATCAGTCTCATCCTGTATGATATTCTCATGCTTGATTTGAGGTTTCATAAGGATCTAGCGTTTGATGTAGTTTACAGTTTGTTAGTTTATCCTTAGCGGTTTTACACCATTTTATTGTCTTTCAGTTTTGTTAAAATTTTGTGGACTTCCCATGGCTAAGTTAGACTTCTGTTACTTCTTAGAATAAAGAACTGTGTGTACTGTTATTTTAATTTTTTTAATGTGCAAGGCTAGCTAAAAGCTTCTCTCCAAAATTTGTCACCAGCTTTTTTCCTTGTGGGGAATTCACGAAAAGGCTTCCTGGTTATGTTGTTCCTTTTCCCACTTGTTATGTCTGAGTGAGAGAATCCAGGGTAATTAAGACTCTCAGGAATTCAAAGGAGATCAGTAAAGCTTAAACCCATTGTTGTTTTTATTTTTCTCCTAGAGCAGAGGCAATTTTCAAAAGGAGATATACTATTTAATCCATGGCAGAATCCTTCAGCTTAGATGCTTCAAATAAGCGAGTAAAGCTGAAGCTGGTGATATTAATGTCATGCTCTGCGTGTGAGACTTGATGTGATTATTTAACGTAGTAAAGAAAGAGAAGCTTCTGTTTTTTTTTTTTTAAAAAAAACAAAAACCTGTAGCTTCCATATGGAAAACAGCTTGCTCAAGATAATATCCAAACAGACATGGAACTACTTCTGTTCTGAAATTAACAATTTCTACAATAAGTTGAATTGTTCCAAATACCTGAATTGTTTCTCTGTATCAGCTTGAATTTTTTAGCATAATTGTTTGGCACAAGATGGTTAACCTAGGAGGTAATCCTGGGGTGTTCATTCTGAATAGAATATACTGTACTCTTATACTTTAAACGATGATTTCTTCAAAGGTCTTATAAAGAACCAAATATTTTAGTGATATCCGGTTTGTGAGAGAATGGTTCATTTTTCTTCCAAATTGAGAAGATTAAATAGTCTGTGCCATTATCCTTGTTTCAGTATCTGGTAACAGGTTAGGCTATTAGATTTTAATTGACAAGATTTTGATGCAAGTTGTGTACACGCTGTCACATCCACATTCTTTTTTTTATTCTAGTTTAAGATTCTGCAGGTTAGTTGCCTCTTCATAAATTCAGATGACAAGTATATCCACTGCTTTCTCAACATAGTGTCATACTATAGATTTGAAGCTGAATTAATGTGTCCAATACATGATAAAAAATACATGTATAAAAGTCACAGCTTGTACTAGGCCTCACTTGGCATTGTGTATGTTACTGCATGATTGTCCATGATAGGGGGACAGCAGGCCCACAGGCCCAGCAGCATGGAAAAAAAAAAAGGGGAGTGAGGCAGGTTAGTGGTTTATGGGCCCATTTGGTGCAGATCTGTGACTAAAGGGGGGCAGGGGAACTCACAGACTCACACCTCGGGAAAGGGGGAAAGCTAGGGAGATGGGCCTAAAAACATAACAATGGCGACAATCTGAGGAGGAAAATTAATTTACTGAAAAAGATATCAGAATCCAAGATAACATAATATAATACAATATAATTGGAATTAGGGTTGATAAATCAAATAAAATGAGAAGAGTGTCCAAAACCAAAGGCATTACTCTAAAGCTGAAGGTGAAATGGCTGGGGACCATGAACTGATGGGATGAGCAGCAAAAGAGACTCTCAGGACTTGCGTGCAGTTTTATATTTCCCGCTGAGCAGAGAAATTGGAATGCAGAGTCCTTTGGGGTATGTAGTTCTTCTCTTCTGATAACCAGGTACCCAGAAATTTGGCAATCCACTGAACTGGAGCATTAACTCTTTAACTCCCATTGCTGTGCATGATGTTATGAAGTGGAATACTGCTAACAGAAATCATAAAACTGTGACGTAGACACAGAATGTTCTGACATCATTTGACATTTTAATAAAATACATTTTAATTATATTTGATGTGCTCATGAGTTCTGAGGTAAGATACATATATATATATATATATGTATGTATGCATGCCTATGTATTACTAGTAAGTATTGAAACATTCAGTGGGAGGTGGAAAGATAGTTGAGACAAGAATTTTTAGAATAACCAATGATGGAGTGGGAAATCTTTAAGGAAAACGAGAAAGAATACAGTTGCATAAAAAGGAAAAATATTTGTGAGAGTTTTGTATGTTGTTAATAAGCATTCTTCCTCATGGAAAACAGTACCCTTTTCACTTTATCTTGGATGAAGTAGTGGTAGCAGTGTGCGCAAGGTTACATTTTCATTGTAATTTGTGTTATTAACTGTGAGGGAGGCTGATAGGATGAATGATCATCTAATGAAGCCTTAAGACAGCTTTATTCTGTTAAGAGCTCTTAATTAAGCTTTTTGTGTTCTAGCTTCTGGACTACTTGCACTGTTACGCTAAGAAGATCATTTGAGATAATGTGCAAGGAGATATATTTTTAGTTTCTAAGTCCATGTCTGCTTAAGCTGAATACAGCCTAATTATTTTTTTAAATATATTCAGGTGTTAATCTCAGCGTTCAGCTATGGCTTAGCAGTTTGCTAGATTTCAGGTGACCTGTAATTACCATTAACAGGTTCTATCTATTAAAAACTCAAGATAATTTTGCCTAAATCAGATGTTTAGATTCTTATTAACACCAACCTGATACAAAAGCAGGTAGGAATTTGTTTTGACTTACCCTGTGACTGCTGTCTGAGTCAGAAGCATCAGTTGATATCAACATGAAATAAATATTTAGGAAAAAAATCATTCTAATAGAAGCAGTGCTTTTGAAATAGCTAAAAGAAAAAGTAGATTACATCACTGTGCTTCGTGGGTGGAATATGGCTATGCAGCAGTCTTCGTGACTAAAAAGGGCAAATTCTTCTTGGCAGTCAGCTAGGTGAGGGGATGAAATGTGTGGAAGAGTTAACAGCACATTAACTCCCACTCCTTTAACATCACAGTGGTATCTCAGATATTTCAATTTTTATTGTATTGAGTTTTCTACTGTTTGTGTGGATTATAAGTAGGCTTCTGGGAACCAGCACCTGGAACAGCAGTGTCACTTAATTAGAAGTTTCATTTGGGAACTCTGAGAGCAAAATAAGTAAGCTAAGGGATGAGGATCTGCTTTGAGGCACAGATCATAAAAACTGAGAACTATGATTCATTTTATGAATCGTTGAAAATTTTTTCTATTTATTGAGAAAAAAAGGCAGCTCTTATTTGCAGTTGTTTACAGTTGGAAGCTTTCTGTGGAGTTGATATTTATTTTTCCAAACAGTTTTGACTGTCACGTCTCTGAATTCATGCTCTAGGAATTATGTTTCAAGCATTCAGTCATCAGTTTTTCATTGCATTTCAGTTTCTTACTGTTGAAAAACCAATGAGTAATTTTGTTTACTGTCTTTTGAAATAATACATAATAATAATACATTTTGAAATAATACACTGTATTATTTTATCTTTGCTGTTTCTCAAAACTACCCAAGTTCTGCTATTTTCAGTGTGATGTACAGCATTTCAGCAATTTTGTTTGGGTTGTAGTGGTAGTGTGAAGTTATCTTTGTCAGATAATTGTATTTGATGCTGAAGTTGCTTTAAAAAAATGAAACAATGCAACAACAAAAGACCTGTGATTTTCCGTTTAAAAAAGAAAAAAAAAAAAAAAACCACCAAAAATGAGTAAATAACCAGTGATCACTACGAAGGAATATGCTGGTAAAGAACTGAGTGTTAGTGAAAGACTGGATTGTATGCACGTACTTGTTGTAGAGGTTTTGGAAACAAAAGCCACGCTTTTTCTGATGGTTAGAATACTTGTGTATTATTATTATTTTTTTTTTTCTCCCAGGCTCTGGCCCCTTCAGTCTTCTTATTGGAGTTACTTTGAGGCAATACTATAGTTAGTCCAAATCTGTCAAGGCACAATCTGAAGTGATATGGCATAATTTCAGTCTTTCTGTTCTTCTGAACCAGATTTTTTTTCCCTTTTAAATGCAGATTTATAAAGCCTACACTACAAGAAGAACAAGGAAAGGATTTTAGTGAAGGCACTTCCTGATCCTGAAAAAGTCAGGGGGCTTCAAGCCCATCTTGGACTTCAGACCTCACAACTTTGTGGTAAAAGAAAAATTTAAAATAGTGCCTTTGGACTTGGTCCTTTTATCCTTAATTGGAGAGTAGTCTTGTGCTCCAAATTAAGTAATGTGTGCCACTAGAATCCATCCAAGTCACAGGAAATATGTGTATCTGGCATATGTAATAGGTACATAACATTTTACAAGTCTTGTCTTAGGTTGATGTTGGTTTTGTGTGTGTGTGTGTTCTCAAATTTTATAGTTCTTACCGTGCTGTTGTCTCTGTTTATTGTAAGTGCTGTTTACTTGAGGGTGTCCAGTAGTTCATCCTTTAGAAAGGCTGTGTTCTCTGTAAGAGTAGGAGTATTAAATACTTGTAGCATACTTCATTTTCTGCTTTTTGCATGAGCCGTGGATATAACAAATACAAATCTGTATAGTTGCAGGAAGAATTGGTAGGGGTGTGAGTTCTCTTACCTTTGTTAATGACTGTAGAAACGACTTTTGTTTTGTCATTAAGAAGACATTAATGGAGTAATTCAGAATTCTGAAATACCAGTATTAAGAATCCTGGAATCTTTTATTAAACAAAGAATCACTGTTTTTAATTATTTGTATGTTAATCAGAACTGTCGGTCTTTACGGCTTTTACAAGGAATTTGTAATTTTAACATGATAGCTTTATTTCTAAAATAAGCATTTAACAGCATTTTAAGGAGAGGCTGTAATCATAGTATAATCCTGTTTTGCATTAGCTGATTCACCGCATTATTGTGACATTACTTAATTTACTGATGGTATCTCTTTGTGTCACCAGTTTCATTCTGTAATGAAAAGTTGACTTATGAATTATGGATTCTAATTTCACTTGTTTTTACACCTTTTGAGAATAACAAATTCAATTGTATGCCTGTAATTTCAAGTTCCTACTAGGTCTTCATTAATGTAAAACAGATGTTTCACTTTAGAAAGAGAAAAATCTTAATATCTGTTTGTATTGGATAGCTTGTTGTAGATATCCCATAAATTCTTTAAGAATTTCATTGAATTATAGGAATTATAGCTGAGATATGAATTCATTTTTGTTACATTTGTAATAATATTGATAGTCTAAAATTCAGAATCTTAAGTTTACAGGAAACACGGATGGGTGTGATACAGAGCATTATTAGGTATATCTAGTTAAGTAAACCAGTAAATATCCTTATACATATATAGTCATAAATTCATTTGGGTTGAGTAAGTCCCCTAGAATCCAGTCCAGCTGTTAAAGTGATTTAACACTCCAACTCTGCCACTAAACCATGTTCCTGAGACCCACATCTGCGTATCTTTGGAATGCATTCTGGGATTCTCAGCTGTTTTTCTCAACTATTACTCTGGGCAGCCTGTCCCAAGGCTTCACAACCATTTCAGCGAATAATTATTTTTTTCCTGTCATCTAATTAAACCTCTCCTGTTGCATCTTGAAGACATTTCTTGTTGAGTCCTATTGTTTGTTGTTAGAGGTCTATCTCTTTTCCCAACCTTGCTCTAACCTCCTTTCAGGTAGTTGTACTCCCCTTCTCTGGACTAAGTAACCCATATTCCCATATTTAAGCTGTACTTGTAAGTGTTGTTTGCTGGATCCTTTGCCAGCTTCAGTGATTAAAAAGTCACTTGAGAAGCTATCAGAATCTCTTTTGTGGAAGAACTTGTATTTTCTCTGGCAGTGTGTGGTAAATCTGTTCACTTAACTTATCAGATCACTCATATTCGTGTATGTTTGAGTTATATACTTCATCTTCCATCAGAAGAGGGTGGAAGTTTTTTTTTAATTTTTTTTTGTCTGTTTGAAAAGTGAGGCCAGAACTAACAAGAAATGAATTATTTTGTTCAGACCATAAAATCACAAAATGCGTTCTATTTATATCCATTGTATGCTAATAAAATAGAATTTCAGTGGAGTATAAAATCTAAGTCATGCTGGGAAGAATCTATATACAATTGGATTTTGAAACTTTCTTAAACTGGAAACAGTTTAGTAGAATAAAATAGATAAATGGAAGTACATGTCACATGCAGAAATAATGTAGACTAACCAACTAGCTGTTAAGGAAGCAGAAGGGGACTAGACGTTAAAGAATATAACAGATTCAAAGAGCAGTATTTGTATGGTGTCAAAGGCCATTTTACCTTTGGATGATTCATCAACAAATATATGTGTAAAATAAAATGTGTAAAATAAAACTGAAATACAGTGTTAGAATGATGAAGGTTTCAGCAAGAATGAGGTATCTAGTTTTGGAAAACATGAAGAAATGGATGTGTGGGGATGCTTAGCAGAAAAAAAAGTAACAAGTTCAAGAAACCATAGAAAGTGCTGTATGACTATAGTCTGTTCAGCTTCAACAAGCTAATAATTGGAAACATGAGACTTTACTTAGAGGATTGTTAGAAATACTAGCAGTTATGTTATGATTGCATTGGAAGAAAGGAAGGGATGATAGGAAGAAATGTTATTTAATTTGAAGTAATGAAAGCCATGAATGTATATCACCAAAATGGGTGCTTGACCTGCTGCTCAGTATAGACAGATTTGGACATCTTCTGGAGTAGTAGCTGCAGCATTTCTTGAATGTGGTTTTGCTGAATTCTTCTTTTAAGAGGTCACACTGAAGCAAACTTCAGGCCAGTGATATCCTGGGCTCCATCACAAGATGGGTGGCCAGGGGGGACAGGGAGGTGATTGTCCCTCTTTGTTCTGCCTTTGTGAATCCCCATCTGTAGTCCAGATCTGGGGCCCCCAGTACAGAAAAGATAGGGAGCTGCTGAAGAAGGTGCAGAGGAGGGCCCCAAAGATGATCAGAGGGCTGGAGCACCTCCCCTATGAAGACAGGCTGAGGGAGCTGGGCTTGTTCAGCCTGGAGAAGAGAAGGCTGTGAGGAGAGCTCATTACAGCCTTTCCAGTACTTAAAGAGGGAATTATAAGAAGGAGGGGAATCAACTTTTTACTCAGGTGGATAGTCATAGGACAAGGGGAAATGGTTTTAAGCTCAGGGATAGAGGATTTAGGTTGGATGTCAGGGGGAAGTTCTTTACAGAGAGAGGTGGTGAGGTACTGGAACAGGTTGTCCAGAGGAGTTTTGGATGCTCCGTTCATGAAGGTGTTCAAGACCAGATTGGATGAGGCCCTGGGCAACCTGGTCCAGTACCAGATCTGGAGGTTAGTGACCTTGCTTGTGGCAGGGCGGTTGAAACCTGATGATCTGTGAGGTCCCTTCCAACCCAAGTCATTCTGTGATTCTGGTTTTATTAATAGATTTGTCTTCTTTCTCTTGAAGTTACTCTTCAGAGTTGCAGCAAAACATCCTATTTTGCAGTAACCTCTGTGCAATAATATCATTAAGCTCTGCTGTACAAGCAGTCTTATATCAACCAGAATAGCCAGAGAAGTGGCAGAATGCAAGAAATTTTAGTGGTACCAAATGCTAACTGATGTTTCCTTGAGAACTATTTGCTCTTTCTGACAAACTTCATTTTGTCACTTGACAGATATCTGATTTAAAGGAAGTGTTTCTTTGGCTTCTTCTCCAGAAAGAGGTGCCTGAGTAACTGTATGGCATCTTAAATGTTTCCAGAGTTATACATTTATTTTTTACTATGGATAGATAGGTTTTTGATCAGCTGAACAGTAACCAATGTTATCAGCAATATCAGTTGCTTCCTGGGAATGCAATATTTCCTAACAGTGGAAAATTCTGGATTGTTATTTTACACCTCCCCACTTGTATATGTTGCATATCTACCATAATTTTATGTACATATCCTGTTGTATTTATGAAGGAAATATCCTAAATCAATTAACATCAGATTTCTGTAGTTAAGCTGGCATAGCTTGACATGGAAATGTTTTTTATTTTTCCCTTGTGTGAAGAAAAATGAAAAAAGGAAAATCAACATGGAAACAGTGTTCTGATATTGTTATTCTTAACATGGGTATTACTGTTTTTTTTTTTTAATTTCATTTCTGAGTATAAATTAGGAAGGAAAAGATTTTTTGATAGTTAATTTTAAATAATACCTGCAGAGTAAAAGTTTTTGAAATAAGAATGAATAAATAACTTCTGAAACTGGACTAGGCACATGATTTTAATACATGAGATTTTGAATGATTTCGTCCAAAGCTTTGTTACCTCACTTTATTTGTTAAATAAGTTTTGATTAGGGCTAAAAAGTATCCTAAAATGCTGTAAAATATATAATACTCTTCAAAACTGCTGGAGTTATAGGAAAAAAAAATCTTTTTGAAATAATTATTTTTCCATCTTAATTACTTCATAGCAGAAATGCATGCAAAATGGAGCAGCTCTGGAAAAAAGAGTGATGAAGTAACCAAGTAACCTGTAATTGAAAAATTGCTTTAGTATAATTTTGACTAATGAGGTCTTGATTCTCATGTATAAAACAATAAGAATTGTGAACAGAACTAAGTAACTCAGTAAGTGCTATTTAGTTTTTTTATTTTTTGTCCAGCGTAGATACTCAGTGATCCTTAGTTTTTAAAGAGAGGAATTGTTCTTATTTTTTCCAAAATTGTTTTCCATGTCTTTTTTAAAACGAAGAGAAAGTTTGATTTTTTTAAAGTAACGTAAGAATCCTTTTTGGGTTTCATGCTATATTAAAAATCTGAGGAAAATAAATACCTATAATATGTTTTCTTGCACTTCTGTGCAAAAATTGTTGAAGCCTTTTTGTTTTTTAAGGAGAAATCATACAACGTGCAGAATTTTAAGTAGACAAACTTGACCATTGTCACTGAAAAAATGGACTGTGTAATTTTTTTGAGGATTCATTCTTATGCTTTATTATATCATATATATATATAAGTATATATATATGTATATATAAAGTGTGTATATATATATATATATATACTTAATTTTTTAGCTTTCAACAAAGTCACATTTCACTGTGTTTCTGGCAGCTACGATGGCAGATGGTGCCTTGCACAATTTCAGTACTAATTCCCAGTTCATTTCTCCCTTATGCCTTACCAGTGTTCACTCTAGACAAGGTTACTGGATTGACTCACCTCGAAGAAATCCTTTCTTTCATGTTTTTCCAATACAGAACAGTTTTGATTCTCTTCTGGCCTTAATTTGCTGCCTGGGCAGTTTTCAGTGTTTTACCGTTCCATTGAGATGACTTTGTTGAAGGACTACCCAACTGCCAAGATCTCCAAATACCTTCCTAGATGAATTCTGGTCTCTAACCAGCACTCCTTCTGGTGATTTTTCTGAGCTTTAACATATGATTCAATCAATTTTTAGTACTTCAAGCATTTAAATGTGGCTTCATAATTTTCACCCTATGCTCTCTCCCCCTTTCCCCATTAACCAGGAGAACTTAACATAATTTAGATGCTTCTGTTCATTCTTTTTCATTCTTCAGTGCAAGATTAGTTATATAGTAGTCTATTTGCCTTCTTGGGTTGCATCTTTTCTCAATTTTGGATGTACTTTTAGCAGTTCTGTTGTTGTTTTTTTTTCATCACTTAATGGCACTAACAAGCTTTAGTGGTTCTGTTCATACAGTTTTGCACTGAAGTTGAGCATATGCACTCAGTGAAGTCAATCCAGTGTGTTTTCATGAGTAATACTCTAATTTGTATATGAAGACTTATCAGACACTTTAGTAGAATTGATCAGAGTATTAACTGAAGTATTTACAGTATTTGCAGATTTTTCAAAGTAAATTTTTGTAACTGAGTATAGTTATATACTACTATAGTATTATATAATATCAGTGCAAGCTGATATTCTAAACTGTTGTACATTGTAGTGTCTTGGAGAGGTGGTTGTTGAAATAGTGCTTTCTCCCTACCCTTCCAGTCTTTTAATATTAATTCTGATTTCTCACATCAGTTGCAGGCATCGCTTATGAAGGCAGCATTAAATGAATGGTAATTGTTGAAAGTTTTACCAGTGAATATCTGTATGTTTTGACGTGTGTGTGTGTGTGTGTAAACACGTTTATGCACATTAGTGAAACAAATTACTGATGTCTTGAAATACAATAAATTCTTCGTTTAAAAGTGAAAATTAGAAGGCTAAGATTGAAGTTAAGAAATCTAAATCTGTTTTCCATTTTTCCTATGAATATAGCTGAATTCTTTTACATGTACTTCTTGATAATATATTTAAGTATGTGAAGGAAAGAATTGGAGTTGGCTATGGCTGTGAAAGTTTTCCACAGCAAATTTCATTTTTAGTTCAGAATAAACTAGTCAAAATATTCTTTGACACTTGAATGTACATGAGTTTATTAATGCCATATGGTACGTTATCTAGGAAAAATCATCTTGCATATATGAGTAAAAGATATTCACTCTGGATTTCAGGGGCTCAGGTAAATATAGGATCAAACAATTCATGGTGAATCTTCCCCATTTGTCTGATAGGCAGGTGGCAGAATTTGCTTTTTGTAAATGTTTGTACATCATAGATGCATCCAATTAAGGATTAAGAGCTCAGGTCTGCATCTGTTTCTTATTTTTGAGAATGAGTAAGTTGAGAGCAGTTTATTCCTGCTCCTGATGCACAGATGGAATATGTGGTCTTTGTGTGAAACAGTTGGCCATGGTTGTATTTGTAAAAAGGTACATGATTTATTTTTTAATAGCTTTTGAGTTCTTTTACTTCTGGAATAAATGAAAGAAATTCTGGTTATCGCTGTAGCCATAATTGTGTCTCTTGAAGTAGATTTTTTTCCTCTGAATTTTTTCAGTAGGCATTAAAAAAATCATAGAATGATAGAATGTCCTGGGTTGAAAAAGACCTTGAAGATCATCTAATTTCAACCCCCCTGCTGTGGGCAGGGTTGCCAGCCACTAGAGCAGGCTGCCCAGAGCCACATCCAGCCTTGCCTTGAATGCCTGCAGAGTTGGGGCGTGCACAACCTCTCTGAGTAGCCTGTTCCACCCTCTGAAAAACTTCCTCCTAACATCTAACGTAAATCTACTGTCTTAGTTTAAAAACATTCCCCTTTGTCCTTTCACATTCAAACCATGTAAACAGTTCTTCCCTCTCCTGTTTATATGCTTCCTTCAAGTACTGGAGGGCCATCATGAAGTTTCCCCCAGAGCCTCTCCAAGCTAATCAAGCTCTGTTCGTTCAACCTTTCCTCATAGGAGAGGCGCTCCAGCCCTCTGACCATTGTAGTGGCCCTCCTCTGGACCCATCCAAAAGCACAGCATCTTTCTAGTGCACCAGGCCTGGACACAGTACTTCAGATGGTGGCCACATAGGAGTCAACTAGAGGAGAAGAATGACCTCCCTCTCCCTGCTGGCCACCACTTTTTTAATGCAGCCCAGGATATAGTTGGCCTTCTATGCTGCAGTTGCACACTGCTGGGTCATGTTCAGCTTCTCATCTACCAGGATGCCCAAGTCCTTCCCTACACGGCTGCTCTCCAGGTGTTCTTCTCTTCCCCCCAGTCTGTATAAATACCTGGGATTGTGTTTGCACAACACTGTGCATTTTATCTTCGCTTCTCCAGCCTGTCCAGGTCCCTCTGTATGACTTCCCTTCCTTCCAATTTATTAACTTCATCGATCAGCTTAGTGTTGTCTGCAAACGTGCTGAGAGTGCACTTGATTCCATCATCGATGTCATTGATAAAGATGTTGAAGAATACTGGTCCTAAGACTGACCCTTTGGGGACACCACTTGTGGCTGGCCTCCACCCAGTCAGAGAACCATTGATGGCAACCTTTTGGCTGCAACCAGCCAACCAATTCTTAATCTGTCAAACAGTATGCCTTTGAAATCTTTACCTCTTCAATTTAGAGAGAAAGATGTGGTAAGGAGCCATGTCAAAGAGTTTGCAGAAGTCCAGGTAGATGACATCTTGTTGCCCTTCCCCCTGTATACTGATTCTGTCACAGAAGGCCATCAGATTGTTCAGGCAAGATCTGCCCTTGGTGAAGCCAAAAAATCTCTTTCCCGATATCCACCCTTTATTTTGATGAAAAATAGGAGCTTTGTTAGTTTTTTTGGTGCCGTTTCCAAAGACCAGTATCCTGAACAATAGCTTGCTGCCTTGGAAAATCTCATTCTTGCCCTCAAATCTGGAATAGAAAACCTTCACATACTGTCATATTGTTTCTCTAAGTAATGTAACCATAATGTATTAAGCAGTTGTGCGCTGCATTTGTGGGTAACTTACTCCTCAGTGGCACAGCTTAAGTGAAACATGTAGCTTTACTGTTTCATATAGAATTGAAAATAGTTGCAGTGGACTGTTTTTTATATGAGTCAGTGCTTTTGCATGTGCATAATATTTATATCTTACTGAGTATAAATAGTTCGGTCTTCCTGAAAATAAATAAATAAATAAATAATGTAATTCTGACAAGTTTCCTGTATCTCTGCTACTGAATGTCTGTCCTACCATTACAACCTTTTTTGGCTGTGTCAGTTTACACGTACATAACACAGTTAAAATACATTGATTCAAGAAGGTACAAAACATAAGTAACTTGACCCTAGAGGTTTTTGTATTCAAGTATCTAACAATATATGTAGTCAGATGAAATGCAATTATTATATGCCGGTTGTTAAGATCTGGGGCTTTTGATATGGGAAATTGTGGGGAATATTTTCACATGATAATCCTATTTATGTAGTGGATAATTTGTGTTTAATGTGGTCATACAGTATTACTGAAAATGAAATGTCAGTTTAAGTTAGTATTTTATTTACAGGTTTTCCTACGTATAGAAAGATTATTTCTGGAATGTTCTGATAGGTGAGAATGATGATATACTGTGAGCTTTTGTGCTGCATCATCTTTTAGATCTGCATTGTTAATGACAATTTTTACACTCTTCTGTCACAGTATATGAGAAGTACTTAAAGAAATACTTCACTAATCTGTCCAGGATGGCTGTTGTTTGTTTGGTTTTTAAAATCTTCTTTGGTCTTCTTAAATCTAGGACATTTAAACTGAGCATAGTTTTGTTTTAGATTGCTTTTAATTTTACAACCATTATAAAAATAATGTTAAAGTTTAAAATTTTCAGTGAAGCAAGACTGTAATAATAACCTACCAAATTCTAGAGAAGGCTATTACAGAAGTTGTTAAGGAAATTGAAAGCTTACCTAGAGTAATATTAACTGCTGTCTCTTTTTCTGGGAGTCCTTGACATGAAATTGGACCAAAGATGTGCCCAGTGTGCTTTTGTGTTAGCTGGCAGCTTACCATGGCTAGAGGCAAAGAAAATATTTTGTATGGACAGCAGTAGTAGTTTTACAATAATTCAGTACCCGAAGATTCAAGTAAGGAATTGGAGATCTTTCTACTTTTTTGTTTGTTTGTTTATGGCATTCTATTTATACCTGGTTATTTGAAGCATCTTAATACAAAAAAAAAAAAAACTAATCGAGCCTCTGTTTTTTGTTTATTCAACTACTGAGATGTTGAAGTTGTCCTTTCCTTCTGATTGTGAGTTAATAGGGTGGTATTATTGAGTGGTTAGATTGGAAACAAGAGCCAGAGTTTGGTGCAAATGAAAGGGGGGAGCCAGTGCAAAGCAGGAAATGGTAGCCTTATTAGGGTTCATAAAGATTCTCAGTATCAGTAGAGCAAGCATCTTAAGATTAGAGTAATATAATAAATAAAAATGAAAGTGCAGGATGGAAGGAGAGAGGATGAGATTTAGCATTGTAAAGTGTATTGCATCCATAGTTTAATGGTGGATTAACTTTTGGTGAAGATTGTGTATAAAAAGTTTCTCTCAAAATGAGAAGTTAAAATTTGTGCTTCCTTGTTAACTCTTAGCAGTTTGCTGCCGTCTCTCAGTCTGGAAATCTTCCTATTTCTCTATGTCCAGTGGATTATCTTGGTTTTTCTCTGTCCACTGCTTGCCCAACTTCACTGAAAGTACATCACATTTGCCAGGAGACCTCACTCTCCTGTGTTGCTTGTGCCCCTTCAGTTGATTCAGGCAGGAAATAAAATGGTTTAAAGGATTTAGCTATATATAAGTAACTTTTCCTCAGATGTTAAAGTTTCAAGATGGTTGTTGAATTTGGAGTTGAAATATGACAGGAAAAGGAAGAAAGCCACCCACAAAATCCTGAGAAATTTCTATATAATATGGCAGAAGGAAAAGGGAGATTCTACTCCAGAAATCCTGAAGGGAGGACAATATTGTTATGAGGGAAGTATTGTGTAACCCAGTGAAAGATTTCATGAAGAAGTAAACTTTGTTTGAGAATGTCAAGAAGGTCGAAGATAGTGTATTGGTTCTCATATGCATTGAAGAAGAAATTATAAATTTTGGCATGAATGTTTTTCATTGTCAAAGACAACGAACAGAAATGAGCAGAGAAACAGGGAGAAGTTGTAAACTGTGTGCTCTTGGAGGTTGGTAATCCTTCAGATGTGTGAGGCAGAAATGTCCTGGTGCCATTTCATTTTTCAGTGTGTACATGTGAAACTGTAAGAAAAGAAGTTGTTACAATTGCTCTTTGCAGTTTCAAATTAAATTATTTTGATTAATGACATGAACGGTGAACCAAAATGGAGGAGCAGGCCTAAGCTTACATAAAATTTTCTGTTCTTACTCACCTAACAAGATTTTGTAGAATTGTACAGTGGCTTAAGTTGAAAGGGACCTTAAAGATCATCTAATTACAGTGCTCTGCTATGGGCAGGTTTGAGGTTTGGAACTATTTCATGGTGTACAGAGTCAATTTTTAAAGGGAATTTTGGTAAATTATAATTTAAATTATTATGAGCTTTCCCATATACCAAAGATAAACTAACTTCCTTGAGGAATATGCATCAGATACATCCATTATCAGTGAAGCTGTGTTCAAGGGAAAGCAACTGTAGCTAAGATTTTAACATTTCAGTCTGAAAAATCCACTTGAAATAACCTAAATGTTAATATTTACCAGCATTTATAGAAAGAAGTAAAGATGTGAAAGTCACCTAATTTGGCTGTATAGTGTTTTCAAAATTAAGAAAAAACCTTTGAAGAATTGATGTTAAAGATCCATTGTTTCCTGGTTGTTTTGCATATTTATTTGTTGTGATATGTACCTGTTGTTCTAATACTGTTTTGAACCTCTGTATGTAAAATTTATGTGCAGCAGTATTAAACCTGAAGGAGGAAGCTTATTTGCCAACAGATAATTTGACAAATTTACTTTTGCAGGTATCTTTTGATACATAATCCTACTGAACAAGAGAGGTTTTCAGTGGTTTCGATCCTTGTGAATTCACCCAGAGTTAAATTATTATCACCTTTGGGAAAAGCTGTTACTGTCCAGATTAGTGCTGTTTGGGATGGAGCAACTACAGTATCACATGAAGCATATCAGGTATGCTGCTTTAAGTAAAACACTTTCAAGTCACACTTTTCACTGCTAAAACAGACCAAAGATAATTCAATTTTTCTTTTTCTCAGTTGGTCTCTGACAAGATTAATTATTGGCAAATAATGGTATTTGGTAATTGGAGAGGCTAAATAAAAAAATAAAATTAGACATCTGTAACTCAAATTCTAAACAAATTGTTTTGAAAGCATTAGCTTTGACTATTCTTATTCTGTATGGGTGACTTTCTACTCCTAAACAAATAGAAACAAAACATAATACAATCTCTTTAATTTTCTGTTCAAATCTGTGGATTTTTAGCTGCATCTTTGGTTATATGTAGGGTTCATAATCAGTTGATATGAAACATATCTGTAATAAATAGCATATTTACTTAGAACTATACATCACATATTCAAAACCATTGCATTATGTAAGTGTTTTTGATGCTAAGCAAGTCAGTGATACGGATCTTTGTTTTATGATTCTTCATGTTTTAATTTTGGAATGCCAGTTACAATTTCGCATTCTTGTTGCAGGAGAAGTCATTTTGAGCATGTCTTTACTATAAAAAGTTGTTGTTTTCATGTTTCTAGTAATGGCTCCTCTTTGTTCCCACCAGATCTCTTTCTTGGCACATCTACCACCTTTGGGACTTGGAGTTTACCAGCTTTTGGAAGTTCCAAGTTCAGAAGCAGTTTTAGCAGACTATAATATATATATGAGTGGAAAGGATAGCGTGCAGGAAAAACCAGACAGATTTTTCAAGATAAAAGAGATGCCAAATTCTGTGGACAATATAATTTTAGAAAATTCTTACATGAAACTGTGGTTTTCTGGAATGTCTGGATTACTGGAGGTATGTTGCACTACAGTTCAAAACACTGTATATGTTACCTTTAGAAGAATTTCTGTTCTTTTTTGTGGAAACCTCGCTCTGCCGAACTATTTCAATCATGATTCTTTGTCCTTAGAAAATAAATACAAAGGAAGATGGTAAAAATCATCAAATGAAGGTGGAATTTGCTTGGTATGGAACTACCAGTAATCGCGATAAGAGTGGAGCTTATCTCTTCTTACCAGATGGAGATGCCAAGGTAAAACTTCTCTTTGCACATAGATTCTAACCTTGTAGTAATTTGAAGCCTTCTGCAAATACAACTTAGAGAAATAGTTTTTGCTAGCATTGAGATACACACGTGTGACTGTACATAATCATATCAGTTAGTGAAATTATTGGTACAACTTTATTCTCCATAGTCTTGGATTTGGATTTAAAAACAAAAGGAAAGAAGGCATTAATTTCAAAGTGCAAAAATATGTAAAGTATTTGATTCACTAGGGAATTTAAGATGCTAGCCTTTACAAGACATTCAGCGGGGTGTGACTATTCACAGTCTGTAAGATCACTTTCACTTCTTATGATTAAATTTGTAGGAGATACTGACTGATCATTTTCTGCACTTTTCTGACTCTCCCAATTTCTTGCTTATGATTGAGGAGCTTCCAGTTCGGAGTGTAGTACTTTTTAACTGAGATTTCTGCATGTAGCTTAACACAGTAGTTAAGATGTAGAGTCCCAGGTGGTGAATATACACTGAGAGTAGCAAACCAAGCTTCTGTTCTGGTTAAAGTGCCTAGCTGCTTGTCACTATTTTAACTGCATAATTATTGTAAGGCAACACAGTACTACTGGTTTTATAATTGGAAATTCAGAAATTAGTGTTTTTGAACTGACTTTCTATAACCAAAAGAAATCCACTTTTGAAATGGGAATGGTGATATTTCAGAAAATAAATGATAGAAATAATGACGAGTTGTAAGAAGCTTGGTAGATTGCATTGTATGTTCTCTGCACATCTTCTGGGGAGGTTAAAGTTAAATGTATTAAAAAAACTTAGATTTGAGTTGGCCCCTATAAGAAATAAACAAGGGTAACCATTCTACTATTTTGTGCATGTATCAGTCCAGAAATGGACGGGATCATTTCTTTTTCTCTCAGCAGTCTCTCCTGGAAACGTTCGTTTGACATCTGTTGGTTGGCAGTTTAGGTTTACCTAATTGTTTGCATCAGTTACATTCAACTGTTCTCAGTCTTAAATTCCAGCTGTCAGATTTTGGTTAGTAAATACCTGAACAATATGTAAAAAATACTTTTTTTTTTCATCAAACTCTTAACTGATTTAATTTTACATGCTACTTTTGCCTTTTGTTTAAAAACAGTCATCAGTAAAGCATTGTATTACATGAGGGCAAGTGCGAGTAGAAAATAGCATGAACAGTGGATTTTCATTAACAGTGGAATAGTTGAGTGTGGTATTTCAAATTTTGTAAGTTTTTGTTACAATACTTGAAAAAATTCTATTTCATCCATGTAAAAGCAGGATCATTTGGTTAGAATTTTAATTGCATTAATTAGATTATCCCACTGGGAATAACAGTGCAATTTTGTAGTAGTTTTTAAAACATCATCAGCTAATGCTTGCTTTCTTAAAAGAAATCCCATCTGTTCAGGATTCTCAGTGCAAGGTGGATTAACTAGTACTTTCTAAGTCCTTGTGAGAAGTGGCAGAAGGATGACATATAAGCAGTTTTCTTGACTTTGGGTAGGTGATATTTTCCAATTTTTTCCCTTGTTTTAAAAAATTTTTTGCAAAGAGTAAGTATATCATAAAATCACTGATTTATGGAAAAGGCCCATAAGATCATCAGATCCAGTCAGCCACCTAACATCACAAATCCACTGAATCCATGCTGAAGCATGTCCCTGAGTGCTGCATTCACATGTCTTTTAAATACATTCAAGAGTGACAGCTCCACCACTTCCCTGGGCAGCCTCTCCTAGTGCCTAAGCACTTACTCTGTGACAAAATTCATCCTGATATCCAATTGAAACTTTCTGTGATGCAGCCTGAGGCCATTTCGTTCAGTCCTATTCCTTATCACCTGACCAAAGACTGACAGCCAGGTTCATCACACAGCATTTAGCCTTGTTGAATGCTGTACAATTGGACACAATTCATTAACCTTAGCTTATCCACATCCCTCTGTAGAGCCTTTCTACCCTCAAACAGGTGAACAGTCCTGTCCAACTTGGTGTCATTGGCAAATTCACTGAGGATTCACCTGATCCCCAACATATTATCAGGATTTGGAAGAGAGGACACATCACAACAAATACACAGTAATGCATCCTGTTATGAATTGAAAACATGTTTTTTCTTTTGTCATTTTGTGAAAGATGATGAGCTCTGTAAGTCTGTTTTATCTGGGGAGAAACACTATTCTGTAAACAGGCCGAACTAGTTCATTGTATTTTGTTTTACGTATTTAAGCCAGGTCAGTTTATGATGACCTACTCACAAGCTGTGGTCAGTATCAGTAAGGAATAAAACAAAGCAGTTTTTCTTGGTGTCAGATACTAGCTGTCTGTGGGATCAATGCGAGTGGTTCTTCTTCTTGCTTTACAGAATAATTTTTCAATAAAATAGACTTCTTAGATATGCCCAAAGTAATGCTCTCTCGTGCAGATGTGCCTATACACACACATATATACCGTGTGTACTTACATACTTTCAGAATTTATAATACTAGATGTAGACGTGATTTCTTAATTATATTCTATATCTTTTGCAGCAGATGCTGCTACTAGTTTAAAAAAACAAAAACACTTTTTGCTTTTAAATGACCAATCCCTTTTTATGTCTGTCATGCCTATCTGTTGCTTTTAGTTGTCAGATAAGATGAATCTGCATTATCTTAACTGCTTAGCCTTGAAGCTCAAGGAAAAGATGACAGTAGCTTTCTGCATTTTTATTAACCAGATTAGGTTGTTCTGCTGTGCAAATGGAAGGACTGTCCATTTAGAATATCCTTCTGTACCCTTCTTCAGATCTTCCCTCTCAAACAGGCAGAGGCCTATTCTTCAAGGGAGGATTTTGTTGCTGGATGTTTTCCCTGTTTTCACTTGCCTGATAACAGGAAATGAAAAGCATGTAGGGACAGTTAGCAGTAGAGTGCTCACAGTACTCCAGTATCAGCTCCCTTTGAAGTGTCTTTTCTCTCTTTGGTGATATGCATTTCCTTTAAGCATCGCATATATCGTTTAGAGATCTGCCCTACATGGTGCTTTTTTGTTTTTGAAGTTTTAAAATGACTGTTGTCTCTCTTGTGCCATGTAATTCTTAAAATAGTTTTTGAGAAGTCATAGCATTTTGTTTCCTGAAACACTAGTGTAATCTTAGACACTGCCACATGAATTGTAATAAGCTACTGAGAGAACACTTTCCTTGACTTTGTTATGATTTCTTGCTCTAAATCTCAAGCATATGAGGAGCAATTAAGTCTGTGCTGAGAAGCTTTCCTCTGGATATTTTTGGTGTGAAAGTCATGTGCTATACCAGTCCTGTGCCAGAAATTTCAAGGCTACATTAATGTTAGTAGTAGTAGTAGCTGGTTAGTAGTACTTCATGTGGCTGCAGAAGGAAACTAATACTGGCCACGCTTCATGACTCCAAGCTAAAATGTGCTATGGCGCATGCTATAGGAGCCCCTAAACCTTTACATGAAGGCAAGTATCCAGCCGTTCCTCTCCCCATGGCACTTCAGCACAGAGTTCTTGCTGGGTAGTTTAGGATACCTCAGGGAGCTACGACATACTATTTTGCTCCAAGTAGTCTCCCTTAAAATTTCTACCCCACTGTTTTTTAGTTTTCCAAGAGAAAGTTGTTAAATTTGTCTTGAAAACTGGTACTCAGAAATGGTTTCTGGGTCTTTCAACCCATGGTTCTATTACCCCCATTTCTGAAAACATTTGACTTTCAGGCTAAATGAAACCTATCACAAAAGACTGCTGAGCCTTGTACAATGAAGCTGATACTTGAAATGAAGTTTTGAAGCTGTATGTGAGTTTTGTAAATGGTTCTGTAATTGTTTGTTACCTTCATTTATAAAGGAAAGTGAACAGCAAGAGATCTATTTCTGCAACTCCTTCAGGTCAACAGATCTCTGTTTTTCAGAGTCATGATCTGTTCACAGACCTTTGTGCATCTTACCAGGGAAATTTATAATGGTACAGGACTAATTATTCATTCATTACATAAAGTTCTGTAGCTTAAAAGCTTGATTCATTGTAGTATCTTCAGAGTGGCAGATCTGGTTGCTGTCTTTACAGGTTCTGAAAGCAGTGTGCCTCCAGATGGCTCTTAAGCTTCTCTTTCTAGGATTAGTGGTTTTCTAAGAGATAAGTATTCCTTGTTCCCACACTACCATACTTGTTCATGTTTTTTATTTCCTCAGCAGTCAGAATGCAGCAGGCATCCTTGAGGAGTTTTGGTTTATATTTCTATAAGTTTCCTGGGAAAAAAGCCTGAACCCCTCTTTGCCACAGCCTCCTTTTAGGTAGCTATATAGAATGATATGGTCTCCCCCTGAGCCTCCCCTGTTCTAACTGAACAATCCCAACTCTAATGTGCCTCCCCCCCCCACGCAAAAAATCTATTTGTAGTGAGTTCATAGACTTATGACAAATAGCATCTCTCCATTTTACTGGTTTGTTTTTAGATAAATAAAAGGGCTGGAATGGATGGGCCCTACTGAGAAATGCTCTTTCAAACAACAGGAAAGATAAGTATTGCTTTGCTAACAGAACGTGTGTGGCAGTCTGCTGCTTATGTAATTAGTGTTCTGCTGTGCAGTAATTGGTAAAGTTATTTGCTAGACCTGAAGATCTCAGGTTTCACAAGCTCATTTTCTGACAGTTCTTCTGGCTTTTGCCAAACTGAGGATCTTCTTGTTGCCCTTACTACCATGGAGGATTTGGAAAGGTTTAGTTATTCTACCTGCCTGTCAGTAGCGCAGTTCCTCTGTGATGTTTTACTTCAAACACATTTTTTAGGAGGAAGTAGTCACAGGTTAAATGAGTTTGTCTTTTCTGCTTATTTGTGATAGGTAAACATAGATATCCATCACTTCTGCAAGAAGAATAGGAGAGATTCAGTTTCCAATCTTGTCAGTTTTTCATCAAGACAAAAGAATCTAAAAGCTGTCTCATATTCTAACCTGAGACCTGATCTTCTGACATTCATTATCATAGTCTACTGATTCATTCTGGCTTTCTTATCCTTTTAATACTTTACTCCTCCTGTATTTCTTACCTAGCAAATGTGTTTTGCATGGCATCTACTGTCTGTTATACTGACAGGCTAAGACACTTTGGAATTAGCCCATCATTTTCTCAGTTTAACTGTTGAATAACATTTTTTTCCTCATAAAGGCTTCTGTACTGCTTACCTGTATAAATGTTGATGTTAGTTGATCACAGGGAAAGAACCCTCTCTTCATGAAATAATGTGTTACCAGAGTGTAAGAAACTGTGAGTCCTCTAAAGTAATGTTATATGAAACATTATGATAATAGCTGCAGAGTTGCCTCTTGGAATTCTGACAGTGTTTAACTAAAACACTTGGTTGTTTGTTATTTTTTCTTAAGCTTTAAGAATAAATGTATGAACGGAAAATCTTCGGAAGTCTTTATTTTTTTTGCAGTACTTCTTGAAATCTTTTCTGTGAATATACAAATGAGCATGTTGGACTGTATTTACTTGTGATTATTCTTCTGTGTTATGTTGTGTCCATATGTATGTACTTGTGATATCCTGTCTTCCTCCAGAGAATTGATGCATTTGATCTTTGGAGTCATTGCCCAGTCTGCCAAATGTCATCCGTTAACAGCCTTCTATTCACAGTCATCAGAATGCTTTTCAAGTATTTTGTTGTTGTTGTTTTAAATGATGTCTTTAATGATATTTCTGTTCGGCACTTTTGCAAATTTTTTTCTTAATTCTTATTTAATTCATCTTACCTTTTAGTTTGTTTTTGTTTATTTTACTTATTTTTACCGTTTTTTTACCTGGAAAAGATAGATCCAGAGAGACCTCACTGTGCCCTTACAGTACTTAAAGGACCTATAAACAAGATGGAGAAAAAAAAAATTTTCATGTGATCTGATAGTGATAGTACAAGGGAGAATGGTTTTAGACTAAAGGAAGGGAGATTTAGATTAGATGTTAGGAAGAAATTCGTTACTCAGAAGGTGGTGAGGCTCTGAAACAGGTTGTCCAGAGATGAAACTGTGGATGCCCCTTATCTGGAGGAGGTGTTCAAGGCCATGATATTGAATGGGGCCCTGAGCAGTCTAATCCAGTGGGTGGCAATTCTGTGCCTCTGTCAGGTGGGTTGGAACTGGATGATCTTTAAGGTCTTGTCCACCCAAGCAATTCTGTAATTCTATCATTTTATAAAGCATATAGCATACATAATCTAGTTTGAAATCAGCTGTTTTTAAAGTGTCACCGCTTGTAAAGTTGAGACCTTGAATGTTGCGACTAAATGATTACAATGCTTTGATAACCATTCTGCTAGTCTTTGAGAGAGGAAACACTCTCTCACCTTACTTTTCTTAACTTTTCTGTTCTATGCTGTGCTCCAGGAAGCTCCCCGATCAAAGCAACTGTGGGTGCTTTTGACTTGTGTTTCCCCTTCTATTTTCAGAAAGATATGCATGCTGGTCTGTAAAACAGTACAAAGGAAGCTATGTGGTGTGTACTTCTGATAGAGTAAGCTGTGGTGCAGCAAAAGACAGTTAAACCCCAAATCTGCTGTAGATTATGAAGCTATGATATTTGATTGCTGGTTAACAAATATAATTTTGATATGATTAAGCTGAATTTAAATATTTTATAATAGTATATACTTTGTTTCTCTGTAGGTCTTGTATCCATTAATCGTTGTAGAACATCTTTGAGATATGTAATGATGGTTATCCTAATTTCAACTAAAGGAAAAGTAAGCCTTAAAATCTGATGAATTTATCACCAGCAGTGATTAATTTTTTGCACCAAATTTTTAGGCTAGATATGGTATAAGTTATTTGAAAACAACCATGAAAAAAAAACAAGCTATGAAATAGTTAAATGTATGTGGACAATTTTGTGCACAATTTTAATAATGCTTTTTTTTTTTGTTTTGGCAGCCTTATATTTTTACAGATCCACCTACGATAAGAGTTGCTCATGGAAGAATTTTCTCAGAAGTTGTGTGTTTTTTCCACCATGTGACACATAACATGCGACTCTATAATGTCCAGGGTAAGAGCTGTAAATTCTTTCTCACTGACTTCTCTTTGACTGTTTTAGTCTTCTGGCCTGTCTCAAAATCATTCAGATTGAAATCTTAACTGGGTACAGTGCAGTGAATATGATCCTTTTGTGAGCCTTTTACTATTCATTAAACTGACATGCTTAAACGTAAACTTTTCTTAGAGATCTCTCAGTGTTAGGAAATCTTATAGTACAGATTATCAGTAGGGGGTTCCAAATCTTTGTTGGACCATCTGAGTGCTGTACATAGTTATAAGTTACGAAAATGAAAAACTGTACAATACATTTTGCTGATGATTAAAAATAAAAAAGTTAATTTTCTTCCTAGCTTCAGGCTTACTGGCATAGGCACGATATCTTCTCTAAAATCACAAAGAATGGCAAGTTGTGTGTGACCAACACTAATAGTGAAGTAATTCTAGAGCACACTCTAGATCACCACCTCCCTTATGAATACAGTCCGAGATATTATACTGTTATTTGTTGAAAATTCTGAAGAAAAGTTTTCACATTCAAAATAAATATATGGATTTGCTGAAAATGTTTGAAGACAGTTATTTTGCCATGTGGATTTCAATAAATTAAACTGTTAAGCAAGAGGGGAAATTGCAAAAGAGGGTTGTTTAAGATGGTAAAGGGGAGAGAAGACATCTGAATGAATCTTTCATATGTTGATGAGGCTGTTTTGGAGTAGCGTTTCTTTGTGACATTCCTTTTTCTTTAATTTATTAGTAATTGGCTGTTAGAAGTGTTATACTTTCACAGTTCACACAAAATGACTTGTCAGTGAAAGTCACTTGCTAGCCAATTCCAGGTGCCTACATTTTTCTTTCTTCAGAGTGCACTAATTATGTTCTGTTTTTTGACAATTTGTAATTCATCACACTGTTTCCAGTAATTCCATCGTTACCTATCCTGTCATTGTGTTGAAGTCCTGTACTGCCTTTCCAGTTGTTACGAAGAAAGACTTAAAACTGTTTTAATACGGTTGCACTTTACTTTTGTTATGCGTTTTTAATGTGAATTTCTTAATATTAAATGGCCGTTTTTAGAATTTAAGAATTGACTTTATAGCATTGTTGTAGTCGGGTCAGTTTTATTGGCTTTGTAAGGAAAGCTATTTGTATAGCATTTCTTTATTTAAGGACAGTATTTTAAAATCTTACTGAATATATAAAGTAAAAAAGCAAGCGGACAGAAATATACATGTGTTCTTTTGTGTATGCCTTTATTTTCTTTTTAAATGGACATGGTACACCTATTATAATCTGCCTACTTGGAAATGGGTTCAAAGCCTGACCAAATGACTAATCCAGCTGTTGGATAGAAGTTCTAATTCAAAATTCTAATGTTTCCTTTTTTTTTTCTTTCTCATTAGCTTCTGAAGTTCATTTCAGGATCATTTTGTTATTTTTTCATCAGGCTACTTATGTTTTATTATATTCTGTAATTTTATTTTCGTATTAGCTCAAATAATGTGGTAGGGAAGGGCTGAGGGTAATTCATGCTATATTCATTTTAGAATTGTAAACTAAAATGTTGTATCCTTCTTCAGTGTCCATGTGGTTTAACAGTCTTAGTGCAAAACGGTTGGAAAAGCCATGGTAAAAACTGGAACATGTGGTTTTATTTTGCACACACTAGGCTTGGAAAAATAGATTTACCTAAAAATAAATAGCTTTCAGTTAGCACTGTGATACAATCATCATTCATAAATACCAGCTTTTTAACAGCTGCTGGTACTGCTGAAGGTGATATTCAGATTTTAAGAAAAAAATAATGAGGAAACGTACAGAGTTTAATACTCTCCTCATTCCAGGTAACAGAATCAAAAATCTGGCTATATTTTATACACAACATAAAAACCAAAAGAGGCAGACAATTTCAGCATTCCTTTCTAGAAGTTTTCAGACTGTTTAAGAATTTGGTAAAGCAAAGATTTGAGGAACATTTGTGCTCTCAAATAAAACTGCAAACTGTACTGGAAAATTATGTATGAAGAAAAGAAGAGATTGTACAAAGCTCGATGTGCTTAGGAATCTAGGAATTCTGTTTGAAGATGTTTTGCCCTTTTGCATAAGATTTGACTGCTTAAGAACCCAAACCTTGATGATTGTGCTTCTGTGTGAATTAGCATACAGTCAACAGTTGAAAAAAAAAGGAGGAATTCAGCAGCTAAGGTTTGAAATCTTCAAATTTTAAAGGACTGAACTAATGAGTCTCTCACTTTCTACCATCCTCTATTTACAACCTGTCAGTCAAGCACAATGTAATCTCTTGACTATCGAGAGAAATTTAATGTCTCTGTTCTATTTGTCAGATTCCTTTTTCAGTGCCTAGTTATGTTAAACTACAGGAAGTGTGGTCATAAGGTGTGATAGTGTGATTCAAGTCCAAAGTGTCTTAAGCTGTTTGAAAAAAGTCAGATTTTTGGGAAAGGTATGCAACTTTTAGTGTAAGACACTAGGAGGATCTTACTGAGCATCTTGTTTGCATCTTCAGATAGTTGCCCATTTTATTAAAGGAAAAATTAACTGTTTCCTTTTAGCAAAGATTTGCATCCTGATTGTCAGCAAACTAGTATGCATTTCTGTGTTTTGCTTTCCTTATGGAAGATCCTCTTTGATTTGCTTAAAACAGAACACCATCAAGATGCTGTGAACAATTCTTATTCCAACATATTGACTATTGCACTAGAAAGTTGCGTGGTATTTTCTACTGATTTATCAGAAACCGTGTTGGTTCTTATCTTGAATATTCTAATTATTCAAGTTCTCTTTCTGTTCAAGGCTTCTCATTGACTGTTTAATGACTTCTGAATTAGAAGAATTTCTGTATCTCATTGTACGTAACTGACCTGACTTCCAATATCTGTTTAGTTATGAAAGGAAAACTAGTAGGGGAAAATGGTATCATATTGTGATCACTGGAATTATTATATCTGGCAGTAGTTTTGGGAGATTTTAAAAGTATCTTTTTTTATACAGGTTTGGAAGGACAGTCTCTTGAAGTTTCCAATATTGTGGATATTAGAGGAGAATATAATCGTGAGCTTGCAATGAGAATTTCATCTGACATAAACAGTCAGAATAGATTCTATACTGATCTTAATGGATATCAGGTAATTATTCTCTACTAATTCTAAAAGGTTAGGGTCTCAGTTTTCAACTAATTTTAAAGTGTAAGAAAAGTTAATCACTCGTGTTGCAGTTCATTTTATCACTTAAAAGATAAGAGACTTTTAGATTGTATCCCTATTATAAAATTGGTTTAGATTAGATGAAGTAGCAGTTGTTTTCTTTCAAAGAAATTGCAGAGTTCATTAACTATATGTCTGTATCCTTTAGAAGACAGGAAGTGTAATACAGCAAGACACAATAAGCCATTCTGCTGTTCTTCTAATATCTGTATACCTTTTTCCCATCATCTTTTATTTGGGCCTTTAGTCTTACACGAAGCATAAGCAACTTCCCAGTAACACAGGGAATTACTAAGAGTAACCTAGAGAACACATATTTGATGCTGTGATAGAAATAAGTAGATGATACATTTTCAGAGTGTAATAGTATACACTATTGGTAATACATCTAATAAAATAGATTGACTATTTTTCTTGGACTTCGAAGTGCAGACAAAAGAAAGTGTATTTTCTTTTTTTGTACTTCCTTCCTCGGTATTGTGAGTATACTGAAAAGCATGCCTGATGTTCTGCCAGTTAGTGTGTAGAGCTGCATTTTGCTAGAGACAGTGAATATTTAAATATGAAAGTAATTTTAATACTATTATTCATTTTCATGTACCATTCAGGAATTCCACTAGTGCTTAAATAAGTCTCCATTATATACCAACAATTGCTTTTCGGCTATCTTGAATCTATTCACTTCTGGCTCTCTAGAGGAGAAAATATTTTCTCTCATCCTATAACTGATTATTCTTTTTTTTTTATTATTTTTTTGTTCATTCCCTTGATGAATATTTCAGTTTTCAAAAAATATTCTTTGATCTGAGAGTACATTCAAGTTATCATTTCCAAATAGGTAGTTTTAGCCACAAATCTCCAAAAAGCTAAATAATACAGTTGAGTGAATACTTTGGTGCTGGTTGTCAATCATTTCTTCTAAAGCACATGGGATTAATGTCTGAGAAAGTCTTTGAAATTTTAATGCATAAAAAATATATTTTATTGAAGTCTGCATTCATACTGTAGATCCAGCCCAGAATGACGATGAGCAAATTGCCCCTCCAAGCAAATATATATCCTATGACTACAATGGCTTATATTCAAGATTCTGGTGTTCGTTTGACACTTCATTCAGCTCAGTCTCTAGGTGTTGCAAGCTTGAAAAATGGTAAGTAGAGGATAGATATTACATAGACCTGTTTCATTATTATCTGAAATTGCCAGTTCATTCAGAGATAACTAGATTACTGTACCTACTAATATTTGAAGAAAACAAGTAAGTTCTCCAGCTCTGACTGGTTTTTAAAATATGGAAGAGCTGGAGGTTGTTCCCACATGAGATCCTGTCATCTTCATTGGAAAATATGTCTTAAGTTAGAGGAAATTGGTCGTGAAGAAGACAAAATGAGCTAGAAGTTATCAGAACCAGATACGTATCATCCAAGAATTCTGATGAAACTCAGGGATGAAACAGCATTGCTAAGAAGTTTGTACTCTTTTCAACTGCTCTGCTAGACGAGGGCTGAAGATGGATAAAGTGATGCTGTCTGTATTTTTTCATTTGATTTTAACTTAGAGAGCTTAAGGTGCAAGAGTTGTAGCCTAACATCCCTATCAAGAAAAAACAACAGCAGCTTTTTGAAGTATTAGGATTAATGAAATAAAGAGGGTCAGCATACTTCTTCTGAAGGAAAGTCATACCTCACAAATCTAGTGATGTTCTTCAAACGAGTTGATGAATATGATGACAAGAAATAAGTAAAACAGCCAACCAGAAACTATGCCAAAACTTACTTCCAAGTTTCTTTTCAGTAAACTATCATCTTATGTCCATTCTGACATCCTACAATGGTGCAGACGTATCAAGCCTTACTAATTTTAGGGTGAAGAGCTTTCATATATTGGTATTTCCTTTAAGTAAGAGCGTAATGAAGACAAGACTTCAGAGGCTCAATTGCTTGTAATACTGCTTGTATTTGCACTTTAGCTGTCCTAGTCTCTGCATCACAAAACAGCATGCAGTGTGCAAGGCCCAGAGAGATCCACTGGCTTTATTCAAATTAGGGGTGTCGACAGTAGTGCTGTACACCATATTTCAGATAAACATCAGGGAGACATTGTCTTCTGTGAGCACTGGTTTAATCCAGTTGAGGACATTAGAAATTTTTCCCATAATCCAGTTATATCAAAGACCAAAAAACGTAGCCTGAACTTGTAAACGGTCTGACACCATTAATTTAATTTAGCTTTTTAGCTAACTGTCATGTCATTTAAGGTTCCAAGAACTAGTGAGCAACATTGAATATTTACTCTGCATCCACTAAAAGAAGATGAGTGTATTCATCTCACTTGTTATCATTAAATGATGTTTTATAAAATTACTGTGTTCACCATATTTCTCCTGAGGATATCTGAGACTCCTTAATAAAGAACAAACATGAAGCTGGAAGTTCTTCAGCTGTGTTCAGTGTTCTGTGACAATTTTTTTGAGGGATCCTGGGAAACAAAATCAAACGCATTACAATTGAAGCAGATCCCTTAAGCATCAGACAGTGTGTATTAAGCCATAACTCACCATTTGAATTTTTCAGATCAGTTGATTATTTCCTGTATCCCTTTTCTGTATTAGAGGCAGTTTCTTAACTATGAAACAGTTAACTCATGTTCTGTAAGACACTCCCAGCAGCATAGAGTTGGATTTCTCACTACCTGGCTATCATTCTTCAGTATCAACTTCTAAGAGATTTGATCAAAACCCATAAAATGCATTTGCTATGTCTTTATTGCTACTTTTCTGGCTCTCTTTCCAATTGTAGGATTGGATATGTAATCTTTCTTTTCATGTTAGATGTTGAACATCATTCACAGTGTAAGTTCCATCCAGTTCTGCTGTAATTCACTATTTAGTGGATTATCCTACATGCCCGAGGAAAGACCCACCTCCAGGTAGATTGCATCTACCACTGTGAAATGGCCTTCCCTGCAGTCTAACGGATAATTAATGGAGTAGCAGCAGTCACCTATGTCCTGAAGCTTCGCAAAATACTTTAATTCCATCGTAAATGAGAAGTTTTACCATTTTCTTTTCTTTGACCCAATTTTGAGATGGTTTTTACCTGACTTCAGCAGCACTGATTATTTTGATTTTATATTCTGTTCATGATCACCATGAGAATTATGAGGTATATTTTGTCATCCTAGCTTCTTACAGAATGCTGGAAACTTGATTGTAAAGTTTCAGATCTAAACCTTCTAAGCATTCTTTGAAGAGTTTGACAGAAATGCATCATGTATTTGTTCTCCTTACTGTGATTGTAGCTTTTCTCAGAGAAATACTGTTTTTCTTTCAACCTGTGCTCAAACTGCAATCCACAAAGACTATTAAATTGTCTAATAATAATAATAAACTAATAATAGTCTTCCATATCCAAGAGAAAAAGTGTGACTTTTAAAATTTATATTTCAGAATATATATATTTACATTTTATAGAAACCTAACATGCTCCTAGTACCGCTGTAATTCTTATACTGTATTTTCAGGCCAACTGGAAGTAATCATGGATCGTCGACTTATGCAGGATGACAACCGTGGCCTTGGACAAGGTGTCCAAGATAACAAGATTACAGCTAATGTCTTCCGTCTTCTGCTAGAGAGAAGGCATGGAACAGATGTGGTAGGTATTACAGCCTGCATTTTTCTGCGTGGTTAAGACATGAATATTTATTTCTGTTGTAAACGTAGTGAGCTAAGTAAAGAATGCACTCAGTGAGCAGCAAAACTAAGGAAATACGATTTCCCTGGGGAGTTTTCTGAGGTTGGTTGCATATTCTTGTCAAAAAGTCTACATCTTTAACAATTTATCATGCAAATACCTTCTTTCTCACCCTTATCTCTCTCCCTTATCTGTCACTTGTATACGAGGTGATAAGTATTAGGTATGTTTTGAAGATTATGTGTACACTGCACAACTAACAAGCCAGTGACAGACAACTTTACGCTTCAGTGTATCACTGAGGTGCTTTTGTGAAAGTTTGTTCTCTAAATAACTATTGGCTTTTATTTTTCCAAAAAGCTTGTTAGGACATTGTTAGTTACTGAGAATTCCTCTTATCAGAGGTTAATTAAACTGAAAGAGTGGTGAAAAATAATTTGGAATGAGTGGGTGGAACAAAACTGAACTTAAATTTCTTGGGAAATAAAATTTAATAAGAAATATTTAAATGCCAAACATAAACCTTCACAATTCACTGGGGTTTTGGGAAAATAGAGACATTTTTTTTTTGTACAGCTCTTCTTGTTTTAGCGTTTTATATATTTATTTTTTTAGTTAACTATTCTTTGCGTTTTTCTCTTTTCTACTATTTGAAGAAGATAAAATGAAAAGTACATTGTCATAATGAGACAGAAGAATCATGGCAGTACTGAGTAGATTTTTAAATCATCAGCGTGTCTTAAGATGGGTAGTTGTGTACTGAACTACTGCTGAATATGCAGATAAATTGAAATTAATTCTTTTTTGTGATGGGTATTACCAAGCACTGTGAGAGGTTGATGATATCAAGCTTAAAGCTAATTTCCAACATGACTGACAGCTTTTTCAGGTTATACACATCACTATAATTTTCTAGTTCCTCCTCCTGTATAACATAGGGAGTATAGTAAAAGTTATCAGTGTGATGTGGAAAACTGAACTGGAAGTTAGTTAACTGAAGTGCTGGAAATATTCTAGCTTTGATTGCAATGTTTGTTAACCAGGTTAATCTATTTTGGCGAGACCTGCAGGGAGATCTATACTGCCACAACATACTTATTTTAGGACCCAGAGTAATTTGTATTGTATTAAATTAAAATGAATGTGAAGCAGCTTAATTACAATTATTTTATATAGAAAGCTATTTTTACATAGCAGGTAACATTAGGAGAATACAGGAGTAGTGCCATGGTACTTGCACTGCACTGCATGCAGTTCAGGTGTTTTCCATGGAATTAAAAAATACTTTCATAGGTACCTCTTGGAGTCTTGTTATCCAGAACTTACTCAAAACAGATCGACTTCTATATCAGAGGAAGCTTAAAAATTACTCAAAAGACTAATCATTGTTTCTGACTGTGATGGTCATCTAAAGGGTTATAATGCCCCTCTTGCATTCTTCTAAGGGAGTTTCTTTTTTACTTTGGCTCTAAAAGAAAACTAGTGCATGCACACACAGACTCCTCTGCAAAGTAATGAGTTATTTTTATATTTAGTATGTTGTGAATTGCTATGGACCATCAGTTTGAATTCAGAACTGCGTCTTTTTGGTGTTACATCTGGAATTCCTCTATAGTGTGTTTTAGATTTCTGATTCATGAAATTTTTCCATACATCTGTAACATTTTCTGATTCTTTTAACTTTTAGATGTGCTGAAATAAGGAAGGGGGAGTACTCCTCTGTCTCAGTGTTTTGTCAGTGTTTTGTAAAATATGTAAATATATTTTTAGTGCAAGAGTATTTTTTGGTACTCAGGAGGTTGTTGTTATAATCATTTAATAATAGCTCTGTCAGAAGAGATTATGGAGAAGTTATATGCAGTTCATGTATTTGATGGGATGCACCGTGTGACTCATACAGTGACCTTAATTTTGTTGTCAAGACCTATCTTGTTATTTACTTAAGGAACAATGGAAGGAAGGATAGAAATTTAATTTCTCAGCATCTTTGTCAGTACAGGCTTTTCCTGAAGTGGTTTCCAATTTAATTCTATCTCCTCTAAAATAAAGAGTTCTGGTGAGTAGGAATTCTTCTACTGTTGGGGAAACTTTTCCTTAAAGGGAAGGTGTTTGGAGTGAAGGATATGAAAATTCTTCAAAATGAGCTGAAATGTGCATCGGTTTTATGTAGTTGTTTTAGGATTGGTCCCTTATCCTAGTGCATCCTGGATGTTCGCAGTTGAATTTTAGCTCATCTCACCAGTAGTAAGTATTCATGCTGATATCACTGCAGTGCAGATCACTCCAGGTTAGTTTAACTGATTTGGCCTCATGCCCTGAATTTGGATACTACAAAAAATGTATTAACTGACAGTAGTGTACATTAAGTGAGCTAATGTATGTAGGAAAAGCTGGGCAAATCCCATTTCACTATCAATTACACTCACCCGATTTATTGCTAACTATGTCTCTAAGCCCTCTATTGATGTTATTAATATGCTGTTATACAAATTCTAAATACATCTTCTCCTAGATGTAACTATTTTTACTTATGTTCATTTTGTCCTTGCAAGTATTGATTGACTCTATGAATCTTTTGACTTTTCTCCTCAAATTCACTCCTCTTCTTCCTCAGATCATTCAGCAAGAACTAAATAGATTTTATTTTTAGAGGGATGTTAGCTGAAAGTGAAACAGAGCACACTTATTTGTACCTGTTTGTCAAAACACTAAATGCAACTTCATTTTTGAAAATATGGAATCTTTATTTTCCATTTATTATAAAATTAATTAAAAATAAACCTTTGTACCTTTTTATTTCTAAGGCTTAATGTTTTATAATAGTATGAAAACAGGAATGGCACATAATTTGTGTGCAGAAATGATGTATTTATTTCATCACTGACATGGAGAAAAAGGTGCCATTCCAAGCAGGTGTGTTTTTCTTCAGGTTCGTATTGTGTACCTCACCTTGACTTGTTTAGCTTTTATAACTGGATTTATAGCGTAGTTTCAAGATAAGAGCCAGTAGCTCAAAAATCTGCTATGATTTGGGGAAGGTTGTTTAGCGAAAGAGTTTTACCAGCAGTTAGTAAAATCACAAGTATTATCAAATTCCTTTTTTTCCATCACATACAGCTGTTTTTTTCTTATTAAATATATGTCACTATCCACTTTCTCTGAAAATACATGCCCGATGATATAACCATTTGTCTGATTGAGTTGTTCTTGCCTCTTATGTAGAGTGTGTATTTATAATGCATATAAATACTTCTTGTATTTGCTATATACTGTCCATTGCTATTCATTACCATACCTTGGCAAGAGTAATTGTCAATGGTTTTGAGCCAGTTTGGGCCAGTTTCTTAACTAATGGAGCAGAGAGACCCACAGACCCATACCCTGGAAGAAAAGAAAGAGGAAAAGGTAGGGAGATGGGCCTGAAAACAAAACCAGAAGCAACGAGCTAAGGGAGAAAATTAATTTACAAAATGTGATAGTGGAATATAGCAAGATAACACAGTATAATACAGTATAATTGGTAATGAAGCTAATAAATCAAATAAAATGAAGAGAGAGTGTTCAAAACCAAAGGTTTCACTCTAATGCTGAAGGCAAGACAGCTAGGAGGCACACATTGCTCAGATGATGGGAAGGGACAGTCTTGTGACTCGCAAGCAGTATTATCTTTCCCTCTAAATAGAAAATAGAAAAACAAACAAAACAAAAAAACAGTCTTCTGGGATATATAGTTCTCCTCTGAGAACCAGTTACCCAGAAATGCTGACAGTCCACAGAATTGCAGCATTAACTCTGACTACTAGTGTACCAAATGATTTTATGATGTGGAATACAGGTAACAAAAACCATAAAACTATGACAGTATAAATGTCTCTGCAGTGAATTTTTTTATTTCCTTGGGTTGTTTTTATTTATCTTTTTTGTGTATGCTTGTCTTCCAGTTCTTCTCAGAAATAATGTGTTAATATTTCAGTAGTACGTTTAGTATTAAAGCTAGGTTTCTCCATTCCTAGCCCATGTAACTGGACAAAGTGAGAATCTCTTCAGAAGCTACTCTGAGTTGGTGCAATCTGAAATCTAAACCTTGCTGTATGTCCTCATTTTGCCTTCCAGTACTTGAAAGGAGCATATGAACAGTCAGGGGAACAACTGAAGAAATTGGTTGATAGTGATATGACAAGGGGGAATGGTTCATAGGTTCATAAGGTTGGAAAGGACCTACAAGATCATCTAGTCCAACCATCCTCCTATCACTATCCCTACGCAACTACTAAATCAAATCCCTTAGCACCTCATCTAAACACTTCTTGAACAGCGCTAGGGACGGTGCCTCAACCACCTCCCTAGGCAGGCCATTCCAGTGCCTGACCACTCTTGCAGAGAAAAAATGTTTCCTCAGGTCTAATCTAAATCTTCCCCGGCGCAACTTGTGGCCATTCCCTCTTGTCCTGTCGTTATTTATCAGGGAGAAGAGGCCCACCCCCTCCTCACCACAACCCCCCTTCAGGAAGTGGTAGAGTGCAATAAAGTCTCCTCTGAGCCTCCTCTTCTCCAGACTAAACAATCCCAGCTCCCTCAGCCGCTCCTCATAAGACTTGTGCTCCAGACCCCTCACCAGTTTTGTTGCCCTTCTCTGAACACGCTCCAGGGCCTCAATGTCCTTCTTGTAGTGAGGGGCCCAAAACTGAACACAGTACTCGAGGTGCGGCCGTACCAGAGCTGAGTACAGGGGGATGATCACCTCCCTGCTCCTGCTGGCTACGCTATTTAAACTAAGACAGGAGAGATTTAGGTTAGATGTTAGGAGGAAGTTTTTCACTCAGAAGGTGGTGATGCAGTGGATGCCCCATCCCTAGAGGCATTCAAGGCAAGGCTAGATGTGACTCTGGGCAGCCTGGTCTGGCGACTCTGGCCACGGCAGGGCAGCTGGAACTAGATGATCTTTGAGGTCCTTTTCAACCCAGGCCATTCTGTGATTATCTGGGACAGCATAAGTTCATCCCAGTCAACAGGAAGCAGTACCTGGCGCAGTGTCTTCTCCACATCACTGACATGCATTATTTCTTTGGATATTAAGTCAATTCTCTTGCACCATTACTTAAAAATATAAACACTGAGTGATTTAAAATAAATCAAATTGGAGGGAGAGACTATGAATGAAGTGTAAAATTCTTTCATTGTTCAGAATGCATGTTATGATCCCTTTTGTGCAACTGGATTGATGGCTTGTCAGCCATTAAGTGTAACACTGTGCTTCTGGTCATGGTGACTAATTTCGTGTTTGTTTGTTTTTTTTTTCTGTCTTGTAGACCAACAAATGGCTGTTTGTTCTAGCAATGATCTGTTTATAGAATGTGATTAATATTATGGCATCTGACTAAAGATTAATTAAATTAAACACAAGGTCTTTGCAGTGATCAAGGGACTGCAATAAATGGGAGCAACTCCATGAACCTAGTTAGGTAGTAATGTAGAACACTGAATTGGATACTCCTGGGACTGCTGAAGGAGTACACTAAGTTTCTTACTGGTATGAAATAACAGCAACACAATTCAGCAGAAAACATTTTATTAAGACTAAGGAGGTTATTGCCTTTAAGTGTACAAGACTTGAGGGATTTGGAGAGGGAAGGAATTACATTTTAAAACAAAGCACACACAAAAAGGCTTGGTTATATTCAAGTGAAGAAGCATAAGCAGAGAGAGTAGAATCAAAAATGAATAAGTGCAGGAATTTAAGTGGAAAAGGGAGATAGAAGGGTCTGTGCTTGGTTACTATTGACAATCCTATTTCTGTCTGTGAATTACCTACTCTGAGCCTGTGAGAACAGTTACACTGTTTCAGGTCAGACTAAGAAACAAATAGAATAAGAGATCTGCTGGTTGACTATTGGAGAGAGAAACCATGAGGCTGAGTTAAAAAAAGGAAAAAAAAAAAGTGGAATTGACTGATTGGGAAAACCTTATTCTGTCTGTGCGTGTGAACTGATAGCAGAGTTCAAGCTCATGTTTATGGGAACTGTACCAAAAATGATGTGAAGTCTGATCTAGTGAATGGTTAAGAGGTCTAAGATTCAAGCCTGTGTATCAGACAGACTTGAAGTCCTCACTAACTATTGAGGCATCAGTGGATATTTAGTAAGTAAATATAGTGATGATGTTTCACCAGTGAACTTTAGACCTCATCAGCTGTAGGATCAAGGCCGGTCTATTCTTTTTACGTTTGACTGCTGTGTGGGTGCTGGTAAAGGCTCTGTTTTCATTTGTGTTTCTAGCCAAGTAAGTACTGTGTGTTTGTGCATGCCTGTTAAAGATAAAGACCTTGCTCCTGCATGGAGTGGGAAAATGGGACCACAGCAGTCTCCTGTCTTTTAAAATAAGAGTGGTTATGGGGACCACCAAATTTGAGTCTTCAAACTGGAAAAAAATTCCCTGAGGACAAAGTTCACTGTATGTGCTTATTTGTAGAAGACATGGGTTTCTTCATGCTCAAATCACTTTGTGATGATTTCAGAGTGACTGAACCAATTTGCGACCTCATGGGTATTTGACAGGGCCTCATAATAATATTTACGTCCTTTATAATGAATCTTCAGGGATCCCTTTCACCTTGTGTTTCTAGTGTAATAGCCTCCAAGTAAACTTACTGAAAATAGTTCATTTTCAGAGGTAACATTGTCCATTTGGTAACATTTCAGAGGTTGCGTTGGCCAAATATGGGTGCTATTCTTCGTCACTGAAAAGCAGTTATTCATCTCAGAGGAAAAAGGTTTTTCTGTTGTACTTCCTGCCTTTGAAGTGTATGACCATTCAGAGATCCATTGTAGTCTGAAGGAGATCTAAATATGCTTTTTGCAAGTGGACAGAAGTTTTTTAACACACTAAATTCTTGTTCTAGACAGAGACCTCAAATGGAAAGGAGTACCTGTACATCCATATCTAGAGGTCTTTCTAGAGATATCAGTACATGATATGATCAATCTTTTTGTGCTATTTTGTATAAGTTTAAAGAAAGCACATCTGATTTTTGCACCTAGACAATCTTGCACATATAGCCTACAATAAAATTAAAACAGTTTAGTGCCTGATGTCAGAGTTAGGAATTTGACTAAAATCAGTCCCCAAAAAAATCTGAATTCTAAAGTTGGGAGCTACAGGGCAGTGTGTTTGTAGGAAGGTTGTACAATCTTTTCACTCTTCAAATTTACAGGCACTTTTCAAGTGGAGAACAGTTTACGTAGTTAAGGATTCAAGGTGTTTTTGCTTTCTAACTTATGTATTTTAAAGATAAAGCAGCAGTCCTTTCCTATCATAGATTTTTGTCATATTGACAGTCAGTGATATTGTCTGTCATTATGCATATACACATTTAAATATTAAACATAAACTTTAATTATCTGGAGACTGTGGGACTGTGTCTTAGAGAATCAGTGAGGTTGGAAGGGCCACTAAGATCATCTAGTCCAACCAATAACTCATGCTTGTGGTGGCTATAGAGCATGTCACTCAGTGCAACGTTTCCCTTTCTTGAAAACATCAGGGACAGTGACTCCACCACCTCCTTGGGCTGCCTGGAGTAGTACCTCAACAAGTACCTGCCCAGTACCTCAACACTCTTTCTGAGCAGAAATTTTTCCTAATGTCCATCCTGAGATGGCATCAGAAGGATGCTGCTGGAAGCTACTCACGTAGCAAATGTATATATAGAGTAACTGTATTTCCAAGTCTGTTCTGTTTACAGGAAAAACCTTCCCTTCTCTGTCTTTCTATGGAATCCTATTTAAATGTTATATCATTCAATTAAGAAGGAAAGGTGTACTGCAACCCTTCTGTGAATGTGATGCTTATAGGGGAGGGAAATTGGGCTTTGAAGTGTTCCTTTTGGATCTTTTGTGACAGCAAGCAATTGTCTTGGCAATGTTTATAAAACCCCTTTCCTTTATTTAGTCTTCTGGCAGGTTTTCACACGTGCTTTACTTTCTATTGCTATTGACTGCAGCTATTCTGTTGGTGCTGATTGACAGTGCAGATGTGGGAATGCAAGATTCATGATAAAATCTCCATCTTAGTGCAGCTTTTAAAAGTTTCTGTTTTGATAATGCTCAAGTTGAATGTTTCGGACTGTGATAAAACATCAGGAGCGAGAATGAGTGAAGTTGGTTCAGCGTTTGTCGTTCAAAGACATTTTCTACAATCTTTAATTACTTCAAGAATCTAGAAAAGTTGAGAGCCACTCTTTGTGTTTCTGATAAGAATTTTCTGACTGTTTTGCCCATGACAGTAAATGGTTCTCTCCAACCTATATTCTTCTTGAAGGTTTTCATTATCTTTACTTTCATCTCTTCTGGTTTCTCACCTGAGACTTATTTTACAGCATCTTTACAGTAAGAATTCCTTCTTCTTTAAAATTCACAAGGGCTGCTCTGGAAGTAATGCCTCCTGTTTTATTATATTCACCCATGATGTCAAAGGCATAATGTTGGTGGTACGGCAGTAGAAGTGTTGAACCTTACCACCAATATTCTGTTATATTTTGTTGCTCTGTGACAGATAACAGTGGAGGAACAGTCAGACAAAATGGTATCTGACATGGAAGTGTGTATGAGGGAAAGGTGTGTCATTGTCTGTGTGGAAAAAAATAGTATCCACTGACATTCATTGGCCCTTACTGAATATTTATGGAGTACAGGCAGTTCATCACTGGCAAAAATGTATAGCTATACTGAAAAAACAATAGTTGAGATTTTACTCTATCAAATAGTTTTACAGTGTTCTCTATGTATGTTGTAGTTTCCATGGAAAAAAATAGCAGGTGTTACTTTTAGAGTGCCCTATGTACATTATTTTTGTTAGCCTTAGATAAGGCTTTGAAGGATTCAGACTTAGAGTACTGACCCACACGGTCTCTTAGAATTAAAATAATATGATTGGAAGGAACCTACTCAGGTCCAATCCAACAGCCTAAGTACTCCAGAGCTAACCAGAAGTTACTTAAAACCATGCTGTCAAGGACATTGTCCAAATGCCTCCTGAACGCTGAGAAGCTGCCCCTCTAGGAAGACTGTTCCAGAGGTGGACCGCCCTTATAATAAAGAAATTGTTTCAATTCTCAGTCCGAACCTTCTCTGGCACTGCTGTGTGCCATTTCCACATGTCCTGCTGTAAGCCCTGGTAACTGTCCAATGCTCCAGCATCTCTAGACTTCTTTGCAAGACCTCTCAGCCCTCAAGAGAGTCAGCTTTTCCTAGACATGGCTGAGGATTTACCAAATATTTTTACAATGGGCATTTTGTTACTCTCATGTTAACCGATACAGAGATTGGTTGCCTGTTCTTTTCCTGTGTTCCAGATTTCTGGGATTTAGGAGAGGTTTTAACTCACGGATGTCACACTTGTCTGATATGTAGAATATATTTCTATATGTGGAACAGAAGCATTCAGTAAATTCTCACTTCAGTACATCCCAGATGACCTCAGCACTGTACTTCTGTTCATAAAGTGGTAGCAGACTGAATGAGTTATTAGGTACTGTTTCAGTAATTAATTCCGGCCCTCCTCCAAGTATGTAGGATGTCTTATAGTGAAAATTTGCATGTAGATAAAACATGAAAAAAAATTGGGGAGACACAACACTGATGTGCTTGTAGTGTCTGTTAGGTAGTGGTCAAAACAGGTGAAGAAACTTGAGTTCTAGCAAAATCTCTGATGTGAAATACTTTGGAGTATGCGTGCCTACAGTTTAAAAGTGCCTATGAAGAGCTAATCTCAAAGAACTATGATTGATGAACAGTGCATTTATCTTCTGCCCACTGGTAATGCAGCTGAAATTGCGATGTATTTATTATTTGACTAATTCATGTGTAATTTTTATGATGATCAAGGATACTATTAAAATTGTCTGATGGATCTAATTAGCTTCTTTTACAGAAAAAAAAAATGACTGAAGAATAATGAGAGAACTGATGATTTAGTGTTACAACTGACTTCAGCACATGTATGGCAACTAAGTAAACAGTGTTCCTTTTTGGGTCAAACAGTGATCTCTTACTTGAAAAAAAAAAAAAAGCCATGTACATGTATGTTTTCCTTGTAGGTTTGGGAGCTCATACAGTCACCTAAGTGGAAGGTTTCTTTTAGCTTTAATTGTATTTTGAGCAAGTTTGCTCATGTTTTAATTGGAAAAGTGACAAATAATGTAAAAAAAAAAAATGCCAGTGATGCCGAACTAGATAAAATAATTTAAAAAATTGAAGCTAACTGCAGTATATCAGAAGAAATTCATGCCGATTAAGCATGCAGTAATATGGTAGGTTAAATTTAGTATAGATAAATGCAGGGATGCACATGGGGGAACAATCTTCTTCTTTATAACTATTAACTTTTTCCATTTGTGGAAAGTAGTTTGGGGGATCATAATAAATCAATAAAAAATTAACCTCAATATTTAGTAACTACCAAACAAGCAAATTGCTGTTAGTCATTGCTGTGAAAAGTACCATCAACAAAACAGAAATTACCAACTTGCATCAACTCAGCTCTGGCATGTTTTCGATTGCTACACTATTAGATGTATTTAATGCTTCTGCAAAGGTAAAAAATAAATATGCATGCACACTCCAAAATAGGAATTACTGTTATGGTTGTTCATTATGAACTGATAAATAATCTCTTTCTTTGCTTTATGCATTCTCATTTATTTTTTTATTTACATGTTCTCAACCTATCTTTAAATGGAAATTTAATCAACAAATTTAAGATGCTGTAAAGATTTTGTAGATCTTCACTAGAAGTCACCTGTCTTAAGTAATAGGGATTTATTTGATGAAATATGTGAAGAAAAGTAAGGGCAAAAATAAGTTTTCATGTGTTTCTTTGAAATCCTAAAACTGACAGTGACATTTTAGGTGTTTTTTTTTTTCCAGTTCTATAACGGTTTAAGTAGCTGCTGTGAATATGTGGACTTAATCATTTTAGGGTTTGTGATACCATTTCTGCAGCCATTTAAAAAGCACTCAAGGAACACTTCTATAAACTAGGAAAGGATTCTCTTCAGTTCCTGCTGGCGTGGTGTGGAAATAAAACCACTGAAAGTAAGCTGCATTGTGAATCAAGTCAAAGATTGCAACTTCCTCCTGAAAACAGTTTTAATATATTAGATGTAAAAATAGATTAGGAGATAGGATTCAAGTTAGGTGAATTTGAACAAAGTGGGGAAAAATAAGAAATAGAGGAATGAAAGCCTGCAAACTTGTATTTTGATTTCAGCATTCATGTAAATACTGAATAATTGAGAACAATTTGCTAACATGAAAGGTTGCATAGTGGTATAAAAAGAGATATCTGATGACTATTTTGGAAGACATAGTAATGATTTGTAAATCAGGAGGGTCTTCTGCTACTAGAAAAAACAACTTGCAGGTGATCAGAATTTTTTTCCCAAAGTCTTTGAATGGACATTCTACGAAGAAAGTTTCTCTTAAATCAGTGGAATCATATGTAAAGCAAATCGGTTTAGAAGTTTAGACATGTTGCTATAGTAACTTAATTTTATTACTGTTTTCTCTTGTGTTTTACAGAATGAAGAGAAGGAATCAGTCAGTTTTCCCTCACTTCTTAGCCATATGACTTCTTATTTCTTAAATCATCCTGTAATTCCAATGACAACATATGCAGATTCAGGTGTCCCAGAGATGTTGAATACTTTTTCTCCGCTCATGTCATCTATGCCTTGTGATATTCATCTAGTTAATCTGAGGACAATCCAATCAAAGGTAAGATTAAGCAGCTTTTTAATCAGCATTTTATTAGTATAGTTTAATCAAATAATTTTTTCTAGGGAAGTAGTGTATGAATTTCTTACATTATACACTATATTGTAATGGCTTGTTTTTGTTATTTTTGCAAGAATTGTGCCTATGCGGCGGTCATGAAGGATTGTGAAATAGAACAACTTCGTTTTCACAAAATATTAAAATGCGCAGTACATTTTTCTGTCTCTGGAGAGGGCATATTTCGATAGATTACCACAGTTTTAGCAAAGAAAGGTTACTTAGGTCAAATACTTCAGCCTCTTTTATATTAAGAATTAAATTTACTTAAATTTCAGTAAACCTTGCTCTGAGTTTACTAGTTTTTGCTTTTAATAAAGCATCTTGTTCCATCTGATTCCTTTTGGTGGACCTGATGACAATCTACCATATCTTAACACCCAATGACATAAATTCTTACAGTATTCTTATATGTCAATACAAGACCATTTTTAACTATACTGATATCAACTTAACATCCTGGGATCTTGTTAAACTGATCCTTGGCATGATCTAAAAACAAACTGAGGCATCTGTGTCTGAGTTTCAGCTAGGACAGAATTGTTTTCTTCAGAGTATCTGGTATTAGTTTTAGTTCCAAGAAAAAAACAAATGTCGATAGCACCCTGATGTTTATGACTATTGCTAAGCAATGTTGTACAGAGTGAAGACCATTCCAGTTTCCCAGCTCATACTAGCAAAGGGCTGGGAGGGGACAGAATCAGGACAGCTGACTTTAACTGGCCAAGGCTGATCATTTTCAGTCTCAATCATTACTTTAGAGCTTAGTTCGCTGTCTCGCACTTTCTGTTAGTATTTCATTCTCATGTGAACTCCTTCAGCTATTATTTTCTTATTTTCAATTTCAGAGTGAACTGACTCTTGATTCTGTGGGTCTAATGCCCTTGAAGAGTCAGGAGGAAGCTTTGTATTAAATTAAATCTTTATGTGAAATGCATGTTGCATGCTTTGCTGTAAAATGTTTCCATTTACCTTGTCAGCTCAGCATCATCTGTTTATTTTCCTGTATGTCAAGTTCAGGGGTAGACCTTTTTATATATTGCAGTAAATATTAGAAGGGAAAGCTGACTGTGCATCAGCTGTTCTGTTCAATATTATTTATAGGTGAATTTTTAGTTATCTAGACTATGCCAACCACATTATCCCAGTTGGCATAAAGTTGCTTGAGGCTATGATTTCTTCACTGTCCACAACACTGTGGTTCATTGCTTACTTGATTGACAACTCTTAAGTTTGCAGCATTACTCTGTGTATACTTTGAAGTGAAAACTGTTACTAGGCACAGGATGGGGGCACTTACTGTTACAGATACAGAATGATTATTGCCTACTGCAAAAATGGTGCTGAGCTTTGAAAAGTCTTTCAGACATGCAAAAAGGCCTTTTCAATTAACTTCTGATTTTCTGTCTCCTTTTTCTATTTTCTAAGGCAAATGCCATAATTCTGGCCAAGTGATGTGGTGTGATGGTTTTTTTTTTGTTTGTTTGTTTTTTGATGGAAATGTAGACTACTCCTATACTCATAGCTTCTGCTGCTGAATCATAGAATCACTTAGGTTTGAAAAGACTTTCAAGGTCATCCACCTATCATGACAGATCCACTGCTGAAGCATGTCCCTGAGTGCTGCATTCACATGTCTTTTAAATACATTCAAGAGTGGCAACTCCACCACTTCCCTGGGCAGCCTCTCCCAGTGCCTGAGCACTTTTTCTGTGACAAAATTCATCCTGATATCCAATTGAAACTTTCTGTGATGCAGCCTGAGGCCATTTCGTTCAGTCCTATTCCTTATCACCTGACCAAAGACTGACAGCCAGGTTCATCACACAGCATTTAGCCTTGTTGAATGCTGTACAATTGGACACAATTCATTAACCTTAGCTTATCCACATCCCTCTGTAGAGCCTTTCTACCCTCAAACAGGTGAACAGTCCTGTCCAACTTGGTGTCATTGGCAAATTCACTGAGGATTCACCCTGTCCCCAGCAATCACGGCATTGTTGATAAAGCTGGTGCCGATACTGAGTCCTTAGGAGCACTACTTGTGTCCAGTTGCCAACTGGATTTAACTCCATTCACAACAGCCCTTCAGGCCTGGCTATACAGCCTGTTTTTTACTCAGCAGACAGAACATCTTCATCCAGTTTCTCCAGGAGAAAGACTTTGCTAAAGTCGAAATCTAAGTAACAGCTTTTCCCTTGTCCACTAAGTATGTTGTCTTCTCATAGAATGAGATCAGTCAGGATCTGCTTTTCATAAACCCATGCTGTCTGGCTCTGTTCAGCTGTTGTTCTGCTTGTGCTGTGTAACAGTAGTAATGATGGTCTGCTCCATAGCCTTTCCTGGTACAAAGATCAGACTGACATCCCCCGTTTCTCCTTCCTGCTCTGCCTGTTGATGGACTCACCTTGGCAGCTTCTAGTCACCTGGGACCTCCCCACTTAGCTGAGGCTACTGGTACAGTATTGAAAGTGGCTTGTGCCAGCTCCTTTAGCACCCTTATATGGATCCCATCTGGAGTCTTAGATCTGTGTGTCCAAGTGGTATAGTAAAGTATTATCATAGAACAATAGGATGGTTTGTGTTGCAGGGGACCTCAGCAGTCATGGAGTCATGGAATCCTCAGAGTTGGAAGGTATCTTTAAATAGCAAAAGGGCCACTTTTTGAGTTTTTTATTGAGATCTCTCTGGATGACACCCCTTCCTTCTGCTCTGTCAACCACAGCACTTAGCTGTGTGCCATCAGCAAACTTGCTGAGGGTGCACTCAATCTCAACCTCTATGTCATTGATAAAGATGTTAAAGAGTACTGGTCCCAAGATGAGCCTCTGGGAACACTGCTCATTACCAGCCTCCACCAGGTCATGGAGCCGTTCACCACTGTCCTTTGGCTGCAGCCTTCTAACCAATTCCGTATCCACTGAGTAGTCTGCCCTTCAGATATATATTTATCCAATTTAGAGATAAGGATGTGGTAGGAGACCATGTCATAGGCTTTACAGAAGACCAGGTAGATGACATCACTTGCCTTTCCTTTGAAAGCAATGCGGTTGGCTTGAGAGTGGATCAGGATGTGTCACAGAGTGCCTCCATCTTTCCTCTGAGAGTTGTTTACTGCCATCCGTCAACTTTTCTTCGTTGTATTGGTTATTAGACAAGAAGTAGATTTTCAAGAAATTATAACAATTTCACATAAAAGAGTACTAAACTAATATATATATATATTTAAGATTTAAGGTAGAAATTAGAATTCATGAAAATGCATTAAAATGTAAATGAGAAAAAGGGAAATTCTCACTTCACTTCAAACTCCCTTATGGATGGAAAAGATGCCATTGGATATGATCCTGTCATGTAGAATTCCAACACCAGATGTCTTATTTGACAACGATTTTGCCTACTATAAGTGGACAGGACATTGAGATTTAAAAACGGAGTTCATTTGTCCCTTACACCAAATATAAATGCTTTTTGCTATGAGGTTTTGCAAGATTAAGGATATTCCTCTATCCTAGACACTAAGAAATTTGTTAGCAGTTTTCATGCAGGTCACACAGCCATGTTTAGTAAGTGTATGAGTTATAAGTTAGTTTCATTTTTGCTCAGACTTTCCCTTAGGCACACACAGATGTGATCTAATTTACCTAGAGATGATAGAAGAACAGATAAGTTGAAGTGGATGTGGAAACTGTGGCAGCTTGCTCAGTCTTACACCTCTTTTAGTAATGAATGATGGGTGCCTTTTGCATGCTAAGTCCTGGAAAGAAATCTTGACTATTACATCATGTTTATACTTATCAAAACTCACTTCCTGAAAATGCCATTAATTATCTTTATGTTTTAAACATTTTAAAACTTAGTTAAGATAATATTTAATTTAAAAAACCTAAGAAGCAAAATTTTCATACTGTCAGTTGCACTGCATTTGTTATGATGGAAGTGACTGCAAGGTAATTCTACTGAAGATAAAGTTTTAATATTTACTTACTATCTTGTCATTCTTAACATCAGTTAACCCCATCAAAAGTCAGGGTTTCTGGTATGAATTTTAATACTTCTCTAATGTTTAGACAGCCATTAATATTTTGATAGTGTATTAATGTCTACTTCTAAGTGCAGCCACTTTTCCATGTGAGTGACAATTAACTATTACATACTTGGAAACTGAAAATAATCTTGGTGCATCATTATTATTAACTTAATCTTGTAAGTGGAGCTGCTGTTTCAGTGAACAATATAAAATCTTTTTCAACCACTACAGATATTAAGGAAGCATATTAAACCTGTTTAAATTATTTTACCGTGGATTCCATTCATTAATTAACAGTATGATTTTAGGTGGTTAAAAGCTGTGTTGTTGATGAAAATCTTCTCAGACTGAGATGTGCTCTGACTTCGTAAACTACGCAACTTTCTTACATGTCAGCATCTTACTGCAAAATATCGTCAAGTGCCACTGAGTACATTTATTCTTTTAAAAAGAAGACTTGCTTAAAAATTACACTTGAGTTTATCATTTTGTTATTTGAATTATATTTACAGCTGTGAATCTGTAGTACTGTGAAGCTATGTCATGCTGTATTTCAAAAAAACTGGTTCAAGCTTTTGTTCCAAGATCTACTCTATTAGAAGAAACCTGATTTGTATCTGAAGACTTAATCTATTGACACCACTTATTTGTTACAACTCAAAGAGATAAAGCTTCACAAAATGCCTCATGCTTGTTGACACAGGCTTCTCCAAGGCAGTAGATCTTACTGAAGTACCAGGAATGAATGTGACTCACGAGAGAGATTGCTGGGAGAAAATGTCAATGAACAACTCAAGTTAAATAACGTTTAAAAAAAAAGTCAAACAACGCTTATACCACTTTATTAAATATTTAATAAAATGTAGGGCTGAAGAATTGAAATAGAAAATGCATGCAATGAAATAAATTACATGATACAAAATAAATGACAGGTGAGTGCAGCTTCCCAACCATGGGAAGCATTCTGTGTTCTCAGATATGACTGTTTTCAGATATGACTGTCAAAACAAGATTCCGACTTAAGTATTTATGTGTCTGTTTGTCCAAAAAATTTTAGTAATTTATTCCAAACTGGAAAGTTGAGATTGTGGATAACTCTGTGATGCCTACTGAGGCTCAAGAGCACCACGTGTCTTGTCTGTAATTATTTAATGTTTGTATGTTAGTGTGTGATTTCACAGATATTCTAAGCTGAGTGAGATTTTACAGGGCAGATTACAAAAGGAAAATTTGATAAACATAATCATAGTCATATTCATAGATTCATAGATACATTAGGTTGGAAAGGACCTACAAGATCATCTAGTCCAACCATCCTCCTATCACTATCCCTACCCACTGAACTACTAAATCAAATCCCTTAGCACCTCATCTAAACGCTTCTTGTACAGCGCTAGGGACGGTGCCTCAACCACCTCCCTAGGCAGGCCATCCCAGTGCCTGACCACTCTTTCAGAAAAAAAATGTTTCCTCAGGTCTAATCTAAATCTTCCCCGGCGCAACTTGTGGCCATTCCCTCTCGTCCTGTCGTTATTTATCAGGGAGAAGAGGCCCACCCCCTCCTCACCACAACCCCCCTTCAGGAAGTGATAGAGTGCAATAAGGTCTCCTCTGAGCCTCCTCTTCTCCAGACTAAACAATCCCAGCTCCCTCAGCCGCTCCTCATAAGACTTGTGCTCCAGACCCCTCACCAGTTTTGTTGCCCTTCTCTGAACACGCTCCAGGGCCTCAATGTCCTTCTTGTAGTGAGGGGCCCAAAACTGAACACAGTACTCGAGGTGCGGTGCGGCCGTACCAGAGCTGAGTACAGGGGGATGATCACCTCCCTGCTCCTGCTGGCTACACTATTTCTCATACAGGCCAGGATGCTGTTGGCCTTCTTGGCCACCTGGGCACACTGCCAGCTCATGGTAAGCCGAGCATCAACCAACACCCCCAGGTCCTTTTCCTCTCTACATTCTTCAAGCCATTCTGCCCCAAGCCTATAGCATTGCATGGGGTTATTGTGGCCAAAGTGCAGGACCCGGCACTTGGTCTTATTGAACCTCATCCCATTGAGCTCAGCCCAGCTGTTCAGCCTATCCAGATCCCTCTGAAGGGCCTCCCTACCCTCAGGCAGTTTGACACATCCTCCCAACTTGGTGTCATCTGCAAACTTACTGAGGGTACACTCAATCCCCTCGTCTAGGTCATCAATAAAGATATTAAACAAGATGGGCCCCAAAACTCACCCTTGAGGGCCACCACTCGTAACAGGACGCCAGCTGGACTTAACTCCATTAACCACTACCCTCTGGGCTCGGCCTTCCAGCCAGTTTTCCACCCAGAGAAGAGTGAACCTGTCCACACCACGGGCAGCCAGTTTCCTCGGGAGAATAATGTGGGAGACCGTGTCAAAGGCCTTGCTGAAGTCCAGGTAGACTACATCAACAGCCTTTCCCTCATCTACCTGTCTGGTCACCCAGTCATGGAAGGAGATGAGGTTGGACAAGCACGACCTGCCCTTGGTGAACCCGTGCTGGCTGGGTCTGATCCCCTGGTTGCCATGGACGTGCCGTGTGATCTCCCTCAAGATCATCTGCTCCATAACTTTCCCTGATACCGAGGTCAGGCTGACAGGCCTGTAGTTCCCTGGGTCTTCCTTACAGCCTTTCTTGTAGATGGGAGTCACATCGGCAATACTCCAATCTTGTGGGACCTCTCCAGATAACCAGGAATTCTCATAGATGGCAGAAAGCGGCTTGGCAATCACCTCTGCCAGCTCCCTCAGCACCCTTGGGTGGATCCCATCTGGCCCCATGGACTTGTGGCAGTTCAGATGGAGGAGTAGATCTCTGACCGTCTCTGCTTGGATCACAGGGGGTGCATTATGCACTCTGTCCCAGACTTCCAGGTCAGGGCAAGTACCCTGTGGACAACTGCTCTGTCTATTAAAGACAGATGTGAAGAAGGCATTGAGAACCTCAGCCTTTTCCTTATCATCCGTGGTTGCATTCCCTGCCTCATCAAGTAAAGGAGAAAAATTCTCCATAGTTTTTCTCTTGCTGTTTATATATTTGTAAAAGGATTTCCTGTTCTCCTTTACTGCAGTAGCCAGTCTAAGTTCAAGCTGGGCTTTTGCATTTCTGACTTCCTGCCTGCAGATCTTGGCCAGTTCTCTGTAGTCTCCCCAAGTAGCCTGTCCCATCTTCCAGAGGACATAGACTCTCTTTTTCTCTCGGAGTCTCAACAAAAGTTCCCGGTTCATCCACACTGGTCTTTTTCCCCCTCCGGCTCGACTTACGGGACTCCAGGACAGCCTGCTCCTGTGCCTTTAAGATTTCCATCTTGAGGAGCATCCAGGCTTCCTGGACCCCTTTACCCCTCAGGTGCGAGTCCCAAGGGTCCCTTGCAACAAGCGTCCTGAACAGGTCAAAGTCTCCAGAAGTCCAAGGTAGCAGTTTTGCTAGTCACCCTCTTGACGTCACCAAGAATAGCAAACTCCACCATTTCATGGTCACTCTGGCCAAGACAATCTCCAACCTTCACATCTCCTACTAGTCCTTCCCTGTTAGTGAAGAGCAGGTCTAGCAAGGCATCTCACCTGGTAGGCTCTTGCACCAGCTGTGTCAGGAAGCAATCATCCACACATTCTAGAAATCTCATGGACTTCTTCCTCTGTGCAGTATTATATTTCCAGCATATATCAGGGAAGTTGAAGTCCCCCATGGGAACAAGTGCTGGCCATTGTGCAACATCTACTGGTTGCTTATAGAGTACCTCATCTATCTCTTCACCCTGACTAGGTGGTCTATAACAGACCCCCACCACGATGTCACCCCTAAAGACCATCCCCCTGATCTTTATCCATACACACACTATCATTTCCAACCTCAATATTATTTACAACTAGCTATTGTAATTACAATATGCTTTCTAATTTCTTTTGTTTCTGCCATAAAATTTATTTGGGAAGCTACGAGAGCTACACTGACATTCTGAGTCTTCTTGTGCATGTGAATTTATTGACCCCTGAATTCCTTTGTTCACTTGAATTCACATTCAGTAGTATCTGTTTATGTAAAATCACTTTGCCATTTAGTCATTTTTATGTTTAATCTTACAGACAATAAAAGAAATGTTCAGTTTAGGCTGCATGTTATTTAAGGCATGAGCAGTTCTGTCATTTTAAGGTAGTGATAATCTTACAAGGTCTTAAATATTGTGCTGACTCTGCTACTTTTGTGAGTAACATCTTGTTTGTTTGCAGGTAGATACTGAGCCATCTGATGAAGCTGCTCTGATTCTTCACAGAAAGGGATTTGATTGTAGATTTTCAAACAGAGGCATGGGTCTGCTCTGTTCCACCACTCAGGGAAAGGTATGCTGATGTTTTATGGATAGTTTACCTTGCAAGTATTGCTGCAACAGTGATATTTAAAGTATATTGCTGTTGAAGTGTAAGTTGATATTTCTTAAGAAATGCAGGATTATAGGTAAGTTTATCTTCAGATCTACTTTCAATTTAATAAGGATGTGGTTCTGCTGTTGTGTGGAAATGACAATGTAAGCATCTGCAAGTTAACCTTTAGGTCAAATTTAGTCTTACTAGCCTCCTGTAAATGTAGTTTTCATATAACAGAGCAGTATTTATCTGACACTTTGAGAATGGTATAGTATAAACAACTTCATCTAAGAGAGTCATTTTACAAATTCTGAAATGTCTTCTTTTGAATAGTTTCAGTTAACGTGTCTGAAAGTTATGTGAGTTGTACTTTGAAAATATCCTTATTACAGTGTATAAAGCATACAAATATCTGACTGTTTTACAAATGCTATAAAATTGATGTGCTTTGTAAAAGCAATTCCATATAAGTTATATAACTTTGTTGTAAATGATAGCACGGGCAGTGGGCTGGGTAATAATTTCTACAGTGTCTAAAATTTTTGACAGCAGATCTTGAAATGGATTTCAAATTCTTCTTGAAGGAGAAGAATAGCTTTGTTTTTAGATAAAAGGAAAATTGTAATCCAGACATTTCTGATCATGTTTTAAATATTCTGGTTTACGTTAGAGTAAGGTATAGTGTATAGTGTTTAGTGTATAGTGTTTAGGCATCATGGAAGTACTCAGTAATTGTATTGCAAGAATCATTGCACTAATACCTGTAAAGGGTATTTCATCAGCATATTGGAGATGAAATTGAAGTAAAGTTTAAGAAACTACTGTATTTTCATTTCTTTTATTACTGTATTTCCTACTGAATTATTGAATTACTGTATTTCCTACTGTATTTTCTAATTTATTTATTTTCTGCAGGTAAAGGTGCATAAACTCTTTAACAAATTCCACGTGGAAAGTCTTACACCTGCATCTTTATCTTTGATGCATTCACCTCCAGATGCCAGAAATATGAGTGAAATAAATATGAGTTCTATGGAGATAAATACATTCCGGATTCGACTAAGATGAAGTCTGGCTGTAATACTCAGATAGAGAAGAGGAATCTGCTATTATCTCCTCAAAGTTTTACGTGCAATAAGAAGCACATTACTATTATTCCATCTTCTGGATACTGTGAGGAAAACATGCATTGTCTAATTTTTTCTTTTTACCAACACAGTGAAAAGCCATGTTGCGAGCAATTTTTCTTTTTTTTTTTTTTTCTTTCATAAAATACCAACATCAGTATGAGTTAATACATTAATGCAACAAGTGAAGAAATTTATAAGGATGTTAACCTCCCAACAGATTAAATCTCAGGTTAAATGCTAATTATGTTTCTGGTGTTTTAATTTTCATAAGAAGGGGATTGGGTTTTAAACTGCTTTCTTTGCAGATTGCTGATAAATTTATGTACAAATAATTCAGTACAGGAAGCCCTGATTCAGCTTTGGAACCACTAGCTGATTTCCAAAAACTTGCAATCATTTATATAAATGACAGTAATCTCAAATTATTCCACAATTAATTTCAATTTACTCTGTGAAAAAGGGGATCTTTAATTGTGGTAAAATGAAAGCCTGCAGTACTTGTGACAAGTGGTGGTAGATCTTAATACTTCTGCCATTCACCTGAATTATGTAAATAGAAAACATAAACCTACAAAATAATTTTGCAATGGAAACATTTAATAAAACTCCCATTTTGTTACTTGACACACTGGGATACGTGCAATTATTCCATTATACATGATGAGAAATCTCCATACTTATCATGAATACAAGATTTTTTATAAAACTCATTTAGATATCGATGTTCTCTGAAGTGAGTTTTCTATTTCAAGATTACCATATCAAGATAAATGTGCCTTATTTTTTGATATGTCTTGTTACAATTTTGGTGTCTATGTTAATGTTTTTTGGGGAAAGGTAGTTTATATAATACTTAAACTGTGTATCTCCTGTTTGACAATGCTGGCCACACTCTGATCTATGTCCTCCTGCGCCAAGTTTATACTATCTTATTCTGAGCATTTTGACTATTTGAATGTATTAAAATGATGTCATGATACAAAGCAGACAAAAAAATTACTGTAAAAATCTAAATTCAGCTGCTTTCAAGGAAATTGCAACTCGATGCAGAAAGTTCATAGTGAGCAAGACATAGTTTGCAAACCCATCAAAACACGTGCTTGCCTGTCACAGATTCTGTGACCTGTGCATTCAGAATCATGTGCCTATATTTTAAGCATAATAATTTGTAACCTCAGTTACATTACCAGTGTTCACATATTCATGTTACTGAAGAATGGAGTCTTACTTTTGGCTTTATTTTCACACACTAACTGATTCATATTTAGTGCCGAAGCCATTCAAGTGTGAAAAATACTCCCTAACTAGAGCTACTGTTTACAGTTAACACACATAAACATACACTTGAGTATTATCCCCTTTACTAGCCTTCACATATCTTCATCTTTCTTCCATCTCTTGTTTACCCTTCCAAACATCATCATTTATCTTCAATATTATTGCATGGAAAGTCATTGTAACTGGTAAAAAAAAGTGTGCTATTTTCTAACTCTAATATTACCTACTGTATTTAAATTCATCATTATTGTTCCATGGTGTATCAAATTATATCTTGTAGCTACAGGCTATCTTAAAAGAAAATTCAAGTGAAACTTTAATTCTTTGCATTGTCATGGGTTGGATTTCCATCAGGATTGTGTAGATTTGCCCTGTTTGATTCAATCTCTACTGTATATTCTGTGGTTAGTGGAAAACTTAGCAGAATCTGGTGCAAGTTATGTCAAAAATATAAGAACCACTAACCACAGATGAAAGAATCAGTTCCAAGAAATTGATGTTTTCATGCAATAAACATGTACTGTAAGTTTTCTTAGCTATAGTAATTGAAAATACTTTTGTTGTTGGAAGTCAAAGCTCGGTAGACTTGCCAGCAGAAGGTTCCCATAATGTTTATTTTACTGCATCTTTAGAATTAAAATGCTTCTGAGACTTTTCTGTGTTCTGTGCAAGAGAGCTTTCAATATCTTTCGTGTTTTGTGAAGCAGAAAGGTAAAATCTCGATGCAATAAGGTTTTAAAGTATTTTACCATTGGAATTGCTTCCAAAAGATCAGATAGCATTGTACTGTTTATCATCAGCTGTACAATCATGATGCCTGCATCTCTCTTAACCAGGAGATTTAATCACTGTTCTCTCTAACTTTGCATTGTTTTTGCTTAGCAACAGAACAGCTTTCAATTTGAAATGAGACATTCCTGAAATCTGTAACTAAGTCAAAACTCCGAAGTCTGAAAATAAATTTTAGTTTAATTGGTTCTGAATGTGACTATTGATTTTTTTTTTCTCTCAGCAGTTCACGGTATCACCTTAGATTAAGTTTTTTGTTATGAAATCCCAGTGAAATTTTTTTTCCCTGCACTTTCACCATTCAACTTGGTTATATTCTTGTATTTTCTGGTTTGGTTTTTTTTAGCTACTGGTTTTAAAACTACTGGTTAAGAAAACAAAACATCCTTTCTTTCAGCTAGGATGGCTTTAAAGACAATGCTGTATAAAAATTTTAAAAAGATTTAAACCTTGTAATTAATTTCCATACTAGTTATACCTGTACTGATTTATTTTTTTTATGTTCCTCTTAAATGTCTTTGTTTTTACTCACTCATATTGCCTGAAACAAACTGATTTAAATTGAAGGTTTTTGATATTTTCTCTTTGAAGGTTTTATATCTTATGGGGATATGTAAAATAGGATCTCTAATAAAAGATGATGTTATTGTGAGATGTGTTCAGTGTTGTTAATGCCTTAGCAGTAACTAGTTCAAAAGTGAAAAGTTATCATTGTTTACTGTAAAACGATTCATATATCAATAGCATTTGAGAATTAGGATCACATGTAGTGAGATGCACTGATGATGAAAGATGCCAAGAGTATACACATACCATATAGGTCCCCAAGATTTTAACACTTGTTTCTGGATAAAGAATAGAAGTATAAAATGTCTGTGTGCACTGGCAGTGCTGGCTTTAGGTCCAATCTGAAGTACCACATCACCTTATAAGACTGTCCTGCTCTGAAATCAGTTGGTATCATCATGACCATTTGTATTGAATGTACAAGTAAAATCTTCCTGAAATATACTTTACTGTATTTCAAGTATACATGGGTACACAATATTTTTGAATAGCAGATTCCACATTTACCTGTGCACATCTGTAGTGATACAGACGCTGGATCTGGAAGTCTTTCAAATGCAGATTTTTGTGGTAGTATTTATGGTACATGTTACATCACTAGGTTTATTCTGCAAGAATTCCCTTGTAGTAGCAATAATGTGTTACCTACATTTGCATCCTTCCTTTATATAAATTATTTAACTATGCTGAGGGTAATGAGAGAACAGTTAGAAGTATTTCCATAGTGACTGTACACTTGTACTCTTTGAACTGCAGAAGCAAGAACGCATTTCAGAGCTTCAGCTCCTTCACATAAGCAAATCTTTCTGCTGTATGGTGCCTACTAAAGGAACGCCTTTCAAATGACACAGTCTGTGAACTCATGTTATGTGTATCACTAGACTGGAGACATTTGTTTTATCCCAACAGTACCTGTCCTGCTTATTAGCACCATTCCATGTGTGCCACACACATCCATCAAGCAGGAAAGCTCATACCTCAATTACTGGAACCTGGCATTTTCTTCTAAGATACCAAAAGTTTTTCAAAACAAAGACAACTGGAAATTTTTTAGGAAAAACAGAAAGATGATCTGTAAGCAGAACTTGGCTCTGTAAGCACAAAATTGAGAAGCAACCATAAAACAATCAATATAGTCACATTAAGAGAGAATCAGTAATCTGATTTTACAGGAATAGACAGTTCTCCAGAAGATTGAGGGTTTATATCTGTATGCATATCTGGGATTACTCCCAGTGCAAAACCTTAATGTTGAACCTCATTAAGTTCACACAGGCCCACATTTCAAGTTTGTCAAGGTCCCTCTGGATGGTATCCTTTCCCTCTAACATGTCAACTACACTACTCAGCTTGGTGTCTTGGCAGACTTGCTGAGGGTGCAGTCAAGCCCATCATCAATGCAGTTGATGAAGATGTGGAAGAGTACTGGTCCCAAAACAGGCCCTTTTGGGACACCACCCATCACCAGCCTCCACTTGAACATAGTGCCATTCACCACAACCCTCTGCCTACAGCCCTTCAACCAGTTTCTCATCCACCAAATAGTCTACCCCTCAAATCCATGCATCTCCAATTTAGAGATAAGGATGTGGTGGGGAACCACGTCAAAGGCCTTGCACAATTCCAGGTTGATGACTAGAGAGAATGCCTTCAAGTTGCACTAGAGGAGATTCAGGTTGGACATTAAGGAAATATTCTCTTAAAGAGTGGTCAGGCACTGCGTGGGCTGCCCAGGCAGATAGTGGAGTCACAAACCCTGGAGGTGTTCAAGGAATGTTTGAACGTTGTGTTGAGTGGCATGATTTAGTGAGAATTAGTGGTGATAGATGGATGGTTGGACTGGATGATCTTGTAGGTGGTCTTCTCTAACCTTGGTGATTCTATGATTCTATGATCTTTCCTACAGGATACAGGTTTGGATACACAGAATTCTTAAAAAGCCGTAGTCCACACTACTAGAAAAGCTAAAATCTCATTGGAAGAACTGAGCATTTGGATATTTTCTTTATACTTTTGTATCATTAGTACTACATTAATAGAATTATCCAGTTACCACAGTCATCTTTGGTCTAAGCTGTGGGACAAATAACTAGCAAATTTGAAATTCTGTTACGATTTTGAATTCAGCCCTTGTTAAAATATTACTCTTCAGGAAACAACAATCAATCTGACACAGAAAAGATTTGATTTGCTTTGAAAGGAATTTTTTTCCCATGTTCTAATAATTAGAAGAAATACAATTATTTCTATTTGTACTAATGGGAAATGTATATAGGAAAGCAGGCCAGCACTCAAGACATTTTAAGGCAGGGAAATAATTATGTAAATTTATTGTACTGGCAAATCAATAGGCAAATATTCATATTAGAAGTACAGTTCTCCTTTGAATCCATGATAAATCAACTGATTCCAGGTCAGAGAGAAGATGCTTAGATCTCAGAATTTAAGTATTCCATCTGAGACAGAAAAAGTCATTGATGCACGGCTCTATTGTTGACTTCAATAGGAGGAAGATTTTGAGATTATATCATTACTTTAAACTGTTGAACTTTCTGCTGTTCTCAAAGCTTCAGTCATGGCAGAAAAAAATATATCAAGGATAAAAAAAATCTGACAGAGGAAAACAATTGCAGAAAATGGGACTGGGTAACCATGTACCCAAGATCATCTCACAGAACTTTCTATTAATGTATCTGAGATTCGTCCTTGTGACTATGAATAATGTAAGAAGTTAGAAGCTTAGCAACTAGAAACAAAGATAATTATGAATAAAAGCATATTATCATAGGAAACATGAAGTCTTCAGTAAGATTAGGTGACAAAGGCGACTGGCATGGTGACTTGTTGACTAAGACTAGAAAGATGAGTACAGCATCTGCTTGGACAAGAGTCAGTAAAAACCTGGTTGGCACGCTGCAGCATTTTCCATAGTTGAGCATCAGCAGGCAACTCTATGAAACTATTGTTTGAGAACTTGGAAAGCTCAAGTGGATTTCTATCCTTTGGACAGTGGAAAAATCCTGCCAATTCAAACTGTAGTCATCTTAGTTTAAGTAGACAAAACGTGAGGGTAACTTTGCACAATACAATGGAGAAACCCTGTACAAAAAAAGAAAAAAAGAAAAAGAATTTGTTTATCCACTCTGAAAAGAAGTCCTGTATGAAAAAGGTAGAGATTCTCCTACTGTTTTGACCCATACAAAATAAATAACATATGACTTGAACATGGATCTCAAGAATTTACCCAGATTTCTTCATTAAATGTTGTTTAAGGAGATAGGAGAAACACTACCACAATATTTAATCTTGAGGTTCTAGCTGAGGAAATGTTCTAAAGCCATTGTGCCTATGAATTAAAACAAACAAAAAAAAAATACAGAATAAGAAGTTTTTGGAATAACACGACATTCTTCAGGTTGACTTTGAAAGATGGCTTGCTCTAACGGATGAAAGCAGAAATAGGAATGAAATTATTCTAAGCATCAGTTGTGAATAGAAGCAACCATTTTTAATTACTTCTACAGTCATGAAAAGACTAATTGCAGTGAAGATTTTTGATGAGCATAGGATTTTATTTTAAATATGTGATTCAGAATTACAATTATATTTAAAAAAGGCAATGGCACATACGTCTTGCACATGACATTTTTACACAAATTTACTGTTCGTTCTTCATTTAGCCTCCATCCAGCATTTGAGTGTTTCTTCGTGATTAAAATATTATGTTTCTTACTACTACCCTATTTATTTGTTCCAAGTCTTTAGGAATCCTGGGAATTAGAAATGAGACCTTGGATATGTCTCTCTATCTTAAAGGAAACTAGTGCACAAAGCAGAGGTTGGGTTGAAATTAGATGAATTTGTGCAGTTTGTCCTGAAGTAAAAAATGAAAAGCATTCAGTAATTTCATATAGAAGGAAAAACCATGATAGTGATCATACAGACCACTGTGGAAAGAAAGCTTTTCATCAGCAGATACTGATTTCTTTCCTTGTTCTCTGCATTCAGTCTACAGGGAGAATAAATAGGTCTTCTGCAGAGTGAGTCAGAGAAATATCTACTCTAGATGCACTGGAACATTCACTGCTTGTAAGTCTTACACATATATACACAACTACCAGTGCTCATAGATTAGTCTTCTGGGGCTGAATTATACTGGAATATCATCTTACATCAGTAGATCTGATAGCTTGGACTGAGAGGTCTCATAGCCAAAAGAATATCTATTCAAAGGGAGAAATAAATAAGTAAGAGAAAAATAAAAGGATGTAAAGCCAAAAGGCAATATCAGTTGGTTTTTGCGACTGATACAACAGTTTTGTTGAACACTGTAAGGTCAATGCTACAACATAGGGTATCCCTCTATTCCTGCTGTCACTCAAGGCTGAGCTGTGGTTAGAAGCTGCTGGAATCACTTATTCTTTGTCCACGATCAGTTTCCTTCTTGCAGTTGAACAGAATCACAATTTTTCATTTAGTACTTGATTTTGTGAAAACATGGGAACATTTTGCTGATCATCACACAAAATAGTAAGCCATGTGGCTACCACCTGCATAATGCTAGAGCTTTGTTTTGCACTGAAACACCAGGCTTCACTTGTAGGATAAGCATGATGTCTGGCAGTGTAAGAGGAATGCTCATGGGAGAATCAATTACTGAAAAGATAGTAAGTCATGATGAAGATTCATACTGCTGTTTGTGAGTTAATTTTCCTCCAGGAGAGAAGTACAACACATTTGCTCACATACATGTTTTCCCAGGTGAGGAGGTAGGCACTGCCATATGCTGAGAAGATGTGACAAACGAGCCAGGTCCCCACACTTGGGTAATAGTGGCTATCCAGCAGCTGTGCCAGGCTGGCAGGTGCCGCTCAGCTCAAGAAAGTAGATAGCTGGTCTCCCCAACGACTTGCTGAGATCATTTCTTATCAGGCGATAGCTACACTTTGCAGTTAGAATCGAAGTCTAGTTAGACTGTGTCAAGTTAAAGTGGGAAAAAGGATAATTTGATTTAAACCCAAACAGAACTGTTTATAGCTCCTATCAGCAAAGAAACACGACTTAAAATCACACTTTTTAAATCAATACTTTCAGACTCTCTCATACTCTCAATACCGAATATTTAATGTGTTAAGTATTCACTGCACAATATTTTGAATGTTTAACTTATTCTGTAAAAATTAGTGTGTTATAGTATAGGATCAGTAGATCTGTGCTCTCCCAGAAAACTTTTCAAATGTATGTAACTCCTTTTTGAAGCAAAAGGAGAAGACATACCCACACCCACCCATCCTACCAACCAAACAAACAAAATTATAGAAGTCCACATTTAAAATCTGTATGTACCTATTACTTCGTTTAACAGTGCAATTGCAGCCATTTTTTCCAGTGTATGTTCTTTATTACTATAGTGTTCAGCTACTTTTCTTGTTTGTAATTTTAATTTTAGGAAATTTATTTCATTAGTAGATACTATAAGGAATACATGTCTTTTTCTTTCTTGAATATAAAATGTTGTTTAGATATTTTTAAATGAAAATATTTGTAATTTCTGCTTTTACGTCATACTTATTAACTGTTCTACCTTTCTGAGTATTATAAAATCTTTAATTAATACACAAATCTGTTTCTCTTGGTCTTTCCTTTGCAACTTATATAAATTAGAGTATCACTTAGAGATTCAGTCTTTAACCAGGAATATTGCACTTCCAATTTATAAATAGATTGTTTTCACCAATCTACTAGAATTTAGGCAAGAGAAGTATTCACACTGGATTCTTGTTGCCATGACAATAGCTTTGGTCTCTTTTTAACTTAGAAGAGCTCTCTTCCCTTCCCCAAGTCTGATGCTCAGCTTGCTCTTCCTTCTCCAATTCTCACATGAAGAAACTTAAGGTTAATGAAAGACTATTAACAAGATAAGAAAACATGTTTCATTGTAAATATGCCTTAAAATACAATTGAAGTGTTCTGAATGCAACCTCCTTAAAATGAAGGTCTACACTTGGCTAAGCTTGCCTGTCTATACATCTCTGCTTTCAGAAAAAGGAGCAATGTAGTTCATTGAAGGACATCATGATTTTGGTACAATTTTCACTGTAATTTAAGATGTGATGAGTTCTGTGTCTGAACCCAGCTGCATAAACTAAAATCTCACATTTCTGAAGATCTACTGAAGCTTTGACACCTCAGGCAACAGGGACATTTGCTCACATTCTCCATCATTCAGTATTTAAACATTTCCTGTTAAAAATCAGACAGCTGGTGAAGTGTTATCGTCACCTTCACCTGAAAGACCATGGCTCCAGCCACTTCCCTCCTCATTACTCCAAAACAAATGCAATTCCGAGCTTAGAAAAAAATGTTATAACATTTTTGCTTCGAGGACTTAGGAGTTTTTACCCATGTTCTCTATCTCATAGCACATGATGTACCATTCACAGACAAAAATCTCCGAGTTTTCTCTATAGTACCATTCTGTGCACGTAGCACTGTTTCAGTTCTTTCAGGAGAACATGGCAATAGTTGCCCTAGTGCAGACCATATGCACACTTTGTTCTTTATCAGTTATTTTTCTAGTAGTTGCACGCCTGTTCTTCCAATAATTCATTACCTCTTGCAACATTTTCCTGAGAATATTGTAGAAAGTAAACCATCTATCTCAAAAAACCCCACCTAACTTACATATAAAAGGTCCTAGAAAGTGTCTGAAAAACTAAGAATAATAATCAGTGCCTGCAGCTAACTGAAGTGAAAGTTGTTAGATTCACAGAGGTACAGACAGGTTATATTCTACAGAGGCAACAGTATTAACCTTCTGTTCACATCCAATATAAATTGCATTTGTAGATGAATCTGGCTGCCAAGCCACTTTAATATTGATATATCTGACTTCCTATGTTCACAGATATAGATAAAAGCTATAGTTTGCAATAGCAGAGCCAGAGAGGGTCTGTGCATATGTGGTCATAGCCACTCACATCGTTAGAAGTCAGTAGCAGATCAAAGAAAATTGGAGGATTTGCACATCCAGTGTGCTGCAAACATCTTTGGCACTTGCTTTATTGGAAAAACGGCATTCCTCATTGCATTTTCCTTTCCAAATTTAGATCTGATGGAACTTTCGGTACTGTTCTGTTTCAGAATGCTCTTGGATCCTGCTAAGCTTAGCTCACATTTGTCCATTCTCTCAAGATGTCAGAACCCTCTATTTCTGCAGTTTAAAACCACTATGCTGACTTTGGCAGCTGTGCTGAAGACTGCACTGGGTATTCGGCCATTATGCAAGTGGCCCAGAGAGAACCTGTTTGTTTGCATTTTCTTCCACTGTGTGTTTTCCCTTAGAAGCCCCAGCTCACTCTATAGCACGGTCAGTTTTCTTTTCACATCAGATAGTAATGAGTACAAATCATAAACATTCAGCTATTTCAACCAATCTTTTTCATCTTTGTTATCTGCAACTGCAGATTGACAGGACTATCTGAATTGGTTTGAAGTATATCTGCTGTCTTGAATTTGTTCTCCAAATGCTTGCTGGAGTTTCAAGGTACTCAGACTTGGTCATGTCACTGTTAAGTTAAATGCTTAAATTTAAAGGCTATGGGGGGAAGAAAGCTTTTAACCCCATGCAATTCAATTAAGTCCTGTCAAAAAAATTATTCTCTTTTCCTGTTCTACTATTCTAATGTATCCTTTTCAGTGATTTTAATTCTGCTAAATTATTTTATGAGTATTGAAGGAAAACAGAAAAGTGTTGTATGGCTATTTGAAGGAATACTCTCTAGCATAGAATGCTTCTGACTAGTCACATTGTTTTATATTGAATTAGTATATGTCTCGGAATTCACAGTGCAGCCATTTTAGATACAATCAATTATAGTTATCAAACAAACATTTTAATATGAATGTTAATTTGTAGTAAGATACACAAGATATGCCATCCTTAGAAGTAATTAGATTCTCAGTGAGTTTGTTTTAATTCAGCTGCTATTGTTCGGAGTAGGGACATTAGGCTGTGAATTTTAAGAAAGACTCCTCCCTAACACACATCAAAAAATACACTGCCCCTCTGTGAATACATAAAGCTCTTCCAGAACTCTAAAGGACTTGAGAAGTCCTGATTCTTTTGGAGACTCAATTTACTCTCCCATTTTACCAAAAGCTACACTTTTTAAAAGCAGAATAGCTTATGATTCTCCACAAAAAAAACAAACAAACAACAACAACAACAAAAAACTGATACCAATTACTTATTGTATTGTTTGAATTTTTGACTTTTTCTTATTAACTTTATAAATAACATTCATTAATACTAAGCTGATGAATATTGAATCTTTAATTTTGTATTGTATTGTATTGTATTGTATTTGTATTGTAACTGGTGCAAGTCAGAATATTGCCTGTTGTAGACATCTTCTCTGTAGCTGGGAATACACAGAGGGTAGCTTTAGAGTAGCAGGAGGGGGAGGATAATATGAATGAATGAGTATATGCAGCTTAATTATGGGAACCATCTTGACTCAAATGGCTAAGTTTAAGATCTAAATTTGAAAATTTTATTTCATCTAGATGAATATTCATAGGAGATACTTGTCTCATGACTATTTCCCAGGAACTTAAGGTTTAAAATATATAGAATTTTTAAAGTATGTATACACACCTGGGTACCTTCACTTCACTTTTTCCTTGTAGCTGTTGAAAGTGATGAAATATGAGAAGTGATGCCAGCTAGAAATAGCGCCCTGCTGTATGACAGTCAGAAAAGCTGGCTTTTTTCAGTACTGAGATATTAAAAATTCTGATGTATGATAATTTGTGCTGGCTAGCAGGATGGTAGTGGAGGAGCATAGTTAAGTAGGATATACTTTAGAAAATTAATGTAGGCTGAAGTAAAAATCTATCCAAGTGTTCTACATGTTCTCCTCTTACCATGAAACTTTGTTGTTTAGCATCTCAAGTATCTCTACTATTGTTTATATTTACTGTCTGTTTAGCTTGTAAATTGTGGTATGCTGTGATTAACATGTGCTTACAAACAATGCAATTAAGTTACCCAGTTCCAAAAGGATGTAGATTAGCTTACTAATGGTGTACACTGGTAATAGGATGTTAAGATTATAATGGGTAATTCTCAGTTGCCTGGAGATCACTCTCTATAAGGTTAGTGATTCCAGTTTCCCCCAAGGGTTAAAGTGGCATAATGTGACTTTTCTCTGGTGCTAAAGGGGTTTAATTTGTGAAATGCCTGGGGACCATCACTTATTTTTTTTGATCTGACTTGATAGGCTGCTTGAATTGCAGTGAAAGAAATCACTCATTAATTTATTTGAAGGTAGACGATGCCCTTCAGGTAGTGCTCTCTGATGTTTCTAGTAAATACATATGACCCAGAGTTCCCTGCATGTTTTTATCACCCAGAAGTGGACCGATATGTATCAGTCTGGTATCAGCTGCCTTAACTGCTGAATTGCTCTGTCAGACAGACTGCATAATTTAAAGGCTTCCTCTTGCTCTGAGAAACCCATCAGTTCTCAGATGCTTGGCTGAAACTCTCCATCAATGGTATTAAAACTGATACCACACTTGATTTGTTTAATTCAGGTTTTCCTAATTCTTAAATGTCATTTTTTTCTTATTTTGTTACCCACAGCTTTGTAATAGGACCCAGCAGCTTTCACAGTTAAGCTCATCAATGAGACCAGCATCTGAAGAACAAAATGTCTATTGTTCACCACTTGCAACATATTTCTGCGGAGCCTGAGCATAGTCCAAAACTCCCAGCAAATCACTTTTGGGAACAGCAGATAATGGCTGGTCTACCCAGGAGGTTTTGTGTATCTTCCACAATGTGACTACATCCAGAGATAAGAATTTCAAACTAGAAATAAATAAATTGGGAGGACAATTAAGAATAACAATTCTTTCTCTACGAAAATTACCAATGTATGCTCCCATAACCTACCAATCTGTCTTTCTCCCTCACAGTTGTGACTTCAGGTGCTTGGGCTGAGAGGAAGTGACAGCTACCCTGACCCTTTCATTTCCATATAAATTGAAGAACAGAAGGCTTAGACTGCTCAGGTATGAGCAAGGGCATATAAATCCTTGCTTAACTATGTTAGCACACTTGTATCCATGGTGCAAATGTAATAAATGGATATAAACACTGTTCATCATTAATTTTAACAGTGAAAACAAAGCATAAATAGAGATAAACTGAAATATACGCATTTCAATATTGAATATAAGCTTTTCTGAGTGTCATAAACATAAACGGAGACTGATACACACACATCCAATTCCCTAGGCAAGTGTAGCAGCTTCAGAAATTCTTGAAAGGTGTTTGTGCATTTGTCTCATCTGTTCTATAATCTACACCTTGTAACTTCTTCTTATTATTAAAAAGAAAAGGTAAAAGTGAAAGAAAAGAAAATAGGAAGAAAAAGAAAGAGAAAAGGAAGAAAATAAGAAAAAAGAAAAAGTATAAAGGAATAAAAAAAGAGAAAAAGTAGCAGTAGTCTTTCTGATTTTTATATTATCCACTCTGTACTTTCATAGAATTTTTTCATAACTGCTTTTTTATATCGGGTTGTGAAGAAGATATTTTGATTTTTTTTTCATTTTCCAGGCTCTGCGTCCCTGTTCTGATTGCCAATATACTAAGCCCATACATTCAAAGAAGAATATATGCCAGCACCAAGCTAGCCATATACATGGATTATTGGAGGACAGTTCTATTTTTCTTAGAATAATGGTTGGCCACTTCTAAATTAATCTTTAAAAAATATTAAATATGCAATAGTACTTATCTATGATAGATCTATAACCTAGCCAAATATATCTGCTAATTAAAAAAAATATTTGTAAGTATTTTAATTGCAATGAGTCTTAGGAAAAGATATGAATGGAAAGGGAAGGAAATACCTTATTTATTGCATGAAACATTCATTAATTTTCAATAGTCTTATTAGGTAGTTCATGTCAATATTTGCATGTCATGACCAGCAAGAGAGTACAAATCTATTGGTTGCTAATTTAATATACTGACTTTAGTGTATGCAAAATAAACAACTATATTTAATTGATCTCTTCTGATTTTAAACTGTTTTCTAATTTTCGTTTCAACTAGTTACTATGATATTAAAAAAAAATCTCTAAATTCTCTTAAGTTTCTATCCTTAAAGAAAGGAATTTTTTTTGTTAATTATACTTCTTATTCCAGGTCCTTTAGATCTCTTTCTCATTTGATAGTGATATGAATGTGATTTAACAGACATGCACTAACACAGAATGACAAATGTCTACTTAGAGATTTTTTCTCTAAGTAGATATTTCTCTAAGTAGATATTCTCTTTCGCTGATAATTAAGCATCTTCCCCTAAATGTACCTTCTCTATTGGCATGTAGACATTGTTAATCAGACACGTTTCTTTTTGGACTTGCATACATTTATTGATTTTTTTTCTATAGTTTGTACGCTTTCATATTCTTTTGGAACTACACAAACTATTCAGGATCAAATATTGTAATATAAACAGTAGAAACCAGACAACTAGACAGGGAGACAAATTTTGGTGAGGCAAAATGCATGTGAGAAATTGTGTATTGATACATACACAATCACAAGCTATAATTAGCAATTACTGAGGAAAGAGATCCAGGAGGAGCTGTACATTTATCTGAAAATGCTAGTTCTGGTGCACAGTACCAGGCAAGAGGAAGAAGAAAACACTGGGTTTTATTGCTTGATGGAGAGACAAAGACGAAACAGAAAATGCTGTTGTGATTTGAACAAATCAATAGTATGCTGCTATGTGAATATTGCTTGCAGTTTGTTATTTAATCTTTAAAAGGATATAGTGTAACTAGAAAAAATATAGGACAGCTAACATGAAAGATGGGACTGAATTCCAAGCAAGGAAAATAAGTTGTCCTCGAAATAGAATAGAAAATAATAAAATGGCAGAAATAAATACATTCATAAAGTTACGAATCCTGAAATGGCTGTGAACACAGTAGATAGGAAGTGACTTATTACATTTTTATGTAAGAAGTGTGTAGCTTAGCATGTTATTATTGGGTATAAGATTTAAAACAAAAACAGAAGTTTAATGACTAGTGGAAAAACCAATCTTAGAAGCAGAATGGCTTGGGTCAGAAGGGACCTTAGGGATATTCCTTAATGTTTCAATGCACTGTGAAGGGCAGAGTTGCCATTCACCAAGTCAGGTTGCCAAGGGTGATTCAACCTTGCCTTGTCCATAGCTTCTCCAGAAAACATGTTCCAGTGCCTCACCATGCTGAGCAAAGAACTCCTGCTTAATAGTGAACCTAAATCTCACTTTTTTCCTTTGAAAGAATTCCTCCTTGTCCTAGCACTATCAGATCACGTAAAAAGTTTTTCTCCATCGTTTTTAAAAGTCCTTTTAATTGAAGGCCATGATGAGGTCTCTACACAGTCTTCCTAGCTAAACAAGCCCAGCTCCCTCAACCTTTCTTCACAGTAGATGTATTTCAGCCCATTGACCTTCCTCATGGCCATCTTCTGGACTCACTTCAACAGCTCCACATCTTTTTCTGCTGAAGGCCCCAGACCTGGACTCAGTACCCTATATGAAGCCTTGAAAGAACAGCGTAAAAGGGAACAGTCACTTTCCTGCTGACCACACCTTTTTTTGATGCAGCCCAAGATACTGTTAGCTGCAAGAGCACACTGCTGGCTCATGTCTGGCTTTTTATCCACTAGAACCTGCAAGTCCTTCTCTGCAAGGCTGTTCTCAGTGTGTTCTTCTCCCAGTCTGTAGTCATATTTGGGACTGCCCAGACCCAAACACCTTGCCCTTGGCGTTATTGAACCCCATCAGTTTCTCATGGGCCTACTTCTCAAGCTTGCCTAGGTCCCCTCAGATGGCATCATTACATTTGCTGTGAGGCTGAAATATGTCAGAAGCACATGAAAGATACATAGTCTTGAAACATATCACTGAAGATGGACCAAACATTGCTCTTCACTTTTTTTTTATTCAGACTTCCATAAGAAGACAAAAACTTTTTTAGACTGAGCACAAAGCATGCTATCTGACTCAAAAACTGTTCCAAGAGAAATTTCAGCTGTATTTATTTATGTTGTGCTAAAATAAATGTCAACAGAAAGAAATCATAGAAGTTTCTGAGATTATACATTAATAAAATTCTTAAATAGAATATCTGGATAATTCATACTCTGTTTCCCCCCAAAACTTTATTTGATAGCTTAACTTGGATAACTTTTGTCAGCTGAGTTGTTTCAGTCTCTAGCATCCTCCACCATTCTTTGTCGTGGAACTAATGTCTTCTCCTAACCTGTCTGTCAGAAGTCTGGACGGTCATGTTTCTTTCCAGTCTGACATGACATATTTGTATGCTTCCATTCTCTGCCTCAGTGTCTGCCTGATATGTGACCGTGGATATCTGAGTCCTGAACTTTTGTTCATGCAATGAATGTCTGGTTATGTCAAAGTGTGTATACTGAGAGCCTCTCAGGAAAAAGGATGATGGGAAAGAAACTGCAGCTTCCCTGAAATATTCTCCAGCCTCCCCAAAAGAAACTGTTAAGTTTGTGCTCTGTTTCCTTTCCACATGTGAAGTGGCTTGGGAAGAAAAGTGGCAGAGAGTGGGCCAAAAGCCAAATAGCTTTGGCAGCAGCATCTTACCATGTAATGAAAAGAATTCCATATGGCCTTTTTTATGTTGTAGCTTGAATCGAGCCATGACCTGATAAAACAGGAATATTTGGCACTGTTATATTGCATTAGTATACTCATACTTGGTTTCCCAAGGCCGTTGATGAGAATATTTAAATAACATTACCTCTAAAACCAATACTTAATGAAGTTCCTAATTGCCTTTCTCCAGCCCAGTAGTTCCACTTTCATCACAGATCTGTGTTATCTCCCTTTCAGGCAGTTCCTTGTCCACTTGCAAAGTGCAAATATTAATTTCCAATGCATGTTAACACCATATGTATTCAAGCTGTTTCATTTCATCAATTATATATGCACAGATACCTATATTTATTTCTCTGTTTCCAAACAATGATAAAAGCCTTTTTGCCCTATGATAAGTCCTGTGATACTTGAGCTAAACGTAATATGATCCGGTAGTAATTGCTTAAAAAAATAGCATGGCAAGTAATATCAAAAGGAGAGATGCAAAAATTTAATGCTGCCATTATTCAACTGAGAGGATATTTACTTAATATACTTCATTATAGCTTATGAAATGATCTGCTTGCCATAATATAGTGGAGAATATGTATTGGGAATTCAAAAGCTCAACACTCAGACCATTTGAATAATTTTGTAGGTAAACTTAAGTAAATAGGATTGAATCTCTTCCATATTCCTGCTGGCACATGATGCTCTGCTGTGTCTTGAGGCACAAAACAAGGCTGGCACAGTGCTGATTCCATCCCCACTTGGAACAAGCCCATGGCATCTGTGCATACAAAAAAATATGGTGCAAAGGACTCAAGTGATTCTAGGAGGCTTGAAGGAACTTAGATAGTGCGCAACTGGGAAGAAAAATAAATAAATAAATAAATGAAATAAACAAAGGAAAAAAAAAACACAAGAAAAAACACATATTTTCCTTGCAAAATTAGTGTAAATCTGCATTTATGTTATTCCTGTGTTGCTATCTTAGCCGCTGTTATAGCTCTGCACAGGGGTCAGGACTCTACATATGTGTTCCAGGGCAGGATTCTCAGTTTATCTTATATGAGTTTGTAGAGAGGATTTGACAGTCTACGTAGTATTAGTTTCACCTTTATGCATTTATTTATCTTTTCAATTCCAGCTGACTTAATCTGAGTTTTGTGTTGGACAACCTATTTACAGAAGTGTTGTTCAAGATCAGTGAAAGGTGAATGCAAAATCTACAATTATATTCTGGATGAGATATGTCTCACCAGGGCTTTATAAAAAATCCCTTGTAAAAACATAAAACTTGGAAAGATTACTAATGTTCAACTTTATCATGAACCCCTAAAAGGCTTGGAGGTGAGGTTTAGGTTTGTTTTAATAATTAATGACATATGTATGATTTTACTTGGTTAAAATGTAATCATTGTAGGAAACAAACATATTACAGATCTCTAAATACTCTTTTTACAAGAGAAAAAATCCTTTGCTGTTGGTTTTTCTATCTCTTCTTGACAGCAGCTCAGACATGCCAACTTAAGACCTTTCAACCGAATATTTTGATATATTAAACACAGCACGTTGGAACAAAACTACTAGCACTACGAGGGAAAAATTATTTGTTGGTGGAGATATATATATTTCTTTATTTTCAAGTAAAAGGGTAGAGGTATGCATATTTATAATTGAAATTGACTTCGATGTGCTTCTGAGGAGAAGCAGAACAGCTGCCATACAGATTTTGAAAATATCACCATTTGACAAATGTGCAACATAAGCACCATGACTTCAACAAAATTAACTTTAAATTTTCCATCAGCAAGACAAGAACAAGTTTGAGATTAGTTATGCATTAAACTATCAATTCATGGAGACTAATTGAAGAAGGGAAGACCTTGAAATGAAAGTCATACTAAAAGGGGAACTGATTAGTCTCTATATTAATGTCTCAATTGAGTAGAACTCTCTTCTTTTGCCATTCAATTAATAAAATCTACATGTCCAAATCTTAAATTCATGGAATATTGAAAGGTTCTCTACTAGAAACTAAACACCAATAATATCTTTTTGCAGTACATAGAGATTAGCTTACAAGCAAAGCTGTGAAGCTTCTCATATTTTACTGCTAGTAACACAGTTTCTACTGAGAAGAGTATTGAAAGCTCAGGAATTCTTCTGTGCATAGAGGACATCTTTAAATTAGAATGCAAATAACAGGTAGTATTTAAACTCTAAGTTTTGTAGGAGGAATATATATGAAGCTTTTCAGGCTATATGAGTTATACCTTTTTACAGAAAGAATAATTGATTATGATTAAGGATTAGCTAAACTGCATTTCTTGTAGCGATTAGTAAAACGTTACACCAGATGCTCCGATTATTACATCGCTAATTTGTGTAACAAACTTTTTTATTTTTAAATTCCGTGTGTTAAATAATATTTTCTTCTTCGGCTTCAACAATATAAGCAGCTTAAGTACTGCTCCAATTCGTGCAAACCCCCATGCAGTTTTAAAATTAGAATGCCAACTCTTAAAATACGATTCTTTTGTGCAAGAAAGTAGAACATTTTACAAATCAGACACAGTGAAAAAGCTGTGGGGTTAACAGAAAGCCAAGGCATATCCAGAATGCTTCCAAAGACCTTCAGTTTTCTTCATGTGAATGAGTTTTTGTGGTCTGCTGAAGTCCCAGCTGAGATACCTCTGTGTTGCACCTAGCTGCACCAGCTCTGATAGGCGTAACACTGGTGGGAGTCATGGCATGAAGAAAATACCTTGTCCTTCTGTACCCATTTCAGCTTTTAAGGGTTCCTACCACGATGAGACTGGCTATGTCCATAACTGGGGGAACTCTGAGTGCCACATTTTTTCAGCCTGGCTTCAGACATGAAGCATAGCCTACAGAGGATAATGTGCTAGAAGCACTGAACAGCTACTGAATCCAACATGGCAGTGAATTTCAAAGGAGATAAGAATAAAAAGATGAAGGATCATTGACAAAGAAATGCATTTACAGAATGAAGAACAATGGAGGATTTTTATTTGCGATGTACTATGTACCCGAAAGGATCCAAAAGACAGAAAAATATCTGAACTTCATATATATGTAAAATATAATGAAATTGTATTTTATCAGAAAGAAATAATGTGAAGCTATAAAAATCAGTGACATAATTTAAGAACAAGGAGATGAACAGTACCCTAGAAAGAAGACTTGATCTTGATTAGGTCCAAAGCATCAAAAGAAATTTTGGAGAAGAAAGGAAAAGAATAAAAAACTGAAAACCTCAGTATGAGTTTTGACATAGCAATTTACTGAGCATCAGAAATAATTCACTCTAGAATGTCATTTATAGTATGTGGGCACCACTCCAAAACAACAGGAATAGTTGAAAAAATAGAAAAATATACAAAATACCACATGCAAATAAAACTAATTGTAATGATACAGGTCAGAATCAGAGAATACTAGAAACAGATTGAGAGGAGATGGAAGTCAGGACATTGATCAGCATTCACATGACTTTTACACGGAACAAAATTATATAATGAGAGTTTGTGAAAGCTTGAAAGATTCGCACAGAATTCACAAAGTCAATTTGACAACAGTCAAATTCCTTATAAAAACTGAAAGGAGGTATGTTATTAAATGATATTTAGTTGCACACTGACATACGAATGAGTGCCTTGCCAGAAGAAGTACTTAAATAAATAAATAAATAGATAGTCAGAGATCATGGGTATTACACAGGCAGTTTTATAAAAAAAATGTACCTAAGACGGAAATCACTCCCAAAACAAGAAAGCCTAAGAGTGACAGATAATACAGCCATTTCTATCAACAGTGGAAATATTTAACTACAGCAAAGATCCCTTAGAACAGTATTCATCGTAAGAAGTGAGCCTAATCTAGCTGAGCTGCGCAGTAATCTCAGGATTCTACCTTGGGCTGATGTCCTGTGGACATTAAATGAAAACCTGTATACTAGATAAAAGAAGCTGAAGGAGTTAAATGAGGAAGCAGCAGTGATCATGAACAGCTCCAGGAAGAACGATTTCATTTGTCTACAGAGACTCCAGAAGGGATATTAGCATAATCCTCTTTTAACCAGTGTGAAAACAGTTGCTCAAAAATGAAGACCATTGGTCTCTATGTGAGGCAAGAGGACAGAAATGTAATGCCATAAATGCCGAGAAGCTCTCTGAATACAAAAGGATTTAAGACTTTACAGAAGGCAAGTATTATCTGAAATGGAATAAAAATCTCAGATTGTTCTTGCCAGTAGGGGAATTGCAGTCTGTCACTCTTTTTCCTTCCCTGTTTCCCCCCCCTGAGAGAAAATGGGAAGGATTCTTTTTCCTAACTACAGGTTGACATGAATATTTAAAGCAACAAGAATAAAAACTCTCCCATTTGGGATCCACTTTAATTCCCCCAAATTCTTCCTAGTCCATGCCATTCTTTTGAATGTCCTAATTGAAAACATTAACTCTTGAGGGCAGTTGGAGCCCTCTTGGCTTTTAAGAGTGAAATAATGTGGAAAAATTAAAATTCAATAACAATTAACTTAATGAAAGTAAACCAAAACCAAAAGCATGAATTATCACTGATTAAGGTTCTGCTTTGCAGAGACCACAAGGAGAACATAATGACTTTTAGCATAGGCAGCTGAGGAAGGAAAAAGTAAGTTTCTGAACCATTTTGCTAGCGGGAGAAGGTATGTTTTGATATATGTAAGTGTAAGTTGACATAATACTAGAAAAGAGCTTCATAATATATTGTGGAAGAATTTAAGTAGAAGGATGAATAAAGACTTGAAAAGATCTAAGAATATTTTACTGTAGCCCTAAATTAGCAACACTGGAATGTTTGTACAGCACTATAACGAAAAAGGCCAGATATTTGAAAGAGCCCATTCTCTGTAGCAAAGATAACAGGACCTTATTTAGATTGTTTGAAAAACATATATTGTCTAGGGTATTATTTTCACTTATTTGAGAAAATAGTCCTATGACTGTGGTCATACCAGAAAATGGGAGAAAGTGCATCACAAGTCACTGGCATTCAAGTTAATCACAGCAGTCGTACAATAATAGAATCACAGAATATCATGAGTGGGAAGGGGCACACAAAGACTATAAAATCAAACAGCTGTATCTGTGTGGGACCACCTGAGAAATCAAACCATATTTCTGATAGATCCCAAACTCTCCTTGAACTCTGGCACTTGGGGCTGTGCCCACTGCCCTGGGCATTCCATTCCATGCCCAAGGCCCTCTGGTGCAGACCGTTACCCTGACCCCCAGCTGTCCCCACCCTGGCACAGCTCCATGCCATTCCTTCAGGCCCTGCCACTATCACACAGAGCAGAGCTCAGCGCTGCCCTCACATCATCTCACAGGGAGCCTGTGAGAGCTGCAGATGACATCAAGGCTCCCCTCAGCTCCTGTGCTCAGGGATGAACAGACCAAGGGACTTCAGCTGCTCCTCAAAGACCTTGACCTGCAGACTCTTCTCCACCTTCACAGCCCTCCTTTGAACACTCTGTAATAGCTTTATGTCCATTTCATACTGTGACACTCAAACCTGCACCCAGTGCAGGTGAGGCCACATATTGCATAGTGTAGTGGACACCCCCTCCCCTCAACTGCTGTCATTGCTGGGCCTGGTGCACCCCAGAGAATGATTGGCATTTTGGCTGCTAAGACACATTACTGCCTTATATTCAGCCAGAGCCAGATCCCCCAGATCCTTTTCCATGAAAAGGAATTATACTTTCATTCTACCCTCCTACTTCTCATCCCTCAGTCTGTGTGTATTTTCAGGGTTGTGCTGTGTAGAATCTTGTACTTATTAACCTTCATGTGGTTGGTGACTGCTGAACCCTCTATTTTTTCAGGATCTCTCTACAACACCTCTCTACCCTTGGAGGAATCAAATGTTCCTCCTGATTCACTGTTGTGCAAACTGTTTTTTTAAGCATTCTGTTGTAAACTTAGTTTACACTAAACTTTGTATCCAAATTATTGAAGAACTGTTCATAAAATCAAGCCCCTCAGAACCCCCGTGTCTGTCCGCCACTCTGATGTAACCCCATTTACTCTCTCCCTCAGAGCCTGTGTCATCAGCCAGTTGCTCACCCATTGTGTTATATCTTTCTTAAGCATTATGCTTGACAGAAGGTTACTGCAAGAGACATTACTGAAAACAGCTGAAATCTGAATAGATTGCATCAACTCTTTTCTCTTGGTCAACTAGATGGATAACCTCATCATAAAACAAATTGGGTTTGTTAGGGATAATGCATCATCCTCAGATTGCATTGTCTTTCAGTTTTCTGATGATACTTAGAATGATTTCCATCATTTTGCCAGGTATCAAAGTGAGATCAATAGGCCCATAATTAACAAGGACTTCTCTCCTGCCGTTTCTTGCACTTTCTTACTTTCTCTTGTCCTTTCTTGCCCAATGAGCCAGTTTCTCATCCAATACATGTTAAGATCCTGTCTGCATCATGATCTTGCTTCATTTCACTAATGCTTTGAAAATGAGAAATGTGTGAGAGCATTGTGTGTAATGTGAATGTGAATATAAAAAACATATTTCATCAGCTTATGTCATCAAGTTTTTTCAGAGATGCCCATAGGAATTGGATGATACCTAGCTAATGAATCTATTATCTATCATCATGTGTAATCAGGGCACAGAGACTTAATCCTTTTCAGGGTTAGGAACATGATTGACCTAATTAAATCAGGCACACAGTGTTCTTGGTTGTAAATGCACTAGACATGAATCTACTCAGAATTATGGTCACTGACACACTTTAGGATGTATGTCCACGCTAGGTTTAAACTAGGAGATTTTGGAAACAACATAGTCAAAAATTCACAGATTCCAGGGTGAAGAATGTGTCACACCTTGAGCAGGACACTGAAATTTCTGGTATGTTTGCACTGGCAGCAGTAATAACACAACACAACCAGGTAGATTAAGGCTAGAATGGACATGCCCCCATGTGTTTCTGTCACACCTTCAATTTCAGTGTAGATAAAGGATAAGTTGGTGGAAGTATAAAAGAATTAGATGAAAGTATCTAGTTTGAGACAAAGGAAATAGTAAGGAAAGTCTGTACAAACAAAAGCAATAGGATAATTGCAGTAAGAGACTGGGATCTAGGTGTAGGCAGGATCACAAAGTTTGGTGATTTAAAAGGAAGGGAAAGGCAGAAGAAAGTATTTTGAAGGGAAAAAGCTAGTGCAAACTTCAGAAAGACATAGTCAAACAAGGCTTTTACTGTGAGAGATTTTTTGTCTCTCAAAGTGGAATTGAAGGAAACAAGGGTAGCTAACCGCATGAGATCTTAGTAACAGGACTGTGATCAAGCTGTGTGATGTGAAAAACAGGCTGTGAACTTTCTTTGGACACAGTCTCTTCATTTAAAATCCTTTGTCTAGAAGCCTGTGGGTTTCCTCAAAATGAGATTTCTAGGATAAAAATTTCCAGCTTTTGACTTTACAAGAATTTATTCCTTTATTCTAACCCAAAAGACAAGATACGGTCCTGAGTTTTACTGATGCGTAATAATGAGTAAAAAAGAATAAAGTGCCTATCTCAGGCTTTTGCAATACTATTAATATGAAGAACTCATAGAGGAATACTATCAAAAGAAGGAAGGTCAAAGGTATAAAGCTTTCAGCAATCTTAAAAGAGTCCAAAATTATCATCCACTCCCTTCCCTTGTTGCTTGACATTTTGATGGTAAAAAAAGCTATATCTAGTTTCCAGGTGCATATTCTAGAAAGAAAAAAATATGATACACTGGTTTGATCAGAATAATGGTAAAGCTCCTGAAGAGCGCAGCTTCTTATTGAGGGTACACAATATTGTACAGAAAAATCCAGTGAAGTAAGAAGAAGCAATTGTGTGAATTAAAAGGAAAAGTGGGACACAGTATTTTGGTAATAATTACATTTATCAATACAGGACAAAGCATATTGAGGTAAAACCTTGCAGAGAGATCTGAATCGTATCTTACACCATCTTTCAAAAGCTAATGTATATATAAATTCCTTGTAGTTCTTTTTACATTTGAATGGATGTTAATCAGAAAAGCTTCAAAAAACAAAATTTCTATGAGTAGCTTAAATTCATCCATACTCATTACATGTTCAATTAGGTGAGACAAACTTTTCATCTTACGCCAAAAGCTTAATTTAATTTGCACAGGATAAGCAGTTAACCATATCTATTAAGCTCTGATTTTTTTGGAAATTACTTCAGTGCAGTGATGCAAAAAATACTAAATGATGGAAAGCTGCAGACAGACATTCAACATTGTTTATCCTAGATCTAAGGCTCCTTGAATTATTTGTGTAAAAAAATCAAAGCAGTATTAAATTCCATGCTACACAGCAGCTCATTGAAATAAAATGGCATTAGTATCAGGGCAAAATAGCCTCCATTTTGTGCTGCAGGAAAGTAACTTTCTGCTTTATGGTGTTACAGAAAAAAATGTGAGTGCATAGGTGCCTGACAGAGGACTTTTTCCAATAGCTGACACTGAAAGATTAGCAAATAATTTATTTTCAAAGGAGCACATACTATCTCTCTGGAAGCAAAGGGAGAGCATTTTTTATTTTTTATTTTTTGAAAAGAAGAGTTTTATAATATCAGCTAGGGTAAGTAAAAAGACAGATGAATTAATCTAAATTTTGCTAAAAAGCAAGCCTTATAAAAATAAAGCAGGCAACATTTCTAGTCTGTTTTGTTGTTGTTGTTGTTGTTTGTTTGTTTGTTAATGTCATTGAAAACTAGAATCAAATGAGAAAATAAAAATAAAGTAGCTTCATGTACAAACAGAATATAGTGCCAACCTCTCTGAGACAAAAACTTCCGAGTAGCCATTTCTCATGTGATCTTAAAGCAATCCTAGTTGGACTGTATTTTTACAAACACTTGGAAAGTTTGACTGCTTTATTTTATGACCTTCTATAAAAGTACTGCATTAAACCAAGTTAGCACTAATAATTGTGGTTCAGTCAAAAACTATAGAACAAGAAGGGACAAATCAGTTTCAAACACTTGGTCACTGGAAAATTACTTTTTTGATACCAAATAACTTAGGCCACCCTCCAGAGTGTGTTGGCTGTACACTAGTTTGTCTCTATACTATGATCTGGGGAAGCACCATATATTTTCAGCTGTCTGTGAAAGAATCCTGCAATTGATCACAATCATTATTACTTTAAAACAGTTTTGGCAAATCGTATTTGAACAGTGTAATATATATGAGCTCAGAATCATACAGAATCATAGGATGTCTGGCATTGGAAGGAAACTTAAAGATTACTAATTCCAATCCCCCGTCATGGGCAGGGTTGACATCTACTGTATCGTGCTTCCCAGAGCTCCCTTCAACCTGGCCTTGAACACCTCTAGGGATGAGACAATCACAACCTCTCCTGGTAACCTTTTCCATTGTCTCACCACTTAACATCTAAACTAAATCTCTCCTCTTTTAGCTTAAAACCATTCCTCCTTGTCCTATTATGATCAAACCAGATAAGGAATTGGTCTGTTTATAAGCTTCCCACAAATACTGGAAGTCCACAATGAAGTTTCCCCAGATCCTTCTTTTCCCCAGACTGGACAAGCTCAGTTTCCTCAACCTTTCACCAGAGGTGCTCCAGCCCCTTGGTTACCTTCTTGTCCTTCCTCTGGACCTCCTACAACAACTCCACATCTTTCCTGAGCTGAGGGCCCATACCAGGACACAGTACTTTGTATGGGGCTGGATAATGGTGAAGTAGAGAGGAGCAATCACCTGTCTCACCTGGCTGGCTACCACTCAAATGATGCAGCCCAGAGTAAAGCTTGCTTTCTGGGCTGCAAGCTCATGCTTGTGGCTCATGTTCTACTTTTTGTCCAGCAGCACTCCCAAATCATTCTCTGTAGAACTGTTCTCAATGAGTTCTGTGTATTAGTGTGGATGTACATTAGCTGGTCTTTTGTCTGCTTTATGTGCACCATGGCATTTACAAGTCTAAAGTTGCCCCTTCTAAATCATCTGCTGCTCAGATGAGGATTTTCTTCCCTAGAAGTTTTTTTCTTTTTTTCTCCAATGAGTGCACATTGAGAACCAAGTCCTTACTATGACTGTATTTATCTACTTGCCCTAAACACTACTGTACTTGATGCCGTATAGGCAGTCACAAAACATTTGATCTCTTGCTGTTCCATTTCCTTACACCATTTGACAAGATATGTCTTGAACTGAGCTCCACGAGAGAAAGAGGGTAAGAAATAGCTGAAAAGTCTGAGAAGCTGATGCTCATTCTCAGAAAATGGCCTTTCAAGGTCTTCAGGTGTCTACAAGTTTTGGTAGCTCCTACATATGTAGAGTCCAGAGGTGTCTACATATTAGACTCATGCATACTAGATAACATAGATTTTCTTCAGATCTGCCTACATATAATTCAAGCACTCCCACTATCTTGTTATTGTCAAATACCCACATTTTTCTACTGAACACTTGTAAAATTGGTCTGAAGTAAGATTTACACAAAAAGCAGCACTCAGAGGAATCTTCGGTTCATAATTCATTAACTTTAGTGAGTGCAGTAAAGAGCAAAGTGCAATCTATCTTTGATTAAAACTGAGTTAGACATTACATACCTTAAGTGATAAAAGTGGTTTAAAACTCCTAATTCAGGAAGAAAGATCACTTGGTGATATCAGATGGCAGTAGGTTTTAAACAAAATTCTTCATGCTGTGTACACTGTAATAAGCCTGGGGAGATCCCTGACTCATGATATTGCTGTGGTTTTTTTTTTAAGACAGGATAACATTTAGGCCATTAATTACATTCGCAGTCATGGCTAACTTAAATATGCAGGGGTAATCAAGCTTCTTGCTTCAGGGTTTAAACAAATTACCATAAGGGACATTTGCATCTTGTGGGCGGCACTGCAAATTTGGAAAGTGCGTGTGAGGCTGTTTGTCTTCTCTTTCAGAGGTGGTATTGACCAGAAACAGGTTTATTTTGTGTGAGAAGGCTTTTCAGCATTGTGGCCTATCGTACTGATGAATAAATGAGTTAAAACTACTACCTGTAAGGACCGGGGTTTTTTTTTTTCTAATTTACAAAGAAAAAGAAGATGATAAACTGAACAAATCTAACCATCTAGTGCTACGTAAACCTGTTATCACAATTCAATTCATGATCTGTCAACACTATATCTCTTACGAATATGGAAATCAGCAACTTTCCATAGTGATCTGAAAGGAATTTTGTCAATGTGAAACAACTGTTTTCTCCTAAAAAGCTGAATGTTTGTACCCTTGACAGTAAAGTACTGCAGTTATGTATTTTAACATAAATCAAGCAAGGTACTTACAAGCTTTTTTGGTTTAAAAACCTGAACCATTGAATTATACTCTGATGTGGAATAAAATGCTTCAGAGTGGATGAACTCACTGGTGAGAACTGATGTGTTCTGTAAAGAGCCCGATTCTAGCAGGGGAATATGAGAAACCAGAAGTGGATTCTCTCTGCAAAATGATGAGGATGATAAGAAGGAAAACAACGACACTTCAGTTGTATCAAGAGGCCTTCTAGTATCTTGATCTTTTTCTGTGTTCTTTGATTTCTGAAATACCATTTTTTAAGGAAATTACTTCCTAGGAACTGAGCAGTATTAAACAATATACTCAAGTGTATCTTTTTTTCTTCTAGCAATACAATATTTCAAGGGTGATAATTAAAATTACATAGTAATCACAACTGGTGAGAATGGTCAAAGAGTTGAAAAACGAGACTGAAAACAGATGATCTGTCATTAAACTCTTTATCTTACTGTTCTCCAACACAAAACATTAATACTAAGGTTCATGAGTTTCAAGTCATGTATCTTTACGAGTATTTCGAGTTGCAAAATAGAACATGTTCTGAATGCCAAAATGTGGATATAATTATAAAATGTCTTTATAAAATTCAAAATGCATATTACATTTGTAATGAAATACCAAATTATATGCCCCTCTGAGATGAGAGAAGGACTCTGCTTCCACACAAAGTAGTAGAAATTAATATACAGACTGTTGCAAGTTAGGCAGTAGACAGTATTGTCATAATTAATATTCTCAAACAAGACACTTAGTAAGATTAGGATTTCTTCCTCTTTGAAAAGGAATTACTTAGTTTCTTTCTATTAACAGGCACTATATAGGGCCAAAACTTTTAATGCATTTATGATTTTTGATTGAGTTTTAATTCTAACTCTCTTGGCAATCTTACAAAGAAGTCCTAATAAACAGGCTAAAAAAGATCAACCAAGATGTGATTCTGCCCCTCTACTCTGCTCCCATTAAACCCCACCTGGATTTCTGCATACACCTCTGGAGACTCCAAAACAAGAAAGACATGAGTTGTTGGAGCTGGGACAGAAAAGGGACATAAGGATGCCCAGTGGGCTGGAGCACCTCTGTGAGGACAGGCTGAGGGAGCTGGGGCTTTTCATCCAGGAGAAAGGAATAGAAGGGAAGGCTCCAATGCAGCCTTATAGCAGCAGCCATCCAGTACCTGAAGATGGCCTACAGGAATGCTGGGGAGGGAATTCTTAGAAGTGCAGGTAGTGACAGGAAGTTAAACTGGAAGAGGGTAGATTTAGACTAGATATTAGAAAGAGATTCTTAACCCTGAGGGTGGTGAGACACTGAAACAGGCTGCCCAGTGAGGTTGTGGATGCCTCTTCTCTGGAAGTATTCAAGGTCAGACAGGCTGGACGGAGCTGTGGGCAACCTGGTCCAGAGGAAGGTGTCCCTGCCTGTAGAAGAGGGGTTGGTACTAGATGATTTTAGAGGTCCATTCCAGCCCAAGCCATTCTATCATTCTATGATCCTAAGAGTGACAGAGCTTCAGCCTGAGCTCCAGTCATAGGAGAATCAGTGGCAGACAGGACCTGTAGAGGTGGACTGCATGCCCACAGTCCATTCTGAACATGAACCTAGGAATGTTTATAAGAGAAACTGATTCTTGGTTAGATCTCAAAACATACATGTTAGAACTCTCCTAAAGTTGCAAGAAAAAGCAACACTAGCTTCTCATGAAGACTTATGTCTCTGCTAACAATATCAAAATAAGAATCTTGAACTAAATCATCAGAGCTGTGTTTGAAGCAGCAGTTTTATCAAGTAAATATTTGTCTCTGGACAGTCATTGGAAAAAGTGAGTTATATGTCTAAAAATGATGTACAGATGTAGCTGAACAGGAACATCTTCAAAAAATTGAGCTGGTTCTCAAGATTTTACTTCTGAAAAGGACAGAAAAAAATCTATTTTACTTATCTTTGGAAGAATACACTGCTTATTATGTAGAACCTGATTCTTCTTGATTAGAAGCATCCTGCACTTTCCAGATCATTTGCCACTTCCATGTTTTCCATTTGAATAATTTTCTTTGTTTGCACATCTAGAGACAGCATGAAATCTTCAAAGTTATTGGCATGCTTACTTTCTAATGTATTGAGTCTGGACAGTAGATTTAGACAACCTATATATATTTTAGACAATCTATATATATTATTATACAAGTAATTGAGAAGCAAAAGAAGAAAAAATGAAGCTTTTTTTTTTTGTTCATTTAGACTTTTCAAAAGAAATTCTTGCTTTCATTAGTTGCAATCATCTGCTTTGCCTTCCAGTGAATGACCCCACGTGCTATGGTGTGAAGTTTCCACAGCGTCTGTGGTAACTTGATACTCCTCCCCTGCCCTCATCTAAGGCTACATGAATGCATATTAAATAATCATTCTACCTCCACTATATACTCTGTAAGTGATTTTTAGTCTTTCTTAGGTTTATTTTAAAGCATGATGTTTGCATTTATGCAGTGCAAAATTTCTTCCAGATCTGGATTTTGAGGATGCAAAAGAAGTGTGTCACTTCAGGTTTTGAGGGGTATTTGTGAAGGAGAACTCAGAAGACTAATTTGTATTGTTGGGGATTCAGGGAATGACAATTACTGTAGCAAAATATCTGACTTGTATATTCAACCAGTGAATTCTAATTCAATTTCATTTGTACAATTTTTTTTCAGAATACGGTCTGAGCATAAGCTTCCAAGATTTTCAAGAAAGATTTGTATTTAAGTTAAGGAGTCATATTCCTTTTTCAGAATTTTTTGACCTTTTTTCCCCCTACCTGTTATGGGTAGTCTTCAGCACTCCTGTGCTTGTAAGAAATTGTAGTTGGCTGTTCCACATGCTGCAATCATATTGACATCCTGACACCATGTAAACAATGTAAATTGTTGTGGTAGTATAAAATAATTAAGACATGAAACAACACAAAATATGCTTTCTGTTAATTGAGCCCATTTTCTCCTGTTCTCCATTTTTACAGTCATGTTTAATTTACTATTTAACATGAGCCATGGTAATCAACTGACTAAACAATAAACATACTAAAAGTTAAGTGTGGTAATGTCACTATTTGGTTTTGAAGGCATTGGCACAATGATTCTCTTCTCAAAATGACATTTGCATAAAAATCAGATTTTATATCTTCAACTGTGTGTGCCTTTTGATTGTGTCTGTGAAGGACATCAGTACAAACCACAGGGCCCCAGGTGCTAGTTCTGTGTATGACAGACTGTCCACATCACACAGCACAGTGCTCATGAGCTTTGGCACAATGTTGAACTGAAGGGACTACACCAGTTGTTTTGAAAGATAGCTTACACTACATTTGCCTAGGGTTATTGCAGCCTGCTCCTTTCCATGATACACTCATACCCTTAGGTATACACAAACAAAACATTTTCTTTCCAATTTTCCTTTCTAAATATATCTGGGATAGCAAGAAACAAGGCTCAGAAAGTCCTCCAGTGTTGTGTCTGGACTATGATTTAATAATTTTTGCAATCCTGGTGAAATTTGAGATTCTTCATTTCAAACATTTATGTATCCATCTTTGTATTTCAGTATCCAACAAAAATAAATATTACCACCTGCACTCTCAGTTTCTGAAAATGTTTGCATTTACAAAGGGCTAGTGACCATCTAGTACTTGTAATAGTAGCTGCACTCATAAAGGACTTACACAGAAATAGTAGATACACGAGGTGTAGTTCTGTTCCATCATTTATAGGAAGTTACACTGATATTATTTAAGTCACATTTCATATGCATTTTGTTTTCAGTCAGTGCAGCAGCTCTCCGAAATATCCTACGTAATTTTGATCATGTCATTCAATGTTTAAATACTTCACCAGAAAGAATTACAGCTCATAAACCAGGTTGAAAGCTTTCATTTCTGTGTCAGACTGAACTCACTGATGTGAGTTAAAGCAAACTCTCTTGTTTTGTATGGCAATTACACAGGAACATAAAGAGTATACAGAATATGTATTGCAAAAGTGACCTATGTCTGTGGATAACACAGTTGTTTAATATGATGTTATCCCAGAGGTCCTTCTGAGGATGTTGCTTTGAAATTACAATTAAGTTGCAGAAATTACAATTGAGTTGCAGAAACCACCAATACACAGAATCACAGAACTATATGGGTTTTGAAGAGACCTCTGGAGACTGTTGAATCTATCCGCTTGATAAAGCAGATTTCCTAAGGTAGGTTACTCAGGAAAGTATCAAGGAGGTTTTTGTATATCTCCAGGGAAGGAGACTCCACAGTCTCTCTAGGCAGCCTGTAAACCTGTGCCCTGTAAACCTCCCAGTAAATAAGTCTGTCCTTGTGTCTGTATGGAACTTCCTATTTGTGCCCATTGCCCTTTGTTCTGTCACTGGGTACTGTTGAAAGAGCCTGGCCCCATCCTCTTGACTCCCACCCTTTTTTTAAGCACTGACAAGGTTCCCCCCATCTGCTTTCTCTTCCCTGGCTGAACAGTCCCATGCCTCTCAGCCTGATCCAGGTCATCTTTGTCACTTTTCACTGGATTCTCTCAACAAGTTCCCTGTCTTTCTTGAATGGGAGATCTCAGAATGGGACATAGTACTCCAGATGTGGCCTCACCAGGGCAGAGTTGTATCAGGTTGAAGAGTTAGTCATGTGACATCCCTTCCTCCCCTTGGGATAAGAAGGAAGAGAGAAAAACCTAAATGAAATAGGAGAAATTCGTTTATTAAAAAGAAATGTGGGATAATACAGAATAGTTAAGAGTAAAAAATCAAAATGAAACAAACAAACAAAAAAAACTTGAGGAGAGAGTCCACCCAAGTTTTTATCAGCAGTACTTCCACCACTTGCCTCCAGAAAAAGACCAAAGAGCTCTTCTTCCATCATCCAGAATTAGAAATCACGTAGAGACTTCTGGGAATTGCAGTACATCTCAGTGTATCTTCTCCTTTGAGACTCAGAACTCATGTGAGACTGCTAGTGATAAATAGGGAAAACAGCTCCGTGGTACATAGTGTCTCTGCACCCAGCAGCTTGTGGCATGATGTTATGATATGGAATATCTGTAAAACCAGAACAAGAGTCGACAGGGAGGATCACCTCCCATCCCCTACTGGCCACACTCTTTTTAATACACACCATGATGCCATTGGCATTCTTGGCTACACTGCTGGCTCATGGCCAGTGTGTTGTCCACCAGGACACCCATGTTTTTCTCCGTAGAGTTCCTCTACATCATGTCATCCCCTAATCTGTATAAATGTGTAAGATTATTTCTTCCCTGGTGTAAGACTCTACAGTTGCTCTTGTTGAACCTCGTAAGTATCCTCTCTGCTCAGCTCTCCAGCCTGCCCAAGTCCCAGTGAATGGCAGCACAGACTTCCACTGTGTTAGCCACTCCTCCCAGCTTTGTGTCATCAGCAAACTTAATGAAGGTGTGCTCCATACCTTTGTTGAGGTCATTGATAAAGATGTTGAACAAGACAAGACCTAATACTGACTCCTGGGGAGTACTACATATTACAGGCCTCTGATGACTCTGAACATCTAATCGCTACCCTTTGAGCTCTGCCACTCAGCCATTTCTCAGTCCACCCCACTGTTCACTCATCTATCCCAAACTTACTAAGCTTGATAACAAAGATATTATGGGAGACTCTGTCAAGAGACTTGGTGAAGTTAAGGTACTCAGCATCCTCTGCTCTCCCCTTGTCTACCCATGACATCATAGGAGGCTACCATGGTGGTCAAGAATGATTCCTTGGTCAATCCATGTTGGCAACTCCTGATAACCTTCTTCTCTTCCTCTTGCTTGGAGATTGCATACATAATAAGTTGTTCCGTCACCTTCCCGCGGATGGAGTTGAGGCTGACTGACCTGTAGTTGTCCTCCTTCTTGCCCTTTTTGAAGACTGGAGTGATGCTGGCTTTCCTCCAATCTTCAGTGACCTCTCTCATTTTCCAAAACTGATCTCAAGCTTGTAAAAAGCAGTGCTTGAATGTCAACCAACTCTCTCAGTCCTTCCCACTTTCCAGTGCTGAAGCACCCACGATGTGTTTTATGTATGTAATTCTGTTCTTATTTGGACTGTATTTTTAATAAAAAATAGAAAAAGGGGGCCTTTAAAATGAATTTTATTATCTTCAGTACCTATTCTGAACACCTCAAAACAAAATTATGAGCAATCTAAATATTAAACTGTATATAGGAAATGAGCTATTTAAATTTTAATGAGTATACCTGGCATGAATATTTCCTTATCTTCTCATATTCTTTTTCTTATTATTCATATTGCATACAATAAAATAAGGCTGGAGTAGCACATAGTAGGATGTTAAAAAAAAATCTTTTTTTTTTGTATTATGAGGAGTCTGACACAAAGTTCACTGAGAAGAATAAATTTTTCTACTGTTTTCAGTGGGTTTTGGAAGAATTCTTATGACAACATTATTTTTGTTTTTCTCATTGTTTGTACTTCATGTTGAATCAGATATGTACTAACATTACCTTCTTGAATGTTAGTACTGTATTTAAATGCAGAAAGGGCAATTGCTGATAATTTTAATGACTGTTTTTGAATCTCTCAAGATAATTCAAATAAATAGGCTTGTTTGATGATACCAGACATAAAAAGACAGAGTAAAAACATAGTAGTCCTGGTATAATTCTGGTTTCAGTAATTTGGCTTGTGCCCTTAAACATTTTCACTCAGCCTGTGATAAGCTCTTGTACCTCAGGCTATGGTTTCTCAACAGAAGATGAAGAAACCTGTGGATTCTGTTTGAAACAAAAATATTTTCTTATGATCAAAACAACGGAAGGTGCCTCCACACCAAGCAAGGAGTGCATCTCAAGGGCATTCTAGTAACATCTGTATTCTGTTTCTGAAATCTATTTTGATGACACTGACAATACTGCATGGTGTCTGCCCCTCTCACTGCTTAACAAGAAGCTGCAAAAGAGCACTTGAGTGCCTGGGAAGCCTGGAGTTTATACAGTGTACAACACTGTAAGCTTTCTGAGCCTGCAGCCCATTTCAGAGGTGCATATCCATCAGGGTTATTCTACTGACAGCCTTATAATGTAAGTACATGGAGTGATGGGTTGAAGCAGGTCTGTAACCACAGGTGACTGCACAGGCAGCCAGCCCATCAAGAAATGGCCTGCTGCGCACATACGGTTTCACAGGCTTGCTAAACATTGCCTTCATTAGAGAGCAAGGAGTGTGCATGCAATTCAGGTATCATTTTCTGGGAAGACAAAGGAGAAATACTCATTTAGCAAGCATGAAATATCACTGTGCCAGAAGAGAAAGGGTATGCAGTGGCTGCAGACCCTGTGCAGAATGAGCTGAAGAGCTGTATACAAAGGTGGGGCAGGTCTGGGTGGAAGCTTAGTGGTAGACCTTGGTAGAACAATGCTTGTGAAAGGGCATTTGTGTAAATGGGAGTGGGAGTAATAAGGGAGGGCAGAGAGTTCAAACAGTATTGTGGACATTTGTGACAGATAGAGAGAAAATAAGAGGAAGTCTACAGTATGGATATAGATCTCTGGGCATGAGCTACACTTATCCTCTCTTTGTCCCTGTGCGCAAGTTGGAGCACCAGTTTACACTGCAATTCACCAGTTTTAACTGCTGAAGTTGTTGGCTATCTCTTAGAAATAGGTATCTCTTTGATAAAGGAACCCAGGTGTTCTCCTTCACGAAAAGATGGTTCTACACATATTGTTGCAGAAGTTGTATCAGGGGTTCAGTTTGGTTGCAGTCAGTTAAATTAATGTTATCTTTCAAATCTGAATTAGGTAAATTTCAATTTGAAGTCTCTGGGTCTTTGAGAAAGCTTCAAAATTGTATGTATCTCCCCACTGAAGAGAGGAAATTGGGACATAAATTTTGTCCTGGATTAATAACCACATCTGATCAATATCTGCACAGTTATAGAAGGTTTTAAAGATACATTTCTAGAGGTTTTGCCTCAAGAAAATGCTGTAAAGCAGAATCTATTACAAAAGCAAAAAACTTCTGAAACTTGTGCTATAGATAATTTAGCTATATCCAGAGAAAATACAAAAGCTTTTGGAAGCAGAGACATTATCTTAGAGGGATCTGTGATGTCAAAAATTTAACATGGTATATTTGCCTCATGGCATCTGTTCTAACATGTCCACAAGTGAAACTGGCAGCCCAATTTTTCTCATTGAATTCAGGGAGAAAAGTAGTAGCCCATATATTTGTTAGTATGCAAAGGGCAGTTTTCAGGATAGTCCAAATAGTCTGTCCTTTCAATGTGCTGTCTTTTGACATCTTCCTGCAGAGTATCCTGGCAACAGTAGCACTTGTGACAAACAAAAGCCATTCAGACACTGCTGAATCCCATCTGAATTACAATGACTTTCCAATTCAGTATTTGTTGAAACAGTTGTTTAAATACGTGAAGCTCTAAAGTTGATAGAAGTTGATGGAAAACCGAAGTATAAATATGGTACCTAGGGTTTATGACATTGCATTAGGATGCTTTTTGGAACAAGTAGCAAAGCAATGTACATTTGTAATGGACTAAATAAATATAATTCTTCTAATGGCAGGCTAGTGTTCTTAATTCAGTTTTCTCAAGTAGACAGCCTTGTGTGTGAAGTAAAATGTGTAGAAAAGTCTTCCACAAAGCACAAAATTCAGTTTGTAAAATGAAATTCTTACTAGGTCAAAAAATGACTACTCTTCAAGAATGACATTTAAAGACAAACACTGCTCTCACTTTATTTATTAATATCTAGAGTGACAAAGGCATTCTGCTATCTGGCTTCTTTTACAAATGTTTTAAGAATGATCATATGTAGTATAATACAGAGGCAAAGAAAAAGAGACAAATGCTTTATACCGCTCAGTGTGCTAAAGATCTACAAGAGGTAAAAACGAGATACTTGGGATTTATGAAATGCATTTTCCAGTTTCATTTGTTTTTAATCCAACCCACTGACACCAATAAAAAGAGGAAAGATGAATTTCAGTTGGATAACTATGTCTCTAGAACAGAGAAGAATGATATTTGAGGAGTATATTTTACACAATCAGCGATAAAAAATCCTTGATTGACCTATTTTCTACATCCATGCTGAGTATACAATGACACATTAATGTAACAATATAATTCGTACCAAAAGGACCAGATATTACATGCATAATGCCAGGATGAGTTCTTTGTAGTGTGATCATTTTTCTATCAGTTTCCTACTATTATTTCTTTAACTTTTTCTTCCCTACTGATTAACATAACTCAAGGCTTCAGTGTGTTCCAGCTACACCCTGGAGTTGAATGGTGTAGCAGATTGATGCACATATCCTCCATTTAATACTGGATGAGCTGCACCAGACCCAAGTTACCTATAAGACAGTTTGCTCAGCTGAAATACACTGTGCTGGACAGGTGTTGTAGGAATACACTGGCAACCATTCAGGAGACTCCCAGAAAATGGCTGATTTGCTGCTTCGACATCCAGATTAGATGCAGCAAGCAAGCAAGAAGACTCTTAATGGCTATATTAATGGCTATACTACAGACACCTCTTTGAAGTCCCCGGAGTAAACGGTGTTGTTGGAAGTGAGTTTTTCATCCCTCTGCCCAAGGGACAGCAATGACTGATATCATTTTTTAGGCGAGAAAGAGAATTAGATGGCCACACTGAAAGGAATTTTCCTAGCTGCAATGTGTGTGGCTTATTCACTAACACAACAAATCCTTTGTGAATTCTATGCAAGCATCTTTAGTTTAAGTCTACTGTACATTCATTCTATTTAAAAAGATTGGTTTTGGTCTTACTTTAAAGTTGTGGTACTTATGCACGATTTGCATATGAATGACGTGAACGAATTAATTACTGAGAAACTAGATTAAGTTCTGCAGCTGTTCAGCCTGGGGACCTAGTTCAGAGCATGGCCAAAGTGTCTGAAATCCTTTCCTAATCAAGACAGTTTTAGGCTGCAGTCTAACAAAGCAAGTAGTATTAGAAATGACAAACTGAAAAAGAAATTAAAATGACTTGCTTATTGATATTGTCTGCAGAATAAAGAAAGGTTTTTCAGAGAGCTACTCTGCAGGTAAGTGATGATAGAAATATAAGAGTTGTCCCCACAGTTATCTGACATTGAGGGTGTTAAATTCTGCCTTGAGTGCAGCTGTGATACTCACAACAAGTATTCACAAGCAAGATGTCAAAGGAGCTTTACAAATTGCAGATCAATTACAGGATGTTTGTTATGGCACAGAACAAATGCAGAAAGAGGAGAAGAATATCTCCTTTCTTTTCATTTGACTTTTTATGCTGTATTCTCTCAGAGATGACCTTTCAGGTAAGCTCAAATATTCTGGAAAGTCTTTTTTTCTTTGTGGCTCAATGAGGGCAGACTATGTAAATACAGTGAGGACAACCTAAGTGATGCCTACTTCCTTAATACTGTCAAGCATGGTCCTGACTACCTGCTAATGTTTTTATTATGGTAGGGAACCTGAGGACATGACATTGCTGGCATTTCATGTTTATGCTTTCCTGCCACCAGTGTTCATTGTACTATTATGTTATTCGAACTATACTGGCAGAGGTTTTTGTACTCAACAATAAGAGGTATATGTTATGGTCTACCTAGTAACTTCAGAGGACAATTTATGGATTTGAATTTTAAATACAACTGACAGACTGAACAGTACAGATATTTCTGTTTCTAAAATGTCTTACCAAAGGAAAAACATGATAGTATGACAAAGCAAGAAATATAATTTATGAGTAGAGTCTTGGAGGACCAAAGCACCTTGTCATGAGTATGAAATCAACTGTCTAAACAGCATAAACTCTTCTTTATGAATTGGCAGCAAACTGAAGATCCAGATAAAGAATATCTGAGAGTACAAGCTGTATAAGACAGAACCGATGAGAAAAATAAAGACAGGAAATCCAGAGGAAAAATAAAATAATCATGACTCAGATTTTCTGTGATGGAGACCATAAAAGAAAACTGTAAAATTCCTGCGTCCTGAACATAGATGCTGTACCTCATGACTTCTTAATGCAAAGGCTTAGGGTCATCTAGGTTCAGTGATTTGAAAATTTTTTGCTCAGTGAAGCAAAGATGATACAGAAACATTGACCAGCAAGCTGCATCTGGATTACAAGCTACTGATTTACTGTGAGAGTAGCATAGCATAGCAATAGCATAGCATAGCATAGCATAGCATAGCATAGCATAGCATAGCATAGCATAGCATAGCATAGCATAGCATAGCATAGCATAGCATAGAATAGAATAGAATAGAATAGAATAGAATAGAATAGAATAGAATAGAATAGAATAGAATAGAATAGAATAGAATAGAATAGAATAGAATAGAATAGAATAGAATAGAATAGAATAGAATAGTTGGAAACAAGCTACAAAGACCATCTAGAACAACTGTCGGGTCACTTCAGGGCACTTAATGAAAACTTACAGAATATTGTTAGGGTATTTTCCAAATTCCTCCTGATAGCTGTCAGGTGTGGGGCATCAACCACCTCTGTAGGAAGCCTCATCCAGTGTTTGATTGCCCTCACAGTAAAGAAATTTTTCCTAATACCCAATCTGAACCTCTTGTGGTGCAGTCTTATTCTGTTCCCCTGTGTCCTGCCATTGGTTCCCAAGACCAGAGCCCAGCAGCTCCATCTCCTTCCCCTCTCCTGGGAGCTCCCTTTACAGGGCATGCTTCCCCCCCTCCTCCCTCCCAGCTTTTTTGCCATGTGCTTTGCCTTTCTCTGTATATTTTCAGGGACCTTAGCATCCTTTTTATATTGTGGAGCCCAGAACTATGTGCAGTGTTCAAATTGAGTCAGTACCAATACTAAATACTGTTGCAGAATCATCTCTTTTGACACACTGACTTTGCTGTATTTAATGTAGCCCAAAATACATTATGTTCTCTTGGTTGCCAGAGCGCGTTCCTGCACACATAATCATAAAATGGCTTGGGCTGGAAAGGATCTCAAGGTCACAGGCAGGGTTTTCAACTGCTAGATCAAGTACTAATTCAGATTGCCTAGGGCCCCAATCAATGTGGCCTTAAACTCCTCCAGGAATTGGGGATCCACAGCCTCTCTGGGCAATCTATTCCAGCACCTCACCACTCTCTCAGTAAAAACTTCCCCCAACATCTAATTAAGATCTTCCTTCTTTTGGTTTGGAACAATTAGTCCTTGTTCTCTGACTATCTACCCTTGTAACAAGCTGATTATCCTCATGTTTTTAAACTCCCTCTAAATATTGGAAGGTCACAATGAGGTCTCTCCACAACCTTCTCTTCTCCCAGCTGAGCAAGCCTAGTTCCTTCAATCTGTCTTCATAGAAGAGGTGCTCCAGCTCTTGGATCGTCTTCATGGCCCTCCTCTGGACACTCTCCAAAATCTCTACATCTCTTCTATGTTGGAGACCCCAGACTTGGATGCAGTACTCCATTTGGTTCATCACAAGAGCAGAAAAAAGGGGGATGCTTTTTTTTCTGATGAAACCCAGGATATCACTTACAGGATACAGGATATCACAGGATATTTCATGCTACAAGCACATACTACTGGCTCATTTTAATTTTTTTCTGAACCAGGACCCCTTAGTCCTTCTCAGCAGGCCTTTACTAACTGATGCTGTCACTCATCACAGAAGACCACCAGATTATTCAGGCACAACTTTTCTTTGGTGAAGCTATGTTGGCTATCTCAGATCACCCACTCATCCCCATGTGCCTTAATATGACTTCTAGGAGTATCTATTCCATGATATTTTGAAGCTCAGAGATGAGGCTCAGTGGACTCCGTGTAGTTCCCCATGTCCTTCTCCCTCCCTTTCTAGCAAATGGGAGTAATGTTTCTCTTTTTCAAGTCTCTGAGGACTTCACCTGACAGCCATGACTTATAAAATATGATCGAGCTTGGCTTGGCCCTTAACCTCTTTAAGTTGCCCGAAGTTTGTGCTCCTGAAGTTCAGAGTTCTGACTTCACTCTTTGCCAGATCCACATTTCTCAGTATCATGAGCTCAACCAGGGCATGGTCACTGCAGCTTAGACTGACTCTGATCTTAATGTCTCCAATGATCTCCTCCACAATGGTGAACACCATGTCCAACTGTGCTTCACCTCTGGTTGAAAGTCTCCTGGATCACTTACAGCTCACTGTTTTCTTGCTAGCAGATACCTGTGTTGTTGAAATTTCCCATCAGAATTAGATCCTGTGAACACTAAATTCTTGCTGAACTGCCATCAGCATCTCCACGTCCCTCCCTGCTGAGCTGCTCTCCAGCTCCTTATCTCCCAGCCTGTGTCTGGCATTGCCTCCAAGGAAAATGCTGGCCCTAGGACTAGGGACTGAGTTCCAGAGAGCATCGCTAGTGCTTGGCCACCAGCCAGATGTAGCCACATTCACTACAAACCTGTGAGCTCTAACATTCAGCCAATTCATCACCCACAGTAGTGTGAACCTCTTTATCTTATACATAAGTATTTGTTCAGAAGGATGTCATGAGGGGTGGCATCAAAAACCTTACTGAAAAAGAGAATGATTTAGTCTACTGCCTTCCCTTTATTCACCAAGAGGTGACCTTATAATAAAGGGGATCAAATTACTACAGCAGAACTTTCTCTAGTGAACCTGTATCTACCACGACTGATCATAGCTTTTTCTTCAAATGCCTTTCAATAACCCTACCTGGAGTTCCATGGGTCTACTCTCATGAAGTGTTTGTACATAGGTATAACAGTGACCAGCTTCCAGTAGGCAGAGACCTCCCCAGACTTTCAAGATCTTTGGCAGATAGCTGAGTAGGGTCCAACTGTAACATTCACTGATTTCTTCAGCATTCTGGAATTAATTTGGTCAGATTCCAAGGACTTAGGGATGTTATACTGATAGAAATGTTACAAATTCTGTAACCATAAATAGAAAGTCACTGCTTTCCAGACATAGTCCTCCAGTTCTGTGATCCAGGCAGCTCAATACTGTTGATGAAGAAACCTCATGTTACTGTCTTCTTTCTCTCCTCACTCTCTCTCTTTAATAGAAATCAGTGACCAAAAAATAGAGCAAGTTGCTTTGCATAGTAGCTAGAAACTTCTAAGTGAGTCAATTCTGCTAAAGAACAATCTGTCCACATTCTAGACAGCCATGTACAGCTATCACACCATGAAATGAAGAGCGACTCAAACAGTTCACCTGTGTATATCAGCAGATTACAACTAAGGTGCTGTGTACAGAGCTGAATACTGACTTCAGTGCATTGGAAATGATAGACGGTAACACTAGAGTATCACAGAGTTTGCTCCAGGTGTGTTCCACAAAAGCTTACAGAAACAGAAAGAACACTGTGTACAAGTTTGTCAGGACCTATTTGAATCAACACAAGGATGAAGGTGACAGTTTCCTGGGTCATATCATTACCAGTGACAATGCAAGTTATAACCACTGTGACCCAGAGTCAAAATGGCAGCCCATGGAATGGCACCACATTAATTCCTCATCAAAGAAAAACTTCAAGAAGCAGCCCTCAGTGGGTAAAGTGATGTACACTGTTTTTTGGGATAGGAAAGAGGAATTCCTTCTGAATTTCCTGGGGTCTGGACAAACCATCAGCTCTAAATGGTGTAGTGTAATGCTAACTAAGCTGAAGGTTCAAACTTTCAGAGTTCAAGGGCCCATACCAGTTTGAAGTGTGTTGAGCACATTGCCAGTCTTGGCTTGACTGTTTTCCCATACCCACTGTATAGTCTGAGTTTGCCACCTTCTGACATCCATGTGTTCAGGCTCAAGAAAATTGGACTGCATGGGAAACATTTTTCTGGCAACAGTGGTGCAGATTTTTACAAGAGCAACAGCAATGCAGGCTCTTGTTCATTGCATGTGAAAATGCATAGCTAATGGTTGTGACTGCGTTGAAAACAGTGTTTTCTAGCTCAGAATTTGCTATAAAAAACTCAGCTCTGCATTTTCACATATGTACATAGTTGCAGTTTATTTCAACTCTAAACCAGTGCATTAGAAGTTAGGTGGAGGGAATGAGGGTAATGCTCCTAATCCCACATGACTCCAAATATCTACTCAGATTTCAGTCATATTGCTTATCATTCTGTCATCTTAGACTCAATTATTTTATGGTAGATATGAAGAAATTTTAATTGTTTCACATTTCTAGCATGTTCATTTGTTCCCGAAAGGACTGATCTTGAGATTGTACTGATATCTTCAGGAAAAAATACATAACTGATTTTTATTTCCAGAAGTGGCCAACAGTACATACATTCCTGTATCTTCATTAAAAAAAAACAGCAACAACAATAGCAAGAAAATAATAACCTACAAACATCTTCTGTTCTGAGCATCCCTCTCATCCTAGTCTGTCCCCTGATCCTTCCCCAAATTAATAGATTTATGCAGGTACTTAGCATAAGTTTTAATTCCATAAGCAGTTTTACAGTAGTGAAAAATGATTGCAATAAATCCTCTTTTCTGAGATATAGAGAATTCCCCTTCTATACAGAGAATATCTCCAGATTCCACTTCATGAGCACACAACAAATATACCAATCTCAACAGTAAAAATGTGCAGTGCTGGCTTCTGGAGACCCTGGAACTGGCTACTGAAACTTCTGAGAAGTCCACTAATCGTAACTATACAGGATAGATTTTGGTCTGTTACACTTGTGTATTATCCATCTCTTTCACTTGATCCAATAATCTCTTACATGACATTGTATTAAATTCCTCCTCTGAGTTCCAAAGAGAGTAGACCTGAGTACTTTCCTTATTTAGAGTACTAATTATTTTTGCCTGTGAAAAATGCTCTGTGACACACTCTGCCTTTTATTCGGTGATGCACTGTTCATTTTACACTTACCCATAAATTCTCAAGGGAAGACTAATCTCATTCCTACCTACTGCAGAGGCCAATTAGTTGACCTATTGGTTTCCTAGCTCATATCCCTTTCCTTAACATCCCCATTTCCCTTCCATTTTCTCCTCCTTTATTTTTTGGACCCCAAAAATAATTTTCCCAAACCATGTACTATATTCTATTTTGATTGTTGGTATGTTCCCCAGGAATGGAAGACTCATCATAAATTCTGGATATATTGTTTTGTTTCCTGACTCTTTCAGACTTCCAGAATAAAAAATAACAAGTCTTCCAGTGGAAGAAAAAAAATGTTGATGTTGCTGTTGTTATTCCTTTTCTCAAGTAAAAGTAAAAAACGTGAATAATTCTCACTAAGCATTTCCCCACAACCCTCTCCCCACCAAAAAAAAAAAAAAAAAGAAGGAATTAAAATTTTTCATTCCACCATTGTTTTCCAGAAAGAAAACCACCAAAAAGAATTTTAAGCTTTTTAAAATAAAATTTTAATAAATTTTTAAAAAGCTATATTTGAATATAGTTTTTCACTGCGTCTACTCTAAGGTATTAGTTGACCTAATCCAATAATTTGTAGGAAGACACCAAAAGCTAAACAAGAGTAAAAGCATTCTTCTTGCTGTCCTTTTAGTAGACTGTAGAACTGTTTTGAAGACTGCTTTTCTTGATACATTCCAGAGTTCGCAGTAGAGTAGAGAGTAGGCAATGAGTAAAGTTACATTTGAATTGCAGGATTTGGATGCCTTCACATGTGCTGAGGAAGCTGGCAAAAGTGATTGCTGAACTGCTCTCTGTCATCTTTGAGAGGTCTTAGAGAATGGGAGAGATGCCTGAAGACTGCAAAATAGCAAATGTCACTCCAGTCTTCACAAAGGGTAGAAGGAGGATCAGGGTAACTACAGGCCAGTCAGCCTCATCTCCGTCCTTGGAAAGGTGATAGAATATCTTGTTCTTGATGCCATCTCCAGGCAATAGGAGGAGAAGATTATCAGGAGTAGTCAGCATGGGTTCACCAAGAGGAGGTCATTCTTGACCAACCTGGTAGGCTTCTATTATGTCATTACTGGCTGGGTGGATGGGGAGAGAGCAGAGAATGTAGTCTACTTTGATTTCAGCAAGGCGTTTAATACTGGACAGGCTGGGGTGTTGGGCAGAAAGGAACCAGGTGAAGTTTAACAAGAGTAAGTGTAGAGTCTTGCACCTCTTGGGAGGAATAGTTGCATGCACTGGTAATGGTTGGAGGGTGAACTGCTGGAGATTAGCTCTGAGGAGAGGAACGTAGTCATTCTGGTAACTGACAGATTGGCCATGAGCCATCAGTGTGCCCTGGTGGCCAAGAAGGCCAATGGTATCCTGGGATGCATTAAAAGAGCGTGGCCAGCAGGTCGAATGATGTGATCTTCCCCCTCTTTTCTGCCCTGGTGAAGCCTCATCTGGAGTATTGTGTTCAGTTCTGGGCTCCCCAATACAAAAAGGACAGGGATTTCCTAAGAAGTCTAGCAGAGAGCTACAAAGATGATAAAGGATATGGAACACCACCCTTATAAGGATAGGCTGAGTGACCTGGGTCTGTTCATCCTTAAAAAAAGAAGACTCAGGGGGAATCTTATCCTCATCTATAAATATCTAAGATGTGGGAGGCAATGGAATGAGGCTGGACTCCTTTCAGCAGTGTGTAGTGATAGGACGAAGGGAAATAGCCACAAACTAAATTATAGAAAGTTCCACACAAATGTGTGTGGGAACATCTTTCCAATAAGTGAGACAGAGCCCTGGCACAGGTTGTCCAGAGAGGTGGTGGAGTCTCCTTCTCTGAAAATATTCAAGACCCACCTGGACGCCTACCTGCGCAATGTGGGCTAGGGAGCTGCTTTGGCAGGGAGATTGGACTCGATGATCTCTAGAGGTCCCTTTCAATCCCTATAGTTCTGTGATTCTGTGTTTTTTTTTTTTTGTTTGTTTGTTTGTTCTGTTGTTTTTTTTTTTTCCAGTGAAAAAAATACCAAAACAAAAGCAGCAACCAAAGAAACAACTGAACTAAAAGAAAAAAAACAAAAACAAAAACAAAAACAAAACAAAACAAACAAACAAAAAAAAACAGGTACATGATAATGTTCTTCTAGCATCTGTGCATCCATGCATATATTTAGCTGATGTTATTCTTCCACAGCACAGCAAAATTTCAAATCTTGGTCTCAGTGGCTTGTGACAGGAGGCATGACTTGTGCAGAGATGTTTCCCAGATCCACATTTGTTTACATCAGCACATGCATTCAGAAATCACCAGGTTACAGACTCCTTGATACTTTAGTCATGACTTGCAGACAAGCAGATCAAGACAGACACCAGACAACAGAGGAGGTCCTTGCAGAACCTGCTGCTGCCTCCCTGAGTGCCAGAGCTTAACTGGGCACTGGAGCAGCCAAATCCCTTGCCCATAAGTCTCTGGGCTGTGTGTCAGAGGTATTCTGACATCTCTATGCTGGCCTGGGCAGGCAAAGAAATAGATAGAAGGAGGATTTGTTTGTGGTGAGTGCTGGTGATGGATAGGTGATGGTGTCAATTTGTAGGAGGGAAAAATACGTAGCAGGAAGAAGCAAAAGGGCATAGGACACACTTTTTGCTGGCTAAGCCTTAGCATACATAGGGACTGCCAATTCTAGTTTACCAAGACAGATACTGCTCCCTTGCAAATTGGGTTTGGGAATTAAAATAACTATTTTGTTAAAATAAGCACATGTATAACCTATTCTGGCATCTGTAGCTTTAGGAAAGGATGAATTTAAGGTACTGAAGCCATAGTCTGCCAGGTTCTGATCAGCATCACAGAAAAAGCCACATGCTGCTCAGCGCTTCTGCTGCAGATCAATGCTGCCTGCTTTTACAATGGACCTGGGAGATTAGTCACCAGTTTGCAACAGAGGAGTTATTTTCTGCGGTATTGAATTCCACTCCAGGAAACATTGTAGCTCAAGATGGTAAACTATGATTACTTCTGGATCATTTTGCCTCTGTGCACGATTCAGATGTTCCATGGTCTATAACACCTTACTTTCTTTCAACTGCAGTAGTGACTGGCATTATTTTGTGTGGTGTGTTGCATAGTGTGGAATGCTGCTAAGTGAGTAGTGACTGGAAAGGTACATGGTCTTTACAGTTCTTTTTGTGAAAGATGTGGTTTCTGGACTGATCAGAAGCTCACTAGAATTATCCATGTTTCATTGTCTGAATGAAAGGATGTATTATGTACAATTCTGCTGGGGACTTTCCTGAGTGATGAACGAGTCAGTATTTTCATTATGCTCTAGATGGTGGAAGAGGAAGAACAGTAATTATACTTCTGAGCAATGACAAATCAGGAGGGTCTGAAAAGAACACTGAATGATTCAAAACATTCTTGCCAAAATGGAGGCATAGCCCCCTCAACTCCAAAAACCACAAAGGACTGAATAGTTCTTAAAAATGCGCAGTTTTTAATTACAATGACTATCTTGACCTTAGTTATGTATGAGAACTTCCTATGAATAAAGTTCAGGTCATGGAGTGCTTTAAAGTAACTGTGTTAAAATATATTGGAGAATTCAGCACGTTTCTTAACAAGAGTATTAAAACTACCTCCACTTAGGAAAGAAACTCATTTACACATCATCAAACTAAAGAGACTTTAGATACATAGTTGACAGATAAGGTGACCTGGAGTATAGTTTGTATAGGATCCATGCTGCAGTCAGGCATTTATAGAATGAGCCATAGACTGCAGTGTTTACTGGATTGTACCTACAAGAAGCTCCTAACTCTCTGTGCTTCCCAGACACAAATTAAAACAGTGACAGAAATGTCCTAAAGACAACTGAAAGCTGACCTCTTTGTAATAAGAAGTATCTAGTTGTGGCTTAATGGCATGAAACTATAAGCAGTAATTTTCTCATGAGTGAGTAATAAATTTTTGCCACATTCTCATAGTTTGTGAATATAACTCTTCCTGTCTTCACTTGGAAAACTCTCAAAAGCCATTACAAGTGGTCTAAACTACAGTAGACCATAAACTGAGTACCAAGGTCTGTTAGGCCTGACTAGAAAAGTCCATTCTTTTCAAGCTTTTGTTGTTCTGTTACACTTTAAATGATGCTTTATAGATTAGTTTATTCATTATGGTTATTAGAAAGCTCATTTATGTACTTCAAGATGTAAAGCAATTTTGCTGGAGTTCCCATTGGAACGTAAATGCAGTGGCTCAAGACTGTGAATGCAGTTCTGATACTGTGTCCTCGGTGTGCAGATTTGCTGCTAGAAGATTTTCAGTAGGTTAAGGTCATTTTCTTTCTGTTCTTTGCTAAGAAGCTCTGTAGAAGTGTTAGACTCTTCACAGCAAGAGCATGTCATCTGGGAATACCATCCCTGCATGGATACCCTTCAAGAAAAGGAACATAGCCAGGAGGCAGAGGCCCAACGGCTGCAGACAGCACAGGGCTCAGCTGGTTAAATGCTTGTGAGGTTGAGGAATAAGCTCATCTGCTAAACAGTGTTAATCACTGTACAAGTACCCGATGAAAATAAATAAATGTACTCACTCAGAAATCTAGATATTTAGTTCTGATTGCCTTAAAGGAGCCCAAGGGGAAATTAGAAATTCTGACTTCAAAACAGAGCTTGAAAAATGTTATAGCTATGTGCGAACAATGAACTCAAAATGAAATATTTAACAGCTGCTTTTTAAGTAAGTGTCATCCATCCTGTGTAGTGAATAAATCATGGATTCCTAGGAAGGAAAATGTATATGATCATATGTTTAAATATACCACACTTTATATTAAGTGAGAGTTGCATTAGTGCTGTGAAGTGTACCTAAAATCAGAGAATAATATACTGACTTGTGTTGGAAGGTTCCTTAAAGCCACCCAGTTCCAATTTTTTGCCATGAGCAGGTTGCTACCTGCCAGACCAGGCTGCCCGAGGCCCCATCAAACCTGGTCTTCAATGCCTCCCATTTTCAGTCACACAGAGCTTCTCCAGGCAGCCTGTGTCAGCGCCTCACCATCATCTGAATAAATAATTTCTTCCAAACACCTAATTTAATCTACCTTCTTTTAGTGCAAGGTTATTGATCCTTCTCCTGGTTGTATAACTTAACAAAAGTTTTGGCATGAATTGTGAAGCAGATTTTACACACCTTTTTTTCCTTCAATAATTTTATTTCTTCTTCCTCTTTGCTTTGTAAAAGGAGCTCTAAAGATGTTATGTTTTCAACTTCTTTTGACCAGTCAGGCTGTTTACATCCCACTTCAGGGCACACAAGTCAGTTCCCTACCTGCATCCAGCTGCAGTAAGGGAGTATTGCATGTGGAGCTTTGTATACGAGGAGCTGCTCTTCTGCTTCTGCATATGTGAGAAAGCAGCCTGGCTTCTATTAGTTACTAGTAAGACTGCGTATGTGTTGTGTAATGTAGTATGCAAATGTATTCCTTTAAACATTAATTGGAGGTCAGCCTGGAATAATGCCAGTATTCTAATGTTTGGTTAAGAAACTGCTCTTTGATAAGGTTATTTGCTAATTTTGATAAATTATTGTTGCAATTCATAATAAACAATTCAATCTTATCATTACAAATACAAGTTTAGTTACACTTTATTCACTTCACTATTCATTAAAATTGCTTCAGCTTACTCTGGCCAAATAACAGTATGCATTCAAGTTAGCAGTACTTTCTTACATGTATAACTGCATCAAAATACTGACAGGCTGGGCTCATTTTGGGACTAAATGCCCAGATTCTGGGGAATGACAGATGAAAACAATGCTATATATGCTGAGGACAACCAGTGTTACGAAGGCTTGAACTTGAAATGGCGCACTACACAATTGTATCTGGAAATACAGAAGCTTGATTATCTTTGATGAGATCTAACTGTGTCTAATGTGGAAAGTGAAAGTGGAGCACTTACTTGGAAAAGAGATAAATTATTTTTGTGGTTTGGCTGCTTGTGGTGAAGTGATGAGTATAGAAGGATTCTATTAAGCAGTTGAAAGTCAGAGGGAACACAAATCACTGAGTATCTAAATTGGCTTTGACAGCTACATGGGAAAGCACATGAACTGACTTCACCTGGAGTGACCACTTAATTTATGGCTAGGTTACTTATTAAGAAATATACTAACAGCATGCTAGAACACTAAAACCAGTATGAAAGTACAATGGGCACTTCTATATATTTTTGGGAAGCTGCAGATCATTGACTTTTCTTTCTACATCATACTTCAATGTTCTTTACCCTACTGCATCATTCCTATCACTTAGAAGAGTGCCAATCCAATCTTTGTTTAAAGTTAGTGGCCCTGGTTGGTCAGGAGTCAAACAGCGTCCTACAGGAAAACATACTGTAGGAAAACAGCTGAATGTGAGGCAATTCAATAACTTTTAGGAAAATCAGTAATGTATGGTGCAAATGGCAATAATATTAGACCTTGCTTATCTCATTGTGCTTGGTGGTCAAAAGCATCAAACATCTAGGGTCTTGCTAATGCACGTGATTTAATAGGTGGTGAGGAAATAGAGAGGTATAGTCTCATGAAAACATTTTGTCAACAATCTTCATTATCTGAAGTGGTTGTTCTAAGTATGTATTTACTACTGCAAAAACATTTATGCAGATTCTACTGCTCAGCAGAATGACAGAGGTATTAAAGCATTAACACAGAACTCTGCCATCCAAATGATATGTGGGAATGTGGCTGAGAAACACGCAGTTTGAACAGTTAATTTCCAGTGAAGGTCTTCCACAGAAATATTGAGTATAACCAGTGCACAGATATTTCTGTAAATATTAATGCTAAACATCTCCTGTTGTGAATACAACAGTAAAATATGTCCACTTTAAAAAACAAAGGCTTGTTTTGCAAACCACACACAAAATGTAATGATTAGGCTGCATATGAGTTTGCTACAACTAAGCACAGAAAATGTGTGTATGAGCATATATATTTGTCAACTGTTTGTTACTGTTTCATATTAACAGAGAGCAAATCCTCATTCTGCAAAATAATAGACAATTCCTGTCTATTCCAAGTAGCCAAGAAAAATGCAAAGTAGTGAGTATGTCATATATGCAAAGTTATTGTACATAGATAAATACTCCGCGGCTATCTTCTCTGTTCGAGGTATTTTTATTTTGAAACTCTATTAGTTTTCACTTTTGTATTAAACAAGAGTGCTAAGGGGAATTAAAGTAATGATTTTTTTGGTTGAGAAAGGTGGAATTATATTGACATGACTTTAGGTGTTGCCAGTAAAAGTGCTCAAATGCAGTGTAATGGCAAAGATACATATCTGATGCTTGTATAACTACCATCTGACAGAAATTGTGTTCCTCCTTGGCAAAAAGACAATAAATAGTGATGAATTTTCTGTTTCTGTTTGTTGTCACAGATGCATGTGATAAATACAAATTTTTGAGCAATGTGTTTTTGAAGACTGGTTATAGGAAAAGATGGCTTTGTAATGTTTGCATACATTCCTGCTTCAGTTTGTCTCATTTTTATCTCTACATCCCAACTGTGTGTCCCATGTTATTTCCTGTATCCTAGATGCTGTCTCTTACGTACTGAATTATTTTTTTCCCCTAATCTTCACATAACTTGCTGCCCTCGATTTTTGTCATTTCTGGAAGTGTCCAGCATACAACTAGAAAAAAGCATCATGTGTTGTACAAACTATTGGCTGATGGGTCAGTCCCAAAGCATTATAGTAAATGGGGTTACATCAGACTAGTAGACAGTTGGTTTCCATGGAGCTCCCATTTGTGGGCAGTTGTCTCTAATGTATACACCAGTGACCTGAATACATGAAAAGAGAGCACACTAAGTTTGCAGGTGATGTTAAATCAAGAGGAGATGTTGTCTCCGTCAAGCATACAGCAATCTTGCAGAAAAACTGGAGGGCTGGTAAATAGCTAGTCACCTCAAGTTTAACAAGAGCAATTGACAGATTTTGCACCTGAGATGGGTGAGCCCTGGATATATGTGACTGAAGGAAATGAGAGTTCAAGAAGTATTTGGACAACACTCTCAAATACAGGAATAGAATTTTGGGCTGTCCCATGTGGAGTCATGAGCTGGAATGAATGATCACAGAATCACAGAATTGTAGAGGTTGGAGGGGACTCCAGAAATCATCGAGACCAACCCTACTGCAAAGCTCCCTAGACCAGGTTGCACAGGTAGGTGCCCAGGCTGGACTTGAATGTCTCCCAAGAGAAGAATTCACAACCTCCCTGGCCTGCCTGTTCCTGTGCTCCATCACTCTCACTTGATTCCTTCACATATTGTTATAGAACTTCCTTTGCTTCATTTTATGGCCTTTTCCCCTTGTCCTGTCCCCACAGACTACTGAAAAGAGGTTGGTCGTGTTCCTCTGACTCCCACTCTTAAGATTTTTATAAACGTTAATCAGATCCCCTCTGAGTCTTCTTTTCTCAAGGCTGACCAGACCCAGGTCACTCAGCCTTTCCTCACAGGGGAGATCCTCCAGGCCCTTTATAGTCTTTATGGCCCTCCATTGGACTCTTTCCATTAGATCCCTGTCTTTTTTGTACCATGGAGCCCAGAACTGGACACAGTACGCCAGATGAGGCTTGAACAGGGCAGTGTGGAGGAGGAGGATCACTTCCCTTGTCCTACTGGCCAAGCTCTTTTTAAGCCACCAAGAAAAAGATTATTCCTGTGCGTTTCTTCCAACTCTGGATATTCTATGATTCTTTGATTCTATTTTTCTGGCATAACTTTCTTTCTCCTTTCCTATATATTCTAGTACTTAGTCTAATTCTGAAGAACAGTAGAACCTGAAACTTTTCAAATTATTTTGAATGTGGACAACCATAATCTTTGAGCAACAGTGGTTAAACTTGTCAGAAAGAATTATAAATAGGTGTTATTGGTTATGTCACTAGAATCCTGTAATGTTTGTGAAGAAAATGCAATTTTTATTTTCGTGTGCACAAAAGGGTCCTTGTTTCAATGTAAAAAATAGAAATACTGAAATTCAATAGCAGTTATAATTTATTATTCATTATCAGGTGCTGTCAACGGTTTACGGGCAGGTTCAGCCCGGTTCCATGACGATTGGTGTGGGGGACCCACGGACCCACGCCCCAGGAAAAGGGAAGGGGGAAAGGGAAAAGGGAAAAGGGAGATGGGCCTAGGAACAAAACAGCGGCAACGATCTGAGGAGGAAAGCTAATTTACTAAATAAGATATCAGAAAGCAAAATAACACAACATAATACAATATAATTGGAATTAAAGCTAATAAATCAAATAAAATGAGCAAGAGAGAGAGTGTCTGATAAACCGAAGGCCTTACGCTAACGCTGAAGGCGGACGGCAGCGAGCACCCACTGCTGGGTCGATCCCAAAGGAAAGAGAGTGTCCCGTGACCGCAGACAGTTTTTATCTTTCCCTCTGAGCAGAAACACGTAAAAATACAAAGCATCGCAAAGTCCTCTGGGGAATGTAGTTCTTCTCTTCTGAGACAGGTATACCTGGAACTATCGATGATCCACAGAGCTGGAGCATTAACTCTTTAACTCTAAATGCACTACATGATGTTATGATGTGGAATACCAGTACCAAAAATCATAAAACCATGACAGGTGCTCAGTGATTCTGAATTGTATATAGAAACACTAATTTAAATTATCCATAAGTATGCAGAACCCTAACAAGGTTAGTTTGAATTGCTTATGATGAGAGGTACCAAGGCACTAATCTTTCTATGTTTGTGATGTACGAACATAAAAAAACAGATTAATACTGAAATTGATCAACCAACCAGGAATTTGGACTGATTGCAAGCTCAGTTTCATGCTTTTTACTGTATCACCTTTGCTGTATTTTTTTTTTGAGATTCTCAGAACATAATTTGAACAAATTTATTTAATTTCTCAAAATGTAGGTTTGTTGTATATATTCAATTGTTCTTTTATACCAGTAACACAGTATCTGTCCTTCTGCAGTGGGTATTTATTATGTCAGATGAATGAAAATCTGAGTGTTTCACTCGTGTGAATTTATGATAGTTCAACATTTATTTGCATACTGATATGAAATTGTTTCATATGTTCAAACCTTTGAATTATAAAAACCAAATAATTTCAAAGCATAATCAGTGTTTGAGGGCTGCAAGGGAAAAATAAACACATTAAACATTTCAATGGACATTTCTTCATCTGTTCTATATATTTCAGCATACAGTTGTGAAGACAAAAGGAGTGAAACTAGCCATCAGTATAATGCTTTTATAAAAACAAAACAATTCAGAACAACTTGTAAACAAAGTCTCTTTAATTTAAAAAGTTTTAGCCATTAGATTAGTATTTTTAGAGAACATTTACAGTCTTTACCGAGGAAGCAGTAAAATGATGTAGCTTGGATTGCATCCTAAAAAGTTAAATATCTTTTTTTTATTAATGAATTAATAAAAAGCAAAAAATGCATCAGTTGTAAATAAAATTACTTTATACTGTCTTCTCCTTTCTTAATAAATGACAAAAAAATTGTTTTTCTTCATATGAAGTATGACATATGAGAAATACAGATATAATTTTGCAAAATTCATTAAACATTAAATTTTGAATTTATGAACATGACTCTAGAATAATTTATGCTATGTTTCCCTACATCTGTAGAGGAAAATGCATCTACTTGTATATATTTATTATTTGAGATATAGACTGCACTTTCTACCTAATGAATTCTAACTTGAAAAGAATGATCATTCAATTTCCACCTTTGTGTACAGAATCTGGTGGATGATGATAAACTGCTGATCAATATTAGATGTATATTATTTTTTAGTTATTTTACTCTGGATGTGTACTAATTCATTTGTTTTTTCTTTTCAGTATTTCTCATAAGGACTACAGCTTTTCCAGCACAGATTTTCAAGGGAAGCTTAAAAATGAAATGGAATACTCACTCAGAATGAATTTCACTCTGAGCAGTTAATGTTCTTACATTGAGTAAAACACTCAGGTACATAATTTAAAGTTAATAAATGTAATAGTTATTTATGTAAGTTGTTCTGCTGGAAAACAGATAATGTATCTCCTATGTATACATGACTGGCACAAAACAAATGAAATGTTTTAAACAATGTGCCAATCAGAAATTATTAGCTGACTGTGTTCACAAGTAATTTTGAAAATTTGAATAATGAATGTCTGTGTACAATACCATTTATCAGTGGCCTATTTTTAAGGAAACAGGAAAGTCTATAAAATAAATTGTACATTAAGAATCACATATTTTGCTTTCCTTGAATATGAGCTTAGCTTCAATAAATCCACCTTTTCAAAATCCCAGAGCTCTTTTTGGCTACTGTATACTATTGTTTCCAACTCTTCGGATTTAGTATTTCATCAGTATTAATATTATAATAGCAGAATGATGCATCACTCCTGACCTACAGAAGTATGTTGTGGAATCATTGTTTTCTAAGAGTGAGATTTATCTTCTTGTATTCAACAACATGAAACATTTGATAGAATTGTCAATTTCTGATTTCTCAATATTTAACAAGTTAGGCTTGTTTGAATTCAATTGCTTTTTGTTGTAATGGTTTGATGATGTATATAATATTTAGAAAGAATCACGAGGGAAAATATGTTCATCAAAACCAGAAGAACATTAACTTACCTAGAGCTGACTATTAGTTTTTAATACTGCTTTCAGTGCTTACAGTGCCTCTCTCTATGTTGTCACTTAGCTGTCTGAGCTTTTTTTTTTTTTCTAATAACCTGACTGTCAGAGATTCATTTATGAAAGAATTTCCTTTGTATTAAAAAATAACAGTAATAACAAAATTTAACCGAAGTACACTAGTAAATTATTTCTTTTAACACCTTTCACTTTAAGGTTGGCTTAGAGCTTTGAATATTATACCCAAAGCCTAATCCTGTCATGTCTATATCAATACCAATAGCAAATGTTTAAAGCTGGTTAAAATCCTTTTCAGATTAAGACACGTTTGGGTTGATCTGCTTCCAGACTAGCCTCTTACATCCTGGAAACTGTGTTGTTGAATCAATACTTTCTTACTCTTTTAGCTTGAATACTATTTCTACCACACTTGTACCGGATTTAGACAGTCATACATACTTCCAGGATATCAGAGGAGATAAAATTTGTAACTTAAGGAAATGTTCCCAACTTATAGGCCATTAGCCTAGAAGTGACCTAGGAAAGGTCATACATTGCTACGGTTTGTGAAATTCTCTTAATGTTCGTTTTATTAGTGTTCTTGCTAACACTTGCTGTGTGCTTTTACCTTGAAAACTATCTGAATCAATATTCAGAAGACACTTATGGAAACTATCTATATAAAGAATTATTCTTCTCTCACCTCCACTGCCAAGTCCATGTCAAGGGAAAGAAAACTGACAAAACCTAATAATTCAGTTTACTGCAAAGTATGGTTAAAAATGTTTGCTTAATTCTACTTGAAAATCATAATTTCCCACATGCATTTGGATGACAGAAACACAGGCATCAATATTTACTTCTCTTTCTTCATTCAGATATACAGATGAAATTTCACATATAAAATAAAAATAAGAATCTATATATTGCAGATTTATGATAATCTTGGATCTTCATCATTTAAAATTTCATTTTGGAATGTTTGCTTTCTTTGAAAATAAAATATATAGTAACAATTGTGCTGTGGGAAGTAAATAATTTCTTCTCTACTGTTACTGATCTTTTGGGGAATTATCACAGAATCACAGAATTGAAAGGCTGGAAAGGACCTCAAGGGATCATCTAGTCCAATCCGTACAGGTAGGTACCCAGATAGGTCTTGAATATCTCCTGAGAAAGAGAATTCATAATCTCTCTTGGCACTTTGTTCCAATGCTCCATCACCCTTCCCGTAAAGTTCTTCCACATGTTTGTATACAACTTCCTGTCTTCAAGTTTCAGGCCATTGCTCCTTGTCCTACTCTACACATCTCCTAGAAGCCTGGCCTCATTCATTTGTCTCCCATCTCCCTTCAGATATTTATAAAAATAATCAGATCCCCTCTGTCTTCTTTTCCCCAGCCTGAAATGACTCAGGTTACTCAGCCTTTCTTCATATGGGAAATGCACCAGGTACTTTATCATCTTTGCAGCCCTCCACTAAAGAGGGCTTCTAGAGGATCCCTGTCTTCTTTGAACTGAGGAGCCCAGAATTGGACACTGTATTGTAAACATGGTCTCAACAGGGCAAAGTAAGGGAGGAGGATCACCTCCTTCGCTCTTTATAACACACACCAGGGTTATCATTGAACTTCCTCTCCATAAAGGCACAGTGCTGGCTCATGGCCAACCTGCTGTCCACCAGAACACTCAGGTCCTTCTCTACAGAGCTTGTCTTCAGCAGATCAGGCCCTAACCTGTACCAACGCATGTAATATTGCATAAATGTGATTATTTTGCATTCTGAGGTCATCATTTTACATTTGACCGCAATATTACAGAAAAAACATATGGTAAGTAAGATACAAATGGATGTATATTCTGTGTACCATAAATACTTACTATGAAAATATTGGGATTATTTTAAGTCGATATTCTCTGAATTACTTGTATAGGATAAATGGGTTTTATTTTGCAAAGTATAGCATATTTTAAATGTCAGTTTTCATTGTGATTTGGAACAAATTATTTAATTTTTTAACAGTTATTAAAAACAGATTGGAGTGATCCAGTTAACTTTTCCATGGTAAATCACAGTATCATATAAAAAATGTATAAGATACTTTTATATAGGAATTTCTCAAATTGTTTCAATTCAGTTCCCCTGAACATACATGTTGTATACAACATTACACATATTGAAAAAACATATTTCCTGAAATTTAACTGTATGCTGTAATAAATTATGCAATTATAATTCAAATTATCTACTTTAAATCTTGCTTGGAAAATACTGTAGTCAAAATACGAAGTGTTATGAAGCTGTCATGTATGTTGTTATGGAGGTAGCATTGTATGTGACTGAATATGCTGGGTTAGACATCAGTTTTGAATCATGCTAAATTAGCATTTCTAATCTTATTTTTTAAGACTCAGCAAATGCATTTCCACAGATCTACTTTACGTTGAAACATATGACATGTACATCCTGGAAAAGAGTGTACTATAGGTCATTTAGTAATTTTCTCTAATGATGGCCATTTTAGAGTTAGTGTTAGATCTGGACACATGAAAAACTCAGTGTTTTTAGTGTCTACCCTCTAAGGGAATGTATAATGACTTCCTAAAAAAAGCACTGTATCAGGAGTTTTCCCAGCAAGTCATAGCAGTTCAGCTCTGAATATAATTGCTTTTGTAAATGTTAGCAGCTGTAGTATATCAGGATTTTAATTTACCGAGGGAAATAGCTGCCCAACCACGCAGTGTATCTGACATTGACTTGATCTTGGTATGATTTATGAGGTGATAACTTTGATTCAATTGCTGGTACACCCGCTGTAATTCACTGAAAGGTGACTGATTGGACATACAGTGGTTAAACTTAAAAGGTTATTTCTCTTTTGATTTTCCCTCGGTTTGAGAGAGAATCCATACAGTTAAAAGAAGGATATCCCTGAAACTGATGACATCTCCAAAGCTAGAATGAACTTTCAAAGTTTGACCCCTCTATAAAATGTTTGCTTTGATAAATGTATCCAATTCCTATTCTGATAAGAGATGTACCTTAGAATATTTTTCTAGTAAACCTTGAGTTTTTGTACAGGCTCAACTCAAACCACTATTTAAATTTTAAATATGTTATATAAATTTACCATTTCAACTTCTTCAGTAATAAAACACTTCACTGTGAAATTGGTAACCCGGGGTTTTATTTCTTCTTTTGTTTCTATAGCAAGAACGCTTAGATTGTATCTCAAATAATTGCTATATTTCCAGATTGCCAACAGAGATGGTTCGACCAAGTCTATAAATACCATTTACAGTTTTTAAACTTGAAGATCTTTGCTACTGAAAACATATAAAATAAATAATAAATAATTTATAACATATGTTATATGACATACAACAATGTATAATAATTATGATATGGTATCTAATGATACAACACATATCGTATCATATCAAAATATATTCGACACACAAAAATGTGGGATTTCTTCATGAACTCATATTATAACTATATAATACAGAAATGTAATATATATAAATAACTCATATAATATAAAAATACTGAAGTAGAACATCATAAACTCTCAACTGCTGTTTTATAAACCACATCTTACATACTATCTTTGCAATGCAGTTATATTTCATACCCATAAACTGATCATTTGTGGGTGGTATATAAACTTCATGTAGATGTAGAAAGGTGGTTATCAAATTTAAGTTTATGAATATCTAATTATAAAAAATTAGCAGATTTCGATTTTTTGTTAAATCCTTCATCAAAGTAGAATAAATCACCTAGTGGTGTTACTGTATTTTCTTTTTTCTTTTTTTTTTTTTTTACTGAGAAGGCCACATGCATCTTATTTATTAGGATATGATGACTGCCTGTAGAAGGTTAAATTTAAGGCTTATGAAAAACAAATAATAAATCCCACAGTTCTTCAACTACAGGTATCAATAACAATGAATGATTTTTGTGTCTTTGTTATAGCAGATATTTTTTCCCACTATAGAAACTACAAGGGCTGCTCTGAAAGTAACGCCTCCTTTTTTTTATATTAGTCAGTGACATCAAAGGTGTATGTTAGTTTTACCAAAGTAGAAGTTGAACCTTCTCACCAGTCTTTAGTTATGTTTTGATGCCGTGTGACAGATGGCAGCATATGCACACTCTGACAAAATAGCATCCGACATCATAGTGCTTAGGAAGAAAAGCACTGCCACAGTATTCCTCCATGTGGAAAAGACTGCAACCATTGTCATTCATTGATGCTTGCTGAAGATTTGTTTTGAGACAAAATAGTATGGTGCGTTCTGGCAGTGCCAACAGTGATGGGGAAAACAAGCCACATTCTGGACAGCCATGTACCACTCTTAAGCTATGAAATGAAGAGTGACACAATCAGCAAATCTATACAGATCAGCAGATTACAACTAAGGTACTGTGTACAGAATTGAATGCTGGCTTCAATGCATTGGAAATGATGAGTAGCAACATCAGAATATTTTAAAGGTGGTTCCCATGAATGCTCACACAGGAGCAGAAAGAACACTGCAAGTATGTCAGGACTGATTATTAATTCAAAGCTGAAGGTGACAGTTACCTGGATCATATCATTACAGTGAAAAGACACGGTGTCACCAGTATGACCCAGAGTCAAAATTACTGTCCATGGAATGGCTTCATCTAAGAAAAATTTCAAGAAGCCCTCAGTGGGTAAAGTGAAGTGCACTGTCTTTTGGGATAGAAAGGGGATCATCCTTCTCAGTTTCCTGGAAGCCAGATGAACTTTTGACTCTGACTACTGTTTTGTGGCACTAAGCCAAAAGCTTGAACTTCCAAAGTTGCATAGCTAATGGTGGTGACAATGCAGAAAATTCACGCTTTGTGGATGAGAATTTGCACTCTCAAATAGTGTTGCTGTGTTCTTTGTATCTGTTGTAGTTTTTGTGGAAACAAATAGGAGACATTATTTTTAGAGCTACCTATTCATTTTTTTCTTGTTGGATAAATGAAGCAATCTGTGTTGGTAGTTCAGCATACATTTTTCAAGAGGTACTTTAGCCTCCAGATTTAATTTTGTTTGATTTTCACATCTTCCCATAGATATTCAGTATGGTAAAGCTCTTATACTGTCTTTTTATAAAATGAATGTAGTGTCTGTGTATAGATCAATATCCCCAGGGGCTGTAATACTCATTTTTTTACTGAAAATTCACAACAAAATGCAGCATTTAAAATTTTAGCTGGTTTTCTTATGCATACAAGGGCAGAAATTACCATCTCTAAATAAAAGTATTTTATGCTCATTCAGATTTAGGGCTGAGTATTGATAAATACTCAAGAAAAATATACTTATGTAAGATGGATGTTTATGTGATGTGTAGCTAATCCATTTCTATTCAGACTGTTCAGTGGCCTACTTAAGGTAAGCATCTATGAATTATTGCTGAGTTGAGATGAATTTGAAGCAGAATTTAATGATGACATAGAGCATCTAGTCATATAACTCATTCATTTTCTGTTGGGTGAAGTCTGGACATACAGTTAATCCAGAGCCATCAAAAATATATTCAGAAGTAAACACTTTTCATCATTTTTGCAATGTCATTCTGTCCAGATTCAACATTAAGATGCAGGAGCTTTACATCCATAAACAGTACAAACTTATGGGGAAAAAAGAGTCCTTTTATGATTCAGTAGTCAGCTATGTTGTCAAAACTCATTTAAGATTTTAAAATGATTTTAAAATGGTCACAATGTAGGGATACCTTCCAGGTTGAATCACAGAATTGTAGGGGTTGGAAGGGACTTCCAGAGATAATCTCGTCCAACCCCCCTGCCAAAGCAGCTAAAAGCCCTAGCCCAGGTTGCACAGGAAGGCGTCCAAGCAGGTCTTGAACGTCTCCAGAGAAGGAGATTCCACCACCTCTCTGTGCAGCCTGTGCCAATTCTCCATCACTAAACTGTGAAGAAGTTCCCATGCACATTTGTGCAGAACTTTGTATGCCTCAGTTTGTTGCCACTTCCCCTTGTCCTGTCACCACACACTGCAGAGAAGAGCTGGTCTCATCCCTTTGCCTCCTGCTTCTTAGATATTTATAAACATGGATCAGATTCCCACTTAGTCTTCTTTTTTAAGGCTGAACAGACCCAGGTCTCTCAGCCTTTCCTCATAAGAGAAGTGTTCATTGCCTTACTTGTCTTTGTCTCCCTCCACTGGACTCTATAGAGGAGATCCCTGTCTTTTTTGAACTTGGGAGCCCAGAACTGAACACAATACTCCAGGTGAGGCCTCACCAGGGCAGAGTAGAATATTCATCACATTATTCTACTGAATTTTGGAAAGCATACAAGAACAAAAGCTCCACAGCTTCTCTGAGCAAACTGTCCCTATGCTAATTCCCTTCCATGGACTTGTTTTCCTCTACATATGGTTACCATTTTCTTCATTGTAGCTTTTAGTCATTGCCTTCTCTGTTCACATCTGTGAAGTTTTTGTGGGAATATCGGAAAAACTAAACAGAGCAGAACCTGTGGAGCAAGATAAATAACATAAGAAAGCAAGGCTGAGAACCAAGAACACCTCCAGAAGAAGAGAAGAACAAAGTCAAGTAATGTCTGTGTAATAATGACCTTGATTAGAGTAAGAGCACCTTGAACAACTCATGACTCTGATTGGATAAACACCTGTATGCACTGTTAAGGAGTGTTGATGGACTGTTTCCTTGACATGTAAAGGGGGCAGGGTAAGTTAAAGTAGTAAACTTGTTAATGTATATGAAGAACATTAGAACCTGTAATAAATGATTTGGATTGTTCACATCTGAGTCTGTTCCTCAGATGCTGTAGTTTACATCTATAACACATAACTAAGAACAAAAATAGTGTATTTCTCATGGATTGTTACTCAATCTGAGCTACCTTAAAAAAAAAAATATATATATATATATACATATATTTAGACAAATGGCTTTGTGGATTTAGCTCGAGAATGGCAGCCTTGCCTTCTGATCTGAAAAATGTCACAAGCAACCTTGTATAGCAATATTGTAAATGAGTATGTGGTAAAGCAGAATTGTAGGAGGAGAGAAAAAGATGAAGCATTTCCATAGCTAAAGAAGATAAAAGTGCATGAAAGGGGGTAATATTCAATCACTAAAAATATTTTTTTCACTGACGCATAAGTGATTTTAATTCATCCTATTTATCTTCCATGTTTTTATAATGAAGAAACAAAACAAAAAGATCTTCTGCTTGAACATGCTGCAGAAGAGTTTATCTGTCATTTTAAAGACAGCATTAATCCTACAAGTATTTATAGAGAGCTGCTCTCTGTATGTGTGTGTGCAATAGATAGTCTAATTGCTTCATTCATAGTTACAGGATATGCATTCTCATCTTTTGTGACAGCAAACGTCATGTTGTTTCTTATTCACTGTATTTCTTGGTGAAGATCAGAGCTGCATATCAATCACAGTAGAAACTGCTTGCATTAAACATTTCTTTTTCTTTTCCTGTTTCAAGTGATTTATTGTCATGCTTGACAGTGTCTATGTTTGTGTCATGTCAATGCTGTCCAGAATCTTCTTCTTGTAATTCAGTATTGTTTGAGCACTCATCACTTTAAAATGTATTGTTTAACCTTCACATTATTGACATTCTTCAAACTGGCAACCATACAGCTTCTCAGAAGGATTTGAAAATTTGAAAGCTTTAATTAAACAAATTGTCAGATCATCTATATGTCTGCACGTTACTTTCGACTGCTCATGTGTTTTTTGTCCATTAGGAAATAAAAGATGATTTTTCACCTGGAAAAGAGAAAGCAAAAAATACCTACTCAGAATACAGAAATGTTTTAAAATAAATATACATGGATATCAGTAGCAAGGGAATGGCTGATGTTTCTTATCTATTTCTATAATATGAAATAACGTGCTATTTGGATCACTTTATTTTGTGGAATACAGGGGTTGACTTCTTCATGTGTTTTCACTGGCTTTTTTTGTCTCCCATTCTTGTTTTAAATTGCAGATAATTCCCACTCAGTGAGTTTTGTTTTGTTTTGTTTTGTTTCGGTCACTGTAATGGAGTCCTTTATTCTTGTTCTTTTTTTTTGACAGAGATCCGTATTTTCTCTTCAAATATAATCATTCCACAAATCTAGCTAGTGGCAATACTCACAGAGATGAAAGCTGGAACATTTCCATAATTATAATCTAAACTAATGTAGATACATTTATTAATTATTTTACTTATTATAGCATTTTACCTGCATTATTCTTTAAAAGCAGCCTTACTGTCATTATTTGCATAGTTGTCCTTTTTTTCTTTGTCATGGTTTTATGATTTTTGGTACTGGTATTCCACATCATAACATCATGTAGTGCATTTGGAGTTAAAGAGTTAATGCTCCAGCTCTGTGGATCATCGATAGTTCTGGGTATACCTGTCTCAGAAGAGAAGAACTACATTCCCCAGAGGACTTTGCGATGCTTTGTATTTTTACGTGTTTCTGCTCAGAGGGAAAGATAAAAACTGTCTGTGGTCACGGGACGCTCTCTTTCCTTTGGGATGGACTCAGCAGTGGGTGCTCGCTGCCGTCCACCTTCAGCGTTAGCGTAAGGCCTTCGGTTTATCGGACACTCTCTCTTGCTCATTTTATTTGATTTATTAGCTTGAATTCCAGTTATATTGTATTATGTTGTGTTATTTTGCTTTCTGATATCTATTTAGTAAATTAGCTTTCCTCCTCAGATCGTTGCCGCTGTTTTGTTCCTAGGCCCATCTCCCTTTTCCCTTTCCCCTTTCCCCCTTCCCTGTTCCTGGGGCGTGGGTCCATTGGTCCCCCACACCAATCATCATGGAACCGGGCCGAACCAGCCTGTAAACTGTTGACCTTCTTTTGTTTAATTTATTTTCTTTTATTCATTTTTTTAACTTTATTTCACTGACAGCCTCTTTGCTTTTCTTCTTTTTACCTCTTCAACTTTTTGGTGACATGTATCCTATGGCAAAATAAAAATAAAAAAATTAAGTAAAAAGAAAAATAGAAAAAGATTCAGAATTTTTTTTATCATTTTTTTTCATTATCAGCATATCATCTGCATATTCTTATCATTTCTTTTGCAGATACATTATTTCTTATATTTCCCATTGTGTTCTTGTATCTGAAGGGACAACTATTATATCATCATGCTGCCTTTTCTCATCAACAGCTAGAGAAGAGGAAAAGGAGAAGCTAAATTTCTCATGTATTTCGATGCCCACTCTTGTACACAAGAGTGTGACTTGGATTCGTTTGTTCATTCCTTTATCTCTGCTGATCGCTGAACTGAAGTTTTCATGGAATTACTTATATTACTCAAGAGCAAAATTTGGGCTTTAATGGACAATTAAGAACATTTATAACTTTATATATCGAAATCTTCGTTTACTTTGCATCTTGCAAAGTTCTACATTTAACCACGTTGAATCTCATCAGTCATTTACATTGTTAGATTCTTTGGTTATGTAAAGGACTGTTCATCTCAGAGCTTAACTATGACAGTGAATAACAAAGCTACCAGCAAACCCCACAAACCCATTGCTCACCCCTTTTTAAGGACATTTATGAAAATGTTGAGCAGCCTAATATACCTCCAGAACATTACAGCAGCTAATCAGTATTTATGATCTGTTCTTGTCTTGTCCATACAAGGATCTTCCCTCTTACATCATGACTGCTTACTTTGTAATAAAGCCTTTAAATGAACTAGATCAATCTTGTTTGAGTGGGCCATAAAATGTGCAGAATATTCAAACATATTTGTAAATTTCCTGTTAAAAATGCCATGCTCTTTTAGTAAGATCATATATGCAGGTTCTCATTGACTACTCTTTCTTGATTTACCCCATGACCCTTCTGTAGTCCATTCTGTTTGAATCAAGTATTGAGCTGAGTCCTACTGTGGGAATCCTTATTGTTTCTTCTCTGAAACCACAAGCGCAGAGAATTTAGGGACCTGGACAGGATAGAAAATTGACCCATTAGAATTGAATGTTATTAAAAAAGGCCTAGTGCAAGATGTTGTTATGTTAGGAGATGTGCAAGATGCACTTATGTTAGGACAATCCCATATATGTGGACAGTCTGGTAGAAGGATTCATTTAGAACAGCTTGTGGAGAAGAACCTGGGAGTCCTGGTGGAAGAAAAGCTGAACATTAGCCAACAGCAGTATGCATTTGAAGCTCTGAAGTCTAAATGTATCCTGGGCTGCATCCAACTGAATCCAGATCTGGGCCTCCAGTAGGAGAAAGATGTGTATGTGTAGTAGTTGGAATGGGCTTGGAGGAAGAGCATGGAGGTCATCAAAGCACTGGAGCACCTCTCCTATGAAGAAAGGCTGAGGGTTTGTTGGAGATTTGGAGAAAGCGTGTGGGAGATCTCTTTGTGGCCCTCCAGTACTTAAAGAAAGCCTATAAATAGGAGAGGCTGACATTTACAAGGACTGATAATGGTAGGACAAGCTGGAATTGTTTTAAAATCAAAGAGAGGGGAGATTTAGATTAGATATTAGGAGGAAATCCTTTACTCAGAGGGTGGCAAAGGGAAGCTATGGATGCCCCATGCCTGGAGGCATTCAGGGCCAGACTGAAGGGGGCCCTGGGCAGCCTGGTACAGGGGCTGGCAACAATGTATATGGCAGGGGTTTATAAATGAGTGATCTTCAAGATCTCTTTCAGTTTAAACCAGTCTATAATTCCATGAGTTTATTTGCCTGCAAATCCCATATGGATGCATTCAAAGATACAAGAGAAGTGATTTTACATTTTTCTCTGGACTCCAAATGTCAGCCTTACTGTTAGCTGCAAGTTCATAAGCTCAAGCAGGAAATAAGATCTCATATGTGCACCAACCCTTAACATTTCCTGATTTGTTTCTTTGGGGACCTAGTGTTCAGAATGCTAGCTGTTTTTATTTGTGAGCTAGCCTCCTTACTCACCCTCACAAATTTGTGTTTGCCAAAGTCAGTTGCATGTATTACAGTCCTGTACTTAATTATCTATTGCACTTCCTATTGCTCAACATTTCAGCACCACAGGCCCTTTATTGTTGCCTTTGTTGGGAATTTGTAACATAACCTTTGCCATATAAAAGAGTTTTGTCATTTCAAAAAAAAAAAAAACAGAAGATGTGAATAAGCAGCTGGACGTCCTGACTGATCACAGAATAACTGTGAACTCTCAGTAGGAAGCAGGCTTGAACAAGCAAGTATGACCTTAAGGTATCAGGCAGAATTTTTAAGAGATAGAAAAATATTAATGTTGTTCACAGCTTGGGAGAAGGGTTTCTTCCTGATTTCATGTACAGTACAGTTTTCTTGTATTCAAAAACAAATGAAAAAGAGTTATGCTGATATAGACTAGGGTGGTTGGCGTGATAGGAAAACTTTATCACAAACATATGAGAAATCATTTTATTAAGGCAACTGACAATGGGTATAAGGACATCAAAGATGTGTATACAATCTAAGATTTAATTTTAAATATTGCATGAATCTGAACTGCAATTAGATACCCCCATTTCTAGAGCAACTTTTCAGTAACATGCCACCCCTCTATAAAACATGTGAACAAAAACAATATAAACACTTAAATTTTTTTTAATTTTTTTTTTTTACATCAAAAAGCAACAGATGCACTTAGCACTTGTGACTCCAGAGAAACTGGAAGATCCAGTAACTTTATTCTAGTCCTGATGCACAGTGAAGACTTTAAGGTTTCTTTTCTGTGACAGGTATTCTCAAAGAAAAATCACCTATAGCTGTGATTTTGTTTTCTATTATCAGAGGAAAGAATTTAAATCAACTTCTTTTACCTAGAGTAGTTATTAGCTTTTAAATTTGTGTAAAAGAATATTGTGGTTCTACATGCTTTCTTGCAGTGTTTTCTAGATCATCTATGAAACTGGTCTGATAAACAAAGCACAGGGTCTGTAGGTCTAGATCCAGACTGACTCTGATGTAAATTTTTGATGAGTTTGCCTCCTGGCATTGCTTTTTCAACATTTTTTTTCCTAATTTTGTGGCGCAACTTGTGCATCTCTGCATTACATAGGATTATTCATATGTCTACACAAAATGTTTCTGCAACAACCAGATTCATTGCTGCTTTGGGGGACATAATAAACCAAACTGTATTTGTGTAGAACAAGATTAAGCTAATTTTGATGAAAAGCTAGATACCGGATTGCCAGTCCTTTTACTTTTCTGTTGAGCAAACAATTAAGCTGAAAACTGAAGATTCTCAGGGCTTTATAGACAGGGATTAAACTCATCCAATCTTTCACGTACAGTATATTTCATCTTCACGGTGATGTTGTTCAGCTTTTATTTGTTAAAGGAGAAATTAAAGTTCTAGTGTCTTTCATTAAAAAAATATTAAGGTTATTTACTGGATTCTCTAAGGTTTAGTTGTCTGAGTCTGATTCAGACTGGCTAGTTCTGTGACAATGTGGAAAAGCAGGTATCATAAGAGAATCACTCTTATTCTTGACATAGTCTTGGAAGATATTTGGTGCCTTATAAATATTAACAGAATTGATGTAATAAAACCTGTTATTTACAGCATGTCTTTATTTTTTGTCATTCATAATTTAGTATCTTTTAGCATGAATATAATTGCTGGGCCTTTGGAAATATAACTGACGTTGAGCTTAAAGGATGGGAAGAAGCAACTGTGTTCTAGTCTCTGGATTTCTGTAATATCTCTGTTTCTGCCATATGGTAAAATCTAAACAAATATCATGATCACAGTATGAATGTCATAAATCCAATTTTAGAGTATTTTGTGAATATACTCATTACTTAGATATTCTTTGGCTCAGATAGTTTGTTTCTTCTTGAATTAACAGATTCATATCAGTGAAATGAAAGCAGCTTTGTAGAGAAAAGCATCTCTCAACACCTGCCCAGAATGAAATCTCCAAACAAAAATATATTTTGTATTAGCTTCCCATACAGCTTAATGCAAAATATCTTTTGCATCTGTCAGACTTCGTCCTACCAAGCAAATACATTGTGCTTTAGTAGGTTAGACAGACTGTACTTGTTCAGTTTAGTTCTAATAATCATGTTTTTCAAAACATCTCATGATTCTGATGAGAACTTTGAACACTTTCTGTTATGGCAAAACAAGAAACAAACAAACAAACAGTAGTTGTCATTAATTTATCATAGTTATTACCTAAATTCCACACACCAACAAAAAATTTGTGACCATGGAATTTTATCTACAACGTGACATCACTAGAGTAAGCCTTCATGCCAGTAAGATAAATATCACATTTGATTTTGCATTATTTCAAAACTTGTCTATTTACTTTATTTATGTTTTTAATGAAATTCCACATGAAATATTTCTCAAGAAATTACTTGTGTTTTCTTGGAATTTATTATAGTACAGTAAGATTGTATGAGAAATAATAAATAATAAATACTTTTTTATTAAAAGGCAGAATACTTTAAAGTTTTTAATAATGAATGACAAGAATAAAAATGTACAAAACTTCTCAGGGATTTCTGGGCATTATATGGTGTAAATGCAATATAGGGTGTAAATTTAACAAATTAGGTACTCTATTATTTCAATTTTTATATAAAAATATAAAATCTGACCTTTCAGTCAGGACCAAGCACAACTCTGTAAGCTTTTGTTATGTTTGTAATGTACTGTAAAATTCAGTAAAACGTACACCTTGTTAACAAATTAACTTGAGCAAGGATTTTGAATCTAAGGTACTCATTTTTACTGATTTCAAAATTTCCAGCTAATTTGAGTTAATTAGATTGCAAATCTGTTCTATAATAAATACATAGTAAACATACAGATCCTTTTTCTTAGTAATTGTCAATAAAGTAATCGTCACAGAAGTGTTAAATACAAATAGTTGATATTAGGCACAAAAGCAAATCATTTGAAAAATAATTAAAAATAATTGAATATATTGTCTTCATTGAGAACCAGCAAGCTGAGACAAATTGCAGAAATCCTGTTTTTCATCTTCTGTGTAATATGAACATGAGTAAAATACAAATGTATTGAGACAAATTTTCTGTGATTAACAAATCAATCAATTCTATTGCACTGCATTGTTCTGTTTAGGAATTGTTACATGTAATATTGTATGACAAATAATTATTGATATAATGTATGAGAAAAAAACTAGTATCAGTGAAACTGCACACAATCAACACACACACACACACACATACACACACACACACACACACACACACACACAAATAAATAAATAAATAAAATAAAAATGGCCTCCAAATTTGCAATCAAATCTGAAGTATCTTTACTATTTTCTGGAAAAACCATATCCATTTCCTTCATTCAGAATACCAGGATATGAATCAGCCCTCATTACAATTCCACCAGTTCTATTTACTTTCCATCCTTCAGAATCTCTGAGTCCATTTCCATTTTAAAAATAAGATCATTTATGAACTGAAAATATTTTGCTGTGAGTTTGTGTGTGTACGTATCTTGTGGGCATTACCTATTACTTTGTTTGAGCAAGGTTGACCTCTTAGTGGTTAAACTTACCTGCCTACAACTTTCATTCAACAGATGATGCCCTGAAAGGGAATATTCCTGAAGATGTGTATTCTAAGACGGAAACAGCAACTGTCTTCTGCTCAGAGACAGAGAGTTTGAATTCCATAAAGAAAATTGCTAGCAAGGAGAGGAACTTTGACATCTTGGAGGTTTATTTTTCTTTCAAAATATACACTGTGAATGAAATTGTACATGTGAATTCATGGGAGTAATTGTAAGACCCTTTCAAGAATATTAAAATCATTAAAATTATTAAATTATTAAAATCACTATTTAAGTTTATTTATTTATTAAAATCACTAAAATCATTATTATTTATTATAATTAAATTATTAAATTATTAAAATCACAAACTATTAAATCAAATGTGAATATCCAGCAGGATGCAGCATCTGAAACCAACAGTTGCTGATGATGGTTATAAGTTTCCAAATTTAGAAGATAGATACAGAATATGGAGTCACAGTCATCTGAGATTCATAGATGATAGCCTTCCAGACTGATTTTGGAAAGGCATCTTCCTCAGAAAGCTTAGCGAAATGTTTTGCAGCAGAAGATACCAGCTCTTTTTGATCCCTATAAAAGAAGTACTTTGACTATGTGAAGTATCATTTCAAATGGCAGTTACAGGAGATAATGCTATACAGATAGAGTATAGCCTAATCTAACTCCAAATTACGCAGCACTAAAAGAGCCTCCAGTTTGGGTGCAGCATGCTGTACGGATCCCATCTAGGAAAGTGTACCTCACTTTGGCTGTTAGAGCTCCTGCAGCTCTTACAGAACTTTTTATTGAATTGTTTCCTTTAGGAAAATATCTTAGAATATTCCTGTTTCTTCATGAAAAGTTGTGCTTTCTGCTGAAGAAATGCTGAAATTACTCAGTGCAGTGACTGTGACTAAACAGTGTAATGACTGTGCTTGTGTTTTTCAGACTCGTATCATACCTGGCCACAAAGGGGTACAGAACTGATGGGTTTTGTTTAGGTTTTAGTCTTGGCCCTTGAACAATAGATTAATAGCTTACCTGCAAGAGGCAACTTGTTCCTGCCTAGTATTTGTGTTGCAGTGGACACAAATTATGTTCCTTATTGTTAAAGATCTCCAGTGTTACTATTTTGTGTGTGTTGGCTTGTTTGTTCTTTTCTTATTAAAAAAAACCAAAAAAACAAAAAAAAACTTTTGAAGCTTTTTGTACTTTTTTTTTTACTTCCTTATGTAGTACAGCAGAAATACATAAAGAGTACTTAAATTGTTATTTTAAAGTTGAGTGCATGAAAAGAATGATTTATATGCTTCATTTGCCAAGCATATGTGAAGAGATATTGAAACTATTCTTAAAGGCACATGTCTCAGAGTTCACAATTATTGAGAGCTTTTTAGCTCTGACAGTGTGAAGAGTGTCATTTTGCATAGACCTATTATTTTATGTATCTTAAGCAATGAACAATTAAAATTTGGGACCCTAAAAATTATGAACTTTCCAAAAAACACAAGAGATGTTTTTCATTGTTTGTTTTGAAGAGCTGATGTCATCAACAAAATAGGGTGGTTTTTTTCCTGCAGTGTTAGGAGAAGTACTGGTATATTTTACTAATACAGGAAAAAGGAAAAAAAAAGTAATGAATTTAAATTTTAAATCTATTTGTATTAAGATGCTGTCATAACAAGCAAGTGATCCAATTCATGAACAGTTGTGTTCTGCTTTTTCTTAATTATAATGTACCCTTACATGTTGGAATCACACTATGTACAGTTCTAAAGACAGGAAGTACATCTGAAAGCTGTATTTGCTTCTGCATCACAGCAGCTTGCAGTGTATGTCTACAGTACCAGTACTGGCATTGAAGCACTAGCATGCATATCTTTGAAATTCCAATTCTTGTTTTCACTGCTTCTCTTTACCTTAGCAATAGACACAGAATTTGCATCTCCAGAAATAGTTGGGTATTTTTTAATATCCTTCACTGAACATCTTTTCCCTGGGGCATGCCTTTATTACTATGGGACCATATATGAAATGTAACATGCCAAAGACTAAGGAATAGAGATTTATATATGTGAAAGACCTGTATGAGGACTGATGTTCTCCAGAGAGAGGTCTCAAGCCAAGTGTATTTGCAGCCTGTCAATGCTTGTTGGCAGGTAGAGATACCCAGGCACACTAAGGTCTCAGAAACATGGATTGTTGAGTGATTTCTCACTGCTGCTACTTCTGCAACCATCCAGAAGATTATTTTCCAGCTGCCTTTTTAAACACAGGTCTTTCTTCCATTTCTGAGCAAAAGCAAACAAATTAACCCTCTGGGACCCGAGAACAAGGCAAACCAGATGTTATTTCTTAAAACAAGATTATGTATTTAATTCCCACATAAGCATGTTTTGTCACATCATGACTTCAGCAGCCTAAAAAGGCAAAAAGGAACTACAGCTCATTATTTCCCTTGTTTCTGTACTGCCTATTACATATATTTAGCAAGTCCATTATGTGTGCATTGTGTCTGCTCGTTATAAAATATTACCATTGCTCCTACTAAAGGACTTCTTTATTCTTCTGAGATTTTGCTTTCTATTGTGGGACTGTATCTGCCAGGAAAATAAAAATTATGAATAGTAGGAAACTGGAAGTACTGCAGTTTGGTTCATATTTCTCCCTCTACATGATGTCAATTTATAGAAGATTGAGTCAGAAGAATGAGGGAAGATTTTCAACACTTAAGTGCTGGAAAAAGATAGAAATACAACATATAGACCTGTTTTTTGCTGGGCCACTGAAGGTGGGTGTGCATACTGTTGCTAGGAAAAAATGGTCACATGAGTCTTTTACATAATGTCATTAATATTTAATTTTGAAATGTGACATTATTTTCATCTTGCAGTTTATACCTCTAGAAGCTAAATTGCTCACATAATGCAGCTGATGTGAGGCAAAAGAAATAAAACAAGGAACAGAAGGAATAATGAAAAAGCTTCAACAGAAGAGAGTAGACTGTGGTGAGAGATAAATTATCTGGTTCTGCCTTGGTTCATGGTCTTCTGAGTAGACCAAAGGAGAGAGAAGTAATGACATGAGACGGTTTTGAAAATAAATCAGAATATCTATCCATTTGGCATAGGACATGTGGGAGGAGAGGATCAATAACGGAAAAAACGAAGTTTCCGTGGTTCCCAGATGGCTGATGAAAGTAATACTAACTTTTGCCTTTCCTAATACATAATGGTTTATGCATTTTAAATGTGTCTGTAGGAATGTGCAGTCAAACACAATATCTTCTTAAGATTTTCCCAGAGATTGGAGGTCTAAGGAAATATTTAAAAATTCTCACCTCAAATATATCACCTGAATTCTCACTCATTTTCTTTATAGCTATCAAGAGTCTTGGGATAATCATTATGGATATAATATATACTTAATTAATTGTTTACAAATGAGGTTAAAATACCCTTTAGAAGAGATATAAATTAATAAGGAAAACAACAGTTGTCTTGTCAGCTCCACTGTCGGCATAATCTCTTGAAGTCTGACAAGATGTGAGAAAATATTTAAGATAATGTAAAAAAAAAACTTGTCAAGATATATTCTTAGCTAAACAGAGCCCTTTTGCACAAATATTCTTTTACGATCAAACCATGTAGAAGACTGTCAAGTTATAAAAAACCACAAAGACTATCAAGTCATAAAGAAAAAACAAACAAACAAAAAAAAAAACCCTAAGCAAACAACAACCTCCCACATATGTTATAATAAGTTTAATGATATAACTGATGGAATTTGAATGTCAAGATTGCACCTGAATCAGGAGTGGTGAAAAACTTTTGTTATTCTAGGCATGAAAAAAGATGCAGTCCTCCCTCCTTTTATTCCTGTAGATATCACCCCTCAAATTCTGCTGTGTATCCTAGTAGCCTGTGTTTTCTTTAAACTATTTTTTTTTTTCTGTGAATGACAACTGTTCTTAGAAGTGGCTCTACAAGAATCCCTACCTATCCTTATGCTCCTTGTCTAGATCTATTGTTTCCTTTCCAGAACTGAAGCATAAAAAATTTGAACTTGGTAAGTGGACTCTGTTATAGTGCTCACCCGTAACGCAAGCCATAGGAGGAAAGGAAGGAGTCATAGGTGGATGAGCCACGAACAATTGTTGAGACTCTGGAAAAAAAAGAGAGTCTATAACCTCTGGAAGAAGAGACAGTCTACTTGGGGAGATTACAAGTTGCAAAGGTATGCAGGGAGGAAACTATGAAGGCAAAAGCCCAACTTGAACTCAGATTGGCCACAGCAGTAAAAGAAAATAAATCCTTTTATAAATATGTCAGTGGTAAGAGAAGAACCAAGGACAACTTCCATCATTTACTTGATACTGAGGGGAATGTGACCACAGAGGGTAAGGAGAAGGCTGAGCTTTCAATGTCTTCTTTTCATTGGTTTTTAATAGTGAGACCAGTTACCCTTAGGGCATTTTATGCCCTGATATGGAAGTCTGGGAAGCTGCACAGAATACACCCCCAGTGATTCAGGTGGACACAGTTAGAGCTCCTCCTCCATCTGGACTGTCATAAGTCCATGGGACTGGATGAGCTTCATCCCAGGGTGCTGAGGCACCTGGCAGGTGTATTTGCTGAGCCTCTCTCAGCCATCTATCAGTGATCCAGGTTATCTGGAGAGGTTCCAGAGGATTGGAGGCTTGCTGGTGTGACTCCCATTCACAAGAAGGGCTTTAGGGAGGATCCAGGTAGCTACAGGCCTGTTAGCCTGACCTTAGTACCAGGGAAATTAATGGAGCAAATCATCTTGGGTGAGATCACACAGCACATGTGTGGTGTCCAGGGAATCAGACCCAGCCAACACGGGTTCACGGAAGGCAGGTCATGCTTGACCAACCTCATCTCCTTGTATGACTGCGTGACCAGGCTGGTGGATGAGGGAAAGGCTATCGATGTAGTCTACCTGGACTTCAGCAAGGCCTTTGACACAGTTTCTCACAGTATTCTACTGGGGAAACCAGCTGCCCATGGCCTGGACAGGTATACTCTTTGTTGAGTAAGGAACTGGCTAGAGGACCGTAACCAGCAGGTAGAGGTAAATGGAGTTATGTCCAGCTGATGACCTGTTTCAAGTGGTGTCCCCCAGGGGTCTGTACTGGGGCCCATCTTGTTTAATATCTTTATTGATGACCTAGACGAGGGAATTGAGTGTACCCTCAGTAAGTTTGCAGATGACACCAAATTGGGAGGATGTGTCAAACTGCCTGAGGGTAGGGAGGCCCTTCAGATGGATCTGATAGGCTGAACAGCTGGGCTGAGCTCAATGAGATGAGATTCAATAAGACCAAGTGCCGGGTCCTGCACTTTGGCCACAATAACCCCATGCAATGCTAGAGGCTTGGCAATGTGTGGCTGGATGACTGTGAAGAGGAAAAGGACCTGGGAGTGTTGGTTGATGCTCGGCTCAACATGAGCCAGCAGTGTGCCCAGGTTGCCAAGAAGGCCAATGGCATCCTGACGTGCTTTAGAAATAGTGTAGCCAGCAGGAGCAGGGAGGTGATCATCCCACTGTACTCAGCTCTGGTGAGGCTGCATCTCAAGTACTGTCTACAGTTTTAACTACCTTTTCCATAGATTCCTTCTCTCATTCATTGATTGAAACCATCCATAAACTGGATGTCTTTTCCATTGTACTACTGTCATTATGAAATGTATGCCTTCATGTCTTATTTATTGAAATCTACTGATGCTTTTCTAGGAGTATGAAAATAACTAGCATTCTCATTGGTTTTCTTTGATGTCAGTATGAAAAAGTTCATGAAGATTAGTTTATTTTCCTAATCCTGCAAGGGGGAGAGAGTGTTTTCTTCCTTCTCTATCCATTGGTTTCTGTCTTTTCCTGCTAGATAAAAGCTGTAACTTCCTTGTGATGATGTTTATACACTGTAATCAAGCTACCTGGCAGTCTTTTTTTTAAATAACTTAAACAGAGTGATATTTTTAAGTCATCAGTACATGATTTTTCTGCAACCTAGAATATTTTGTAGCTTTTTTCTTCATTATCTCCAAATTTTTCTGAGACCATTTTAAAAATGAATATGTACAAGGTGTAGAAGAGAAGATGGTTTGCCACTATCAATCTCACTGGTGCTATCTAGAGGCATAAAATCACCACTGCTCTTTAGTACTCCTCTTTCTTATGTGGTCTGTTGAGGTTTACAGTAACTCATACCGTGTTTATATTTTACTGGAAGCACATTTAGTTTTGTTTGTCTGCAATGATGTTGAATTTCTTTCTCAGATGATTTTGTAAAGAAGTAGTTTCATTGAACAGATATCTTCTGCATTCTTGGGGACAAGAGAAGGGTGGGAGTTCTCATTTCTTTCTAAAGAAATGTAGTGAGATCCAGCAGTGCTGTCCCTGGCCTTATCCTTGTCTCCCAATCTTGTTGGAGATTGGATTCTTCTGTGCTGTTTAATACATATTTCTGAACCACACTTGGAAATAGAAGTTTTTTATATTTCTCACCTCTAGAAAATAACTGTTTAATACTGAATACTTATTTCCAGCTGCTTTTGTGAGTAGTCAATTATATAATATTGATTTTTTTTTTAATATATGCTTTCCTGGTACTGTGGAACAATAATGTGTTAATAAAAGGGTCATAGATACAAAGTCAAGAACCCCAGAAATGTTGTACCTGTGAAATAAATTCACCAGCTGAACCTCAATCTTAACAAATATTTAATTTGATTTTTATTTAGAAGAACTTTTTTGTTTGCCCTTAAGTAGTCTTGGTTAACCTTGATTATATTGTTCTAATTTCATTTTTAAGAGACAGAATTCCCTTCTAGCTTTCCTATAATATACTCCAGTACAGCATAATTAACTATGTTTTCCCATTGGAATATTCTTAATATTTTCTGAATCCTCTGAAGTGGTTCTAATATCTCAAAATGCAATGTCCAGAAAATTCTTCAGACAATTTGCTAATAGTGTATGTGAAAGTTACACAGATCTACTAATTGATTCTCTACAATCATCCCCTTAGTTGTTAATGGTTTGAAAAATCTTCATAATTATTGTGTTATATAAGTAAAGTATTGTGCTTCTTTCCAAATCCTGATCAGTGTGAGCTTAACTTTTTCTGCATCACTATTTACGATTTTATGTTCTCATCTGATAAAATATTTATAATATTTATTTCCCAAATTCTCTAAAAGTGTTTTCCTAAGTCACATCAGCCAATGTTTTTCCCCTACGTCTTCTTCTTGTATATTTGATATTTACTTTACTTTTTTTTTTTTGATGTTTTTTCATCTTTAAGTTTCTCATTTCTGTTTTTATGACATGAGTCTTTCCCATTCACTGCAGCATATTCTGGATTCTGTAGCAGAAGAAATTTGTGCTGTGCAAGTCATTTTTGTTCATTCCACATTATAAAAAGTACATTCGTGTAATGAAGGGCTATTTCACAATGTATGAGTACAAAAAGCCACATTTAATTTTCACAGGTCTCACTACTTCTGACTTCCATTTCTTGACTGGCACTTCTCTACTGGTCTGAATGTTTTATTTATATTCCCTGTACATTTTTTTGTTAAGAAATCAAAACAGAAGCAAACCTTAGAAAATATATTCTTTGAACGCACAGTCACAAGCACAAGTGATTAGTAGAACATACAGGAATAACTGAATGCAGTGTATATGCTTAGTTCTCCTTGTGAGCCATAGAGAGCTTGAATAACTATATAAGCTTGAGACCTGAGCAACAGAAGTTTTTTGTTCACAATTTCCCTTAGGTGTCTTCAGGTTTTACTGAATGGGAACAATGAATTATAAGAAGTTAAGTATCTACTCTGGATTATTACATAGGTCCTTGAAAGGATAATTCAATAAGGCCAAGTCCTTGCTGTCCATCTTAGATGAGACTGCTTTCCTGCTCTGATTCTTCCCTATGCCCTCTTCTGTGTACTTCCTAAATTCTCATTCTGTCTCTGCTTTGAGGCTTCTCATACCAATTCATTTCTCTTCCAGTAAAGCCTTTTAATCTCATTTATTTTCCTGTTTTCTTTTTTTTCTATCACTGTTTTTTACTTTGATCCTATTCCCTTCACTGGTTTCACTGGCTGACTCTAGAAGAGGGGACTAAGAAGCTTTTTGCAGCATTAGGGTACTTGAACTTATGAACTTATGAACTTATGAACTTGAACATTTGTTAGGTGGAAGTCTTCTTTGAAAAGCAATAAGTACTGTCCATAGTCCAACTGTCACTATATTTCTTAAACTCAGTTAACATTGAATTTTACTTGTTCAAGAGGAAAGGGGAAATAAATGGAAAAGTATTAGGGCAAAACATAATCACAACCAAAAACAAACAAACAACCAACCCCCCCCCCCAAACAAATAAAAAGTAACAACAAAAAACAAAACAAAAAAAGCCTCTGCCCTATTTCACATATTTTCCTTCATATTCTTAAAAATAAAGACATGAATGTCCAAAGAAAGAAAGAATGTCCAAAAAGTACAGTAAGAACCTTTAAAATATCGGAGAATACAGAAGCATGTTTCCATAAATATTTTCTTTAAAACAATGGCTTAAACTGATCCATATTCACACTTCTGTCTGTGTATAACAGATCTGTCCTGTGAGTACAAACTAATTTTAATTTTGGAAACCACAACTGAAGATGATGTGCAATTTCTTTCTACAAAGATGTTACTACTTCTATAAACTTCAATAAAAATATTTCACTTTTATTAAGAATAAGTAAATACTGAAATAATTGACCTTTGTGTACAGCTCCTTACCATCTTGCTTATGTTAGTACTCTGCTATTATCTAGTAAATCACATTCTGCGTAGCAGTCTGATACTATGTATTTCTAATAAATGAATAATAATTAAAATGACAAAGAAATCTGAAATTTTTTAGAGTTATTTTAAAAAACAGAACTAATAAATTTAAAAATACTAATTTTAATCAAGGAGTAAGTGTCATGAGATAATGAATTATATATGCATCATCTCCTGAAAGGCCTTGTAATTGAGCTGGCCTGTTCAGAAAAGTCATCTTGAACTCAAATCCTAAATTTAGCATTATGAGGCTAGGTTTCAGGAGATTTCATCCTGGTCACATTAAGACTGCAAGATATGCATAAGCATGTTAGCATTCTAATTAGCTCACTTAGATGCAATTTCTTACCCTCGAATCAAAGATGCCTCCTTAGACATTCAAATACTTCTGAATTCTTGGACCATAGACACTTAAGAGCAAGAAGCTGAAATACCAGACATTAAGTGAATAATTTTAATGGCTATGGAAAATCAGTATTTCATGTTTTTAAAATTGAAACTATTAATAAGAGAACAAATAACTAATGAGTCATTAAAATAGATCATCAAGAAAAATTAGGAACTCTATGAACTATGACAAAATTCGTGTCATTTTTAATTAACTGTAGTTCTTGGCTGGAGCTTTAGATACCACTTTATGAAATGTATTGACTACATATATTAAATTAGAAAAGTATAAAGCAAATTGACTTTGGGATATGTACTAATAACAATGGACATACTTTCACCAGAGTCAGGAGCAAATAAATATGCATGTGCATGTATATGTGCACATGGATTTTTGTGAAAATGCACGTGTCTGTATCATGTTCTCTCCCACCATTTATGAAATTCTCTTCTTTGTGCATGTGAATATTTGTGAAAAAGGATAAAATTAACTTTTTCTTTAGGAAAGTATAAGGCGGGGACTATTAGTAGCCTGTAGATAAACTGTAATGAACTGGCTGTGTCATGTATAATAAATTTTACTGTCCCCTTATGGAAGTTGATTGAGGAACTGAAGGATACTGTTCATTGAGAATGGGTAAAGTGACTGAAAATTGAAGGAAACCAAATGTCAATCCAGACCTCAAAAATGCCAAGGGGGGTCTGGGAAACTATGAGCTAATCAACCTCTGCTCCATCTCTGGGAGGGTGATGTAACAAGTTGTTCTGAGTGTTGTCTCCAAGCAAGTGGAAGAGAAGAATGTTATCAGGAGTAGTCAGCAAGGATTCATCAAGGGGAAACATGCTCGAACAACCTGGTAGCCTTCTCTGATACCATGGGTAGTAAGGGGAGAGCAGTGAATGTGTTGTACCTTGATTTCAGGAAGGCTTTTGTTACTGTCTCTTGCAACATCCTCAAAATGAAGTTTAGTAAGCATGGGATAGACAAGTAGACAGCGAGGTGGACTGCAAATTTGATGACTGGGAGAACTCAAAGTATTTTCATCAATGGCAACTCAAAGTATTGTCATCAATGGCACGGAGTCTGGATGGAGACTGGTAACTACCAGTGCTCCCCAGGGGTCCAATCTTGACCAATATCTATACTAATGACCTGAATGAAGGGACAGTGTACACCTTCAGAGAGTTTGTAATGATATAATGTGGAAAAAAGTGCTGCCATTCAGCAAGACCTGGATAGGTGGGAGACCTTGTCAGAGAAGAACCTGATGGGGTTCAGCAAGGGCAAGTGTAGAGTCTTGCAACTGGGAAGGAATAACCATATACATTATACAGGTCAAGGGGCTGACCTGCAAAAAAAAAAACTCTGCAGAGAAGGACTGGGGTATCCTGGTGGACAACAGATTGGCTGTGATCCAGAAGTGCATTGCTATAGCAAAGAAGGCCAATAGTATCCTGGGATGCAATACAAAGAGCATCGCCAGTAGTTCAGGGGAGATGGTCCTGCCCTCTACTCTGTCCTGGAGACCACATATAGAATATTGTGTCTAATTCTGAGATTCCATCCAAGAAAGACAAAGAATGTCCAGAAAGAGTCCAGTGAGGGACCATAAAAATGGTTAGGGATCTAGAGTATCTGCTTATGAGGAGAGGCTGAGGGACCGGGGTTTGCTCAGTCTGGAAAAGACTGAGGCGGGGCGGTGGGGGGTCTTATCTATAACTTATAAATATCTAAGTGGCAGGATTCAAGTGGATAGAGTGAGACTTTTTTCAGTAGTGCCCAGTGACAGAACAAAGGGCAATGGGCAATGGGTACAAACTATTATATAGTAAGTTCCATATAAACATGAGGATAAAGTTCTTTACTGTAAGTGACAGAGCACTGGAACAGACTGCCCAGAGAGAGGCTGTGGAGTCTTATTCTCAGGAGATATTCAAAACCCTCCTGGACAGTTTCCTGTTAAACCTACTCTAGGGAACCTGTTTTATCAGTTTGTTTGACGGGGCAGTCTCCAGAGGTCCCTTCAAAATCCTATGATTCTTTGATGAAAGATTCTCTTTTTGTTTCTCTATCTTTTTAATCATTCTATCTCAGATATCATTGTCACCTTCTCCCAAGTCATTTATAAGTTTCTTTCCATTACACAGGTTCTCTCCTTCTTCTAATGACTTATTGCTATCATTTCTACAATGATTTGCTAATAATAAGATTGATAAGATTGTAAGAGGTAAGGACAGTGAAAGGAGGTATAACTTCTGGTATTTTATGAAGCTTGTTTCATGTGAGCTTTCCTTATCTATTTTTTGGATAATGAATTTGGAAATTATTCAGACAGAATACTATTTCACTCCACTGCATTATTCTTTATCATTCTGTTTTTGCCTGTATATAACTGTCCTATTTTTACGAAAACTCTGTTTAAATGTGCAATTCAATTTGAATAACCATTTGAAATAAATAATTGCACCCTTACTGTTTCTACTGAATGCCCTTCCATTATTATGAAACAGAATTATGCAACAGAGAAAAAAAATACAGTTTGTCATTATAATAACATGACAAGGAACAGAAAGAGATCTGGAAGGCAAAAGCAAACAAACAAACAACCCAGAAAAGGACAAACAATCAACCCAGAAAAGGGAGTCTATCTGTAAGTATTTTTGTGACTGTGGACAAGTGAAGAAGAAAATAAAATAAAAGAAGGAAAAAAAACAATTTTAGATATTCTTATGATCTGAAAGCATGAGAGAAACATTATTTGCCTCAATTCCATTTTTTCACACCACATTATAGTGTTAATTTTAGTTCAGATACTAGTGCTGGCCTAACTATGTAGCAACTACTGATTTCAAGTTATCATACAGAGAAGTCCAGCTGAGGGCTATAAAGGTAATAAAGGTTGTGGAACACCTCTCTTATCAGGAAAGGTTGAGAGACCTGGATGTGTTCAGCCTTGAAGACACAGAGGGGATCTGATCCATGTTGATAAACGTCTAAGGAGAAGGAGGCAAAGGGACAAGGCTGGACTCTTCTCAGCAGTATGTGGCATTAGGATGAGGGGAAATGGCCATAAAATGAAGCATAGGAAGTTCTGCACAAATGTGCATGGGAACTTCTTCACAGTTTAGTGATGGAGAACTGGCACAGGCTGCACAGAGAGGTGGTGAAGTTTCCTTCTCTGGAGACGTTCAAGACACACCTGGACGCCTACCTGTGCAACCTGGGCTAGGGAGATGCTTTGGAAGGGGAGTTGGACTAGATGATCTCTTTGGGTTGGAGGTTGGGTTGGAGGTCCCTTCCAACCCCTACAATTCTAAGATTCTGTGATTCTGTGATACTTACATGTGGGATGGATGGAGCACTAGACTTTGGCTTCTTTTGAACAACTAACCCTGTTGTGAAGAAAATAGATTCTTATGACAATGCCACTAGTCAAAAAACTACTTAAGAGTCTCAAGAAAACAATTGTTACCATGACATTCTTATGAAGATCTCAGATATTTTTAAAGCATTTGACAGACCTTCCTGAAAAGAAGGCATTATTTCCCCAGTATTGATGAATCTACATATGGAAATACACATATATGTAACCAAACATAGACCTTGCTAGAGTTTTATGCCTAGAGATTTGTCATAAGTATGAACAAGGCTGCACTGCAGATGAGATAGACAAATCAGTTCTAGTTTTGGTTTATGTATCTCTTGTGATCTTTCAATCCAAATTATATCCAAACACTGTCATTCATCGTCTCTTCAGCTTCCTCTAGCAGGGAGGTCGGTGTATATTCCTGTGAACAAAATGCAGGATGGAGTTTTTCTACATTTCACTGTTAGGGCAGGAACATCAAGACAATTCACACATTTTTGATGCCTTGGGGAGTTAATGGAGAGGTGTGTTATGGTCAGTTTATCTATCTATTGTTGATACTATTTGTTGTACTATGAGCCTGCTCCCACCCAGTCTATGATCTTGTGAGGTTGCCTCTGTAGCATTCAGGAAAGCAGACACACCTCTCATGAATGTATGTATGCATGTATTTATTTATTTATCGACAATTCTTCTAATGACTCATGTCCATGTTGTCATAGGCTTAAATAGCAGTAAATATATTTTGTGTGAGATCCTTGCTTTATCTACTGAATTCTCTGCATATTCTCAACATACTCACCACCTCTCCCTGTGGACAGTATTCGCAGATTTTATTGTTACAGCTCTGTGCTTCTTGATGGAATAAACAAGTTCATTTATCATTTTAATTGCAAGTTCATCCTGTAAGTTGTTATTAAATTTGAACTGGGGAACTACAAGTCAGGAGGAAAGGTAGTGCTTTTATATTTGATAAAATTGAAGCATAAGCTCTGTCCGACATTAAGTGGAAGCTGACTGGCTATTTCTCTCTACTTGCAAACCTTTCGCATGGCTAGAGAAATTCAGCTGAGTAATCTCCATCCAAACTCTAGCAGTGGCAGTGTGGTTTCTGGTATTTTAAAAGCTTATGAAAAATCATTTACATGTTTGGTTGATTGACTTTTGTCACATCACATATCAATCTTTTGAAAGTGCTTCTCTTAAACTGTAATGTATGTTGACAATGACCAAACTATACTAAATCCCAAAAAGGCAACTGCAAACCTAGAGCACTATTTTAAAGGACATTCAACATCCCCTATTATATTACAGTTAGTTACAGGAAATTTCACCCGTTTGAATTCTGTCTTTAATGTGAACCCACTTGAAATTCTGATTTGGAGTAAGTCCCTTTGAGGGTCCTACAAACTCAGTGCCAAAAGTTTTGCTGCATATAAAATGAATCCCTTCATTGGCTCTGAAGTTTAAATGAGAAAGAAATAAATGGCAAATATGGAGCAGAACAGAAAATATCATAAGGGTTTAACAGTATCTTATTATACCATTTACAGGACTGAATTTTACAGAATTTTTCTGAGGAAAATCTCTACCTTCAACAAAAGATTAGAGAAACTTGTCTTTTTTTCCTTGTTCTTACTAATATGCCAGTAGTGTGTTCCAGGAATACTCAAGCATATGCCCAACTAAAATGCAATTAAAATTTAAGCTCTTATATATCTCCATTGTGTTTTACACAAAACAGATTGAATTTTAAGGAGCTAATTACTCTGCTCTTTGTGTGTTTGTTTTTGCCTTCAACAGCTAGTCTCCTAGTCCAGATTTGTCATGGCAGAAGGCTAATGGTGAAATAGAGGCACAGATGACAATACAGTAAGAGATTTTAACCGAACATGGAAAAAAGATTTGGTTATAGTTTACACAAGTCCTCTCCTGGACATCGGTGTGTTTTCAGGAAAACCTCAACAGTACTAACTACCTTTACAAGAATAAATGCTTTGTCACAAAGAAAAGAACTTATGAATCTATTTACTAAATGCAGTCACCAACTGATGGCTTTCTAATTTAATGACAGTATCCCAGTAGATACTAGATGCAGTACTGAGGATAAAAAAGTCTGTCACTCTCCAAATGAGCTGACAGACCAAATATTATCCAGATGATGATGAGTGTGGGTGAAGTGCGGAAAAGTGAATTGAAGGAAGATGTGCTTATCAGGTAAATGATTCCTGTTCTAGTTTTAAGACTGTGGGATCTATTGGTTGGTGTTTCATTTTGTTTTAATGAAAATAAAGAGGCATAAGAAAAACAGATCACATAGATAAAGTTATGGTGAGCCCAGAATAGATTTTGAAGCTGTCTTTCAGAGAGAAGAACAGGGAATAAGCAAATGGAGAGACTGTTTTTAGGGAATGAGTGGAAGAAGCATGTATCTTGATTACCCTTCTGTCGTAATGTTTCATAGGAAAATGTACCAGACATAGAGCTTGCCAATGTATTTGGAATATGTATTTCATTGTAGAATTAAAAATCTAGGGCATAAACAATTAACTGATGACTATTGTAAAAAGTCATTTGGCACCAAGTGCTGATTGAGTGTTACAATGGGATACAAGGTTGAATCTGCTGGTGATGTAGACAACAGGGATGCATTATCCCAGCAGTGACTGAATCAAGACCCATCTTAAAAATACTCAGATTTTCCCTGTCCTACTCCTAACAGGTAGTTCTTTCATGATTGCACTGGAGAATTTTTCTTATAGTTTCATTCTTGTTCATTTAATGTGAGTAATAGTTTGCTGTGAAAAGAATATGATGTCAGTTAGGGCAATTTTCAAAAGATTCACAGAACAGGTTTATATTTGTCTGGGATAAATGTGATATAAGTCCAAGCAAGATTGTTTATGAGAAACTATGAGATAAAGTAACAAATGAAGAACTTTGTAACAGTGGAAGAGAAACTGAAAGCACAAAAATGCATTACTCAGAGTAAATAAAGGCACTCAGTTCATGCATAGGTTTGTAAAAAGGCAGATGTCACAAATACCAAAATATCATCTGAACTAACTGGACACATAATATGAATAAACTATCCCCCCAAAAAATTTGAGCAAAGTATACCACTAGAAAAAGAGCAATTTGAAACACTAATCAAAAGTAACCAATTTAGAAATAGTGATTACTAATGAGATTGAGGAAAAACTGACATGGAAGCTAATTTTAAATGGGATCATAATCTTCCAAGATCAAAATATCATCCAATAATTATTATCAAATGGAAATGCAAAATTACTTGTGTCAGAAGATCTTGTATGTCAGTACCTCAATGGCTGAGAAAAATGTCAGAGAGAAAATCTGAGGAACTGCAGAAACACCTCATTGTGTTCACATCCACTGCTTGGTCTCCATAAATGTATATCAAACAAGTAAAGTTGATGGGTGCCATTTTTTTACGTGGAGTGACACAACTTTCCTTTATGTACTCTTCCACATCAGATGCCATTTTGTCAGAGTACCTCTCTGCTGCCATCTGTCACATAGCAAAATGACGGGTGCATGCTGAGGGCCAGGCTGGGCTACTGAGTGGGGCAGAGCCATTGCCAGTGGGCAGGGGGAAGCCACAGGATGGGATGGGCAGTATGCAGCCAGCGGTCCAGAAACGTCTGCTTTAACTGAGTACCTCTCCAGGGGATACTGTAGATAGTTTACAAAGAATAATTGGAGAATCTAGTTATTTTCTAGAAGTTAACTTTCTAGCAGTTAAGTTTAATAGAATCAGAGAAACTTTGGCTTGGAAGGGAACAAGTCCAACCAGTTCCAAACTCCTGCCAGTGGCAGGGTTGACAACTCCTAGATTAGGCTGTCCAGGACACCACCCAGCCTGCCCTTAAAAGCCTCCAGGGATGTCACATGAATGAACATCTCTGAGGAATGTGTTCCAGTGTCTAATCACCCTCTGAGTAAAGAATTGTCCCCAAACATCTAACCTAAATCTGTCCTCCTTTAGATTAAAACTTTTCCCCCTTTTCCTGTCACCAATACACTGTGTAAAATTCCAGTTTCTCCACTATTTATAAGTTCACATTAAGTACCAGCAAGTCACAGTAACTTCTTCTAGATCCTTCTCTCCAAGCTAAGCAAGCCCAGATTCTTCAACCTTTTATCACAGAAGAGTTGCTCCAGCCCTTTGTTATTCATGGCCCTCCTCTGGACCTGTCCAAGCTGCTCCTTAACTTCCTTTTGCTGTGTTACCAGACCTGGATGCAGTACTCCAGATGGGGCCTCACAAAGGCAAAGAGTAAAGGGCAACAGCCGCCTTCGACTCCCTGCTAGCCAACTCTCTCTTGACACAGTCCAGGACATAGTTACCCTTTAGGGCTGCAAGTACACACTGCTGGCTCAGGTCCAACTTCTTGTCCACCAGATAGCCCAAGTCCTTCTTCCCATGGCTGTTCTCAATGTGTTTTTTCCAGTCTGTACATGTATTTGGGATTGCTGTGACTCAAGCTCGACACCAAACTGGTGACTGTTGGGCTCAACATCTGTCAGTGGGCAAAAATGCTAAGCTAACATTCAATGTTTCTGTTCTTCTCTTATTTTTGTATCCTATTCACAGCCTTTTCTCAGTGTGGTTTATAAAGACAGGTAATGAACTACAAATAAGAGTAACTTGCTCATTTGTATAATATCTTACCTTAAAAAAATCCAAATATTTTGTAGATGGATTTTGGATCTGGATTTTCACAGGATTTTATCAGGAATTGTTTTATTGCAGGTGACAAATGCTTATACCTAATAGAGAGAAATTATATAATCTCAGGTAGAGGGCAGATGAGCTGGATGAGTAGCTGATTTTACAGCATCTTTGTCCTAACATGTTACAGAAGTGGGACAGGTTGTGCTAACAGTTGCTCTGCTCTTCAATAATTATCTCCAGATTTAGATATTTTTTTATAGACAACAGCTACTTAGGAGTTTTGGGCAGTGTATTCTCACTGTGTTGTGCCATTTCCATGAAACTACAACAAAAATGATGGCATGGTAACACAGAGTATGAGAGCTACTATGAAGATCCTTACTCCAGTAGAAACAAATTAAGGCCTGTCAGTGACTACTTATTCTGGAAACTGTAAAATCTAGTGATGGGTATGATGGGTATTCATACAGTTAACAGTGTGCTTTGTGTTGGTTTCTATTTACAGCCACAAAACTTATTCTGAGAGTTTTGAGAGCAGGGAACCTTGGCCAGTGAATGACCAGTGTGGAGTAGAAGGACAAAAGCTTGCTTAATTTTGATTTTCAGTTTGAATACAGACTACAAAGTCGTGCCTCATAGTCCTTCTGTTGTCTTTTGTTGTTTGTTTGTTTGTTTTTCTTGCATTGTTTCTTGCAATTTCATTGCATTTCTTTTCCATTCTTGCATCTCTGCCTAGGAGGCAGTCAGTCATGAATCAACCTGTTTGTGAAAAATCTTATGTGCAGATGTACCTCTGGTAATACACCACAGTGACTTTTCATTAAGTAATTGTTCCTTAACCAAGATATATTTAAAATTACCCACAAATACTTACCATGCCCTATCAGAAGGCGCTAGGTATAAAACACAGCCTCCAGCTGTGACTATAGCAACATTACTGTACACAACATTTCTCCCTAAAAGCACTTTGCTGCCTTCAAAAGAAAAAAATATCTAGGCTGCTTGATGTCGTCAGTAGTCTTAAAACAGTTCATGAAACTTTATTGAAAGCCAGAAATCTGGTAGGCCATTTGGACAGCATACCATTAGTGAGGCATAGCCATGCAGATGTTCTGGAAACCAAGGAACTGAACAGTCCAGCATGCAAGGGCTAGCTGCTTTCATCTCACATGGTGATTTTAATAAATTCCAGCAGCTTCTGGCTGTGCAAGAGAGCAGAGATGGCAATACCAGAAGTTTTATAAACAGTTCAAAGAGAGATTAGCCAGTTGCTGCAGAGGTCCCATCTGTTTTCAAGCACAGAGTAACTGAATGCCAAGTATTTACATTTTGTGACCAAATTGGAACAGAAAAACATAAAGATTAATCTGAAACACATCTAAATTCATATAACTCAACTCAAGAAAAATAGAAATAACATATATATTAATGCGAATCACTCAGAGGCTTCATGATCTGAAATAAACATCAACAAAAGATAATGCTGTGACTGTTTTCATCTGATATGGGATAGTAAAGTGACATTCATAGGAAAAAAACTACCACTCATTCAAGTCTAAATTTGTCACTAGGCTTTATGATACCTAAACAAATGCATTATACCCATGCTCTGTGTTGTTCTTAATTGGGTTTGGTACAAGTACACTTGGAGGATGCTGGAGAAAAAGCATCAGAGAGAGAAGAAACTGAAAAGGAAGTTTGCATAAATTAACTCATGCGTGCATCAACACATTCCTTGAAATAGCCCTTGTGCGTGACCAGTAGAACATATTGATTTTTTTGAAATCCTACCTTTTGAGAAACATTTTTTTGACACATCAGAGATCATTCATCAGAATTGACAGTAGTGATCTACAGCTTGTCAGTGCCATACCAGTAGTATTATTAATGTTAAGGCTTAGCTTTGTGATGTATGTGTTACTATCTAAATTAATTTCTGGTAATTGACCCTGATGTGCATAGGAAAAGTTACAAGATAAATAATATTTAGATACTTTATCTGCCAACTACAATCTATGCTTTATTTGAGAAGTTAGTATTTTCCAAGATACATTTTTTCAAACTAGCATGAGAACTGCCAAAGAAGATAGACTATCTTTAAATCAGAAAATAGCTTCTTTCCTGCTGTCTTATCAAACACCACCATATAGCCTAGAAATATGTGCTTGCTGAATTACTAATGTGAAGGTTTTTATGTATAGGACTTAAAGTTATGAACTTGATTAGAGTAAACATATTTTTAAAAATCTTTTCCTCCTAGGAATAAACAAAATATACGGGAATAGAAAATCTATTATTAGTTTGTGCCAGAGAAATGAAAAAAAATTAAAGAGAGAAATAACCGGAATTCAGATGTTACCCTAGGAAAAAAAGGAAAATAGAAGATAAAATCAGTGAAATGTGAAGCATAAACAGAAGATGGAATTTATTCGATAGCTGAAATATCATCAGTGTCATCAAAAGTTTAAACATAGAATTTGAAGACCAACTATGAATATCACTGAGGTATCTTACAGGTTAATCAAACAAATACAGAATGTTTTGTCAGTATTTCAATGAACTTAAATTTGAGTTTATATTAGTATTCATAGTTAATGGAGAGAGTGGGATGTGGTAACAGAGACTGCATAGTTAAATATCTAGATATTGGATACTGTCATATGAGCAGAGTGCTGCAGGATCCTGGGTCTGCTCTGCAGAGACATCTGGAGTGATCACTGCATGGATGCAACGAATTCAAAGGCTGAAATCAGGTTGCAAAACACTATCCCTTCCAACCCCTGCAATTCTGTGATTCACATTAAAAAATAAATAAATAAAAATGCATCTTCACATCTTCAAGGTGAGTTGAAATTACAATGCTTTTTAAGGAATAATCCCTAGCATAAACTTGTCTCCCAATGCTGCCCAGACACTGTTTAATAGCGTGGTAAAGCTGAAAAACATCTAATCTCTGCTGTGAATTATGCTGAGTATTTAACATAAAGAATGTTAATGGCTCATCACTTGAGCCCCTGACTCTGTTCCATTTACTAGGCTCTATCCCACCAATGGAAGTCTGACTACCCCTCAGAGCACCTTGCAGATTTCAGCTCTGACTTTCTAATTCCACATAGATTAAAAATATTAGAGTTTTTGAGGAAATCTGTGCGCAGTCAGAATTGTTATTTTGGAGGCTGCTTACCAAAAGAGAAATATTCTCCCTGAGATGCCATTTCCAATGCCATTCTATTGGATTGCCCCTCTCTACCATCTGTCACACAGCAACAAAATGTATCTGAATACTGGTGGGAAGGTTCAGCTTCTTCTGCTGTACCACCAAGATCAGCATATGATGTCATGGGTCAATATGATGAAGTAGGAGATAGTACTTTCACAACTGTCCTCCCACTTTCAGTATGCTGGTACTGCTTGTTCATATGTCTTTAAACGACATAAACATGCACACAAATCTCTATGATTTTGGGCACCCCACTGACATTTTTGTACATTTGGAAATAAAAAATACAGAAATTATTACTTGAGTAAGCACTCTGGTTTTCCTTTGTTTGTTCATGTTTTGATATATATAATACATGATGTCTGATTAATGCTTGAATATGTGATCTGGAATATATGTATTACAGCTAATTCGACACTTAATTAATTGGTTTTATTGCTCAAAATTAAAATAAAAAATTATCTAGCACAAGGATGCATTTTTCTTCCAGTTACGATTTTATATTCTAAGAATATTCTCTTGCATTAAATAAAAAACTCATATCCTGCAAATCTGCATTATTTAGTACTGTCTGTCTTTCAGTGCATTATTTAACTTCCAACAACATTCCTAAGAATATAATCCAACAGAACTATAGCAAAGCAAACCCCTCCTCTTCAGCCTAGAAGTCTAAATAGAGTATATTCATTGTTTGTGCTACTTATTTTCAGAACAATGATCTCTGTAGAATAGCTTCAGTTAATGAACTGATTTTATTGCTCTAAGCTTAAAACTAATTAAAAAATAAAAAAGATGTAATAATAGAACTTCAGCTTTCATTCAGGAGTATACTCTGCACGTACATTCCTCCCGTGGATAACAATTAACTTACTTTGAAACTTTAATAATATACCTACATATAGAACAGTTTCAAATCAATGCAATTTGAAAATCAGTATCAAACCTTCCAAATCCCAACTTTTACTAAATACGAGGTAGGTAATTTCTCCTTCTGATAAGGGAAAACTGCAGCCATAGAAAAAAATGAATGCAACTCTAAAATGTATTTTAAATGGAAGAATCACACATAACAGATGTGGATAAAAAGATGCATTTAGGGCATCGAAAATAATGTATTTTTTACACACAAATTCTTTTATGGAATTAAGTAATGTATACAGCTGTCCAAAGCATATATACACCCAGGTTTATTTTTAAAAAAATGATGGTCCCTTTAAGTAGCTTGTTATATAAAATTTGAACTGGAAAAAAAAAAGGCACTAGTTTAAAAGATTATTTGAATCTAAATCAGTAAATAACTCCCACACTTGGAGTTACTTTATTGATTTTCAACAATGTGAAGTATATAAAGTAATATGTTCTTATATCCCTTAGGAAGAATACCCAATTAACTCATAAAATACTGTTTCAGTTTAGCTATTATAATATTGAATATTTACTAACAGTAACTTTGCTCAGTTCTTTCAGAACATTATTTGAAGGACATAAATAATGCAGAGGCAGAACAACATGATTATCCTTCAAAACTTCCCATATTGCACTCGAATTAATATTTTAGATGCATTAATGCACTTTCCCTCTTCTTTTTCAAAACCTATAGTTAGAGTAGACTGAGGAGGGACTTCTGGTCCTTTTCTCCTGATTCCTCTATTTGTGTAGTTTCTCTGATTTACCTAATGACCACATTGTTTTATGAATTCAAAAAAGAAATCCCTTAATTTTATCTCAGTACAAATTAATTATAAGCAGAATTTCACCTGCAAATACATCAGACTGTAAAGTAAAAAAAAGTTATTATGTGTTATTATTTCTACTGAGGCTGAAACAAGTGGTCTAAACAAAAGGAATAAAAGGTCTAGAGTTCCTACTGGTGAATGAACAGTCAAAAGTACATTCAATTTTTGTGTCTGTGCAGAAGTCACTTGCAGCAAACTAAGCGTAATTATTACTCCAATCTGATACTAGTATATTATTATATTTTCTAAATGAAAGTCACAGGATTGAACAACTGAAGACAGTGGTATTTATTTCAGTGTCAACTCAACTCTGCAGAATAGAAAATAAAGAGAATTCCCTCTTCATGACCAATCGTTGCATTTTGCACTGATGGTTATTCATAATTGCTGGCAGTTTGTAATAATAGAAATATTTCACCAAGCATTGGAAAACGTCAGCATTAGAATCTCTCCTACATGTGTGATTAAATCATTTATTCACATTAGCCATTATGAATTCTGCTTTTCCATCCGCATCAGTAGTATCCAGGATCTGAGGAGTTCATTCATGTGTGTATTTGTTATACATGTATATGAATATGTACACATTTATAAACACTGAATTCGTGACTTCAAATAATGAATAGATTGGTTCCCATTGTTACTAGCTTTGTTTGCTTTCCATGTCTTACTCATTGTGCAGTAGTGAATCAGATATTTTTCACTGGGAAAGTAGATGAAAATCCAGATTAATGGTGTTATGATGATATATAAGACAGAGTGCTGACCAGCAGAAAGTTATTTTAACAAGTAGCATTAGGACAAAAAAGAAAAATAGACAGACATTCAGGTGCAAAAGTCCTGATCTGAAATAGAAAAGTTCAAATTATTTCTGCCATAGTGTTTTCTGTTTCTGCTACACAAAAGATTACTACTGTTTTTTTGGAAAATAGCTAATTTTATAATGTACAACCACTGAGATCATCTTATTTTTTTTTTTTTTCTTAAGAAGCAGAAGTACTGTTTTCTTTGGATACCTTAATAGGTGAAATTAATTATCACCGAAGAATCAGGTTTGTTTTTTTAATTTTTTTCCTTTTAGCTGGCCTGTAGTTATTATGTGTTAATAGGTGTTTGTTGTTTTTTTTTAGCAAAAAGAACAAACACCCTTTGTTTGTTTTGTAAACAGTATGCTGAACAATCTAAGGTAGACTATTATCTATGGTTTTCTTATTTTATGCTTATATTATGGTAACAAGTATCTGCTGAAGTCAGAACTGATGTCTTGCTGATACCAGTCAAACAGAAATGCCCTGCTCTGCTGATCTTGGAAGACCAGCATTAACTAGAGACTCTGAAATAATACTGGGTCATACTGAGTTCAGGTTTCAGTAATGATACAGGAATGGCTTCCTTCCTATATCAAGATCGTCTTTGCTTCCTGGAGCCTGGGAGGAAAAAAAGACCCCACTGAATTCAAAATACTAGTTAGCTGATTGCTCAGTTTCTTTCTAACCTATTTATCAGAAGTTATACTTTGCAGAGGAATAACACTGAGTACAGTTTTCCTGTAAGATTTTGTCACCTTGCCACACCAGTGAAACATCTGTTAGTGGCAGAAGAGCTAATTGCTATGGTACTGCTACAATATAGCACTACAGGCCACTGAAGTGTCCAGAACAGCATCACATCTCATTAGTTTTATTTACGTAATTAATTATTCATATAATATTTTCCAAATCTCCATAAACTGCTTATCATGTAAGAAGTTCGTGCACTTCTGTCAGTTTGTTTGTCAAATATAGATGCCTGAAAATCAAAAATCAGAATGAAATGAGTAAGTATTCTTGTTATTTGAAACGTTGAAGATTGTCTGCAATCATGGGATATTTTCACTCATAATTCTTCCAGAGTACTTCAAAAGTGCATATGAAGCTCATAGAATTGTAGAAACACAAAGGTTAGAGAAGACCTACAAAATTACACATTCCAGCTGCCCACCTATCACCAATAGTTCTCACTAAGTCATTTCCCTCAGCACAACATCTAAACGTTCTTTGAACACCTCTAGAGCTGGTGGTCTTTGATCACCTCCCTGGGCAGATCAATCCAGCACCTGACCACTCTTTTGGAGATGTATTTCCTAACGTCTGGTCTGAATCTCCCCTGGTGCAACTTGAGGCCATTCCCTCTAGTCCTATCACTAGTTAGATGGGAGTAAAGGTTGATCCTCAGCTCACTACAACCTCCCTTCAGGTAATTGTAGAGAGAAATAAGGTCTTCCCTGAGCCTTCTCTTCTCCAGACTGAACAATTCCAGCTCCCTCAGCCAATCCTTGTAAAACCTGTGCTCCAGACCCCTCACCACTTTTGTTGTCATTCTCTGAACATGCTCCAGGGCATCAGTGTCTTTCTGGAAGTGAGGGGCTCAAAACTAAACAGTTAGTGAAAAAATTACAACAGAAGCATAGAGATCAACTTAGCAAGGATATGGAGAGCTGTCTGCTATTAGCGCAAGCACTTCTGACTGCATGTACCAGGTATCACCTCCTTTTCAGAGATTCTGATGTTATTGCAGTATTGTCAAATAGTTGTAAAGACCTCACCAGTATGCTCACTACGTATTTACTGGAAATGAATAGTTGGGCTGTAGGGAAATATCCACTCCTTATGTTATTTCTATCAAAGCCCAAGTTCTCATACCACAGAGATCTTCTTTTCTGGCTAACATCTCAGTCAATATCTTCTCAACCTAAGCCTTCTCACATCTTCAAGGTAATATTTTACTGTAGGCAATTTAGACTGGAAAAAAGAAATTTGGAAAAGCTAATTAGAACAAAATATTTCCAGCTGAATTTTAAAAGTTCACAGTGCCAAGAAAAGTTGTTGTATTCAAATTTTAAAAGGTAGATTAAGGTGTGGGTTTTTTTTTTTGTTTGTTTGTTTGTTTGTTGGTTTTTTTTTTTTTTTGTTTCTTTTTCCTGAAGTGCAGCATGGTTTTTTTTTTTTTTGTGCTCTTGGACACTTTATGGATTTTCAGATCTGTTCCATGCATTCATGCAGTGAAACAAACCACAAAGATCTTAAAAGCAGAGTGAGTGAGTAGAAAATCTGAAAAGACAGAAGATATTTCAAAGAAAATTATAACAGCTTGCTCACTTTCTCAGGAGGGAAACGAGCTAAACCTATGATCTGTATTTCTTGGGGCTTTATTTCCAATTGTAAGGAGGATTCAAAGAGAAAAACTAGATATCCACCTACCTGAAAACAAAAGAAGCACTGTACAGCTGTTCATTTTGTTTGTATTATAGTAACATCTACATAAGGAAACCAGACTGGGGTCCCTTGAAAGTGTTGGGCGAATGTAGTACTAAAGCAAACTTTTAAGCCATAAAGAACTTAACATCTTATTAAAAGGCATAACAGCATTATGAGTTAAATACAGAAAGGGGGGGGGGGGGGGGGGGAAACAAAGCAAAAATTAGCTTGCACAGCTTACAACTAAATCTTTCACTTAATCCTGTTTTTATCAATAGCAACAGACAATGCTTTTAAAAAGTGGTAGGTGAAAATAGCCAAACAAAGATGCATCTAGAGTGCTATCTAGTTTCTGAGAATATCAGATCACTTATTTATGGGGGAGAGTATAATGGACAAATGTAGAAATACTTCCTGAGAACACTAATATACTCTTCAGCAGTTCAACTCTGAGGCTTCATGAGTCAGAAGCACTGTCATGAGTTTTATGGTCTGTAGCGCATTATTCTTCCACAGCTTTGTCATGTGGTTTTTTGGACACACATCAGCCTTTAGCATATCAACCATTCTGTAGCCAGGACTTACACAAAGGCATAGTTACACTGTACAATGAAAAGAGCTGGTGTTGTAAAGAGGCTTGAAAGAGGATAGGATCAAGTTAGGGGCAGGTATGGGCAGACTAATGAGTGCTAGGAGGACGAATCGAAGTGTGTTCTTCCAGTGACTGACTGCAAATCATATTTGCAGATCTCTACATTATTCAACATTTTACTTCTGTACATATGGAAAGAAATAAGTGAGGGGGAGGTGTAGGAAGAAGACTGCAGTTCCTGTGACTGTCCTCAATGTTATCTGGGTTGTAACACCCCTTTCCAGAGAATGTAATTTCAGGCTTAACTGTGGCAGATTAAGACAAGTTGTTACCTTGTGACTCTCAGGTTGAAAGAATTTGTAAGGAAGCTTGTCAGAAGCCAATCTCCCTTCCTTCCCTTCTCCCTTCTCCCAGCTGCTTTTGTTGAAGATTTTCTTCTAAGTATCAAGGGAAAAGGGCATTCTAAGCTCCTGAGATCAGATTCATTTTCATTTACAGTTCTCAACAGCTGGAGTCTTTTCCTTTCCTTCCTTCCTCCCTTCCTCCCTTCCTTCCTTCCTCCCTCCCTTCTTCCTCCCTTCCTCCCTTCCTCCCTTCCTCTCTCCCTCCCTCCCCTCTATCTATCTATCTATCTATCTATCTATCTATCTATCTATCTATCTATCTATCTATCTATCTACCTATCTATCTATATGTTTATCTATTTATTTTTCCAGCCTTACAGCACTGTCCATTATAATTGATATCATTGCCAATGCCAGGATTAGACAACTTCATTTTTCCTAAGGGACTTAATTTGTGATTAAGACATTCCTAATAAGCTTAGTGTACATTTGGTTCATCCCAAAGTGGATGGAAACAACAAGCTTTATACTGTAAGGTGCTTTCTTCACACAGTAGGAATAGAAAGATCTCAGTACAGTTTAAGATCGAGGTCAGAGAATGCGACCAAATTCATTAAAGCATTTACAGTGGGTCTGGATAGATTACATGCCCTTGCTGACCTCTTTCCTATTGCTTTCATTCTTCTACAGATAAATAAGAAGACTGCCTTGGAATAGTACATAGCTGTACATTTGAAGTGTGAGTACAGTTATCAGTGTAAATATAGCATCCTTTTGTTTCTCTGTTCTTATGTTTTGTATACTTTCTATCGAAAATACGTATTTTTTCTTTTGAAAATATATCTGTAGAAGGTGTAAAATCTTGTGCTTCCTCAATTCGATGTGTCGACATATGCTCTTGATATCTAAATTTTCATTTTAAATATATACAACATTCACTACTTTTATCCAATTTTTATTGAATAAAACCATGTGTAAGCAGAAGGAAAGTTTCTTAAAAAAAAAAAAAAGAAAAGTCTCATTTCAGCTAATTTTAACTTTATTATTAAGATGAATTGTGATGATGTTTAAAACCCTAGAGGCGCACTAGTTTCATTTGATTTCTTCTGGTACATGAGAAAAAAAAACTGTTAGCAGTTGCAATCTTCTGTGAAATGTATCCCATACTCTTGAGCTTGCATTTTTAATGTGGCTTTCTAACTAAAATTGATTTCTCTCTTTCTTTTAAAATAAAAACAATGTATTTTTTATGAGAAAATGAATACCTTTGATATTTCCTTTAGAATTAGTTGATAACATTCAAAGCTAGGATGATGAGATGACCAGTTGTCTTCTTAACTGTTCATAAGGATCACCATTCTTTCATGCATAATTTTATTTTTCAGAAATGTTTTATCAATGTAGAATGCACAAATATTTCTGTAAAAACATTCAGATGTAACTATTATTTAAAATCATGTATTTCTGAATTGTTATCTGCTTTATGCAATGCAAACCAACCCTTTTACAGTAATCTAGTTAGAAGAACCAGTATCCTTTGAGCAGAGGTAAATATAAAAGAGAGATCAGTTGCATATGAGGAGATCCAGAATTTTCTGACTTTATACTAGTAAGTGGTAAAAATATTTTATTGTTAATTGAAATAATGTTGCTGAATATAATGTTCTATTTGAAACTCTTCATTAATCTATAAACAATTGGACTTGTGGCTTTTTTGCATGGTAATTTGATAGAGTCACTAATATAATTGTATGTATTTTGCTGTAAGAAAGATTGTAAGTTGTTCCTGTTTCATCGTTATTAAACTTAGACTTGTGAAGTTTGTGCATCTATTCCTTCCCACTCTGCTACTTAGAATCCCAGGTCTCTCTTTGCTGGTCTAATTATCAGCAAATTATTCTTGCTAGATCAATGGGCATGCTTTCAGCTCTAATAAGAATGGGAAAAAATGTTCAAAGCAGAGGTATTTTTAGTCCTACAGTCTGACTGATTTTTTGTGTGGTACTGAAATCTCCTTCTTTCTATGTTTTAATTCAATTTTAAATTTCAAAGCCAGCTTAAAAAAACAAACAAACAACCAAACATACAAAATAATACATAAATAAAGTTACAAAATTAAAAGGAAAAACAAAACAAAAAAAACAAATCTCTTTTACTTCTCTGTTCATATCCTCTATGTCAAACACAATCAGGAAAACCTGTATCAAGTTCAGGGTTATGATTTCCAAATTCATTGGTAGTGAACTATAGTTGCCCTGCTGCAGAGCCCAAAGGTGTTGTCTTTGAGACATTCTTCAAAGTGTTCCTCTTGTTAAAGTCTTATGAAGAGTAAGAGAAAAACCACCCCGAGAATGATACCTTCTGATTAGAGGTGGGCAAAAAGTGCAGCCCAGTGTTGCAAGAGAAAATGTGTGGTTTTATTTTCTGGCATAGTATCAGAGGAATAAGGGACAGAGACAGTTGTAGTTTGCAAGCTTCCTGGTCAAAACTACATTTCAACTACCTCAGAATGTGGAAAAGAAAAACTAAATGCTTCTTTAAAATCTCCAGATACTCCTTTTTAAAACACAGCTCCTTCCTCAACAGCAAAAATTAACTAAATGGCTGTGAAAACTGAGAGTTAAGCAGACCAAACAAAGTCTTCCCCAGCAGAGGCAAAATCTGAGTATCAGTTACCACTGCTGTGATGCTGAGTGTTCCTTGTGTACCTTGAGATGACTCAAGATGGTAGAAATCTGAATTATTCAGATTTTGATCTAGAGATTTCATGACATTATAACAGCTTTTCAGAGGAGTATGAAGAGGAAATCTGAATCAACATATACTTTTAAATATGTGCCTACTTTAAAGCCTTGTTGTTACAGCTCATCATTGTTATTCCTACTGCTGTCATTTGTAAAAACGGCTTGATTTGTCCCTGCTCCAATGAGCTTGTTTTTGGTATGCTATCCACATTAGCATTCAATAGTAAGAATTATATAGGTTATTATATAGGTTGAGCTGTTCATTTGGAATAATAACCCTTCTAACATAGTTAGAAAGACTGTTCTTCAGAAATCAGTCACAGCTACTGGAAATATAACAGTTACTTGCCAGTAAACACAATCAGTTATTACTTTTCAGCAGTAGTCTCAGAACTGATCTGTATGTACAGGAATTAATATTCATTGTTAGCACATGTTATGGGTCATCTGAATAACACTGTTCAAAATCTTTCAAAAACAGGACAACAGTAGATAGATGGTTTAGACATTCAGCTGAATACTTATTGTGCTGGGATTCAGGTACTTTGTGGTCATCTCCAATTTCATAAAAAAAAAAAAGTAACCTACAAATTGTATCATTTTACTCTAAGCTCTACAATTGTTCAGAGAATTCTTGAAGGATTTGTTTTTAATCCATGTGACTGAAGGTATAGACAGAATGAAAATTTCCATTAATCTGTTTGTAAACAGAAAAAGAGCTGCCATTAATGTGTTTCAAGTGGGGAGACATCATGTCATCTCTTACACTCATGTACCTCCAACTCTTGACACTCATGCGCCTCCAGCTTTGACTCCATATGACAATTCTTCTTTCCATGCCCTCATTCTGTGTGAAGGAATTTAGGAGGCAAAAAAGAAGCTGCGGTGTGCCTGGGGAGCATACTCAGGACTCTTCACTTCCATGCCCTGCAGAGTGGAAAGAGGAGGCATGCTTGCTTAAATTATTGTTTGGAGTACACACGCAGAAGGTCCAGTACATACCTTGACAGATGTGTCTTGTATGACTCATACTTCATCAGCAGCACGGTTAACAAATGATCATCAACTTACTTTCTCTATCACCATATGAATGCAGAAACATAACTGACTGGGAACAGCATACACAGCACAAATCTAGCTCTCAATATAAGAGTTCTGTCCAAGGGTCTTCTCTAGCTTTACCTCTGTGAAACAACATTGTGGCACTGGATTATCTATCATGTAATCATCTGTGGGAAAACTATACAGGGTAGTAACAGAGGTAAGTAGGTTTAGGGGAGGGTCATTATGTTGACACATTCTGGACTGAAATTACTGCATCTAAATGAGTTAATACTAGTTTGCATGGGCTTTTTTAGGGAGTTGGAGTCTGTACTAGTCCTAGTCTCCATCACACCTGAGATTCTGGTGTTCAGTGGAAACAAACTGGAAGAAGTGAAGAAAATGAGTTAGAACAATGGAGGAGAATATTTCTATGCTATATATTTATATATCAAATCAGAAGATAAGTTAACCAAAGTTATTGTGGATGTATGCATTATTTTTCATTTGCTATTTCATTCTTGCCATGTTTTTCAAACAGGAGTTACTCTTTCTTATCACTGAAGTTTTACTTAAATCTTTAATTTGGTGCAGGTGACTGCAAAGGATTATAAAAAAATCTTGATTGCAGAAATTGTGTCTGGGAACTCAGTTTTAAGGTATTTTCTGTAACATGAACAGATGTATATTTTGTGAATTACCACATCTGAGACAATTTAAGATATTACTGCCCTCTCATTGCCTGTTACGGGCTCCTGACCACACAGTTTTGTCAACAGGCTGCTTTGCACTCTTATTTGCATTAGATATTAGTCTGCAATATCAGCAGAGCTAACAGATTTGACCTAACTTGATTGATACAACCTGAATAAGACAAAGAATCACATGAACTTCTCAGTAGACAGAGATTTTCTGCAGGAACCTTCAGAAGAAACAAACTCTTAAGTGAAGTAACTGCACCGTCTTATGATTCTGCAGCTGGACCTGGAAGAAAGCCTCTGGCTATGGATCTTGCCTTTGAAAGGTCTGGAAACTGTTTCAATCTAGTCTTTTAAGCAGTTAATATTGTTTGACACACTACCAACATGACTATTACTTCACCATGCCTAGGAAGCAGATCAAGAAGTAATTGAGTGCTTGCTGATTTCATAGGTGGTCTTCCCCAGTAACTGCTTAGGAGTTTTGAAAGGGCAGTATTAAAAAGCTGAATGCAGAAGGTCACTGCCTGCTTTGACACAAGATGCTGTCAGTCATCAGAGTTTTAAATCTAGCATTTTTCTAAAGCACAAATTCTATTTTCAACAATTTATGTACCTGAAATATACACTAAGTATTACCCAGAAGTGGTTCTGTGATTTTGCAAATGGGGATTTCCTGTCATGCAAGAAGTGAGAAGAAGGTGTTCTCTTAGAAGCCAATACTCTTGTTTTAATATACTTTCAAAGTTCTGTAACAGGTTTTTTATTAGAAATGTACTAAGAAAAATGAAGTTATATTATTTTCAAACATACTGTCTGTATGTTTCAAGCCACCATATCCTTTCTAAAGATGTCTCAGGCAGAATAAAGGAAATGAAGTGCAACTTTGAGTCATTCCTTTGCTCAGGTTGTTTCACCTCAGGTTAGAGAACTCCACAGAAGATGACCTAATGAAGCCTTTAACTCACATAGAATTGCCTATTTAATAACTTTCATCAGTACCGCTACATTAAGAGGTTACAGAAGTGCTCATTGCCAATTTTTAAAAGAAGAAGGTATCATCAAAAATTCTAGTCAGCAAGCTTCAATAAACTAGGTCAGAAGAGAAAAAAAACAGCAATAAAATTGAAAAGTTCAGATGGGATGTGACTTGAGACACACTAGCTTTTATTACAAAATGGCCAGTTGATAAACTCACACAATCTTTTAAAGCAATATTTTAATTCATTTGCTGTTCTCTGTTCCAAACTAGGAGTTTAGATTTATAGGTCAGCTGAGAACAATGAAATTCAGCAAAAGAAAAAGAGAGAATTACTCCAGGTTAGTAATAGCTTTTTAGTGAATAGACATCAACAGAACTTGTTCAACGTCATTCAGAACAAGTAAGGATCTGATATATGGATCACAGGAGCTACAACAAAGAAAAGTTTAACTTATGGAAGAGAATGGGTGTCAGTTACATTAACTGTAGTATTTAATAGTCTCATTATACAAGTCATCCATTTGTGAGACAGAAATAATAGAATTTAGATACTTTAGGGAGCTAGCCACTGAAGTTAATAAAAATATTTCCAAATTGCAATTCAACATGTGCAAAGGGCTTTTATTTTTCAGACTTTAAATACTCAACAAAAGACCATATTAGATCATTGTTTTACTGCATCTTCTCAACCTTACCAGACACTGGTAGGAAAAAAAAAAAGTGTTAAATTTTTTGCAAAATTAGATTAAAACAAGCAAACAAACAACAACAAAAATCCCCACCAAACAGAAAACAGACAACAAAGGATAAGGAAATGGTTGTTACAGACCTACAGCTATTACTACAAAACCAAGATAAAACATGTTCTTCTGAAAACAAAAAATGCAGTATGTGTTTTCAGTTTTTGTTTGTTTGATGGCTTTTTGTTTTGCTTCATGGATTTTTTTTTTGTTTTTGTTGTTTTCCAGTGAAGATGTGATGATTTCTTTAATAGTTTGTCAGCAGATTTTCCTCATGCATTCTATACATCTTCAAAAACTATTTACCATGTTTCCTCTTTGGCTGCAAAGATTCCAGAGCGTTTCCACTTTACAAACATCTTTACTTAGTCTTTTGGCTAGGAGTCTTTAATAGCAAAGTGTTTTGAGCTTTAGGCAGCAATCCACTTTATCCATGGATCACTTGTCTTATTTTTTTCATATACCATCAATCAGCCCCTTAGACTTAAACAAGTGTTGCATTAAATCCTATCATGGTAATTCTTACTTTAGTGGTTTACAAACATAAATTCACTAATGGAGAGTAATAGGTTTCAGGTATTACTCATTTAGCACATCTGTGCTTTACAGATGTGAACTATACAGTCAGCTTGCATAGATGTCTGTGAGTTAACAGTTACATTAAGAGAAAAAATGTCCTCATAATTTTTAATATTTCAGATGAAATATTCTAGAAATATTCTGCACCAGAATCAAAGCCAAATTGAATCCACTGAAGACAAAACTGAATTGAAATAAAACAGTTTAGAAGGATCTGTCCAGCAGTAGTTAGTACCTAATACATATTAGGAAGTAAGTTCTTGACTCTCTAGATACAGAAACAATTGACACTAATGAGTTGATCAGTAATCCATCTCACAGCGTTTCACTGTTCTCAGCTCCTCAAGTGGCCTTATAACACTTGAGAAAAAAGCCAGCCACACAGCCTGTGCTTCCAGTTGAGCTCTATGGGAAGAGTGACAAGGCAGTGAGCATCAAAGTCATGAGAAAAAAGGTGCCTTAAGTGAGCAATGCCGTGGTGTGTAAATGAAAGAAAGATCATGGCATAATGGCACCAAGTGTGAAGTAAGAATGTTCAGAAGGCTCTGGAATGTAGACTGAGGTCTTTTCTTGTAGCAGTGCAATGAGCAGTAGATGAGTGGAGGTGGGTAAGGACCTGGATTTGAAGACCTCATATGGGGAAGGGGAAGGATGCAAAAGATGGGAGGAGGAATTGACAGAATGGAGGAGGTCTATGGGACCAACTGTTACCTCTGTGTGTGAAGTGGCATTAGGACAAGAGGTATTGCTGATCCATAATGAAAGGGGCTAACTGTCCAACATATATATATATTTTTTGTTCTTTCTCATATATATATATGAGAAAAAATATATTTTTTTTTGTTCTTTCACATATATACATATATATGTGAAAAGAATGGAGAAGAAAGTGTATGCCCTGAAGAAAGTGTATGCTCCACTCTTTTATAGAAAGTTCAGAATGACTTGTAATAACTTTTGATAAAATGTTTTTTCTGTTGGGTAATAATTATCATAACCATTTCTGTCTTAGGCCATATTCTATGTAGGATAAACCCTCTCATCCCTTTCAAAATAACACCAAACTCCATTTACAGTGCTTTAAGCAGAGTAACATACAATCTTCATCATTTGATTGGGCTTGCCTAGTTTCTCAAGCATAAAAATTGTTACGACTCCAAGGATTATTATCTAAAATTATTTTGATTAGAGTTACGAGGTTTGTAAGATAAGGAAAAGCATTTCACAGTAATTTTCATTTTGATTTGCTGTCAATTCTTGTTTCAAACATAAATCTTACCTGGTAGAGATAGCCAGTCCAAAATATGCCAGTATAGGGAAAACTGATGCTTATCTGGATATTTATATAAAATTGTCTCAGATAAATCAAAAGGTCACAAAACTAAAGACATTAAATCTTCATGTCATACATAGTAAAGTTGCAATTGATGAATTTCTGAGTGGAAAGCCAAGCTGAATTCAGGATCTGTAGTGTTGTGTCTGGTTACACTGTTTTCCTTTGTCACACTCCGTCATTTCAGAACCACATTTCTATTACAAATATTCCCCAGAAACAACTTTAAGCATGTAACAGACATCAAATCATTTCATCACAGAGTTTATTTGTGACTATATATTCTCTGTGGCACCTTTAGGACAAATTAAAAATTGCCTTTTTTGATAAACATCTTGGGTTAGATGTGTCATCCTCTCTTCTATAAACAGTAGGTGAGATGTGCGTAAAACTAGCATCCAAAGAGTTTGTTCAGCCTGCTGCTTTTCTATGTTTCTTAGATGTATTGCTGAACTTGAAGCCATAGCAGGCTCTTAAGACCTTAAGTTGCAACAGCATAATGTGCTAGGTTTTCAGTTAAAATAAACGAGTTGGGTTTCTCCCAGAGACAGCAGCTTTTCAAATGTAGCTTTATCATCCATTCTGCTAGCATTTTTATCTGACCAGGATGACATACCTGTACAGGCTTTTCTTTTTATCCCTTCTTATATTTCAAAGCTCTTTTTTCTGCCTCAGACCTGACACTGACAATCCTTTTGTGTTCTCCTTGGTACCTCAGAGGCTTAATGGTCCAATACAATAGCTGAACCTTTAAAAATTTCTTCTGTGCCTCTGCAGAGTCTACTATACTTAGGGCCACAGAGCTGTCAGTGTGAAAAGTGAGAGACCCTTGTGGTTAAACATTCCTTAGTGTTTTCATTTCTGAAAGCAACAGCAGAATAAGTAAATGGATTTCTGTAAACCACACAATTCCCATACAACTCTCTTCTTGAGGTCATTCAATGGGGTGAGGCTGTGCTGGGAAGCTGGCTAATTCTACATACTTATTGTGGTTGATTCAGTTGATTAAGGACTTGATAGTTAACAATTTCAGAAAATCAATTATTTGCAAGTCTATTACTGATGAATACTTTAACATCTCACATAATCACATAATTTAAATGCAATTAAACAATTATTAGATGTCAAATATCAATTAATGATTGAAGGAGCATTCACTTTTGCTAATTCAGTAGAAATCTTGGTGGTACTGTAGTGACCACAGTGGATATGGAATTTGCTACAAATAAAATGTTTGGAGATTTTGATGCATTTAATAGTTAATTTTCCATTTTACATCATTTTCATTTATATCATTATCATTTTACAGGACTGTCCTTCTTTTGTTTTCTGCACTTTGATTTTAACAAATGAATTGGAAGACTTCACTCATTTCTGAACCAGATAATTTAACTTTTTTTATTCATCACATGATATTGAGTTGAGATTCATTTTAGGTTATTTTAGAGAAGCTTGACATATGTAAACCCAAGTGCTGTATTTTCAAATCATATAACTTGTACAATAATTTCATAAATGTTTTATCAGTTAATTTGCTGTGTGATGTTATGCCTCACTACTTTTAAACACATTTCATCTTTATTACCAGTTTGGGTTGTACATAATGGATTCAGGGTTTTTTTTTGGTGATCATATTAAATTTTCTCCTCAGTACTGCATTTTACCTGTTTTTTATCACTGTATTGACTCTGAGGAACAAACACATTCAGCAATTTGTTGAGAAACTTAGCAGTGGACCTACCACTTCACTGGTTTTCTTATAGAAGGGTAGCCTGAAGTGTAGAAAGAAGTAGCATTTTAATGGTTGTTCATTTGTAGACAGAAAAAAATATTGATATGTTGAAGGTTGTCTTTACTTAGTTATAAAGCTTGTCCAGGTAATTCTGAAAGCATTTTTAAGATTACATTTTGCTACATGTGCTAACAGAGATGATGAGGAAAGTTGTCCTCTTTGATCTGTTGTATGTATAAAAAGATGGTTCCATAGACAAAGTAATTATTCATAGTTGTCTTGCCCAAAGCAATCATGAAATGACTTAATGTAAAGTTGGTGATATGAAAAATTTGTCACCCTTGGATTCTGAGACAGTACATTTTAGTTCAAGGGACTAGTTCGAAGACTCCTGGAAATTTGCTTTAGAGAGCAGGGGTTCTATTGATGTCTATAAATATTGAGGTCTATAAATGCCTGTCACTTTTTAAGACACATCTTTTAAGAACAAAGGAGTAGGCAATTCCAGTGTTTCCAAAGTCAAGCAAGCAGTGTATAATGCCAGCTTCTCTGAACAGGGATCTCTTCCTGCAAGAAAAGTTAAAAAAAACAAAAAAAAAAGACTGTGCTTTGGAGACAAAGTGAAGCTGCGTAGAAGGACTGCAAAGATGTTGTTTGCCATTCTGGGGAAAAAAAATCATATGACCAAAGCTCAGTGGGTGTTGAAGTTTAGCTGCTGTGAAGTACTGTGGTGGATTTAAAAAAGGACTATTTCATTTATGTTAACAGCAAAGCACAAACTAAAGAAATCATTATCCTACTACTCAGTGAAGCAGATCACCTCAAAAATAGGGTTGAAGGTTAAGAAAAGACATTTGACAACTTCTTTGTTTCTGTCTTAAACACCAGTGATGGGACTTAGGAGGTTCAGAGCCTATGTTGGAGGGCCAACATTGAGCGAGTGATGAACACACTGTTTCTCTTAAAATTGCACAGGATTTGCTGATGAATCTGAAAGACCACAGTTCTATGGGATCCAATTGCATTTATCCCAGGGTACTGAAAAAGTTGGTTAATTTTGTCACAATTAGTCTCTCTGTAACTTAAGAAGTCTTGGAAATTTGAAGTGGTTCCAGTCGACTGGGAGCTGAAAAATGTCATTCTAGCTTTCAAAAACAGAAGAAAAGACCCTCTAATTTTAGGGCTGTCAGTCTCACTTTAAAGCCTGGTAATGGTATGGAGAAGATTGTTATAGAAATTACTGAAAAACACTTGAAAGAATGCAGTCAGCAAAGCCCACAGTTTCAGAAATCTTTTCGTGACAAGGTTAGCCACCTAGTGGACAAAAAGGAAAGCAGTGGATGTGTCGTCTCGATTTTAGCAAAGTTTTTGATGCTGTCTCAGAGTATTATTCTGGAGAAAATGTCCAGTACATATTATCATATGTATACATGTATAGATTAAATATCAGTATATAGTACAGTGGGTGAACAATTAGCTGATGGGTCAGGCATAAAGGGTTGTAGTAACTGAAGTTACAACAGGCTGGCAGCTTGTCACTCATAGCACTCTCCAGAGCTCCGTGAGAGTAAGATGTATGGGAAACAGCTGAGTATACTTGTTTTGTTAACTAAGAGAAGATGTGATGGGTGATTCTTGTGACTAGGATAAGAGAGGTGCAGATGTCTTCTCTTTGGTGACCAGTGAGAGGGAATGATTTAAAGCAACATCACTGGAAGTTCAGATTGGTTATTAGGAAAAATTTTTCACTGTGAGAGTGATTAGACAATGGAACTAGCTTCCCATGCAAGTGGTGATGGCCTGCCACTGTTAAAGGACTATTTCGACAGCTCTCTTAGACATATGGTTTAACACTTAGTTTGCCCTGTGTGGAGCCAGGAGTTGAACTTAGTGACCTTAATGGGCTCCTTTCAAATTAGAATATTATAAGGTTCTGTGATTCTATGATTTTGTCTTCTTCCAACTGGAAAAAATGATGTAAAGAGGTGGATGGGTGTAAGTTGCAAAATATTACTCTGTTCATATTTCTGAGCTAGTATGTGAGAATTTTTCGGTCACAGTACCAGCTAGAAATTTCTACCATATAGCCATCCTCCTAGGACTGAGTTGAATCTCTGTGTTTGACCCTCGTATGTTTTACCTGATTATATCTCTGCAACTTACTCACAAGAGTATGTGACATACATAACAACTTCTGATCATGTAAGATTTGCAATATCAAGATCTCAATACTAGTGAAGTTAATTTGGTATCTGTCTTGTTTTGATTTTGGCTTATAATTTTTAAGGAGAAAAGATCAGCTTTATTTACCTGATATATAATGTGATTGATAGATCCTTGTGCTGCTTTAAACAGCTGGGAGATAGCTAAGAAGAGAACTGCTCAATACTGTGCATTTAAAATTCTTACAGAAAGTGTTATCAAAAGGAGAAAATGAGTAACTTGTGTCTGCTCATGTGCCAAAAAAAAAACCAAAAAAACCCGGAAACCTTAGCTCCTGGGCAAATGTGACAGAATGGATGTCCACTGAGAGATTATTTCCTGTCTTTTCTTTCCCTTTCTCTCAGCAAATTAAAGACCAGTTTCTAAAATCACTAACTGCACCTTTATTCCTTACACTGACAAACAGGCTGAAAAGATTTTGAGTAAGGCTGTGTACAGCAGTAGTTAGAACATCAGAATTCTGCTCTCAACTGCAGCATTTGGGTTACAGAATACTGAGAGAAAACAATTAGAAATGAATGATTTAAGAATTTTTTCATCACATGTGAAACTTGGGAACATGATTGGTAAGCATGAAGTGTTATTTTCAGCAGACTCACAGGCTACAACTCAGTAATGCAGACTAATATTTTGAATACTGGAAACCTGCACAATAACATAAGTCAGGAGAGACAAACCACGTTTTCTGGGGCTTATTTGAATACCAAGAAGTGATCAGCATTCAGCATGTAAGGACTGCAAATTGCTGTCATCTTCATAGAAGCCAGTGAGCACTACTGAATTTGACAGACAGGCAGTAGTATGTTTTTCCAGGTACACAGATCTGCCAGACAGTGAAATATAAAATTTTGATAGATTTGGTGGGAGTCATAAACTGACTGTGGCTGATCTGTCAGGCCCCTAAGATGCCTTTCCATGTTTTGTTTGAGCAGCTTGACAAACCTACAACATTGGATGGGCTTTCCTATTCTGTTATTGTCATTTGAAATTTGATGTCATACATTTGGGATCCAGCCCATGTGTTGTAAAGCAGCTCAAGTGTGAAGTTATATAAGGAAAGTTGGTGAAGCAGACCAACTCCGCTTGCCCACTATAAAAGGCTTTTATGAGTTTTTGAAAGTGCAGGCTGCTGGCAGTACAACTGGGAGCAGGCTGTGAAGTGGCTGATGTGTTCCTGGCTTGTAGCAAACAGCTATAGACCAGTGACTAAACAGGCATGTCCTAGAGCAGTTACATACCTCTTGGTTTAGATTAACTGGCATATCAGCACAGTAGATGCTATAAACTTGTAAGATTTTAATTGTTTTAGGCATTTCAGACTAGGAACTGATGAAAGACATAATCCTTGCTTAGGCATCTGATCTTACAAATAATTGTAGAAGACATTTAGGCTGAAATTTTGAAAAGTAGCTCCTTGGTGTTGGGAAATCTGCTCATATTCATCTTTTGAGCACAGTTAATAGCAAGTCAATGCACTTTGATTTTGCTCACACAAAATCTGTGCCAGATAACAGGAAAGTGCATGCACAGTCACATAATTTGACAAAGTGGGACTGATCTGAAAACCTTTCAAATCCCAATATAGGATGACAGTTTCATCAAGACAAGTTAATGTGACTTACTGTTTCTGTGGCTTTTTAGGTTTCAAGTGGTAAAAAGATTTTGTTAACAGAACAGCTTTGAAAATACTTGAATTTAAGTGATTTTATCAGGAACCTAAATTTAGTTTGTGAGGCAGTTAGACTAGCATCAGTGCCAAGTCCTGAAAGCCAAAAGAATATGAGGATAGACAAAACTGAAGGAGAAAAAATATTTTTATGAGCACATGAGGAAAAGTAAACAAGTCAGATATTTTGTATTACTAGATGTAGATAAAATGTAAAAGGAAAAGAACAAGACAGAGCTAAGACAGTAAAACAAATTTTTTAGTTCTCTGATTCTTCTTGAAAGTATTTTGTTCCATAGTTTCATAAGAGCCCTTTAGTTGGAGGAAGTACCAGGGAACCAAATTTTTTAAACTCAAAAGATACACAAGACAGTATAGAAGAAATAAAAATTAAGAGGCAATAAAGCATAAAGATTTGCTAAAAGATAGAGTAACTCAAAATTCAAACAGCTGAGCTAGCAAACTGTAACATGCACCCTCTTGATTAAAGCTGTCCTACCATCACAGAATTATAAGCTTGTTAATGCAATGATAGTTGTATAAGGAAGTTCCAGGAGAGGGCATGGTAATTGTATGATTGTTATTACAAAAATATTGCCAGACAGTCCTCTGAAAATTGAAATGTTTTTCTTACATATAAACGGTAGTCATTAAGGAATGTTTAAGCAGATTTTTGCCTTGTAAAACTATTGAAGAATGGTTCAAAGTCATAAACAGGGGATATGTAGTTGATATGGTTTACTTGGATTTCTAGGAGGAAATCCCTTCTCAGAGAATCTGAGAGAAATTCATCTGTCATGGGACAAAAGGTAAGGCCACCATGTCTTAACATGCAGGAATTAGAGGACTAACATAAATGGTCAATAATTGGAGAAGAGGGAGGTCTACAGCAGAGTCCCACAGTATATGCACTGGGGCTACTCTGATCATAATCAGAGAATGAACTGGAAGAGTGGAAAATTTACTGATGACACTAAATTAATCAGTGGAAACTGACTATGAAGAGCTCTGAGGGGAGTGAGTTATAAAATGGCTGGTAATATTTTCATGTGATAAGCAGACGATGGTAAACAGCATGCAGTGTGTTAGTAGGAAAAGAACAGGCATTGTCACATTGTCATAGCAGCTGTCAATGCCATAGTGCATCTGTGCATTAACATTCTTCTTAGTATTTGCTCTTCCTTCTAAGAAGTGATGTAATAAATTAGAAGAGATAAAGAGATAGTCTACAGAACTCCTAAATGTTTAGAATTGTCTTTCTACAAGGAGTGACAACAATTGACTAAAAGTCTTCTTGTGGCCTGTGAAACAGAAAGGATGTATTAAGATAAGCTCATCAAATCATAGGTGGAATAAAATGAAACCAAGATACATTATGGTTTACAATGTTCCTTTTATTTTTTTGTTTATAATCCCTTCTATTACAAGCACATGCCAACATCCTGATGATACATTATTTACTAGCTGATAAATTGGTGGAAAGGCAGTTCTTCACTTAGTGTGTAACTAATCTATAGAAAGTGTTTCTCCAGGATGTTCTAGACTGAATGTATTGTGTGAGCTCATACTAGAATAATTTCTATCTTTTTGCTTCTCCTATCTTTTCAGTTAGAGGGAAAAGTAGATTAAATTCTGCTATGATAAGTTAATCCAAGTCTTTGTGTTAAAACACTTTAGTGAAATTAAATGTCTCAGTAAAGCATCAGACCCTAGAATGAAATTTCAGTTGAAGGGAAAAGAAGTACAAAACCTAAGCTGAGTTCTTTTAAAGGTCTAGGTATGTTATGTTAAGAGAAGAAAAGGGAGCTCCTGTGAGAGTATCAAAAGCTTTCTGGCTGCCAGATAGACAAGAAATGGGTAATAGCAGTAGCTTGCTTTCTTGCTTCCATGCTGTCCCTCTGATTCCCTAAATGTGTGGTGATATGCACTCTGCAGTTTATCCACCTCTAAAAAAAAAAAAAAATTCTGTCACATTATGTGTCCACTGAGAATGCTGTCTGGTACATTACATTAATTTATTGTAGTCATCTGTGTAAACAATAGCTGCCATATATGATCAGATTATCTGTTAGAGGGATCTGATGAACTATCTGACATTATTCATATTGTACTCAGAGCAGTTCTTACCTACATACAAGTACCAGAGACACACTACACTGCATATATGAAATAGCTATTAATATTAATATGTTAAAAATCTTCTTAAATATTGTTTTGCATTTAAAATCTATTGCTATTTGGTCACACACAAAAAGAACTTTTATTAGGCATTGATAATTATCACTGTAAGTAACAATAAATATTATTGATAATTTTTATTACTGTAAATAACAATAAATATTATTGATAATCTCCATTACTCAGTTGCTACACGTGGGTTTAGGGATAGAGCTGATTCAAAAATAAAATAATTCAAAATATTAGAAAGGAATTCTGGGTATTACTTTAATTTTAAATGAAATAGGGTTGAGTGATATATTTTGCCTCTGGAAAGTTTCAGTGATGTGTCGTGAACCACATTGCTCACTGCCTGTTCCCTGTGAACAAACTTTGAATCAGTCAGTGCCAACTCTGCCATAATAACAAAATAAGAATTCACTTAGTGTAAAAAAAAAAACAGATGGGAAGGACATGTCCCAATTTCCTAAAATTAGCATACCTGTCAAATATGTATATGTGCAAGTGCCTGTGTGCATACAAGCATGTGGCTTCAAGAAAATTAAAAGACAACTTATGTTTCCCAAATTCCGATCAACACTAAGAGCAAGACTTACAGCTTGCGGATATTACAGAACTATTTTACTGAGATGAAGTGTATCCTTCATTGTGATTGAACTCTCTGTATTTGTTTTATGGAAAAAGCATTTGTATGGACAAATTGAGGAACTACGCGTTATCTGATTTCTTTGTACATCCAGGTTCCTAATCTGAATATACAGACAGCTGGCTGCAGACACAAATGTCTTCTCTGCCACATCAGTGGATATAGTGCATTAGCATGCAGCTTTGCTGTACGGGAGACAGACATTTCCTTAATATTGTATCTCCTCTGATATGCCTTTAAAATGATTAAAGGGGTCACACTACTGATTCTGTGGTGTGTTTAACTGGTCACAGTTGCAGCCACGGTAAAAGACTGTTTTTCCTGAATGCCATATTTCTAATCAAGGACTTCCCAATATCTCTGGAGGATAGCATTTCAAAGATTGGGATTTCCCTCTCAAGAGAAACTCTCTTGATGTAAGAAAATTTTAAAGCTGACTCAGAGTAAAATATTATACAACTGAAATTTCTCGCAAGAAGGAACTAGAAACAAGACTGAACAATGCACTACAAAATGCTCAGGGAAACCCCTGCACTGCAAAGCAGACTCCAGAGCTGAGAGCCTTAGCTGAATGTGTGGTCCTGAGGGATCTACAACTGCCAAATTCCTGTCAGAGTATGCAGGGGCAGGTAGGAAGCCCTGAGAGGACAGCTCATATGGGCTTTCAGAGCTGCTCTCTTCTTTCTCCCTCCTGCAAAGCCAGGCATCTGCACTAAACACTTTGCTGAGAGGCAGTGGAGCTCGTGGCTCTGGGAGGCAGGATGCCTGAGAGCAGCCAGCTGGGAGTGGAGCTGTACATGCTCTGGAGTTCTGCAGCATCAGGCTGTCCCTCAGCTCTGTGGCTGAGCTGGCAGAGCCAGTAGGTGTCCTGTGGAAATTTATTGAAACATAAATGCTTCTATGAAACCTGCCACATTCAGTGTTTCGACATTTTTTTTAGTGAAAATCTATTCAGTTGGAAAATCCTTGACCAGATTATTCTGGAGGCTATAATTTGAGTGAATTAGACATGTACTGTGAGAAATGACAGCCAATCATAGGGGTGAAAGGAGGAAAAGAAAACCACTGTTGAGAGAGTAGCTGTAGTGAAGAATTCAGATAATAGTTTCCATGTTTTGTTTTGGTTTGGTTTATGTTGCAGTTTGTCCTCTATTTTTGAGCATGCAGTTCAAAATCAGAGATCAGTGATGTAGAGCAGATAAGCAACATGAGTTATATGAGAGATCCCAGCTCACTGTTTTTCTGAGCCCGGCAAGATTTTTGGGTTGGATACTATATATTTACAAGACACTATTTTCACTTTACATTTCAAAAGAAATGTAATAAAGTCTTATTTCCAAAAGAATATCAAATCTCAATCAGATGTTTATATATAAATGTGGAAGCATCTGCAGAGCACCAAAAAATATATAAATAAATAAAAAAGTGGGAAGCATTATTTATGAGACTATTTAGACGACTGGCTGCAAAACTCCCATGAGGGTTTGTGGCTGAATTTCTTTTGGAAATGTGAAACCTTTGTGTTTGGGTATCAGCTGCCCCCATTGCATTCTGTCACAGTATGGCAGAAGCCACAGCTGCTCAGTAATTCAGAAAAAAGAACATGTGTGCCAGAATGTGAAGGTACTAGCCTACACAGACACCTTGTTTTAAAAATTAGTGATGTTGCTTTCTTAGAAGCTGAAGCTCTGAATGCATACGTGTTGATTACAATGGTTTTGAGGCAGAAACCATTCTAGCTATCTTGTGTGGTGAAAGATTCAGTGTAGTTGTTAGGACCTTTAAATCAAGCTTCTGTTGCAGGTTTGCATATACCTGAGAATATTAAGCTTACTCTGCAGAGTTCATCCAGCTTTTAAGCACAATTGCCTCACAGCTTGCAGGCTTCAGCTACAACAGGGGTTAACAGCATGGGCTTTATTATGAGCTTCCTTGGCAGCAAGCAGGTAAGAGAAAAACTTCAAAACCATTTCCCTTTGTTGGGAGAACCCCCTAAAGGAATTCAGAGGAAATGGTGCTGTCTGTCTGACACAGTTAAGTCAGCCAGCAGTCTAGTGTTTCAGCAAGTAGCACTGCAGTCACTCCATAATTTGTGTGCTGCATGCCTCCAAGCCTATAAAATACTCTATATGACATGTACCAATGGTTGAGATGTTGCACAAAAAGATTGAAAGCATGTTAATGTATCCAGAAATTCATCTGGATCATGCCATTTATGCAGTATATATATGTCACCTATGCAACAGGAGATATAGAGTGGCTGCTTCTATCAGGAGAGGCATGATTCTTTTTATGTGTTTGTTTGTTTGTTTGTTTGTTTTGTGGAAGTCTTCCATATTAGTTTCCATATACCATATGGAATATCTATATTCCATATAAAATATACTGCAACACAGAGTCCATGCCACTCTAAAACGGGGCTAAATTCTTGCCAGAAAACAAAACAAAACAAAAGAAAACAAAAGAAAACAAAACAAAACGAGTGTAATCTGAATTAACAATGAAAAATAATTTTGTCTATATCTCTAAGTGTCATTTAACATGTGTTTTTCATGTAACATATTTAACAGATTTCAGGTCTGCTTTCAGAGCAGACTGACTGTTAAAGGCACTACGGTGGCAAGCTGCCCAGCCCCAGATCCACTGCGCAAACAGCAGCACAGTCACTATGAAACAAGCTTCCAGCCATGCTTGATCAGCTATGCAGCAGGCAGACCAGGACACCAGCAGAGAAGTTTCAGGAGGAGAGGTCAAGAGTCTGCCCCTCAGTCTGAGCACTTTCAGAAGCTGTTTACACAGCAAAGGGAGCTCTCTGCAGGGTTGAAGAGAGGCGGGGACAGGCCCATGGTGCAGACCTGTCCCCAGCTTCTGCCACTGGACAGCTCTATAGTAGGTGAGGTTGGGAGGTCAGCAGCACTCTTTATTAAGAGACACTCTAAGCACAGTTCTTAGACTCAGCACAGGCATTGAATCGAGGCTGTAAACAGAAATGTGGACATAAATGTGGTGGTTGCAAAGCCCATTGAACTAAAACCTGCACTGAGCTTGCTGGTGAAGAATGAGGTGGGCTGAGCAGTGTTCCCCTCAGCAGCCTCTGGCACCTGCAGAACAGGACAGGTTGCTTTTTCTGCAGCAGAGCTTTCAGAAAAGGAAGGCAGCAGCAGTTCCTTTCCTTCCACTGACAGTTCTTCAGAGGGTGACCTTAAAAAACAGGAGGAAAAAAAAAATAGGCAAACGCTGCTTTTTTTTTTTTTTTTTGCCAGGATTTTCCCCAGCTCCTGGAAACATTTATTGTGTTGCATTCCTCACCACTGTAAACGGCTTGTTTGTAGCTGTCAGTGTCTTTTGTGCAGTGATTGGTTTTTCTGAAAATTCATAACTACACAGCTATTTCTGTAGGCTTATCTGAAGAAAACATTTTTAAAAATGTAGGCTCAAATGTACGCTATGGAAATGAACACAGAATTATTATTAGTTGCCTAATAATAAAACAGAAATATTACATAAGGGATAGTTATTTTCTTGTCACTATTTTGCAACAGTGTAGCAGAAATGAATAATGGAAATGTATTATGACAAAACTAAGGCTTGTGTTTCTCTTTCTTCACAGTGTACTGTGCTATCTGCATGCATACAGAAATTATATGACATGGCTGTAATAATTTTGGTAGTAGATAATGTGTTAGACATCTCCAGAGCATTATGTCTGGATCTAAATATTTAAATAGTAGAAAATGATTTGTCCTAGAGGTAAATTACACAGCTTTTACTTTTAAAGTGAGCCTTACTTCAAGCAGATTTGTTTGCTCTTAACTTGCAGCCTCTAGCTTGTGTCTGGCTTTGAGAGTGGTACTCCTTGCTTCTACAGATGACTGACTGACAGGCACTGTGTGGTAATCAGCACAACCAGTGTGCAAGCCAAGCATGACCCAGGCACTGCCTTCCTCAGAGCTATTGGTCTGGCACTTTTCACCAAGGTAAAGTTTGCCTTAAATCTCCGCACAGGAAGAAAGGATGGTTGCTGGGGGCTGAACAGCAGAAAATGAACCAGAAGGATCACCTCTCCTTGACAGTAATGGGAAAATTGTGCTGCCTCGTACGAGCTGGGTTTTTTAAAAATTCTGAAGTTATAAAAAGCAAAAGTGTGACACAAGCACATGCAGTGCTGCAGTTCATACACGATTTCTTTTGTTTTGAATTTGAGCTCCACTTTCAGTAAGAAGTGAAGGTCTTTTAACTCATCAAAGAGCTTTGCAGATCTTGTTTGTGTGTGTCTGTAGGTATGCACATGTGTTTCCTATTTCTCCTTGATATTTTTCTCCTTGATACAAGACATCCTTTTCTCTCTTAGTTTCTACTGTATTTCTGAAAAGCCACTGTAGTTCATAAAGTTTTCTCTGCCATCCAAGACTCAACCAGAAACACAAGAGTTCATGTCTAACAGACAGTGCATTGTCACTTGCTTCATCCAACGACTTAAGCTCTGTGAAGAAGTCAAAGACTGGAGGTCTTCCCTTGCTCTTTGAAAGTCTTTCACAAAAGTGTACCCTTGCAGCCATATTTGGTTCCAAGTAAAGATGCTCAGCTTTGCGCCAAACAAACTGATATCAGAAGATGAATAGTCCCATTAGTAAAGAGTTCTCTTGCATCTAATTAACACAGATGAGGCCTCAGTGCAGTACTGAATGACTGTGACCTTAATGCCTCTGGTATGCAGAGCAACATGCTCTGGGCTATTCCGGTTATCTCCACAGTTCTAGACTAGCTGTAATCCAACAGTGATTGATGTGCAACTAAGACTAATATTTCCAGCATTTTTAATCTGGTGACCTGCTTGCAAAATGAGAAACATCTTTTGGATGTCCTTAACTTAGATTTCTCTTCTTTTTCTGGCTGTAATTGAACAAACTTCTTACTACATCCTAGGCAGTGAAATTTTCAAAAAATGAACTCTATAAAGATCAAAATGACAAGACTTTAGAAGAGTGTTATACAATTTCCAGTTTCTTACCATCTTCTTCTTTTGAAGGTATGATACATACGAAATTTGAAAATCAAGCCAATTAGTTACTGAAGCACAAAGTAAACGACCACTTTTTCAGTCTTCTTTTAAAAAGAGTCTTATCACCTCTATTCACTAACTGATGTGGGGGATAGGCCCATCTCACAACATCTCTTGTGCTTATTTCAGCATGAAGGTTTGCATTTTAGCTTAGAGTTTGCACTGATAATTTAACTTGCTGTCAATAAGACTACAGAAAATAAATATCTGTTTGGAGTCGATTGAACACAGATTTGCAGAGAACTCTCAGTATTTTTAGATATTTTTAGATATATATTTCCTCACTCATACTAGTCAACAAAACAAATAAATAAGGAAAATGAACAAACAAACAAAAAAACAAACAAAACATGCAAAGTACTGGTTTTGCTATAACTTATCCAAAGAAATGAAGAAAAATGTGTTTTGAATTACTGTATCAAACAAGAACATCTTATTTTTCTGACTAAAGATACTTAGCACACAAATTCTGACTAAAGATACTTTTTTGAGTTCTTATATAATCCATTGGTTCATGTACATTCAGATTCCTTGTTTTAGCAGTTTGAGTTGTTGGGGCGAGAGTAGCCGTTTCTTAAAGAATTACATTGCTGATAGCTGAAATTCATTTTCAGACTCCAAAAACTTTCTGAGAATGAGGAACTCTGAAGCAAGGGAGTGTAAAGAAAAGCATTTTCTACCTTATAGAGATCCTCATTCCCCAGATCTCTCTTGGAACGTTTACTTTTCACAATTTTCAAGGCTTCAAGTCTCCTTCAAATCTCTTCAAGTTGTCCTTTCTGTGTTAAAACTACTGTACTGCCAGATTTTCATCTGAAATAATTCTTTCAGACTGTTGGCCTATGATGTGTTCATAATGGCTTAAACCAAAAAGCAAGTTTGACACAGTCTTCCATAAAGGTGTCTACATCAGCAAAAGTCATGTAACAGTTGGTCCTATCATTACAGTATTGTTCAAAATGATATACATATATAATGTTTAAAATGCTAAAATATGCCATAATGTTTGATAGTAATAAAAACGATTCTTAATTTGCTAGAAGCTGGCTGAAGAAGTCAGAAATACATCCTTCTGTGACTTCACAATTTATCTCATTGCAAAAACTGTGCCTCTCTCCTAAAGCAAGGAAGAACTTAACTGCGTGGATACTGTAGAAATTTGTAGTGGGTATACCTATCCACAGTGTTTCAGGTTGGAAAGGACATCTGGAGATTATATGGCCCAACATGGTGTATCAAAATATCAACTCTGTGACTGAACTACCATATAATAGTGATTTTTGATCAAGCACTATTTTGATTTTATTTCAGTACACTGAGGCAGATGCTCAGCTTGAATGTATATGGTATTCTGGAGACTTGTTAGGAATTTCAGCCTCCAGTCAGAGCTCGGGTATGACCCTGTAGCATCACCTCACTGCTGTGTTCTCCTAAACCTCTTGGGCAGATTCTGAGTCATGAGGTCAGTGAATCGGGAACATTTCCTTGTGTGCTGAGCACTGTGGAAGCATTCAGATCATCTTTCTGCACTGAGATAAAGCATAAACGGATTAAAAAAAATACTAAAACAATGTTGGAGTGAGTAGCCTGCAGGCTGCAAGTGCTGAGGTGGAGATCAAATGAGGAGAAAGTACTGGGCATCAGTTGTGGGTCTTCTAACTGAGCAACACTTCAGAGCAACCCAGAATCATCCATTTCTGGAAATGCAAGCCAAGATTTGTTTGTACGTCATTTCTTTTTCCACATACATGGCACCAGTAACAGATCTTGTCTCTCTGACAACTGCACAAAAAATTATTTTTATTGAATTATCCTTTATGCTAGAGTAATCATTTCTTACTTTTATTTATTATGAAAGACATCTTCCTTAATTAAACCTTCCCATTTAAAATTAATGGGAAAGAATATTGGTCTATCCTCATACACTCCCGAGTACTTAGTTTCTCTTGGGGAAAAATAAAACCAAATCATTGTGCCCTGAGTACTTTCTACTTTCTGTCTTAGTGTTTGTAGTTGTTGTAGACATTGTGACATTCCCTAATGCAACATCCAACATCTTTACTTCAAACTATCTTAAGTGTATCAGCACAAACAGTTCTTTTTGACCTTGGAAATTTTTTTGTGTAATGTTGAATGTAAATTACTGCATTCAATCTCAGAGGGAAGTGTGCTTTTATGAGTACCTTTTGTAGGCTTTGATTCTCTGGCATATCATATAGAGAATGTCATACAAAATGTTTTGAGCTAAATGAGGAGGAGCATCTGTAGTTCTAAAAGAAGGGATAGATATGTGGGTTATAAAAAGCTAGTTACCAATGATATGCAAATCACAAAAGGTTCAGTTTCCTGTGAGTTCAGTGAAACACTAAAACACTTGTCTGAAGTCACTTCAAGCATATTCAAATGCCTTCAGCCTGTAAGGGTAAGATCATTATATTGTTACATGAAGTGGGTAGATCACTTGTGGAGACAGGTAATCTAACTGACATAACAAGATATTTGAATGTGATTCTCAAGCTCACCAAAGGGTTCTCAGGAGATTTCCAGAATGTTTATGTAAGAAACCATACTGTATTTTTATACATATTTTAGTGTATATATATACATTTATATAAGTGTATATATATATATTTGGGACTGTATCCCATGAAATATCAATGAGTATCTGTGATGATAAATGCCCATTCTGTGCTCTGCTGTCTAAGTATCAATACGATGCATGGTAAAAACATGAATACATGATTTTTAACATGATTATTTTTGCTTGTGCAGCATCCTAAAATAGACCTGAGCTGATACTGATTCTCATGAACTAAGTCCCTCACAACTTCCTTACCACAGCACCTTACCCATGCTCTGTGCCTGACTTATGTCCTAGAATAATCTAATTTTACTACATAAAGTCAAATATATATATCTCCTAAACTGTATATCATCTGTCACTACACTCAATCCTTTACATTTTGTTTAACTAACTGAGATTTTCCTCTTTTCTTGATAGCAAAGTATTTTTATCATAAATTGTTTTAAGAAAGCAATGTCTATGTATTCCTTTACTGAGTATCCTCATTTGAAAGGCTTCAACAGATGCTCTGCTTACCAATATTGCACTGCCCTTCAAATTCTTAGTATTTTAATAATGGATAGAAAGATTAAAATGAACACATGAATAAAAGAAATAGAAATAGCTTGAAATAAGGAGACAGATAGAGAAGGAAATAAGTTTAGAGGAAACTCTCTGGTAGACAGAATGTGTAACTGTCATTACCTATGTGTCTGTAGTGTATCTTTCTTTTTTACTCCTTTTGAAGCAGCTTGCTAATGTGGAATGTTACCCTGCCATTCTGTTTCTCCAGTTATACTCAAGGAAGTGGAAGATGTTCCTGGAATATCAAGCAAAATTTACACCCACTCAAGCTGCATTACTCAGTACTTGCATGTTTGGAGTTCATCTTTATTGAAGGAAAAACATTTTCTTTTCCTATTATGATTTTAGATTATAGTTAATTGTCTTTATAAGGGAAAAAAAAAGTCTTCATATGAATTCTATGGAAAAAGTAGAGTTAATTATATATCTGATGTTGTCACTCAGCAGAAGATAAAACTAAATATGTCATATTGTATGACTGCCTTCTGAGCACTGCATGAAAGCAAGAGAGAAAGAGCTGTCTGTTTGCACAGCGGTAGTCCTTTTACATTTAAGAAGCGAACAGGATAACTCAGCTTCAGTAACGATATGCCAGGCAGCAATGCCAGAAGGCATTTTCAAGCATCCCAAAGAAAAGAGAGATCCCAGACTAATGTAGGCAACACTGCCATAAGCGCAATTAGTACAGTTGAATCAATAGTAGAGAAATGTACCTTAAGGCCTCAGTCGCTAAAATGGTCTGAACACTGAGAATGACTGCCTACTGGGACCAAAAGCATGGTTTAACAAAATTGCAGTGTAACAGTGTGACAGTCAGTCCCTTCTTCACCTCCTATTTATGATTTTGCTACTCTTAGCTAAGATTTCTTTCTGTGTCAACTCTAACTGAGTAATCTAGTTGCAGATTAAAATATATATTGCAGTGTTTCTGTTCTATGGTCATATTCGAAAGATCTGGCAGTCCGGTGATGTTCCCACTGATTGGAAAAGGGGAAACAACCCTCAGTTTCAAGAAAGGAAAAAAAGATCCAGGGAACTACAGGCCAGTCAGTCTGACCTCTCACCTATCAAGATCATGGAGCAGATCCTTCTGAAGGCCCTACTAAGGCACATGTAAAATAAAGATGAGATGATTGGTGGTAACCAATGTGGCTTCACCAAGGTCAAGTCTAGCCTGACAAACTTGGTGGCTTTGTGTGATGGAGTTACAGCATCAGTGCATAAAAGAAGAGCAATTGATGTCATCTACCTGTACTTGTGAAAAGTGTTTGACATAGTTCCTCATGACATCCTGGTTGCTAAACTGGGAAAAATGGATTTGATGGATGGACCATTCACTGCACAAGGAATTGGCTGGATGGTCACACTCAGAGTTGTGGTCAGTGACTCAATATCCAAATGAAGACCGGTGACAAGTGGCAACGGTGTTGGGACTGGTGCTATTTAGTGTCTTTGTAGGAGACACAGACAGTGGGATCAAGTGTACCCTCAGCAGATTTGCAGACAACACCAAGCTAAGTAGTGCAGTTGATTGAAGAGATGCTATCTAGAGGGACCTGGACTGGCTTGAGAAGCAATCCCATGCCAGCCTCAAGAAGTTCAGCAAAGCCAACTGCAAGGTCCTGCACCTGGGTTGGGTGATCTCAAGCACAGATAGGTGTTGAGCAGAGAATGGTCTGACAGCAGTCCTGAGGAGAAGGATTCAGGTATGTCAACTAATGAAAGACTCAACATGAGCCTAAATTAGTTTGCAGCCCAAAAGGCCAATTGTATCTGGGTTGCATCAAGAGAAAAGTGACAAGCAGTTTAAGGGAGGTAATTCTGTCTTTATTCTCTGCTCTAGCGGGACCCCATCTGGAGTACTGCATCCAGTTTTGGGACCATCAGCACAAGAAGGACGTGGAATTGTTGGAGCAGGTCCAGAGAAGGGCCATGAAGATGATCAGAGAGCTGGAGTGCCTCCTCTACAAGGACAGGCTGAGAGAGCTGGGACTCTTCTACCAGAAGAAGAGAAGGCTGAGAGGAGACCTTATAGCAGCCTTCCAGTACCTGAAAGGAGCCTACAGAAAAGCTCGAGAGGGACTTTTTATAATGGCAGCTAGCAACAGGATGAGAGGAAGTAGTTTTAAACTGGAGGAGGGTAGATTTGTATTAGATATTAGGAAGAAATTCTTTACTGTCAGCATGGTGAGACACTGGAACAGGTTGCCCAGTGAGGCTGTGAATGCCCCCTCCCTATAAGCATTCAGAGCCGAGCTGGATGGAGCTTTAGGCAACCTAATCTAGAGGGAGGTGCCCCTGCCTATAGCAGTGGGGTTAAAACTAGATGATCTTAAGGGTCCCTTCCAGCTCAAATAATTCTGTGATTCTATGACTCATTCTTTGCTGACATCTGCCAATGAATCTAGTGAATGAAAATGTCTTTATTTTGAAGCTGATGCACAGTCTACTCAAATACAGTATGTGCAGTAATTTATATATATATGTATATATATATAAAATATGCTGTTTTGTCCAGGCTTTTATGATAAGACACTTCTGGTATTAAAGCAGAAAAGGATGCAAAAACTTTTAACTGATTCCAAAAACAGGCAAGTTTTGTGGAAAATAACTTTTTTATTTAAAAAATTATATTTTTTTCTTAAGAAAAATAAGATTAATAATCAATATCTTGCAATAGACTAATCTGTGCTCATCCATGATATGCTAGTGAGTAATGTTGATTGAAAACATACTATAGTGAAATATTCATTGAAATATTCATTGCTTAGCACTTGAAAGAATGGAAGCTTAATGATGGGATCTTGAAAGTTTCCCCTCTGAAAAGCTTTTGAAAACTTGTCTCAGTCTGAGCAGTTCTGAGGGCAAAAGCAAACAACACAACAACAGCAAAGCTTTTAAAAGTTGTATTTTTCAGAATCCTGAAGAAGTAGGAGAAACAGGGAAGTTCTGACGTTTCCAGTTGAATATTTTTGGTAAATGCAGAATGCATTCCAGAAGGCATTTAATATGTGTTTATGTTGTAAAATAGCATCTAGATGTGGAAAACAATTGCTTTGCTTAGATAGGTAAATAGATTTTTATGCAAGATGATAGAAGTTAGAGATGAAACAGACTTTACTAGATCATTTTCCTTTTCCCCTTTTGATGAGATAATTTTAGAAATCTGTACACCATTTGAGATTTCCGAATGGCTGTCAGCAATTCTGTACCTGTGACAATTATTTTTAATTAAAAATTCAATTTTGTATTTGCAGCAGCACTCTAAGTAGTAACATCCTTCTGTGAACAGTAAACTTTTTACATCTTCTTGGGTGATTACAGTCACTAACCTTTCAGTTTGTGCCTTATATCATCACACAAGATTCAACACTGCGAAGACACCGCTAGAATTGTTTTTTTTTTAATGATTTTTTTTTATTTTATTACTGCTTTGTTTCATGTTGTTGTTGTTTTTTTTTTTTTTAATTTTATTTTATTACCATACATTTCTAAACTGATCATCATTTATATCTTCATACACAAATGTATCCAATACTGGTATTCTTTCAAGAATGGTAGTAGAGCTTTCTCCTGCACATCAGAGTCTCTTAATAAAAATACCAGATATTAAGCACCATCCAGAGACCTCTATCCTTGCTAGGAAAATATTCTACTTAGAAATACCTATCATACCTTGCTTTAAAAATGGAAAGATATGTAAATACATGAAAAATCATAAAACCATGACAAGTAAATATTAAGCCTCTTGATTTCAGAAGGGAGCCTGAGCTACAGTCCTCTATATATACTTTCCCTTTATGTTTCACAGTCCATGTAGAGTGAATCTGTGCTCTGAGAGCAGAAACATCCCATCTTAAAGCACTTCCCTTTCTGGATGCATCTGAGAGAACAAGTTATGACTTGCCTGCCTGAGAGCCAAACTGACTTTACAGCGAATGACTACCTAAAAATGGGTAAATGAAAACTCACTCCCAGTCAGGTAGCCAGTGTGGAACAATGAAAACAAGTTTCAAAGAACTTCTGTCCATTTTCTCCTTTGCATCTCCTTGGATGCACTCTTCAAACAGCGTGAATCTGTTTTCCTAAACTGCTAGGAAATTTGGTATAATAAAGCACTTATTTATCACAGTCTTAAGCACTGTGGCCCAGGAGAACCTCACAAGGTTCAATAAACCCCCAAATCAGTGCAAACTGGGGAATGTAAGGATGGAGCACAGCCTTGTCAGTAAGGACTTACAGGTACTGGTTTATGACAAGCTAGACATGAGCCAGCAATGTGATTTTGCATCCAGAAAACCAAACATATCCTAGGCTGCATCAAAAAAGATGCAGCCAGCAACTTGAGAGAGATGATCCTGACCCTCTACTCTGAGCTGATGAAACCTCATCTGGAGTACTGTGTCCAGATAGCGTTAGTGAAAGAGGGAAATAGACCTGTTGGAGCACATACAGAGGAAGGCATCAGAAATGATCCAGGGGTGGAACATATCTCCTACAAGGAGAGAGACTCCTTAGCAGAATCTATTGTGGATGGATAGGGGGAAATTATTTCAAACTGGAAGAGGAGAAATTTAGAGTGGATATGAAGAAAAAGCTTTTTATGATGAGGGTATTAAAGCACTATTAGCAACAGAAAGTTGCCTAGAGATGAGGTGGAACACATACCTGAAGACATTCAAGATCAGGCTGGACAGGGCTCTGAGCAAGCTGATTTAGCTTTATGCGTCCCAGTTCATTGCAGAGTTGAACCGTATGACTTTCAAAGGTCCCTTCCAACTCAAACAATTCTAAGATTTTATGATCACATGTGGAAATAAGACACTGAACTGGTGAGACTGTTGATGTAGCATAAAGAATAACCTCAATCTTGCTTCCAGATGAGTCATGTGTCAGCAAACGGGACAGATTTTAGATTTGGAATGAACTTTCATGTTAAATTGATGGGAAGTTGATGGTCATGCTTGCCTTTACTATTAATAAATTGTGATATTACTTCTAAGGTCTTCTTAGTCTGTGCTGTGGTTACTTTGATTTTACACATTTACCTGTTCTTGTCTAGCATACACTTTAGATGTTATTTTTTTTTAGCCAAGGGGAAAAATGTAGAGAAAGTGTTGGAGTATGCTGCAGATATACATGTAACACGTGGGAGGCCAGTCTGGATAATTAGTCCAGCAGCCCAAGATGGTTTCCCCCGACAGTTATCTGAACTCCACCACATCACACTCATTTATCCTGCAAACCTCTGCCCACACACCTCAAATAAGGAGGGAGAGAAAATATGATGAAAAAGAGCTTGAGGATTGAGATAAAGATGTGGAGATTGATCACCAATTACGAGCATGGGCAGAACAGACTAGGGAGAATTTGTTAGGGAGTATAATATAATTTATTGCTTATTAATAGCAGTGAGATCAAAAATAAAAATAAAAACACCTTTATCCCCATCCAACTTCTATCTTTTCCTCCTAAGTAGTACAAGGGAACAAGGAATTGTGGTCAGAGCGTTTGACTGCAGAACATTTATGGTCACTCTTCCAGTGCTCCTACAGGATGCTGTCCTTCCCAAACTGATCCTGCATGAGCTTCTCAGAGTTTCTTGTCCAACATGGTTCCTTATATGGCCCATCCTTCAGGAGATGTTCCAGCACAGGACTCTGTGGCAGCAGCTCCGCAAGCTACCTTGCCTCACCATGGGCACCTCTTTTTGCTGCTTCTCCACCTGTTCATTTGAAATCAGGTTTGTGATCTCCAGCAGTAAATGAGGGACTGAAAAGCTCATATTGCTCTCTGGAAGTCCTTTGATATTGTCATGATTTTTCATCTACATAGTCAAATAGCAAGGTAAATCTTGTCAGATCTATGCAGTTCTGTCTATGCCAGTAGTTTCAGGAAACTTCTTTCCCTATGTTTTGCTTTTTCTACCCCAGTAGGATTACTTCTGTGTTACAGTATCTGTGCCCATATCTTGCACACATTCTGAAGGAAATTATGTGACCAGATGACTGCAAAAGTAGAAAAACAAACTGACACTTAATGATCTTCATTAATTGTTATTAAGATGAGTCAGAATGTGGCATTTCTCCCTCACTACAAGAAGGACATTGAGGCCCTGGAGCGTGTTCAGAGAAGGGCAACAAAACTGGTGAGGGGTCTGGAGCACAAGTCTTATGAGGAGCGGCTGAGGGAGCTGGGATTGTTTAGCCTGGAGAAGAGGAGGCTCAGAGGAGACCTTATTGCACTCTACCACTTCCTGAAGGGGGGTTGTGGTGAGGAGGGGGTGGGCCTCTTCTCCCTGATAAATAATGACAGGATGAGAGGGAATGGCCACAAGTTGCGCCGGGGAAGATTTAGATCAGATATGAGGAAACATTTTATCTCTGAAAGTGTGGTCAGGCACTGGAATGGCCTGCCTAGGGAGGTGGTTGAGGCACCATCCCTAGCGCTGTTCAAGAAGTATTTAGATGAGGTGCTAAGGGATTTGATTTAGTAGTTCAGTGGGTAGGGATGGTGATAGGAGGGTGGTTGGACTAGATGATCTTGTAGGTTCTTTCCAACCTAATGTACCTATGAACCTATGAACCTATTTATCTTATTAATGGACATCAACAAATAAATATATATATATATATCCCACCAGTCCTACTATTCAATTTGTGAAGCAAATTTAAGTTTATTTACTACCATTTTATTTGCATCTGAAGGACATTCTTCTTCACTTTCTGATTGTGATATCCTCAGCAAAATGCAGCGTTGTTTCTTCTTTGGGAACTTCATTAAAAAAGGGTTAAACACACTCAGCAATAGCAGAGTAGGTTCCACAACTTGGGTCATCTTTGTTGTCAAATTCCTTATGTAAGCATTCAACATGGTACACAGATTCTTAGGGCATACAATCTATCTGTCTCCATTTTGTATTTCTTTTACTATAGGATTTAAAAATTTATTCTTAGGGATTATTTTCCTTATTTTTAGTGCCAGATTATTTCAACCCCAAAACCATAGTCCGGTGTGTTATTTGTGAAGCATGTAGCTATTCAGTCTTTACACTACTTTTAAATCAGGTGCGCATGCAGACCGTGGGCACTAACAAGCAGCAAACTGAAAGGCATCTTTAATACTATTAAAAATATCCTTCTGAGATTAACACTTACAACCACTTAAACTTTGCTATAGAAGATAAGAAAGTGAAAAAAAATTGGCTGAATTTCATCCCCTCTATCCTCTACACAGTTGAACTTCAGAATTTTTCAGTTAGGTTACAAGGAGAGTCTTGTGTCATTTTGAATGAGATAGTTCGTCTAGAAACAAGATTTACTTCTATGCTAAAACAACGATTCAGGTGCCAAAAACATGAATGTCCTATTACTGCTGTGTTCTGGTCAAGCCGATGTGTCCTACTGAAACACTTAATGCCAAAGCACAATGTCTTTTTCTGTTATCATGTCCAAAATTAATCAAGACATCTCCAGCAAATTCATCAAATCATTTATGCATACCAGTAGTATATTTTGATTCTTAGATTTTAGGTTCCCTGTATAATAACCAAATTCTTTGATATATTCTGTAAAACAGCAGTCGCAATTCTTTATGTCCTTAAGTTTTATGTTGTCATTCACATTTGCAGAAAGGGCATATTGCCATTATAGTATAATGAGGAATAACTGGCTGGATAAGATTCAAATCTGTGTCCTTCTGTGCATCTATTTGTGAGGTAGAATCATATAATCACTCATGTTTTAAAAGACCTTAAAGAAAATCAAGTCCAACCATGACCTAACCATACTACCCTAACTCTAACAACCCTCCGCTAAATCACATCCAAATCACCCTGAGCACCACATCCAAATGGTTTTTATAGATATCCAGGAACGGAGACCCAACCGCCTCCCTGTGAAGCCTAGTCCAGTGCTTTAACAACCCTTTCTGTAAAGAATTGATTCCTGATATCCAACCTAAACTTAGCCTGGCACAACTTAAGGCCATTTCCCCTCACCTGTCACCTATCAGCAGTGTGAAGAGACCAATACCGCTCTTGCTCTATGTTCATCTTCCCCAGAATTATTCCAAATTTACACTAAAAAAAAAAAAAAAAGGAAAAAAAAGCATGGATTGTCTTTATGTCACTTAGGGAAGTTAAAATTCATTATCAAAATGTATTTCAAGGGAATAATTACTAGAAATTAAGGCCTGAGTAATCTCACATTTTTAATGTTTGTGCTTATGCTGATATAGCAGGTTGGCATAATCAACACTTGGCTTGATACAGTGTATTTTGTTATTAGAATTATATTATAGCTAGATATTTTCCTTGTAGCCTTTAACAGCAGACTTTGAAAAAGACTGACTTCTTTACCTCAGTATCAGATGTAACTGGTTCATCTCACGCAGTAAAAATAATCTAATTTGAAGCTTATTTATTTACTTTAAGTTGGTACCTAGTAAGTTGGCTTCATGGTCTGATGTTAAATTGATGCTGTTACAGTCAGCTAGTTGTTACTCAGCAGTAGAGACATTTCTCCATAGCATTAATTTTGGCTTTAGCTTTTGTGAACTTTATAGGCTATCTAACAGAGAAAGAAATTTGAGAGACATTCCATTGTGCCAGATAATACAGTAAATACATAATGCAGAGAACAATGGTTTCATAATATAAATATATCTTTTGTTTGCTCTGGTCAGGGTAAAAAATTATCAGTAATTCACAGGAACAACCTTTAATGTACTGTACATGTATACCCTGGATACTACTAAGGACTAGAAGGAGGGGAAAAAAAAAAACATTTCAAAGAGGATCTTTCCCTACTGAAGAAAAAAGATAGGAGACAGAGAATGCCAGAGATTGGATATCACTTCTCAAGATTGCTTATCATCATGAAAACTAATCTTAGATGTCTTTGCAAATAATACTTTTAGGTTATACTAGCAATTTCTTTAATTGTGGTGGACAGAAAACAAAATCAGAGACATTGGATAAACTATTTTCAAGAGCAAATGCTTGTTTTCCGATGTCAGTAATCATTGAGGATGTGCTTATGCCCTGCTGTGATGTCTCATCCTGATCCAGTTATGAAGTTTCTCTAAAAGCTATAGAAAGTATTTTAGAGAGGAAGAGATCATTTACAAAGCTTTAGCACATGTCTAAGGGAACTTACCTATTATCTTTGCTTATGTATCAGAATGGTTCACTATTTTCTTAAGTGGTGAGAAGAAAAGGAAAGAGCAAAAATGTCAAATGTAGACAATATGAAGGGAATTGAAACTACAGTGTTTTTTATTTCAAAGAAAAATATTATTTACTTCGTGTTTACTTGCTTTCCTCCTACGGTAATTTTCTTTCTTTTAATGATTTCAGGCGCATTTTCATTATCAGGTAGAATGAGGCACAGTTCCCAGTACAAAAACTGTCTGTTTTTCAGTGCAATTGAGAAATGAATTTCTGCTGCATTTATGGCTATTGCAGTTACTAAGGCTCTGTAGGATCAATTGAAACAGATGCACAAATAGGACAGAAAATCACACAGTATGAAGGAAGACAGAAGCACTTAATACATGCTGCTTTGGACCATGACATCTGATTTCTCAGAGTCTCATTCACAGAAATGTGCACTGCCTTGAATAAAAAGTTCTTGAGTAGAAAGGTTTTTCTTAAAAAAAATGCTTAGCATGGTGTTTCAGTTGCATTTCATGATTTCCTGGAGTATCACAGATAACTGACACTTGAAGAAAAATATCAGACAATGTATTGAGAATCCCTAAGACGTCTGGAAATGACAGCAGAGTTGGACTGTAGTGTATAGAATCTAGAGGTGGAATAGCAAATAACATCTAAGACAATCTTGTTTTAGGTCTTCTCTTTGAGAAGTTTAACCTCAAAGTCATCATAATTTTCCTGATGTCAAAGGAGCTGTCCTTTTAAAAATCTTAGAGACCCTGAACACTTTAGAAGAGGAATTCTTTGAAAATATACTTAAATATGAGAATATGAACTATGAATTTTTCAAGTTTTTCTCCTTTATATTAGGAGATATATTAGGACAGCTCTAGTACTGTTGGAATATTGTTCATGGTTAGCAGAGCTAACAAACTCTTTGTTTCATATCTTGTTGATGGTACATTTATTCCAGTATTAAGCAATTCAACTTTTTTTTTTTTTTTAATCCAGTAATCTCTTTTATATGAATAGCATTTAATTTCACTCTATTTCAGTAACATTTAATTTAATTCTATTTAATTCTAATCTTTCACTTCCCAATTATATTTGAAAGGGTTGTTCAATACCATTCTGCTTCTAAGTTCCTTGGCCTTTGTGAAAATCTTGTTAGTGTAGGCTTACTAGAACATTTAACGATGATTCATTAGACTTTATACTACTAGAATACTTGTGAGTATTCTAACCATAATAATGTTCTTCATTCTGTGGTATCTGTCTCCTGTCTTCCACCAGGGGAATGTGGTTTTTCAGCTTTCATCAGGAGGCTCTTTCAGCTTCTTTTCTCATTAATTATGTTGCTGAAAATTTAATGCTATCCTACATTGTTTGTGTAAAACTTAGTAGGTCTGTAAATGGCAGTTTACTGAGTTTTATTAGATTTACATCTGAATAACTATAGCTAGCCATATTAACAAGATATTATAAGTCCAACTTCAGCACTAAGGGACACGGTTAGTAGACAAGGTGATGTTGGGTTGGACTAGATGATCTCAGTAGTCTTTTCCAACCTTAATGATTCTGTGATTCTATAATTCTATGTGTTTCTTTTTGAGACAATAAAGATGCATACAGTAACTTGATTTGACTGTAATCAGATGGAAATGGAAAACTACAGATGGTGGGAGCAATAGCTTAAGGTACTCAGTTTTTATTTGACAAATAAAGATTGAGACAGTTGTTCCTCAATTAAAGTGATAAGACTTCCATTCATAAACATAAAGTAAAAGGTATCTTGTTTCCAAACCTTAGTTTGTAATACCTAAGATTTCTTTTTAAGAAGCCTTTTGCACAGTGAGTGAAATTTCCTGTGGGCTAACTTGTGACACATCTATTTATCTGACTGCTTATATTTACCCTGATTGGAGTTCCAGTGAGCCCAAGTAATGTTTCAGGTTCTATGCAAATACTGTCTCACTTTCTCCATACTTTTTCTTGTCTGATTAAAAATTCAGTCTCAGATGCTGAAGTTCAGAATCTCATGTTCCCCTTTAAAGAGCTGGGAAGCGATAACAGGTTTTCCTAAGACATGGAGAATCTGCTGCATTTTGTTATCAGTATGTTATTACAGATGAAGTTCAAATTCAGACCTCTTCTGCTCCTCTTACTGATATTTTAGGCCTAAGACACTGCTTGTCTTACAGCAATGTCCTGTGGAAGTGCAGTGAGGATTCCTAAGTGTGCTAACTGTCTGAGCTGCCTGTGTAATCTATTACTCACAGATCAGGGGAATGATAAAAAGTCTCTCTTGCACTCAAAGCAATTTTTTCCATAACTTTTTCTCACATCCTTCTCTGCTGATTAGCAATATTATTCAAACAGGTATCTGAACATCATATTTCATTTTCTTTGATCATATAGGTTGCTAGGCATGCCTCAAGTAGAGGTGGAGACAGGAGAGGAAATGGTGTTGGAGCAATGTGGTGAGAATAAAATCTACCCATTAAATGTCATCTTTAAGCAGATATGAGTCAGCATGATTGTACTGGCCTCTGCTAGCTCAAAGCCACACACGTTTCCTCTTGTATCACATGATATTTTACTATGTTTATGTATTTATGTAAGTGGATAAAATTAGAGCTGCCATTAGCAGCAAATTGGGATTGTGTAGATTTGCATTTTTAGGATCTTTTTATGTGTCATATGCTTTGTTATTCCTATATATGACAATAAAGTTAAAGAATAAACTTTTATCTGATACTACGCTGCTTTATTATTATTGCTGTGCTGTTGTAATGCTAACTGTGAATGGTTATTTTAAAAAGCAAGGTTATAATACTGTATTTTAAAATTGTAGCAAGGATTGATATCCAAAGTACTGTCATTCCTTGGTGTGAAAGCATCATATAAGGTCATTACAGCTTTAAAGTATTTATTCTCAGTTACTTGTATTATAATAGAGTTCATTACTTATGAGTGTCATGGTTTTATGATTTTTGTTATTGGTATTCCACATCATAACATCATGTAGTGCACTGGCACTTAAACAGTTAATGCTCCAGTTCTGTGGACTGTCAATAGTTCCAGGTACCTGTTACTCAGAAAAAATGAACTACAGATCCCAGGAAACGTTGCTGTTAATTTTCCATTTTCCGTTTAGAGGGAAAGATAAAGCTGACTAAGAGTCACAGGACTGCACTTCTTTCCTTCTGCTCATCTCTGCATTGTGTGCTCCCTATCTCTCACGTTCAGCATTTGAGTAAGGATTTTGGTTTTAAACACTCTCACTCATTTTATTTGATTTATTAGCTTCAATTCCAATTATACTGTATTATATTTTGTTATCTCACATTCTGCTATCATATTTAGTAGATTAGTTTTCTCCTTAGCTCTTTACCACTATTTTTGTTTTTAGGACTAGGACCAACTCCCTAATTTTTTTTCCTCCCTTTCTGAGGTGTGAGTTTGTCTCATTAGTCACAGAACTAGGCCTAACCAGGTCAGAACCATGACATTATTGGTGGAATTGTCCAGGAAAAATGTACTTTTAGAATGAAGTCTCTCTGTCTTCTTGGAGACTTTTGTTAGAAATCTTAGCTGTTATCTATACTGTGGGCCTGCAAACAAGACTTTCAAGTCTGGGCTTTCTGCCAGCCTTCTGGGACCTCTGCATCAACTTGTTTTTGTAAGGAGAAGAAAAAGTGTTTCTCTATTAAAACACTTTTGCAAAAGATTAAATTCCACATTTCCCCTTTTAATACTTGGAATATAATGGGCCCTTATTAAGTCCATCGCTCTGCACTTTGGAGCTATATGTATGTATAATACATTAAAAACACTGGTGGAAACACCTATTTGATGTCTATATACAGTGTGGTATGGTTTGAACATTAAAAGTTACATTCCAGAGGGAGTTACTAATTTTACAATTTCTAAACAGGCTTCCAATTTCTCCCTTGAATGCCTTGTATTTTCTGAGTGCTCACTCAATGATCATGCTGTCAATCTCCCTGAATATATTCCTCATCATTTCACTCAGTATCTGTATTTATGAAATTTTGAGGAAGCCTTCCCCAAAGCCAGAGAATACTGAGTGTCAGGGAGTGTGGAGGGACCTGGGAGAGACTTTAGAGAGATGGGCATTCCCAGTGCCATGGAACTTTACACACCATTATAAGATTTCGTAAGTTTGAACATTTAGCTCCTCCACAGATTTACATTTCATCTATTTCAAAAGTAACCGAAAGACTGCGTAGAATGAAGAGTAAACAGGAAGATGCCTGGACACCTACCAGTGCAGCCTGGTCTAGAGAGCCTTGCTTGGCAGGGGGTTGGATTAAATGATCTCTAGATTTTCCTTCCGACCCCTACAATTCTGTGATTCTGTGATATGATGGAGAAACTCTCTACCTATCTTAATCAACCTCATGAACCCATGGTGGCATCAGAGACACTTGAGAATCAGAATAATCAAAAGAGTCTACTGAAGGAGCTGATCAAATTTATTAGCTTCCTGCCTGTATCATCCAATATTCCACCTATTGAGAGCAAACATCTTACTGCTTGAACAAGTGACAATACTATGTTGTGTATTGCTTTGTGGAGTTACCTATGTGAGCATGGAGAAGATACAAAGAAGTAACATAGACTGCACTATAAGCACCGATAAGAGAACTGCAAAACAGATCAACTACCAAGGCAAACTCCTCTGTGAAGGTGACTGTTCCACTTCCTGTGGGATTCAGCAAAAACCATAAGGACCATCATGACTCATGGGAGAAGAATGACAGAGGTAACAATTAGTGGGGTCCTGCCTGCAGCTGGGGTAGGGAAAAGGGATAGGTTCATAGGTTCATAGGTTCATAAGGTTGGAAAGGACCTACAAGATCATCTAGTCCAACCATCCTCCTATCACTATCCCTACCCAACTACTAAATCAAATCCCTTAGCACCTCATCTAAACGCTTCCTGAACAGCGCTAGGGATGGTGCCTCAACCACCTCCCTAGGCAGGCCATTCCAGTGCCTGACCACTCTTTCAGAGAAAAAATGTTTCCTCAGGTCTAATCTAAATCTTCCCTGGATAATAGAGTGTATTCAGTGGTGTGGCACATCACACTTACAGAAATATATGACACTGTTAGACACTGGCATGCAGTAAGCTCTAATGTCCTTGTGTCACAAAGGGCAGAAACAACTTACATTTCTGGGGTGAGTGGGGTTCCCAAGAGTTGACTGAGTTGAAGGCTGAAATAAGCCTCACTTTTAAAGTCTGCAAAAGCATTCTATTGTGACTGGTCCAGGGACTCCCTGTACACTTGGTATCAATTACCTTAGATGAGAGTATTTTAAGGCTCCAAAGGGGTCTTTGGAATAGCTGCTTTAGACACAGAAGATGTTAAACAGATGTTAAGATACATCTGTTTTGTGGTTCTTATAAGTGGAAGAGCAACAGATAGCAGTTGCTACAAAAACAGTGCACAGAGAGCAGTACCACACTAGCAGAATTCCTTACTGCCCATTCAAAAATTGATTTATCAGCTAGAGAGTCAGAGGGTGATAAGCAGAACTCACTCACCTTTTAACAGGCCCATGTGGCCAGTGTGTAAAGCCAGTGGAGAGTGGAGTCTGATGATAGGTTAACGTCGCCTGAATGAAGTCACAGTCCATCCACTGAGTGCTGCTGTACCAGACATATTAGAACTCCAATATGAATTAAAGTCAAAAGCAGACAAGTGGCATGCCACAGCTGACATTGCTAACATCTTTTTCTCCATTCCTCTGACCACAGAATGTAGGCCACAATTTGCTCTCACTTGGATGGGCATTCAGTATTCCTGGAACCATTTGCCCCAAGAGTGAAAACATAGCCCAGCTATTTACCATGGCTTGATCCAAACTGCACTGGAACAGGGCAGTGCTCCTGAGCACCTGCACTATTTTGACAATATAATTGTGTGAGGCTGCACAGCAGAGGAAGTTTTCAAGAAAGGAGAAAGATTAAGCCAAATCCTTCTGTGAGCCAGTTCTCTATTAAGCCAAGCAAAAGTGAAAGGACCTGCACAGGAAATTCATTTCCTAGATATGAAGTGGCAAGATGGACTTCGTCACATCCCAACAGATGTGCCCAACAAAATTGCTGCTAGTACTCTGCCCACAGTAAGAATGAAACTCAATCTTCTCTGGGTGTAGTGGGGTTTTGGAGAATGCATGTTCCAAACTATACCTCATATATACTCATTGTAAGAACCCTTTATCAGGTGATGTGAAAGAAGAATAAATTTACGTGGTGTCCTGAGCAGCAGCAGGCTTTTGAGCAAGTTAAACAGGAGATAGCCTGTCCCATGGTCCTAAGGCCAGTATGGATGGGGAATGATGTAAAAAAATTCCTCTACACTGCTTCTGGAGAGAGAGGCCCTGATTGGAGTCTTTGGCCTTGGATTTTGGAGCTTAATGTACAGGGGATTCTGAAGAGTGCTACTTTCCAGTTGAGTAGATACTAGCCATGTATGAGGGATTTTGAGCTGCTTCCAAAGTAATCTGTAATAAAGCACAGCTCTCTTTAGCACCTTGACTACCAATGCTAAACTTGATGTTTACAGGAAAGGTTCCCTCCACCCATCATGCTACTGATGGGACTTCTAGTGGGTTGTGTTGATTATGCAATGAGCTCATATGGGGAACGTCAGTCATCCAGGAATCTTACAAGTGATCATGGACCGGCCTGAAGGTAAAAAGTTTGTAATATCACCAGAAGAGGTAACATATGGTAAAGAGGCACCACCGTACAGTGAATTACCAGAAAATGAAAAGATATGCCCTGTTCAAAGATGGCTCAAATCATACTGTGCATTGCAGTATCAATCCTGCACAAACTGCTCCTCCTCTTAAGGAAAAAGAAAATAAAGCCAATTTGCAGAGATATAAAGGCCATCCAACTGGCCTTAAGTTTTTCTGAATGGGAGAGGTGACCAATGCTCTATCTTTATACTAACTCATGGATGGTGGCAAACGCCTTATTGGAGCAGTTGCAGTAGTGGAATCAAAACAACTGGCAATGAAGAGGCAAACTTATTTGGGCTGCTGGACTGTGGAGAGACATTGCTGTCTAAATAGAAAATATGGTTGTAAAGGCACGTCATGTAGATAGTCATATGCCTGAGCACTGGGTCATGGAAGAAAACAGAATAACCAACATGTACATCGAGTTGCTAAAATTTAAGTGGCTCAAGTAGGTTTGGACTGGCAAAATAAGGGTGAATTTTTCCAACTCGGAAACCATGAAACCTTTGTCAATGAAAGAAGAGACACAACATGTAAGTGAGCTAGAGATCGAGGAGTAGACTGGACATTATTGCACAGGTTATTCATGGCTGTGACACATGTGCCACAATTAAACAAGACAAAAGAATGAAAATTTTTTGGAGAGGGAAGGGTGATGACAAAAATAAAAATATGGGGTGGCACAACATGTTGATTTTATCACCTTGCCACAAACCCACAGTGGTATTATATGTTATGTCCATGGTGAAGGCAACTACTGCGTGGCTTGAAACATATCCAGTACCCCATGCCACCACCTGAAACACCATCTTAGATCTTGAGAAACAAGTCTTATGGCAACATGGAATAACAGAAAGAATTGAGTCAGATAATGGGACATTTTTCAAAAATTCTCTTGTAAACACTTGAGCCAGAGATCATGGCATTTATCATAGCCCCTACTGTGCACCAGCTTCTGGTAAAACTGAATGATCCTGTCAGCCTGACCTCGGTATCAGGGAAAGTTATGGAACAGATGATCTTGAGGGAAATCACACGACACGTGCATGGCAATAAAGGGATCAGACCCAGCCAGCACAGGTTCACCAGGGGCAGGTCGTGCTTGTCCAACCTCATCTCCTTCTATGACTGGGTGACCAGACAGGTAGATGAGGGAAAGGCTGTTGATGTAGTCTACCTGGACTTCAGCAAGGCCTTTGACACGGTCTCCCACAGTATTCTCCTGAGGAAACTGGCAGCCCGTGGTGTGGACAGGTTCACTCTTCTCTGGGTGGAGAACTGGCTGGAGGGCCGTGCCTACAGGGTAGTGGTTAATGGAGTTAAGTCCAGCTGGCGTCCTGTTACGAGTGGTGTCCCCCAAGGGTCAGTTTTGGGGCCTATCTTGTTTAATATCTTTATTGATGACCTAGACGAGGGAATTGAGTGTACTCTCAGTAAGTTTGCAGATGACACAAAGTTGGGAGGATGTGTCAAACTGCCTGAGGGTAGGGAGGCCCTACAGAGGGATCTGGATAGGCTGAACAGCTGGGCTGAGCTCAATGGGATGAGGTTCAATAAGACCAAGTGCCAGGTCCTGCACTTTGGCCACAATAACCCCATGCAATGCTATAGGCTTGGGGCAGAATGGCTTGAAGAATGTAGTGAGGAAAAGGACCTGGGGGTGTTGGTTGATGCTCGGCTTAACATGAGCCGGCAGTGTGCCCAGGTGGCCAAGAAGGCCAACAGCATCCTGGCCTGTATTAGAAATAGTGTAGCCAGCAGGAGCAGGGAGGTGATCATCCCCCTGTACTCAGCTCTGGTACGGCCGCACCGCACCTCGAGTACTGTGTTCAGTTTTGGGCCCCTCACTACAAGAAGGACATTGAGGCCCTGGAGCATGTTCAGAGAAGGGCAACAAAACTGGTGAGGGGTCTGGAGCACAAGTCTTATGAGGAGCGGCTGAGGGAGCTGGGATTGTTTAGCCTGGAGAAGAGGAGGCTCAGAGGAGACCTTATTGCACTCTACCACTTCCTGAAGGGGGGTTGTGGTGAGGGGAGGGGTGGGCCTCTTCTCCCTGATAAATAACGACAGGACAAGAGGGAATGGCCACAAGTTGTGCCGGGGAAGATTTAGATTGGACCTGAGGAAGCATTTCTTTTCTGAAAGAGTGGTCAGGCACTGGAATGGCCTGCCTAGGGAGGTGGTTGAGGCACCATCCCTAGCGCTGTTCAAGAAGCGTTTAGATGAGGTGCTAAAGGATTTAATTTAGTAGTTGGGTTGAGATAGTGATAGGAGGATGGTTGGACTAGATGATCTTGTAGGTCCTTTCCAACCTTATGAACTTATGAACTTATCCAATGGACTGCTAAAAACTATGTTGAAATCAATGTGTGGTGGAACATTTTAGCATGGGAATAAACATTTGGCAGTAGCCACCTGGTCGGCCAGTACTTGAGGATATATCAGTTGAAATGATCCTGCCCAGTCTAGCTCCCTACATGCAGCAGAGGGAGATAAAATCCCTGTAAAACATGTGATGAGTGTGTTGGGAAAAGTGGCTTGTGTCTTTCCAGCTTCCAGAAAGGGCAAAACTCTCCATGGAACTTTTTTTGCTCAATGATCTGGGTCCACTTGGTGTGTAATGCAGAATAATGGGGATGTTCAGTGTGTATGACAAGGAAATTTGATTTGGGGGGAGTACAGTCAGTGATTCCATGTATATATATGTAAGTGTGTGTGTGTGCTTAGTTGATTTTTTTTTAACTTGTCTATGTGATTCTACAATATATTAAGCATGATGTAGTAATGAGGAATAAGGGCTGGAACCATGACAGGGAGAGGCAGTGTAAAGATTCCACAGTTCATTATCTTTCACAAAAGTCTGTAACTATACATAGGGAATTCTGATAAATGAGAGTTGCAAAAAAGCTTCCTAATCACTATGTTTCAAATTGAGAAAGCTACCTAGCAAGTAAAAGACAAAATCTTTAAATTGTTCTGTATCTTCTACTTTATCCACAATCTATCAGAATGAAAGCTTTCTTGAGAAATGAGCCTGGGTTTAAAGAAAAAGTTTTTGATGTTTTAAGAACAGATAAATACAATATAACTTCAATTCCGGTATGTTATGGGGATGTTACAGAAGTATGCAACCAAACATTTTTAAAGAACAATTTTACTATATTAGGTACATGAAGGTGGTCACTGAGATTTTCGATACCAAAATTTCAAATACCATTTTTTCAATAAACAAGATAGTGCTTTATCTAACCAGGAATACAATTAAATTACAAGCCACATTATTAATGCAATGGAGATGGTTCATTCAAGCTTGACATTACATATAGAAGTCACTGCATCATTTGAAATGTTGATGTTATCCTCTTCAGATTTTGCGTATGTATGAATGTTAATGATAAGATAGCACAAAATATCTCATAAATATGCCAATATGTTTAACTGTTGGTTTAAATCATTTGTCTGTACTGTTGTCAAATCTGCACTGAAGTTGCAAATTTATTTCTTTAATCATAGATATAAAAATGAAAAGCACACACACAAAAAAATCCACATACATATACTTCATCATGATTTCATGATTTTTTTCTCCATTGTAGATGTCTTACAAATTGAAAGAGAAGTACTGAGAATGTTTCAGCATTCTGAACTAATAAGAAATCTAATATATTTTTGCCAGATTTCTGGGCTGTTCAAAGTTAGTAGGAACATATATATAGACTAGAATACTTTTTGTTGTGAGAAAATTCATACAGCAGCTAGACCACCAAATCAAGTATAAATTTAAAAAAAAAAAGTTGGACCTTGTTTTTATTTCTTACCTTTTAAACCACAAAGATATGTGCTGTGTTTGCAACTATTTTGTTAGTACTGCAGAAATTGTTGCCATCTTCCAAATATCCTCTTCTGGATTAATATTTAGAAAGCATTTTGAGATTTGATGATGCCGAGTGTGATTGAAACATCTAGATAAATCTACTATGTTAGGCTGCAAGCAAAGATGTACATGCAAGGAGGAACTAAAGTTGATGATGTTTTGAAGGGTGTGAAACTTCACAGAATGATGATATTGATGCAGAACACAGTAAAAGTTCTATGGAGGCCTTTTCTTTTGCACTGTTGGTAGAATACCTGAGCAACTCCATGGATGGTATGTAACTGATGACATGTCAACTATTTGTCATTCACCACGTAGACCTCATCACTAAAATCTTATTTGGCCATCCTCTGCTCTTCTTCAGTCTCTTCAGGTGCCAGTTTTCCTGCCTAACTGTTACAGATGTTTTTGTTGGCTTTTTTTTTTTTAAGTGTGCAGCTTCTGTTGTGAGATAAAATAAGACAGTACATCCAAGTATCCAAATCTTTGTTTATTCATTCCTCACAAATAATTCCTGGCCACTGAAATAGAGAAGGATGAGACCAAGAAAGCTTTATTACTGTCTGCAACTACTGATGATATGTGAGGGCTGGACTGATGTCTTCTTTTGGAACTGAGATTTGAAGCTATGACAAACAGTGCAGCAAAAGTCAAGTATCTTCTCACAGGATCAGTTATGACACTAAAGGATAGCCATGAGTGTATGAGAAACCTGTTTTGCTTGTGGAAAACATTAGTTTTAGCACAGGAAAAGTATACATGTAGCAGTGGAAGAATAACCTTGGATGTGTAAATCCAGTTTTTGTTGTCAATCGATGAATACTCATGTAATTTTGACAATAAAAACAATGATATCATAGTAAGAACTTGAGAAAAATAGAACTTATCCAGTAGTTTTAAGAGAAGATGCTTTATTTAATAAAAATTTAGAAAATTGAAATCTTTGACTGGTATATTGCTATTCAGTTTTCCATGAGATAACTATCCTCTAGCCACTGAGAGTTTTTTGCATTTAAATTTCATTTAATATTGTTCTCTCCTAAATTCTTTTTGAAATTTTAAGTAATTAGATGGCAATGTTTCTGTGGTTAACTTCTGTGCTGCACAACCCTGGATGAAGTACTTTTAAGTATCACTTAACCTGGAAATTAAAGAACTATGGCAGAAATTAAGGAATAAAAATGCCATTCAGTGACACGACCTTCTGTGGGAGGAAATTTAGCATGTATATTGTGAAAGAGGAATCTTAGCTATCACTGATGCATTGATATTTATGTAAGAAAATACAGGTAGAAGGAATTTTAACTAAATGGCAAAAATGTGATCTCAACATTTTACTCCACTAACCCTGTTCTCTTTTTCTAAGCATTGAAGAGAACTGTGCTACATAAAGTGGGAGAAATTCAGTACCAACACATTTTCTAAAGGAAGAACTAAAAATATACTCTTTGATACTGAGACAAGAACTCAAATCCCCTATTCAAATTTGTCCCAAGCTAGAATGAAAATATGCAAATTATACTTCACTGACTCAGATAATTCTTTCCCATCCGGAGGAAGTGATCATAGAATAATATATTGCCAGCCACCTTGACCTGGAGAGTGCTTACTAGAGATAGTTTTTAAAACCCAAGTTTGTTAAGGAAATACATAGAAAGAGTTCATTCTCCTGTTTCACATCCTCTGATAGGCAGAAGACGTTCCTTAAAACATATATGTACCTTTAAGTTTTTACATCCTCTCATTAGGGATATTGTCACTTCCTGACTGCAAGCATGGTTTCTACTAATGAAATCTAGTGAAATCTGAACCAAATTAGATTATGTAGCATGACTGCATTGGGTGAGTTTTTCAGGTGCTTTATCTAGGCATGGTTATTTGCTGACACAATGCAATATTGTCTGCAGATATCCATGTAAGGAGATTACTCACCTAGACTGGGGACAGAAAGAGGATTGCTGTAATAAGAAATAAAAACAAAAAAACAAGAGGTTTTGTATCCAGCTCTAGCAATGACATTATGCTGTTATTTTGAGTTATTAACTGCTCTGAATACTAGGAACTTAAAGCAAACTTAGAAAGCAAAATTACTTATCTGAGAAAAAAATAATGCTTGTGTAATTCATGATAGGACAATTCTTTCTTGTTTTTATGGTGTTTGAAAGACGGCCAAAACTATTGTGAGGGAGTTAGTTCTGTTCCCATTTTACTCCTGTGTTCAAGGGTAGTGTTCTTTAAGCCTACATCCATGAAGAAATTACTACTTATTTGTCTGATTTTTGCCTCATGAGAAAGCAAGCAACAGAAAACTAATTGCACGTAGAATATTCAGTGGAGACAGAAACACAATGCTTAAATGCTTAGGGAGAACTGGTATAGTACCATATTGAAAAGACTGCTTAAAAAGGAAAAAATGGTTAACAAAACTAAAACGTGAAAATTCGAGCAAGCAAAGGCTTTTCAAGCTTACTGGAATGGAGAGTATCTGTAGGAGAAAGACAAGAGCATGTTGAACACATAGCAAGGAGTGACAGTAGGCATATAGCATACAGATTTGTAACAAAAATATTTGTAACAAAAGATATTAACCCATACTTTAATATACCAGTAGCTGCTGCTAACTGTATTCCCCATTAATTGAACTGCCATTTGTGACTAATATAACAAGGTGTCTGCTTTCTTCTACAGGACTGGATGTTTTCAGAAAATCTCAACTCTGCCACTGCTGAGCACTTTAACTACTCACAGGCTACTTGTACAAGGTGCATGAAGGCAGCACTCAAATTCTGGTTATATTTGTTGGCATTTCACTTCCTGTCACTTGCATGTTCAGTCTGGAATGGAGATGAAAACTCTTGCTTGAACATACAGGAAAAACAGATGTCTCCCTCTCTTCACTATAGAACATCACTAAAATAAATGATCATTTAAAATATATACATTTTTACTATTTGTTTCATATCAACTAATTCTTGTTTCTTTGTTATTTATTATTTGTTTATTTGTTTGTTTTGTAGTGTAGGTTGAAATACATGAAAGATACTGGTTTTGGCCTACTCTTTTTTTTCTTTTTTTAAAATCTTACATTGCACAGTTTCATAGGTTCATAGGTTCATAGGTTCATTAGGTTGGAAAGGACCTACAAGATCATCTAGTCCAACCATCCTCCTATCACTATCCCTACCCAACTACTAAATCAAATCCCTTAGCACCTCATCTAAACACTTCTTGAACAGTTTGTAAAACATCATCTCTGTTTAGGAAGGCAACAAGGTGTAACTGGAGCGATTTATTAAGAAGATGATCCTGCTCCAGTACATCTAAAAGCTTTAGCAATATAACTCCATCTTGCTAAATTGGAGGAGAACATTGCTCATGTGCAAAGTGTCATGAATTTGAGTTGGATTTTTAGGGAAACATATTCCCAGTATGTGTGTTTAGAACCACCTCTTTAAAATATTAATCCTTAATGCAAAGTAAAAAAAAACCTTTTATTTCAAGGAATGAGTTTGATTCAGTGCCAGAATTGTTCTCTCTATATTCTCTCTTTTTCTTCAAGGCTCAATAAGCCTCAGTGATGCTCCTCTGAAACCTCTCATCCTCTGTGTTAACATGGCTTAGATTCAGCTTAATTGCAAACTTGCTGGCAAAACAAAAGTAGAAAATAAGGAAAACAGGTAGGAAAAACATACAAGTTGATCTTTTCCTTCTTTCTTTCTTTCTTTCTTTCTTTCTTTCTTTCTTTCTTTCTTTCTTTCTTTCTTTCTTTCTTTCTTTCTTTCTTTCTTTCTTTCTTTCTTTCTTTTCTTTCTTTCTTTCTTTCTTTCTTTCTTTCTTTCTTTCTTTCTTTCTTTCTTTCTTTCTCTCTTTCTCTCTTTCTCTCTCTCTTTCTCTCTTTCTCTCTTTCTCTCTTTCTCTCTTTCTCTCTTTCTCTCTTTCTCTCTTTCTCTCTTTCTCTCTTTCTCTCTTTCTCTCTTTCTCTCTTTCTCTCTTCCTTTCTTTCTCTCTTCCTTTCTTTCTCTCTTCCTTTCTTTCTCTCTTCCTTTCTTTCTCCCTTCCTTCCTTCCTTCTTCCTTCCTTCCTTCTTCCTTCCTTCCTTCCTTCCTTCCTTCCTTCCTTCCTTCCTTCCTTCCTTCCTTCCTTCCTTCCTTCCTTCCTTCCTTCCTTCCTTCCTTCCTTCCTTCCTTCCTTCCTTCCTTCCTTCCTTCCTTCCTTCCTTCCTTCCTTCCTTCCTTCCTTCCTTCCTTCCTTCCTTCCTTCCTTCCTTCCTTCCTTCCTTCTTCCTTCCGAGTTCCTTTCGAGTTCCTTTTGAGTTCCTTCCTTTTGAGTTCCTTCCTTCCGAGTTCCTTCCTTCTGAGTTCCTTCCTTCCTTCCTTCCTAATTCTTTCCTTCCTAATTCCTCCCTCCCTCCCTAAATAGCATAAATGACAAAAGAAATGGGGCATCTGTAGAGAAAGAAAGAACTAACAATTCAGAGATTGAATTGTTAAACACATAAGAAAGCCAGCTAATAATCAACTCAGAAAAGACCATTAGGAACAAGACTGCTGGAGAATTAAGTTTCTGAGAGATGATAAATTGAGAACAACCACATCTTCTGAGTCTATATGAGCTTCAAAGTCTTGGTGAGTATTCCTGAGAGTCAATGCTACTTTTGTAGTATTTATAAGGACTAAGTGTGGAAGGGAAGAAGAAAAGGGTGGCATGAAAACTCCTCAATTCCACTGAGATTCCATTGCACTTACTTCAAAAGAGACAAGTTTTTCTTTGAAGATTCTACAGTGAGGCTGAGATGATTCACATTTGTGTGTGAAAATGGGGAAAAAATGTGTTAAAATAAATATTTTTTGCTTACAATGGTGTTTCTGCAGATGACAACAAATGATTACCACTCTGTATGCTGTATTATTGCTTTATTGGGTTCAGTATTGATAAGATGTGATATCACATTACTGAGGGCACCCTCAGTAAGTTTGCAGATAAGACCAAGTTGTCTGGAAATGTCAATCTGCCCAGTGGCAGCATGGCTCTACAGAGGGATCTGGACAGGCTGAATTGCTGGGTTGAAGCAATCAACAGGACCAAGTGCTGGGTCCTGCACTTGGGCCACAACAACCCCAGACTACAGGCTTGGGGCAGAGTGACTGGAAGACTGTGTGGAGGAAATGGACCAGGAGATATTGGCTGATGTATCAGAAATAGTGTTGCCAGCAGGAGCGGGGAGTGATTTACCCCCATGTACTCAGCACTGGTGAGGCTGCATCTTGAATACTGTGTTTGGTTTTGGGCGCTTCACTGCAGGAAAGACATCAAAGCCCTGGAGTGTGTCCAGAGAAGGGCAGCAAAGGTGGCAAGGGGTCAGGAGCACAGACCCTGAGAGGAATGGCTGAGGGAGCTGGGATTGTTCACTCTGGAGAAGAAGAGGCACAGGGGAGATGTTATTGCTCTCTATAACAACCCAAAGGGAGTTTGTAGTGAGCTGGTAGTCAGCATCTTCACTCTTGTAACTAGTGACAGGACTAGAGAGAATGTCTTCAAGTTGCTCTGGGGGCTTCGCTGAAAGAGTGGTCAGGTGCTGGTACTGGCTGCTCAGGGAGGTGGTGGAGTCATCAACCCTAGAGATATTTAAATAACATTTAGACATTGAGGAACATTTAGAGAGAACTACTGATGATAGGTAGATGGTTGGACTGGATGATCTTGTAGGTCTTTTCCAACCATAATGATTCTATGATTCTACATGAGTTTTTTGTTTGTTTGTTTGTTTGTTTGTTTCTGTTTTTAAGTAGGAAGTTGCTCAGTTCAACATTATGAAACTCAGACTTTCCATCTGTGGTGATGGACATCTTCGTAAACTTATTGCAGCAAAAGCAACATTTGTTTTATGATATTGAAAAAATAATAAAAAAAAAAGAGAGAAAACAATAACGATATTTGAAAACAGATGCATAAATATAAATTAAATCATGATGCTATCTTCCTTACTCAAGGGGTACTTACTGAGGGTACACTCAATCTTACTCAACTTACTGAGGGTACACTCAATCCCCTTGTCTAGGTCATCAATAAAGATATTAAACAAGATGGGCCCCAGTACCGACCCCTGGGGGACACCACTCGTAACAGGATGCCAGCTGGACTTAACTCCATTAACCACTACCCTCTGGGCACGGCCCTCCAGATAGTTCTCCACCCAGAGAAGAGTGAACCTGTCCACACCACGGGCTGCCAGTTTCCTTAGGAGAATACCGTGGGAGACCGTGTCAAAGGCCTTGCTGAAGTCCAGGTAGACTACACCAACGGCCTTTCCCTCATCTACCTGTCTGGTCACCCAGTCATAGAAGGAGATGAGGTTGGACAAGCATGACCTGCCTTCCGTGAACCCGTGCTGGCTGGGTCTGATCCCCTTGTTGCCATGCTTGTTGCCATGCACGTGTCGTGTGATCTCCCTCAAGATCATCTGTTCCATAACTTTCCCTGATACCGAGGTCAGGCTGACAGGCTTGTAGTTCCCCGGGTCTTCCTTACGGCCTTTCTTGTAGATGGGAGTCACATCAGCAAGCCTCCAATCTTGTGGGACCTCTCCAGATAACCAGGAATGCTGATAGATGGCAGAAAGTGGCTTGGCAATCACCTCTGCCAGCTCCCTCAGCACCCTTGGGTGGATCCCATCTGGTCCCATGGACTTGTGGCAGTTCAGATGGAGGAGCAGGTCTCTGACCGTCTCTGCTTGGATCACAGGGGGTGCATTATGCGCTCAGTCCCAGACTTCCAAGTCAGGGCATGTACCCTGAGGATAACTGCTCTGTCTATTAAAGACAGATGTGAAGAAGGCATTGAGAACCTCAGCCTTTTCCTTATCATCTGTGGTTACATTCCTTGCCTCATCAAGTAAAGGAGAGAAATTCTCCTTAGTTTTTCTCTTGCTGTTAATATATTTGTAAAAGGATTTTCTGTTCTTTACAGCAGTAGCCAGTCTAAGTTCAAGCTGGGCTTTAGCATTTCTAACTTTCTGCCTGCAAATCTTGGCCAGTTCTCTGTAGTCTCCCCAAGTAGCCTGACCCATCTTCCAGAGGACATAGACTCTCTTTTTCTCTCGGAGTCTCAACAAAAGTTCCCGCTTCATCCACACTGGTCTTTTTCTCCTCCGGCTCAACTTACGGGACTCTGGGACAGCCTGCTCCTGTGCCTTTAAGATTTCCATCTTGAGGATCATCCAGGCTTCCTGGACCCCTTTACCCCTCAGGAGAGAGTCCCAAGGGACCCTTGCAACAAGTGTCCTGAACATAAATATGCCTTTGTCTGGAAACTAGAATGCAGGAGATTCATTTGGAACCCAAGTCTCAGCTCTTCAGTGTCTCCTATAATACAGTATGTACTTGATACACATGTTTAACATTTTGCCCAGAAAACTGCCATATCCCATGAAGGTATTTAAGGAATGCTGATGTCCCCTGGGATTTCTAGTATGTTTGATGAAGGTATATCCATTGAAATTAGTAGGAAATGATTTTAAACAAATAAAAGAGGATTGACTATTTGCACAATCTGATAATTAATAATACAAGGGGAAATGTCTTGAAGCTAAAGAAGGGGATTTAGGTTAGGTGCTAGGAAGAAATTTTTAACTCAAAGAATGGTGATGCTCTGGAACAGGCTGCCCAGATAAGCTGTGGGTGTCCTACCTCTGGAAGCATTCAAGGGCTGGAAAGATGAGGCTCTCGGCAGCCTGATCTAGTGGTCAGCAACTCTAACCATGGTAGGGTGTTGGCACTGGATGATCTTTCAGATCCTCTCCAATGTAAGTCATTCTACGATAAAACAAATTTTGCCTTCACTCCCTTCAGTATTACTGTGATGCATTTAATTCTATTTTAAACCACTATAAATTGCTGAACATAGTGATTAATAATCCCCTAGTTCCTTTTTTCTCTTATTTAGGTGAATGATTGTGATAATACAAAATAAATGCAAAGTACTCACTCTTAAATTTTTTTTTCAAGATTTATCACTTTTGAAGTTCTCTCTTACATTTCCCCACTTCTAGGATTGACTGTTATTGCCCATGCTATACACCTGTCTGTTGGTTTCTTCATAAGATGCAGTCAGTAAATCAAAGGACCAGAATGGTAACAATGATACTGAATTTTCATGTAGTAGAAGCTACATTGTTTGGTGCAATATATTGCAAAGTCAATATATTGCAAAGTTTGTTGGTTACACTATACTTAAATCTATCTTGGTCTTCAGTCATTGTCTTCATGAATAAATATTTCAGTTCTGTTTCAAAATATACTATTAAAATCCAGTCTCAATCATAATGATGTTGCCATATACATTTTGGCAAGGTAATGAGGCCTTAGATATTAAAACAGGTTCTTCATTGCTCATTCATGCATTTCTTACATCTTACATTTCCAAATTGGTATGGTCCTTGGCTGTGAAAATGCAGCATCATTATAGTTAGTCTACCTAACAGTGTATGAGATGGTAAAGCAACATTATATTGTTCATACTTTGAAATAAAGTATTCTGCTCCTGCCTAGGGAAACAATGGGATTTTGATTATATGCAAGTAAAAATCATAACTTTATGCTCTCAGGCCTACAGTAAAAGTTCAAAATATAGTATGTTTATTTCATGAGCATTATGCAGATAGAAATAACTATTGTTGAGCTGAAGTTTCTGTCTATGCATAGGAAGTAATGATCTCTCAGTATTTAACCTAGATGTACACAAAATATTCAATTTTAAAAGTACATCCATTTCCAAGTAACTGTTAGTATTAATCCTGTTTAGCTATAGAAAGTTTATTAAATGTATGCATTTCTGTGACTTTTGATGACTCTGTTCCGTGTAGTCAGGCCTGTGTCAATGTACGTTCATGTCAATGGATGTTATATATTTGAATTGATTTACAGTTGATTAAAGTGTATCTGAATTTTTCCAGATATTTGCCATACTCATTCCTGTTTTCAAACACAGAAAAGAACTCCAACTCCCAGCTCTACATTTTCTACATTTCAAATGACTTTGAAGCTGATTAACAGAAACTGGTTCTGTGGAGCAAACTATCATAATATCTTATTAACCTTTTCAGAAAGCATTTTCCTTCCTTCTCTAAGGGTCTAGTATTTACAACAAAGTATTTTCTTCATGCAAGTGGTTAACAGAGGTTGTATAGCTGGCCTTGTGCCTGAAAGATACTCTCAGATGTTTACCATGCGTCCTACATTAACAAAGTTTTAAATACACTTTATGTCTTGATCCCCCATGCTTGACTCAGTCCAAGCAAGATGATATTCTGTCAAGTTTTACATCTGTATGCCCAAAATTCATAGCTCAGTGGGTCATCCCCTCCAGTTTGTATGATATAAGTAAGTTTTGTTGCTGCATTCTGAATATTTTCATATTTTCAACGAATGTTGAAAAATAGTGTTTTGGAGCTGAGAATTAGCTCTATCAAATACTCATATTATGCTCTTTGTATCTGTAGTATTTACAAGGAAATAATTGGGAAGCATTACTTTCAGAGCAACCTACTTATTTTTAATCTGTGTGATCTATGTCTCATGTTTTCATACTGAATGAATGTCACTGTTTGTAAAATATTCAAAACAATATTCATAAACCTCATGTTCCTATTTTGATATTCTTGTTTACCGAAGTTTTATCAAACGGTTTTACAAGCACAAAATAAATGCTCGGTGCAAAGCTGGAAATATTTTTATAGTGATGTTATCTGTTTTCACGGTTCTCCTTTATGCTCACTGCAAATCACATCAGCCTCTTCATGATACTGAAGTCATTTCATAGAATATAATATATTTGATTGCATATTTGTCTCTGAGGGGTGGATTTCGTTTTCTATTGATCAGAGTCCTGTTTAAAAACGTCTGCCTCGCTGCTGGAGGAATAGTAGATTCAGTGATGTCAAAGAATAAACTTTACACCATACTGTAGTGTGGGTATGTGATTTCCTATGCGATGGTAAAGACAAAGCTGATCTTCAGATGTTTGGTTTTGTCCTGACTGCACAGTTATTACTATCTAGCTATCCCACTGGAAGGCTGAAGATGACTGAAGCAGTGACTCACATTTGTATTTTTTATTTATTTCTTTATTTTATTTTATTTTGTTTTAATTTATTTATTTTATTTTGTATTGCCTTAGGAAATTTGTCTACAAGACAATTTGGAACTACTTGTCTTAGGAAATCTAGGACTACAGGATCATGACCAATAGGTGTTTGGAATACTTATCTCTTTCTTATTCTTAACAGGATAACTCTTCTATAAAATATAAAACCACATCATTTTATTCATTTGCAGTCATTAGATTTTTACATCATCATTGACCTGATTCAGTATTATTTGATTTGTCTTTTTCTTTGGGTCTGTATAACCATTAGGACTGTCAGGGTAGGCCATCAGAATTCTTAAAGATCCTAATGATTCATTTTATAAACATCACCATTCAGTATGAATCTGGATATGTGTTTATCAAGTAATTCAGTTTCACGAGGATTGGCTCTTGAACATATTTGCACAGAAATAGGATTCTTGGGACAATGTTTATTTTTATTGTTTCCATTCTAGCTACAAAGATAAAGGGCAGAAAATCCCATTCATTTAAATCATCTCATACTTTTTTTGAAATAATTCACTGTAATTTTCTCTAAATGAGCCTTTTAAAGCAGGTGTTTTGCATGCTCTTGGGTATTTGTTTCAGCTCTGAGTTTATTCTGAATTTATTCAGAAATGTATCTGCTTCCTCCTAGTGAGAGGAGCAGAAATATATCTGCAGAAATAAATCTGCAGATATATATGATGAATCCTATGTGAAAGTGAAAGGCTGAATGGTATTAAGTGTCCCTTGTTTTTGGGGTTATCCATATAGCCACAAAAAGGAATGAGCAGAAGAATCATCAATATTCTGCAGGTGCCATTGCACTACCTATACCTGCCAAGCAGGTAGAATTTCATCTTGTTCGTCCTCCATTCCATTTATCTAACCCAAAGCATTTAGATTGGTTTGTGTGTTCACATTTTCACATATTGTCTCCAGTGATTATACTGAAATGGCAACTAGCAGGGGAGAGGGAAAAGAAGCAAACCTATCATGCCTATGCTTCATCTTGAGCACCTCAGACTGTATCCAATGATCCTAAAATAAACTTGCCAGTTATGACGGCTTGCAACCAAAGTGGGTGTTTTTCCTATGCCTGAAATAAATGAAGATTAATTTATTTGATCAAAGTCATTTGGTGCCCTAATTAGGAAGAATACCTAATGAATTGCATTCATTTTGTTTTATTTTCCCTAATTGTACCTTCCACAAGACAGAGCTTTGAGGGATGGACAAGAAACTAAGTACTATTACAACTATCACTAAATGGGTATCCATGTCCTCCCTGGTCAAAGCACAGGAAAACTAGTAAGGCTGTCACATGTAGCTGAATTTCTTGCTCCATGGTCATTTCTTTTCACAAAACTGTCCGAAATTAGTGCTGTTTCCTTAGCCCTGTTTTTACTTCTGCTATTTAGATAGAGCTATCATGGATATGTTTGCCCTACTGGAGAAAGGTGCTAATTGCATGAGAGAGTACACTATCCTTTTTCTACTGTGCCTTCTGTTTAAGCCATTTTGGTGTGTAGCCTTTGCAGTACATCTGACATTGTAAATGGAGACTCTTGAGATATAGGGTGCTCGTTATTATGAAAATAGTAGTTTAGTTTTCTTCTTCATTTTTTTAAACAAATAATAATTCTTTCATATTTAATTAAAGAAGAAAAATATTTTTCTAACTATAAACATTACCAGAGCAAGAAAAAATGATTTATGTATTTTCTGTAATATTGACAAGAAAACAACATCCTGCTTGTTCACGATTTCAGTCTTCACTGTTCTCCTGAAAAAATGGTGATGAGTAATTTTTGATTCTTTTGAAGTCCTCCTTCAGAAAGAAAGGGGCACTGTATGTGAGTTACTAGCTTGACTTCCCAAAGCAACCACCTATCATTGCTGTGTTAAGAACAGCAGTGTAAATTTCCAAGAGATTGACAAAGGTGATTTTTGCCGGCAATGAATGGAGCTAGCTGTTAATAGCTTTGGTTTTATCTTGCCATGGATGACTGGACAGCATTCAAAATCTGTCTTGGAAATCTGACTTCTCTGTCAGGATGGACTTTCATGTATTTTCTGAGTAGCATCCTGGCATCTCATGCACACTTTCTAAACATAACTGGAAGTGGACTCTGTGTTTTCCTTTGCTCTTTTGTGTTTCTTGTCATTATCAATGAAAGCATTCATTATGATTCTGATCCCTTTTATTGCAAACATAAATAAAATCTGACAAAATTCTTTAGTGCTGGAAGCTGATAGAATAGGGCAAAAATTAATTTTATGCATGAAAAATCTCATTAAGCAGCTTCATGGAAATAAAAGAAACTGGCATCAGAGCCAGTATGATGTATGCAGTTCATTAGTTTGCCTTTGCTGCCATTCAGCCCAGTCTATTAATGCTGCTCATGTGAGCTGCACTCTCCTTCTCAGGATCTGTGTTGGTCTACCTATATAACACATAGGTCAATGCAATCTGGGGCAAAAATACCTTGCTATTCTCATACGTGTTCAGAAACTTAATAAACACTGGCTGAAATGGCATAATTTTCTGAACTGTTTCTTCCCTGATGCATAGCATTGTCCCCTAGAGGCTACAAGGGCAAGCCACAGAAGACTTACAGAGGTCATTTAGGACTCGTGAAAACCATTAGCTAAAGTGCATGAAGCATTGCTTACAACTAAATTATATTTCACTGAATAAGCAAACACACAATCCCTTCAAGATGCAATTGCAAGGTATTGGCTCCTCTTCTCAGAACACTTCAGTTTCTAATTTTAACAGCAGAGAATGTCCTCCAGGTACAAGAGGAGATAATCAAATGAAGTAAGGGATTTAAAAAGGCCAGAAGCAGCACTTGCTAATTCCACTACATTAAATGCAGAGAAGCCTTTAGAAACCTGTGATTCCTTCAGCTTTGTGGAAGTACAAATATTCCAGCTTTTCCTTTTGGGACAGAAACAGGTGATTCTGATTAAGAACTGACTGGCACTAATTCATTCTAATCAGTGCAATTTCTGTGCTTGATTCGTAAAGTTTAAATATCAGTGAACCTTTCAGAATATGGACTTTATTAATATAGATATTAACTTAGACAGACATAATTTCCTGTCTAAGCTACACCATGACTTCCTATCAATTTTGCAGTTTTTGATACACCAGAAACAATTAATATATAAAGGAATAATTGTGTCCCTTGTAATCATTATATAGATACATACCAGACAGTCTCAATAATAAAAATACATATTTTAATGAAAATAATAACTTGGGTTAATTGATGTAATTTATCTGCTTAATAATTTAACATAGTGTAATATGTATTCTATTCACATGTACAGTGTTAGTGCAGTGTAATATCAGGAGGGGAGGAAATGAGCTCACTCATGGCTCTGACTCCCAGGCAAGAGTTCTACTGAGAAGTCCTTGTCCCTTCTTGTTTTTTCTATCTGCAGGTGACAGAACTCTGAGGTCTTCATGCGTATGTTCCTGAACCACTTTAGTTAACAGTAGAGTTTCAGAATAAACTGAAGTAATTTATGCTTCATCCTAAAATTGACATGATTCAGCTCCCTCAGATCCTCAGCTGAATCACTGTGGCTTAGCAGCCTGTGCTGGAGGGCAAGGCACCTTCTAAAATCCCATGTCTCTGAGGGATGCCATCCAATGTTACCGCTAAAACACAAGGACACATATAAGACAGACCTTCAGACCTGTTTCTTTAATTTTCAGCAACCAGCTCTGAAAATCTCTGTTAGCTCCATATATAAGAAAATAATTAGAAAAGTTATAAAAAGAAGTTATTTCACAATATGCCTGTCACTTTCAGTATCTCTTTACCCAGGTCCTTTCTTCATGAAATCTTGTGAAGCCCTTTGGATTTCCCTCTTCATAATTACGATCCTTTTTAAAATTATACATCTACATTACATGGCACGTGTGCATCTCCTGTTACTGGGTTTGCCCTTTGCTATATGAATGGCTGAAAGAGATAATCTCTTGGCTATTAACACTTCATTTAGGTCTGTTGGGAAATCAAGAAATTAGCTGTTATCCATAGAACTCATTAGGGAATTAGCTACTAATGTATCATTGAAGATAGTTTTACTGTGTAGTAAAACCTAGAAATCTGCTAATGAGGGGTATAGTCTGTTCTAGAAAATATTTTTCTGACAATACAGCCAAAATAAATGTGAAATCTCTACTCATATATTTTTAGGAATTTACATTCTATATTCCTTGCTCTTTTGGTATTTCAGTAAGCTAATTCCTTCATCATGTTCAAATGACTAGACCAGACAAGGAAAGTGTGGCAGTAATTTAACATCTTTAATTAAGGAGCACTAGACTGAGTTTGTGGTATCTTGTCACATGAACTGAGCTAGATGCTCCATGGTTGTCAGCCATTTAAAAGAGATCAGTCAGTTGTAGGAGTGATTTAAAATTTGCCTGCTTAAGGATTTTCAGAATTTAGCTCATTCTGTGTACATGGACATACTTGCTTGAGAACGTTATCTATAATATATAATGCAACTAAGGAAAAGAATATCAGATGTGAAATATGCATTCTGTAAGATAAAATAAATAATAAAAATTCTGAGGAATTAATGGCTTTCCTAGATACATTTCATATTTTTGCTTCTCATATTTTTAAGCTGTGAAGAAGGGGAAGTATCCTGTAGCTGGACTTTATAATTCCATTAGGCCAACCATTCTTTCACATTTTGCCTAGATGCAGTTTTTGTGTTTTGACAGAAAGGAAGAGAACATAGGAATTTATATTTTCTGACAAAATACATGTAATTATTTTTATTTGCAGACTAAAATATGTAATAATCATCCAGCTAGAGCCAGCTCAGGATAAAAGGCTCAAGGATTAAAAGCTACAAGTATGAAAACTCTTCTGTGTGAGACTGAGTTCTCACTGAGTAAAACCTAGTGTAGCCCCTAATACTTCTGCCACTCTGTCAGAAAATTTCTCTTCTACTCAATGAGCCTCAAGGCCTCTTGTAGTCTGTGGGACCCCAGTTTGTCTCATCTCTGAAGATATGATTGCCACACATACACAGCAAGTTCAGCCACTGTGTGGGGGACTGTGGTGATTACTTAATTCAGATCAGTATGTCTATTCACTTGTCAGCAGACACCACTGGCCTAACATTTAAATTGCACAGAGTTATATATTTATCTTTTCTTTGCTCAGTCATCAGGATTCCATCAATTAATACATGCAGCAAGCCGTACCAGCTGTGACTGGAGATTACCATCAGGTTATTTTCCTCCACTAGAAAAATGTTAACTACAAGTTACTTCTATTTGATATCACTTGGTTGCAAATATAGTCTGTAAATATTTCAGTTGTAGTTAGGCCCCACATCCAAATACCTCTGTGTTCTGAGAGGGAGAGAAGACAAGTATTTCATAGTGGTAGGTCTGCATAATAGTTGTAATAGTGGAAGAAAGCATGGGCAACTCAAGGGAGTACAAAAAAGTTAGGATATGCAGGGAGAAATGTAGAAAGTCAAATGCCCAGCCTGAGTTCAACCTAGCCACTGTTCTACGAAAGAACAAAAACTTCTTAACAAATGTATTAACAGTAAGAGGGCTTAGGAGAATGTCCAGCCTTTACTGGAAGTGGCAGGAAATATGACCACTGAGGGTAAGGAAAAGGCTGAAGTTCTCAGTGCCTTCTTTACACCTGTGTTTAAAATCAGACTAGTTATCCTTGGGGTACTCTACATCCTGACCTGGATGTCTGGGATAGTGTACAGAAAAACCCACCATGGTTCAGTTGAAGACAGAGACCTGTTACTTTGCCGATCTGTCACAAGCCCGTGGGGCCAGATGGGATCCACCAAGGTTGCTGAGGAAGCTGGCAGAAATGTTTGCCAAGATACTTTCCACATTCTATTGACACTCCCGGTCCACTGGAGATGTGTCAGTAGACTGGAGGCTTGCCAATGTGGCTCCCATCTACAAGAAGGGTCATAAGGAGGATCTGGGGAACTACAGGTCTGTCAGCCTGACCTCAGTGCTGGAGAAGGTCATGGAACAGATCATCTTGAGTGAAACCACACACCATGTACAAGGCAACCAGGGCATGAGGCCCAGCCAGCATGAATTCATTAAAGGCAGATACTGCTTGACCAACCCAATCTCATTCTATGGTCAAGTGACTAGCCTGGTGGATGAGGGACAGCCTTGTTGATGTATTCTACCTAGACTTCAGCAAAGCTGTCTCCCTCAGTATTCTCCTGGGGATGCTGGCAGCCCTTGGCTTGGACAGTCTGTGCTTGGTAAAGAACTGGACAGATGGATGGGCCCAGAGAGTGGTGGTAAATGGAGATAAATTCATCTGGTGACTGGTCACAAGTGGTGTTTCCCAGGGGTCAGTACTGTGCCCTGTCCTGTTTTATATCTTTATTGATGATGTGGATGAGGGGATTGAGTGCATCCTCATTATAAAGTTCAACAAGACCAACTGTTGAGTCCGTACTTCAGCCAAAATAACCCAAGGCAGAACTACAGACTTGGGGCAAAGTGGTTCGTGTGGAAGAAACAGACATGGGGATATTGGTCAACACTTTGCCAAACATGGGCCAACTTTGTGCCCAAGTGGACATGAAGGCCAAGAGGAGGTGGAGTCATCACCTCTGAAGAAATATTTGGATGTTGTACTGAGGGAAATATTGGTGGTAGTTGAATTGTTAAACTAGATTATCTTGGAGGTCTTTTCCAACCTTGATGATTCTATGATTTTATGATGCTACTAATAGAGGAAATTAAAATTAATATTCTCTTTAATTTTTTGCTTTTATACTCTGAAGTTACCACCAGTTCCTTTTGGGAACACCCACTCATATAATTAAGCTCTCAGACACTTTTCACACTGCTTTTCAGCCCCAGGAACTCATCACACGCAAAGACAAATGAGACATATATCAAAGCTGAGAAAAAGAAAAAGAGCATAAAGATTAATTCTGTTTTTGGACTCTTCATCTGATCACAGGATGCAAGAGAAAACTTTGTGATCTTTTAAGGTTAGTGAAAGTGGGATGATGTTAAAGTGTAATTCAAATGTTATTATTGTAACTGAAATACTGAAAATTATTCCAGTTGAACATTTTTAAGACATGTCAATTTGACCACATTGTGCTTGTATTGAGACACTTTCAAAGTTTAAAGCCCATGTGTTGGAGAATACTCAAGTAGCATAAAGCTGGCATTACATCTATTGCTGTGGGAACTGAGGTTGTGCATGGGTCCCAAGGTTGACCTCATTTCTGTCATTTCAAAGTGAAAAGAATGAACCACAGACTATTATCTTCTAGTTGTAAATCTTCAAATGGGTTCAAAAGTTGATAACAGGTTGTCGAACATTTATAGTCCTTCATAGGTTTACCAGCTATAACAGATATCTTCGCTGCAAGAGGTGAGATCAACCAGCTTGAATGTGAGGGCTGCTGTGGTTTAAAACAGCAGCAGCTCAGCAGCACACAGCTGTTGGCTCACTGCCCCACAGTGGGATGAGAATAGAATAAGGAAAAGGTAAAACTCATGGGTTTGGATAAAGATGGTTTAATAGAACAGAAAAGGAAAGGGAAATTTTGTTTATTACTACTACTACTACTACTACTACTAATAATAATAATAATAATAATAATGCAGTTTTTCACCATTCACTTGCCAGTGCCCAGTTAGTGGTAGCTCCTGCCCCTCATCCAGTCAGGTCTCCTCAGTTTCTTAGTTTCTGCATGACAACACATGATATGGGACCTCTCTTTGGCCTGTCTAGGTCAACTGCCCTGGTTCTGTTCCCTCCCAGCTTCTGGTTCTCACCAGCTTCTTGCTGTCAGGGCAGCACAAGAAGCTGAGAATTTCTTGGCTCTGTCTAAGTACTGTTTAGCAACAGCTAAAATATTGGTGTGTTATCAGTGTTAATCTCATTCTAAATCCAAAACAAAGGTCTATTCATATAATCATATCATAGAATCATACAATGGTTTGGGTTGGAAGTGTCCCTTAAAATTATCGAACACCAAATCTGCATCTTTAGGCAGGGACACCTCTCTCTAGATGAGGTTGCTCAAAGCCCCATCCAGCCTGGCCTTGAATGCTTGTAGGGAGGGGGCATTCATAAACTCACTGGGCAACCTGTTCCAGTGTCTCACCACTCTCACAGTGAAGAATTTCTTTCTAATATCTAGTCTAAATCTACCTTCTTCCAGTTCAAAACCATTTCTCCTGGTTCTGTTGCTACCTGCTTTTATAAAAAGTCCCTCCCCAGCTTTGCTGTAGGTCACTTTCAGGTACTGGAAGGCCACTGTAAGTTCCCCCAGAGACTTCTCTTCTCTAGGCTGAAGATTCCCAGCTCTCTCAGTCTGCCCTCACTGAGGAAAAATTAAAAATAAAAAATAAATTATCTGTATTTAAGCCCAAATGACAACAAATCTGTGTGATTGCTCCTCCTATCCTTACATTTACAGGAGTGTTGGAAAAGTTATTTTAGCAACTGATGTAAGACCATCCATGCCTTCAAACACTAGTTTGTGCTGGTGCATAACAACCTCAGCTTCTCACCTGCTACCCTCTGGCTAACAACTGTACTTCTGTGTATCCCCTCTCAGGACAGAGAATTGCAGAAACTGGCATCCACTCCTCCCATCCACCACTGTACTTGTAGCACAAAATGCTGATCATTTTAGGGTAATGAGTCTGAACTTGATCTGAAAGGGAGAGGAACAGAAGGAGCAGCACTCACAGTTGGATTCAGCAGAGGCTCTTCAGGAAGCTGCTACCTCAGACATAACTAGTTACTGCCTGCCTTCTGATGCTGGTGCCTGGCTGCAACAGTGTGAATTGGTTTTAACAGATGCTCGCACCTCAAGTGTGAGAGCACATTTGGTGTGCTTGCAGGCATACTGTGAGTAACATGGGGATTGTGACCTCATCTGCCTGCCTGTGCACGCACAGCTCCAGATTGCTGTATCATCACCTTCTGGAGCATGCAGCACTCCTCACAGCCCAACAGTCTTGTAACTCATGCAGTGCTTACTGGGTGTTGTTGTTTCAAATCCCAGCCACATTTGTCAAGAAAAGAGAGAAAGGAAGGTAGAAAGTATGAAGTGACAAAATTGGGAGGTGGCGGAGATGGAATGTGTCAATAGAAATATTCAGTTTCTGTGAATCTACCTATTTCATGAACAACTTTGCTAGGCAAGAAGGAAGAACATCTTATTAGTGTTCAGAAATTCCTTCATCCAACAGAGTCATCAAAGAGGACATAATGGACTTTTTTACTCACTTGTTTTACTGCACCTTGCTTCCAAACACCTGAAGTAAAAGAAGTACCTGTTGTCCATAGTGCTTTCAAAGAAATATATTAGCAGTTTCTACTTGGTAAGGAAAACATCATGTTTCATTTAGGCACTAGTCTTGGGTACAAAGATGGCTGAGGATCCTATGTGATATCATTCTTGCAAGGAAGAATGTTAAAAAAGTTGTTAACAAAAGTAGCATGAATTGATGGTCTTATTCGTGACATTCTGGAGAACAAACGTAGAAATTGTATGAAAGGAATAATGGTTTGTTTCATTCATAGCCTCACTGGTCTTCTAAAACTTGTAAATTCATTACAACATAATATTATGCAACATTTGTATGTAGACTGCTACAGACTATGCAGAGAACTCTTAAGACAGCAGGCACTGTAAGTTGTTAAAGATTCTAGACATTATAATTGTAAATTGCCAGAAAGTATCTGTTAGCTATCTTGAAAATGCATGAATTTTGAGAGTAACTACCAAAGAAAACACAAGCATAAGCATGGTTAGATGATGACACCTTTCATTAATCAGCTCTACGAACAACATTTCCTTTGTTGTTGTTGTTGTTGCATTGTATGAATAAAGAGGAAATATATACCTTCTTTACTTCTTAACAAATGGTGACAGGCAGTTTACACATTGTAAGAGACTATTATTTTATACCATTGCCTCAAAGTTTGCTGATGAACATGTCCGAACATGTCCAAGCTAGTCCTGGGCAAGGGTTGTGAAATCCTGTGTCTAAGGGACAAGCTGATGGGCATGTCCTGGGGCAACGAAAGAGAGATAAGCTGCAGCTCAATGGCCGCTGAATATTCTTGTTTGGTACTCATCTCTGTGGGGAGATAGCCATCTCAGGAGAAGCTTGCCTGGCAGGCTAGCACGGGATTTGCCACATAGGCAAGAGAAATGAAGGAGAAAAGAGGGATCAACCTCCATGAGGGTGATGTTCTTCCATCGGAAACCTCCTGAGCTGATCCCTGCTGCCGCACTCCCTCCTGGGCCTGCTGCCTGAGACATGCTGCTTTCTCCTGGACCTCGCCGCTCCTTCGAGGTGTTCTACCATCTGAACCCTCACGAGCTGATCACTGTTGGCTGCTTCTCCGGTGCTGACTGATGCTGTTCCCCATGGACTTTCCCCATGCTTCTTCTCCTGTGCTTCTCCAGGACAGCTGCTTGCTGCTCAGGGCTGCCCGTCGCTGCTGCTGTTCTCCCCACTTCTTCCACCCCTGCTCTTCTGCCTCGGACCATCGGAGCCGCTTGCAACCGGACCGCCCCTGGGATCCTGGCTGGTGACTTTCCCTGCGTTGTACAAACCCTTGCTTTCTTTCCTATCGCTCTCCTTTCCTTCCCCATCACTCTTATTGGTAACAGTTTCCGCCTTCCTCCTCCACATCTCCCTGGTCAATATTGGTAATAAACTGGTCAGACCAACATTTGAACCGTTGCTTCTTAATCTCATGCCAGGCATACACATAATCTAAGAACCTCGTCTCCCTCCTTTTATATTGGAGCGTGACACACAGTCAACAATGGAGGGAATAATATATTCAAGATGAAAAAAAAGTTTTAATTTAACTTTCACATTGCTGAGTTCACTTAAAATCAAGCATATCTACCATTCAAAAATAAAGTGACCATAATCTAGCAGAAAGCACTCATTCAAAGCTACTGCTGGTAGCCTGAAATGCTGTCAGTTTATAATAATTAAAAAAAAAAAATGTACAAAGGGGATTTCCTTGTCTTGAAATTGTGTTGCATATAAAATATGTAATCCGCAGAGGAAGATGTACTTTTAATCATGAAAAAAAAAAAAACATACAGAAAAATTGAAACACACTAAATGTCAGCCAAATAATGTTGTGCACTAATTTCTAATCTCCAGGGTAAGGAAGAGTGTGTTTGCAATCTGCTCAGGCTGTCAACCTGGCAGTGACATACAAGCTGATGAAAAGGCTGTAGACTAGTTGGACACCCCCAGTATTTTCTGAGAAAACTTATACTTTTTCCATGATCTGAGAATAGGAGATACTTCTTGTCTAAAAGATTCTTGTAGTAATTTATATCAAAGGAAAGAAAAAGAAAGGAAGTCCAGAAATCTTCATCCAGAAAGTGAGAATTTACTGTCCGTTGACTAAACATGACTTGGCATGCTTCTCTAATCCTTGTGGAAAATGTAATGCAAAGAGAAAACAAGATTTTATACAACTTTATTTACTTGTTTGTTTGGTTGGTTGGTTGGTTTGGTTTGTGGTACAAAGTAGAAAAGAAAGAGCTCCTTTGCTAGCTTCTACTTTCCTATAAACTATTTTCTGCTCATTTCATGGGAGATAAATGCAGACTTAAATACCTTCATAAAAAGCAGTGAATTGCTTGAACAAGTTTGATATTGCATGCAATGTTTCTTCAGGCAGGGGGACACAGTATTTCTGTAACAAATTTATGCAATTTATTTTGTCAATATCTGAGTTGTGTTTTTTCTCATGGAAAGGTGAATACTGAATTTACTACTGCAATATTGTGCTGAATGGTAGTAACTGCAGATCATACTATTCTGAGGCAAAGAGAAAAGCGGAGACTGACTTGAGTATAATGAGCTTGTTTCATAACTTTGCCATATGCTGTTGCTAATCTACGGGTAATTTTTTCTTGTGTTATAGACTTATTAGAAATATACTTATCCTTTCCACTCAGTTACACAAGAAAAACAGTAATAGCTACGTCACTGCATCACAGTGACAGCACCTGTCCAACAGTGAAGCTAAACTGGCTGTTAAAATCTCTAATGGTAATAAGGAAGCTGCTAATGGAAAGAAAATGTGTGGTCAGTCATGCCTGAGTTAATTTACACTCTGAGAGGAGGTCTCATTTTGTACTGTTGCAATACTTGATGTTAAATGTGTTCTTTGGAGCCCACATTGTAACATTTAGCAAAGGTGAGAGAGAGAATAGCGGAGCAATGATCAGTCAAATCCTACAACTATTTCACCCCCTGAGGGCAAAAGCTTGAGAGTTTAAAGATCAAATCTGTATATTGCATAACATCAAGTGACATCTATCAAACTACCACTTCTACTACTTCTACATTCAGTGGTCCTGGGAGGATTAATATTAAAATAATAAAAAAAAAAAGTTTACATTTGTGTATTCCAGAAAATAAACACACAAACAAATAAGCAAGCACCAATCTGGAAATAAGAGTATGCTGCAATGTACATCTGATGAAAATCTGTTAGTAGGACAAAAAAGAACATGGTCAAGAAATTGGACTTTCAAATTACCACATTAAGGGATCAATCAGCATTGCAAGGACTGCCTTTTGTTAGAATAAACACATTCACATTTTTACAATTGTAAGTTAACTACTGGATATAAACAAGACACCAGGAACTGTAAGGCATTAAAAACCAATCTTTTTAAAGCACAAAAGAAAATGGATTTGCTTCCTAGTGAGTTAAATTTCATTCAGTAGAATTGAAAGAAAATCTAAATGTAATGATAAAATTTGAAGAATATGTGCAATTTATGGTAATCACATTTAAGTTTGCTGTCTATTGTAGATATGGCAGAAGGCAAGTGAAGAGTAATAGTTTTTCAGTGGAAGTAAATACAAGGTTTGGAATGTAAATGAGGTTCACAGACCACTGACTAGAGCAGCCATGACAATGCTTCCATATTATGTTTCCCGTGCTTGCATCTCCTTTTAATATTAATCACTGAGTAAGATACATTTTTGGCAACAATTCATGTTGCAATTTTCATTTGAAATTTTCAATTTCTATTAAAAAAATAAATAAAGAGTCTGATTTACTTCATCCAATAGAAAAATAGATCTTTATACCATTAATTTCACTATAATAGACAAGAGAGAACATAGAGTAAGGTTGGGATTTTGAAAACTATAATTTAGCACTAAACATTTTCCAAATGTCATGTTTATGTTTACGTTACATATCCTGAGGTTTATGATCTTTTGTTTTATTTAAATAAAATGTTGTCTTTTTATTGGCAAGTTATCCCAGTTAGCTGCATTTCTTCCCAGAGCAAAGCACAAATTCTGTGTGTTCAGTACATTAAGTTTTACACAGCCCTTGTTCTGGTTCTCCATATAGGGGATATTATTTTGCCCCTATACAATGACTTCAGTTTTCCAAGTGCTAAGAGCTGCTGAAAATCAGCTCCAACATAAACTGACTGACCGTTTCTCACAGGGAAGATTTTGACATTGTTATAGCTAGCTTCCAAATTATCTCTTAATTTCCACTATATTTGTATTTCTGATTTTCCTGGACTTTAATTAGGTATTATAATTGATAGCTTGTTTGGATGTTTTACAGTGCTTCATACTTAGCCACTAGTGTAAGAGATTCTTTCAGTTGGTTTTCTGCTATATGGGGATAGGCAGATGACAGTCTTAGTGATGAGCATGAACTTCTTTATTTGTAACAGAAATTATATCATCTAGCTAAACTAGATCTACAACGAGTTGGTTGTAGAGTTGGCATTTCACAAAGGCTGCCTTTATAGCAGAGTCATCACATAGATCCACTAAGAAAACCTCTGCTCAAGTTCCTTCTCATGACCATGGCATACACTGATATCTCATTATACTCAGCATCAACAACATGGTAGAGAGTACTTCGAGTAAAGATAGCAAATCACTGTTTTCATTTAAAAATATAAGTTATGCACTGCACTGGAAATAATTCAGGCTTTTATTGCCATGTGTATTAAAACTCTCTTCAGACACCTGTGTCATTCTATCAGCTTTAACACATTGAGTATTCTGCACTGAAATACAAACATATAAATGACCAATAATCAGAATTCTCTGAGAGGAGATTTTGGTAGAATATTGCTATTAAAATTCAAAATGATGCTCAGCTTACTATATTGAATACATTCTTCAACATTTATCAAGGAACAAGGTTGAGCTATCCAGCTTTATATGACAGTAATTTTTATTAAGCTCTCAGTGATTTTCATTTCTCATTGGAAGGGGGCAACAATAAATTCTTATGTCTACTAGTGTAACTGAACTTTGTTGAGTATTACAAGTCAGAAATGCAACATTTTTTCTTTCTTGCTAGATAGGAAATATACAAACACCTTATAGGAACAAGAAATATTGAAAAATAGTATCAAATTTTAATTCATCAGATAGTTATAACTCTTAAATTTTTTGATATATGCTATTTTCCTGTATTTTATCTTAATATGTTTTCATTTTTATTTTCAATATTTTGTAATCACTGTTTGTTTGGACTACACAGAAGTGAATACATAAATAAGTGTAAATTTGCGTGGGATAATCATGGCTCCTCGATACTGCAAAATTTGACTCACGGTTAAATTGTTCCATTCTTTATGGGGTCTGAATAGTCATCTCATGACATCTAGATTAAATTATATTGTTATTATAAACTGTGTGTCATGTGGGATAATTACTGAAAGTTTTTTCAAAGTTCTCAGTTTGATAAAGCATAAGTTGAGTGTTTTAATACCACGCCTAAGAAAATAATAGGTAACTTTAACATTTTTATACTTGGTTTCCCAAGTAATCTTTTTGTGCACCGCAGCATTTTTTTTTAATACATCACATCCAGCTATCTACTGATGAGTGGCAGCTTTCCAAACATTACCAGCTCCACGTCAACTCTAACCAAACATCTGTTCCCCACTAGCCTGAATTCTCCTGAATTGAAATGGCATTCGCATATATGTCTGCCCATTTCCTAGTGTTTCATCCCCCAAGATACCTAAAACCAACCAGTGTCCCTGCTCGCTTTAGGATGCCCTGTTGTTCAATCTGAGAAACGTTCCACTGATTAGGTGGGCACCTAACTGTTGCTTGAATTACTGTGGAGAAAAAGACAGGTGGCAGCAAATCTCTATAAAGTTATCTTATCTTGTGAATGTTTTCAGGACTGTCTGTCACACTGAAGCACTGAGTATGATGCTTAATCACTATTTTCACAGCTGAAGAAGGAGGCTGGATTCTCCTGATTTGCTGTAACAATGTAGCTAGACCCCTCAGGTAGGAAACCTGCCCTCTGTGATCTTCATGTAGGATAAGGATGGAATAGGCCTCTGAATCTCTGAATCGCTTCAATGTTTTGCAGCAGCCTCAAGGCTTGGTATGTTTGAAAGGCTTCCTCTCACATTAAATCCAAAGCACTCAACAGAAATGCATGCAAGTGTAATAGGAACTCATAAAATATGAGCAAGAGTTCCTGACTTTCTGGACTTTAGGTGGACATACCACAAGCACTGGATTTTTGGAGTCTGGCCTATAGTGCCACTGGTAATTGCCAAGTGGCAGCTGTGCTATGAGGCAACAAGATTTTCCCTAGAACTGGAACCAACATCTTTGTTATTCCTTTCACTAGTACACAATGTCAGATGCTTTCTGACTTTCCTGGTGCTTTTGCCCTTTCATGCCAAGCCTGAGCAGACTGCAGTGTGAATTTAGCTAGCTTCACTTGCTCTGCTTCCTCCTGGTGTCAAAGTTTCATTAGTCTTCATTGAGTATGACGAGATGTTAACTCAGTTTTAAAAGTTTTATTTGAGATAATTGTGTTTAGCTAAAACAGAATGAACCATTTATTGGTATATGAAAGAACAAGAAAAGAAAAGACACAAATTAAAAAAAGCTTATGAATTCCTACAATCCCTAGATAGGTAGTGTGAAAAGAAAGCATTTCCAAGTTGACATTAGACTTTAATTAACAAAATCTCACCATGGAGATTTTACATTTGTCTTCAGGAAAATGCTGTGTTCTCTCCTGTGTTCAATGACAAGAGGCTCACCAAGCTTTTATCATGTGGCTATCCCTCCCCTCCCCCACTCCCCCCAAGATTATTTATAAACAGAAAAAATTGAGCCTAGCTTCTCAAGAAAAAACACCTTTCTTCATCCAACTTTACTGTCAATTTTGTATCACAGGTCACTGTAGCATAGTTAGATGCTGCCGTTTACAAAGTTCACATTTTATCACACATAAAATGTAGCAGTGTTTTAAAATACTACTATCTTTTCCTGCTACAAATGCATGAACTGAAGCAATAATGTTTTGCTTCCCAGACACCCAAGTTTACAGCGAGATTGCATGATCTATAACACTAAAGGGCAGTATGATGCCTCACTGCACCAAGCCATTTCAGGAAGATACTGTATCTTGTCAGGCATTCTATGGTCCTGAACTTTCTGTAATGTGCTGAGCAGCTCCGTGCAGGTTGCTTCCTTTCAACTCCCAGGCAGCTCTATGAGCTACTGGGTAAAAGAAATGGCCTCCTTGGTAATTCTGCCCTCTTTCTGTGTTTTATCACCTAGGGAGTGCTAGAAGGAGTTTTGATAGGAGTTCTAATAGTCCTTTTTACATGAAGCTTATGAATCTTTTTCTCCTCACTGCGATCACATTGACTGGCGATAAAAACGTGTATAATCCAACCATTAATTTTCACAACCACTGTCTCTATGGGCAAAACTAGTCATTTCAGTTGTTGTATGCATTTGATGTTATGATTTCATTTTTCATCTTCCTTAGTAGCTTTGACTAATTTAGTTAAGGATCATTGTCGCGGAAAAAAGAAATGCTATTATGTATCTTACTTTTTCTCCCTGAGCAATAAGGATGTATGTACGTATAAACTGATGCTCACTAGAAGCCTCAGTCTTTAAAGAGATTAATTCCAAGTTCGTGACACAGATCTACTTTTGGAAGAAGTGTTTGGGTTTGAAAAGATTGTAGAATTTTACTAAAATTAAATAAGCTGAAGTGAGCTGGTAACATTCAATTCTGCTTACCTGCTAGTTACTGGTTTTACCTCTGTGGTTCAGTGGCTTTCTTTTGGCTGGGCAAAATCATAAAAAACTGAACAGCCAGTAGAAAGTCCATTTATGAAGAAATCTTGTAAGCTTTGCAGTTAATATTTTATGCCTTGATATCAAGCAGGATAACCTGCATTTTTATATTCTTTATATTGAAATTACATTACAACAAGAAATTCTTAAAAATAATTCTATTATCTATTTTCTCACAGCTAAATATTGCCTTAGAAATGGCAGGAGAAGCTACAGAGAAAAGTACCTTCCACCTTCTTCACTTGATTACCAATGCAAAAAGATTAGTAAAGGATTAAGAGGCACAGATACGTGTAGGTAAGGATTAAAAATTGAAAAGATCTAGTACCTTTTAATGATGTGTTAGTAGTTGTTATGCTTTAAGTAGCACAAGCATAAACAGCAGTGCTCTTGCATGTTTATTTTGATTGGATTTGATTCTCCTCTGATCTGGGCTATTCCATCCTAACTTACCCTACTCCAGCCTCCCCCTCTAGGATCTTCAACAATTCTGGGATGCTGACACAGGACAGAATGCAAGTGACCAAGCCATTCTCTTCACTTGTTTCTAAGCATTCAACTAAGTTCCAAGTATTGTATTCAAGATTTATTCATCTCCTTCCCTGTAAGGAGGCTTGAGATTATGGGGTTTTGCAATTGGCATTGTAAATAAGTCCTCTGCACAGAAATAGCTGTTTTTGGTGTTGTTGGGTTGGCTTGGTTTGTCTTGTTTTTGATTCTAGCCTGGAAAATGAAAAATAAATGTGCTTTACTTTGGGAACAGAGTTCAGTCCAGTTCCAATAAAGCACCTTTTTCAGATACAGCAGAATCTTGAAAATCTGTTTTAGAGAAACTTTACTGCAGAAGGCTCTGCTGTGTCTTAGAAGTGAGGCTTTTACCTCTGTTGCCCACACATGTCTTAGGAACTCATAGTATCATGGGTTCAAAGACTTCTTTTTGAGAAATAATTTTGGAGCTACTGTGTAGTTTCCTTAAGACACAACATTTTATGAAACAGGCTCCACTTTTACTGATGTTGACTTTCTTCTTAGAGAGTTACATTAGAAAAATGAAATACAAATATTCGTTGTCAAATAAAAAGAATGGCTCCCAGTTAGATATATTAAAATATTGCTGTACATTTTCTCTGTTCTTTAGCTAGACAGGTTATAAACTAGCTTATTCACTATAATCATTTTGATAATTCCTCTTGCAAATTGACTTCTAAATTGTACTGATCTGGCAGGATTTTTTAAAATTTCTTTCTTTTAATTATCTTGGTAAATGAATATGTGTTTCATAGTAAGACCTATAGGTGCTATAAATATAATTATATAGTAAGTATTTCAGCTAGTCAAGGTTATAGCAAATAAGGCCAAAAAAAAATCTCAGTTTTGAAATTGCTGTAGAAAGCCTACAGAAAACATTATGTATTAAAAGCCATCCTCTATATTGCAAGGAAAAGGTAAAATATCTTTAGCATCCAAATTTAAACAGGATAGAAAAAAAGATAAAAATCAACTGTAACATTATTTTGAAAGTAAACAATAAATTCATTATCAGTTTACAAAATGAAGATGAACTGCAGTACTCAGAATCATTAGCATACAGACTGTGCTTAATTTCAGTTGGGTGACGTCAGGATCTCATTTCAGTATCAGCAATGGGGAACTAACCTCATAGTAATATTGTTGTGGTGCAGATTTTCTTAGACCTGTTTCCTCAGGGCACAGACTCTGGAAAGGTATAACATACGTTGAGAATGATGCATTGCCTGAGAGCTGAATCCATTGTTTTTCTATGCTCGTCATGAAGCCTAACTTTCAGGATAAAACTGCTCTTGTGTGGAAGAAATCTCTTAAATTGACTACTGCTCTTACTGGGTGGATGCCAGGGAAGTAAATGAAACTTATAAATATAGCCATGATGGAGCACATTTGGGCCCTCAAACATTAAAGGTGACGTACAATTCATATAAGACCTGTGTACTGTAATACCTTCTGATTAGGTACTTTATCGTTTTTCATTGTTAGGTTTCACAAATTTCTGGATACTATCAGTGTTGGGAAAATTCAGATATCCTCTGCCAAATTTCTTCTGGATGAGCCCACTGTATTAAATTAGAAGGCTTTCATAAGAACATACTAGAATTACTTTTTTGCTATTACATATTTAAAGTCTTAACGCATCAGTAGCTTTCATATCTAATGCTAATGAGAGATGACGAATAATTGCTAATACAGCTGCCAATTGAAGTCAGCTTGGTAATTTGATTGGTAAAATTAGCATTAATATACTGTTGTGAAATATGGCTAGTATAATACAAAGGATTTCATACCGGGGGTGAATATGACTATTAGTCTCTTCTAGTGTTACAGATGAAAAATAGCAGCAGTAAGGTTTCCATACCTCTTTACTCCTGCTTGTTATAGATGTTAAAGCAAAGACATTCTAGCATGATTCACATGGTGTGTAGTATCATTCAGTTTTATACATGGTGGAGCGATAGTGGAACTGAGGCAGAATTTGTCTGTTTAGTTTCAGACAATAACTTTATCTCTTGACTCTAAGTCAAAAGTTATTTCTTGTTTGGTATTTCTCCTACATATGTGAATGAATGCCTTGTTACCTTTGGACCATTTTTGGATGATCTCTGAAGAGTGGTTCAATTTTCAAATAGTTCTGTGTGGTGACGGGAGCTAGAGATAATCATTGTGTATTTTTTCCGATTATATTCTATGATTAATTGTTCTAAGATATTCTATGACTCCGTAATCTTGCCCATGGCACCAAGACAGTCCTTCTCTCTATAGAATATATTCAATATAATTTTGATTGTCACACACCAAAGACTTCTGGAGTTAAGGGGTAACATGCATTCAGCTTCATCCCAGGAAGCAAAAGTTTAAGTTTGGATGCTTGTATGTTGGAGTCAGTGTGCACAGAATCATATTACACTTTTGCTTCTGATTTTCATACAACAAAGCTGTAATGTATACAGCAGAGATTAGTTAAAGTATTTAATACTGTTTCACATAATTCTAAAAATTCTTAATTCTGATTTTAACAGAAGAACCTTTTTACTAAAATAAAAGTTACTGATCCATTATTTATTATAAATATTTTATTTATCTGTGTAATTAATTGATTAGATATTAGCTACAGAGCACTTATTTATCTGCTTATTCTCAGAGAAAACAATTATTTTATTTATTCTGAAAACATGATTATTTTCTTTATCATATCAATTATCTGAAGGTGTCTGTTATCTGAGGAACTGGTTAAAGTTTAGGTAAAAGGGTATGTTTTTTCCACATTTCTTCTTCGTGAGCTATCAGTAGGAAGATTATTCCTTTTTTTCTTTTACTTTCAGGTTTGGGATGCTGCAATTATTTTTCTCTCCCCTTTTGTGAAGTTAGCACTTTCAGAACTTGCTACAGAAGTTCCATAAGAAAATGCAGTCTGTTATACAACAGTCAGAACGTGGGTTTTGACATAGAATTACTCAGGGTGGAACAGACCTTCAAGATCACCAAGTCCAACCATGACCTAACCATACTACCCTAACTCTAACAACCCACTGCTAAATCATGTCCCTAAGCACCACATCCAGATGGATTTTAAACACATTCAGGAATGGTGACACAACCACCTCCTTGGGGTGCCAATTTGAGTACTTAAATGCCACATCTTGTTCCGTCAACACATCTGATTTCAGACCACCAGTTAGTTAGAATATTTATCTCCATGCCCTTATCAGCAGAAGTTCAGAAATCAATTCCTAGAAAAACTTACCATGTTTTAGCATATTGCGTAGATCTCATTTCTATGGCTAGTGTCGTTCCCTTCAAATTTTTATCGATTTATTGATAAATTGCAGATCGATAGTCTACATACATTAACTGAAAATGATTTGATAAAATGATGATCAGGACCATGTAGAAATGACATTTGGTATTTGCATGAATTCAGTGAAAGGCTGTTCAAGCTTTCCTCATTAATCTTTAGCTTTTCTGGAGAGTTCCTTGAGTTATTCTTTATCTGCACCATTACCATTGCTGCATGTTTTGTTTTACTTCTTGATTTAAGAGTCATTCAGCATGGACTAAGGGCTAAGAAGTACAACAGAGAGATCTTTTCTCTTGTGTGTTAAACACTCAGAATTAGATGACACAAGCTCCAGAGGGGCATAAAGAACAAGTGCCAGCTGATCTCTTGAAACAGCTTTCCAGGAAACCTGTCAGCACTGTAAATGTAGAAGTCCTTAAGCATGTTTGGTTCTAATGTGCTCTTGCTTAAAGATTTTAAATATAAATATAGCCATCCTTTCTTGGCAACATTTTTAGCATTGCTGCTGCTGTTCATACTTGTGCTGTGGGCTTTGAGTAGAAATATCCCCTAGCTGATCTGCTGAACTTTTTTATATTTCTGTGTGAATTCCCAACTCTGAGATAAGAGGCTGGGGAGGCTTAAGGAGAAAAATATATTTGCTTAGGATGTGACAAACATAATAAGCAAATGAATGCTAATTCAGGTTATCATCCTTAATTAAGGCTTCAAGACTGGATGGTATGAAGATTCTGCACTCTGGTAATGAGCACTTATGACCAGAGAAGAGTTATCTTATTTAAATAATTTAAACAGAGATCAATTTTAATCAAAGCAGATATTGAGTATTGCATATGAAAATACCTACTTTTTTCTTTACAGTTTGATGTTATCCTGTAAATGAGCAGCAATTCTCCTGCTCATAGATATGTGGCATCTGGCTGGCAATATTCCATCAGGGTTGAAAATGTGGATGAATATCTACTTAAAGGTGTCTGCATGACTAATATCCTCCATGCAGCTGAGGAGTTGGGAATCTCTTTCTGCTTAGCCGGGTATGTATTCCATTGAGTTTTAAATATCTTCTGACTCCAGATGCATTTTGTGTTTGTTTAACTGACTGAGTATGACGGTATATACTTGTAAATAAATTGGAGAAGGGAAAGATTAAGTTATCAACTTCTGAAAATATAAACACTAGTTAAATAATAATAGTTTTATGTTAATTTTCTTCTTTTCTATGAATAATTTTTTTTTTTAAACAGCAGGTGTACCAGTTTGGAAAGTGAAAATCACTCACAGAAATAAGTAGAACGAGGACTCTTCCAGAGATTTGCACTTTTATGCAAACATCTACATGTTCTAGAACAATTGAGATCAGAAAAGAGAAACACACATAATCTTTTTACTGAAATCACTGATAAGGCTAGTCAAAGCCATGAAGTTTACTACTATCCTGACCCATACCAGGTCGTAAATATAGAATTAAAGTTGTAAACTTCATGGAGTCAAAGTGTTTCTTGACTTGTATATCAATCACTGCATCTTAATCATTAAATTTTACTTAAAGCTGTGGCAATAAAAATTAAACTTAGAAAACAAAATAGAGAAGAATAAACTTGAGCTTCTCTATTCAGCAGGATGGAGACTACACTATTCAGACTGGTAGGATTGAGTTCCAAAGGAGATGTCTGACTGGATCATCCGAATTCTTCTGCCTCCCTCCCTTCCTCCCTTCCTCCCTTCCTCCCTTCCTCCCTTCCTTCCTTCCTTCCTAATTCCTTCCTTCCGAACTCCTTCCTTCCGAATTCCTTCCTTTCTTCAGAATTCCTTCCTTCCTTCCGAATTCCTTCTGAATTCCTTCCTTCCGAATTCCTTCTTTCCTTCCTTCCTTCCGAATTCCTTCCTTCCTTCCTTCCTTCTGAATTCCTTAAGTGACTTACGTTGATAGCAAAAACATACACACAGAAACACAAAATCCCACAGAAAAAAAAAGGTCAGCCTGTTTGTCTTTAAAAAGAATTGTCACTATCCTTCAGCCAATAATAGAAGACAGCAGAACTGATCGTCAAGAGAAGGGCAACAAAGCTGATATCATGACTAGGAGACATGTCCTATGAGGAGACGCTGAGGACATTGGGCTATCCAGTCTGGAGAACGATAAGAGGTGTCCTTACTGCTCTCTGCAGCTTTCTGAGGAGAGGAAGCAGAGGGTGTTGCTGGTTTCTGCTCCTTAAAAATGCTGGCAGGACATGTGGGAGTGACACAAAACTGATCCAGGGGAGGTTCAGTTGGGGTATTAGGAAATATTTCTTTACCATAAGGGTGATCAAGCACTGAAACAGTCTTCCCAGACAGGTGGTAGATGCCTCATATCTGTTAGTGTTCAGGGAGTATTTGTCCTCAGTAATATACTTTAAGTTTTGGATTGTCCTGAAGGTCAAGCAGATGGACTTGATGATATTTGACAATTCCTTTCAGTTAAACTATTCTGATTGGCTTTAGCTTAATACTCTGGAATTACAATTTCATGTTAATCTAACGTGTAGCTGTTTTTGAGAAGAAGAAATAATTATGCATGAATGAAGATTGCAAATTGTGGTCTTAAATGTATAAGAAAACTATCAAAATACAGTTAAAATGTCAGATGTCAAAATCAGTTCTGAAAATAATAGAATTTGAAAGCAAGGAATATTCTCCTTTAAACAGGGACACAAGTAAGATTATTCCAAAGTCACATTGATTAAAAAAATATATAATAATAATAATAAAAAAAAAGAGTATCAGGTTTAAGCAAAGCATGCCCTTTTCTTATTTAATCTTAAAAGCCTTGGCTTTCTCTGGGTTGAGTTGAGGCATTCCCAACTAATTTTCACCTGCGTGACTTTAACCAGATCTGGAAATGGCAAAAAAGGAGTCACTCTCTTGCTTGCTAACCCCTTACATTCTAAGTGATTGAGACATCATAGGGATGGTCTCTGCAACTTGTAATAGCCAGAAGCTATCAGGCAAATTCCCTGTGCATTTAGACGCACAGTAGGAAGGTTCTCACATCTGACAAGGTACAAAGAATCAATTTACAGCTAAAGGAAACATCAGATATTGGCACTTAAACACCACAGCAGTAGATAACTTGGAAATACTTTAGAAGAATTAGAAAGACCTAATGCTTATAAAAGCAGATGGAAAGAATGCAACTTCAAATATAACATGCTTTTGATTTTGACTGGCACTTGAGAAAACATTATGCATTTATTAGAGTAAGATTAAAATATATCCTTAGATGGCTCCTTTACTGCTGTGTGTGTCCATCTAACAGGAGCTGATAAAAAATCACTGACAAGGAAGAATTTTAACAAAAATGCTTATATAGGAGTTACTTTATTTCAGTTTTTTCATTTCTATTTTCATCCTAATTTAGGTATTGCTACCTGCAACATGAAAAATGTCTACCACTTCCTTAAATTTTACATTTCATACCTGTATATATTCAATCTCAGAAAAAATCATTCCATGACCTTAATATTGAATGCATTCTCATTCTAGTACTCATGGTGTATGATTATATTCTTTTGAAATACAGGCCAAAAATTAAGTTTCAAACTTGTTTAGTGATTTGAAAGAAATATCCATTATTAGCTGAAAAGTATCCTGACACTACAGGACTGTGAATGTGTAAAGTCAACTTCAGTATTTTGCTCTGATGCTAAAGCTGAAATGAATAGCTCTTCTTCCAAAGCTTGCTGCAAAATTGATTGTTTATAAAAGAAAATTATCTATTTAGGGTACTTTCGCTAACACCTGGCAATAAACTTTATCTTTTGTAGGAGCAGTTCAGTAATATAATATACAGAGCTGCTCTAGGGAGCACATAGCAGAAGTTTATGCAGCAGACTTATCCTTTTATATGATCCCACTAAAAGCATGGAATATGGCTCACAAAATATCCCTGAAATTGCCTGGGTATGAGTAAAATATCATTTCACTGCAGGATAAAGTGTTCCATTTAAAGTGCAAGTGCAGGCTCTAGGGTAATGTTGACAAAGTGAAGTTAAATTATGAACTAATACATCCCTCTGGAGGACTGGAAGAATATACCAGTAATCCTAAGAACTGAACCCATTTCCCCTCATGGCAGAAAGAGTGTATATCAGAGAATTCATTATTTTTACATAACAATCTCTGTAAATCACCCCAATGAAAAAAAAAAACCCATAAAATACTGGAATTAATGGCAGAGAACAGAGGAGAACAAAGCAAAACAAAAAATGTTTTCCCAGTTATTTATTCTTGCATATTGGAGAGTACAAAATTTTTTACTGGGAGTGCCCTCTGTCTCTAACTGACTGAGAATTGAAGCAGCCTGCGCTGTCTTTCAGCCTCTGGGTTATCAGGAATATCTGCAGGAAGGGAAGAGATGCTATAGTTGTGATCCTATAGAATACCCACTACCGTGGATTCTCTTGTTCTACTGATATTTAAAGGGCAGCAGCTACTGAGTTGAGATACTCTTTTTTGGACGTAAGGGATCTCTGATCAGGAAGAACAGTGGTTGTATGAAAGCTGGTGTGCTTTTCTCCAAAAAGTGAGAATCAGCTGTAATATTTAAAAAAAAAATACTTAACAATTAAGATTTACGTATCAGTGGTAAATTAGCACAGGTATCTTTTCAATTACTGATAATTAACCTTGAGATAACTTTTAGCTTCCTCCTGCATGCCCCAACTCTCCTTTACTTGGAGTCTCACTAACTGTTGGTTGAAGCCTTTGCCTGAATAAAGATTGAAAGACAAACTCAGTCTGGCCTTGAAAGGCCCAAGGGATGGGACATCTGCAGCTTCTCTGGGCAGCCTCTGTCAGTGCTACCCTCATGGCAAGCTGACAGATAAATCATTAGTAAAAACATCTCTTTACTATGCCTATAACAGATGAAATTAAGAGGCTTCTCAGCCTTACATTCCCAAGGGTGAAGACTTCTTGTTCTTGAAGCCATTTTACAGTGAATTTGGATCTTGCATTCATGTTTACGCTCATGACTCTGTAGGTTACAGGCATACACACTGAGAGGTGGAAATGGTGAGTGTCACGGTGTTGTCCGTGACAGTGACCCAAGGGAAACCAAGAAGGGAGAGGGGAGAGAAAAAGAAACTGCGTCAGTGGCCGCGCGGCCGCCCGAGCAGAGCCGCGCTCCGGGAGGGGGAGGGGGAAACAGCGGGAAGAGATGGGTCTACAAGAAAACAACGACACGATCTGAGAAGGAACGGTAACTTTACTAAATCTAATAAAATTGAACAATTGAGAGAGAGATAAAAAATTCCAAACCAAAAGCTATGAGCTTACGCTAAGGAGGACCTGCAGGGGAAGCACACGTGCTGAACCTCCACGGCAGCCCAGAGCAACGCGCCCAGACCGAGCGCCGCCTGCATCCGGTGCGGAGCTCCGCCCCTCCCCTCTGCTGCTCCCCCAGCATTAACTTCTTAACTGCTGCATGATGCCCTGATGTGGAATACCGGCATCAACACCACAAAACCACAACAGTGAGGAAGATCAAACTCTCATTATTTGCTTGTACTCTGAAGATTCTCTACTACTCAGAAAGGGCACTTCTGCTCATACACTGTTAGCTGTTATTCCTCAGAAAGATGAGAGCAGCTGTGGTGGAGCCACATTTCTGCAAATAATCCTTTTAAACCAGGAGACTGAATCAGGAATTTTCTTCAGTGTGTAGTGAGACTAAATGCAGGAGGGTAGGGACCATTTGGAACATGCATGGCACATGAGCAAAGAGAGCTCCTGTCCTGCTTCTGGGTTCTGGACCTTCTGGGTTCTGAGCCCACAGGCAGGGGTGATGAGGCTCCACCTCCCTACACTGTTCCTTCACAGATGCCAGTTCACGATCGGCCACACTCAGGCTCCAGAATTCTCAAAGCAACACTGTGCAATCTTCTGCCCTCACCTTGAGACCTGAAGATGCCTGGAGGTTTCCAGAATGTTGGCTTTCTACAGCAAGTCTCTGTAATGAGGAAGGAGTGAGGAAACACTGGGGAAACAGACTCCCAAATTTGATACGCCCCACCGACTACTACCCATTGCTCCTAGTTCAGGCAGACTGCAATGAAATATCTCAGAGAATTCTGCGAACTATGAAAAGAGATTTCAGGGGTTTAGAGTGATTAGTTCAAGGGGTGGGAGCACAAGTGGTGTTTGCTTCCATACCTTCTGGGGCGGTGAAGGACACAGAATGGGCTAGGAAAACACAGGTGATGAATAATTGGCTGAGAGGTTGGTGTAGAGACAGACACTTTGGGTTTTTTGACCACCGGGCAGTTTACTTGGCTCCTGGCCTGTTATCTGTTGATGGGATGCACCTGTCTCAAAGGGGGAAACGAATCCTAGCACAGGAGCTAGCTGGACTCATTGAGAGAGCTTTAAACTAGCTGTGATGGGGGAAGGGGATAAAACAGGGCTCTCCAGTAAAGAGCCTAAGGAGGCTGTGCTGGAGAAAGGAGTGAGGCAGATATCTCAGCTGAAGTGCATCTATACCAATGCACGCAGCATGGGCAATAAACAAGAAGAGCTTGAAGCCATTGTGAGGCAGGCTAACTATGACCTTGTGGATATTACAGAAACATGGTGGGACCTCTCCCATGACTGGAATACTGGGATTGATGGCTACAAGCTCTTCAGAAGAGATAGACAGGGAAGAAAGGGTGGTGGCATAGCTCTCTGTATCAAAGAGTGTTTTGATGTTGAAGAGCTTGAGGTTGGAAATGATAAAGTAGAGTCCCTATGGATAAGGATCAGGGGGATGGTCTTTAGGAGTGACATCGTGGTGGGGGTCTGTTATAGACCACCTAGTCAGGATGAAGAAATAGACGAGATGTTCTATAAACAACTCGTAGATGTTGCACGATGGCCAGCACTCGTTCTCATGGGGGACGTCAACTTCCCTGACATATGCTGGAAATATAATACTGCACAGAGGAAGCAGTCCATGAGATTTCTAGAATGTGTGGATGATTGCTTCCTGACACAGCTGGTGCAAGAGCCTACCAGGGGAGATGCCGTGCTAGACCTACTTTTCACTAACAGGGAAGGACTAGCAGGAGATGTGAAGGTTGGAGATTGTCTTGGCCAGAGTGACCATGGAATGGTGGAGTTTGCTATTCTGGGTGACGTCACAAGAGGGTGACTAGCAAAACTACTACGTTGGACTTCCGGAGGGCAGACTTTGACCTGTTCAGGACGCTTATTGCAAGGGTCCCTTGGGACTTGCTCCTGAGGGGTAAAGGGGTCCAGGAAGCCTGGATGCTCCTCAAGATGGAAATCTTAAAGGCACAGGAGCAGGCTGTCCCAGAGTCCCGTAAGTCAAGCCGGAGGAGAAAAAGACCAGTGTGGATGAAGCGGGAACTTTTGTTGAGACTCCGAGAGAAAAAGAGAGTCTATGTCCTCTGGAAGATGGGACAGGCTACTTGGGAAGACTACAGAGAACTGGCCAAGATTTGCAGGCAGAAAGTTAGAAATGCTAAAGCCCAGCTTGAACTTAGACTGGCTACTGCTGTAAAGGAGAACAGAAAACCCTTTTACAAATATATTAACAGCAAGAGAAAAACTAAGGAATGTTTCTCTCCTTTACTTAATGAGGCAGGGAATGTAACCACAGATGATAAGGAAAATGCTGAGGTTCTCAATGCCTTCCTCACATCTGTCTTTAATAGACAGAGCAGTTATCCTCAGGGTACTTGCCCTGACCTGGAAGTCCGGGACGGGGTGCATAATGCACCCCCTGTGATTCAAGCAGAGATGGTCAGAGATCTACTCCTCCATCTGAACTGCCACAAGTCCATGGGACCAGATGGGATCTACCCAAGGGTGCTGAGGGAGCTGGCAGAGGTGATTGCCAAGCCACTTTCTGCCATCTATCAGCATTCCTGGTTATCTGGAGAGGTCTCACAAGATTGGAGGCTTGCCGATGTGACTCCCATCTACAAGAAAGGCCGTAAGGAAGACCCGGGGAACTACAGGCCTGTCAGCCTGACCTCGGTATCAGGGAAAGTTATGGAGCAGATGATCTTGAGGGAGATCACACGGCACATGCATGGCAACCAGGGGATCAGACCCAGCCAGCACGGGTTCACGGAAGGCAGGTCATGCTTGTCCAACCTCATCTCCTTCTATGACTGGGTGACCAGACAGGTAGATGAGGGAAAGGCCGTTGGTGTAGTCTACCTGGACTTCAGCAAGGCCTTTGACACGGTCTCCCACAGTATTCTCCTGAGGAAACAGGCAGCCCATGGTGTGGACAGGTTCACTCTTCTCTGGGTGCAGAACTGGCTGGAGGGCCGTGCCCAGAGGGTAGTGGTTAATGGAGTTAAGTCCAGCTGGCATCCTGTTACGAGTGGTGTCCCCCAGGGGTCAGTTTTGGGGCCCATCTTGTTTAATATCTTTATTGATGACCTAGACGAGGGGATTGAGTGTACCCTCAGTAAGTCTGCAGATGACACCAAGCTGGGAGGATGTGTCAAACTGCCTGAGGGTAGGGAGGCCCTTCAGAGGGATTTGGATAGGCTGAACAGCTGGACTGAGCTAAATGGGATGAGGTTCAATAAGACCAAGTGCCAGGTCCTGCACTTTGGCCACAATAACCCCATGCAATGCTATAGGCTTGGGGCAGAATGGCTTGAAGAATGTAGTGAGGAAAAGGACCTGGGGGTGTTGATTGATGCTCGGCTTAACATGAGCTGACAGTGTGCCCAGGTGGCCAAGAAGGCCAAGAGCATCCTGGCCTGTATTAGAAATAGTGTAGCCAGCAGGAGCAGGGAGGTGATCATCCCCCTGTACTCAGCTCTGGTGCAGCCGCACCTCGAGTACTGTGTTCAGTTTTGGGCCCCTCTCTACAAGAAGGACATTGAGGCCCTGGAGCGTGTTCAGAGAAGGGCAACAAAACTGGTGAGGGGCCTGGAGCACAAGTCTTATGAGGAGTGGCTGAGGGAGCTGGGATTGTTTAGCCTGGAGAAGAGGAGGCTCAGAGGAGACCTTATTGCACTCTACCACTTCCTGAAGGGGGGTTGTGGTGAGGAGGGAGTGGGCCTCTTCTCCCTGATAAATAATGACAGGACGAGAGGGAATGGCCACAAGTTGCGCCGGGGAAGATTTAGATTAGACCTGAGGAAACATTTTTTCTCTGAAAGAGTGGTCTTCAGAGAAAGACTGGAATGGCCTGCGTAGGGAGGTGGTTGAGGCACCATCCCTAGCGCTGTTCAAGAAGCGTTTAGATGAGGTGCTAAGGGATTTGGTTTAGTAGTTGGGTTGGGATAGTGATAGGAGGATGGTTGGACTAGATGATCTTGTAGGTCCTTTCCAACCTTATGAACCTATGAACCTATAAACAATTTGGGAACATATTGGGAAATACTGGACAAATCATATTCAAAACACAAATTTGGATCAGAGGAGTCTAATACTGGTACTAATAACTGATACTGGTTTACAGAATCACAGAATTGTAGGGGTTGAAAGGGATTTCCAGAGATCATGGACTCCAAATCCACTGCCAAAGCAGGTTCCTTAGACCATGTTGCACAGGTAGGAATCTAGATGAGTCATGAACGTCTACAGAGAGGCCATGCACCTTTTAATGCACCCAAGATGCCACTGACCTTCTTGGCCACCAGGGCACACTACTGGCTCATGGCCAACCTGCTGTCCACAAGGACCCCCCAGATCCCTCTTCTCAGAGCTCCTCTCCAACAGCTCACCTCCCAACCTGTACTTGTGTATGCAGTTACTCCGCCCTAGTTGCAAGACTCTACACTTGCTCTTGTTACACTTCATCTGGATCCTTTCTGCCCAGCCCTCCAGCCTATGCAGGTCTCGCTGAATGGCAGCACAGTGTTCTGATGTGTCAGCCATCCCTCCCAGTTTTGTATCATCAGAAAACTTGCTAAGGGTGAGCACTATCCCCTCATCAAGGTCACTGAGGAAGATGTTGAACGAGACCAGAACCATCACTGATCCCAGAGGAACACCATTAAAAACAGGCCTCCAACTGGACTCTGTACTGCCAATCACAACCCTTTGAGCTCTGACAGTCAGCCAGTTCTCACCCCACCTCACCATCCACTCATCTATTCCACACTTCCTCAGCTTTGTTATAAGGATTTTGTGGGAGACAGTATCAAATGCCTTGCTGAAATCAAGGTTGACTACATCCACTGCTCTGCCCCCATCCACCCGGCCAGTGACAACATCATAGAAGGGTGAAGAAGTTTAATGTGGGCATAGCCTAAGTCTTGAGTTTTACTTTTTTTTTTATTCTTTAAAATGATTGCAATCCCAAGCAAAATTCAGTGCTGTACTTTTGCTAATACACAGTTTCTCAAGTAACACATTTTAAAGCATTGTAATGATGAAGAATGATTACATAATGTTTTCATCTCTGTTACTTTGCCTCTTTAATGTGTGTGGTATTCTTCTCCAATCACTGACACTTAAAATGAAGAGGCAATGGTAATTGTCCTGGGGCACATGCATGTTCCAAAAGAAGATTGTTGCAGAAATTGTTTTAGTTTTTGGAAAACATACTTAAAATGAGACTGGGAAAGCAAAGAGTGATGAGAATGAATCGAAGGGATGTAAAACAACCGATAATTCCTGAAGCAGACTGTCTCTTGTATTTGAATTCTCTAAGTATTTACATTCCCTCTGTGTCTCTCCCCTTGTAATTTGCTGCACCCCATGTATTTGCCACTTGCTACTTCACACGTACTTGCTATTGCCTTTGCTTATGCCACTTCTATTTGAGCTTTTCACTGTCCTCTGTAAAAGATATGTCTCATTGCTTTGAATTGCTAAAAAATTTTTAGTTTCTCCTCAGTACCTTCCATTTGCCGACATTTATGCATTTATTGATTTTTTGTCAAGTGGTGCAGTTTTACAACTACATAAAATACAAATGCCATTATACATATCTAGAGAAGAAACCATGAGGTAACTACTCTGATAATTTACTCAAGATTTCAGAATATTAATTGCAGGCATCTGGAACAGGCAGATGTGCTAATATAGTAGAGTGTTTGGATGATATTTGTAGACATTTAGTCACGTTACCTCTTTGCTGTAAAAGTCTGGGAACACAGTGAATCAACCTATTAAGTGTTAGTCAGTGTATTTGAGGTCTGCTCTCCACTAAGCTGAGAAGCCAAAAGCCATGTGTCATTACCCTCCTGAAAAAAGTGCAATTACATTCAATATAATGCACTGTGGGACAAGTTTAATTGTTATTTTTCAGTGATACTTTTGAGGAGAAAGTTAGAAAATGAATCAGAGAGAAGTTTAGCAGGCTGTCCACAATGATATCCTTAACACCCAGGTCTCTAATATTTTTCTTCTTTTAACCCTTTGATTCTCATAATATAAAGCAGAAAATCATGTAAGTGGAAGCAACTATGAAGTGTCTATGGAGTTTTCTAGTCACATATAAGGGATTTTGTATCTCCTAAAAATGAAATTTACTGAGCTCTGAGACCATAGGTGGATTTAACTGTGTTTTTGTTGTTGGTGGTGGTGGTTTTTTTTACACGTTATTATCTGTGTTAAAAGACACCAGAATTTTAAGTTCACAGTGAAACAACCCAGGTAGAAGCACTAAACTCTGCTGTTCCTGCACCCAGATGCTGTGGAGATATCTTCTGCTCCTTCCCTAGAGGCCAGGACATGTCTGGCTGTGCTGAGTGCTGTGCCACCTGCCCACAGCCCTGATCTCCACCTAGAAAGCATGCTGTGGGACCCAGCTGTGCTACCAGCTCTGATGTGAGCAGTGCTTTGCAGAGACCTTTTGTTATCTCCCTCAGGTTTGTGTCTGGAAGCAGAAAGCAGCAGGAGACTTTTGCAGTACTCAGCACAGAGGTTATGAAGTGTTTTGCACTGGAAAGATACTCATTTCAAAAAGGATAATAATAATATTGGAAACATCATTTGAAAATACATTTGAAATATCCATCTGTCTTCACTTTCACCTTTTTTTTTTTTTTTTTTTTGCAATTCTCATAGCTCTTTCCAAACAGTTTTCTCCTCTAAGAATTACATGGGTAATCTGCCCTCAAGTCATTCCACTCTGTTCACCTCAGAAAACTAGAAAAGTTGTGGATGAAGAAGTGAAACAGTCAAGTCTTTCTTGCAAAGTGACAGTAGTGCTCTCTTCAGAGAAAATGGGAAGGAGGCTGCAAGAGGACTCATGCCAGTTTATACCCAGAAGCACTCTCATCTTCATCATGCTTGTGAAATAAGGATAGAACATGGGACTGTGATAGTCTCACCCTTCCAGGGCAGGTTTAAGTCACCAAACCATATTATCTTCTCATAAAACAAGAATTAGAAATGTTCCATTCTTGCCAGTATAAAATCACTCTGTCAGCCAGGTGCAGGCCAGGAGCAGGGCCACTAAGTCTTCAGTCACAGTATTTACATGTTCTAGTAAAGTTAGAACAGTGTTTCAGTCTTATCTTAGTACTTAAGTAAATGGTGCAAATAAGAATGGAATGTTCATTGTTTGTTTGTTTAATATTGCTTTGTTTTTGTGGGTGGGTGCATGTTTAAAGAAAACAGCAGCCCACTCTTCCACTCCTGACTTCCTCCAGTGCAGGATTTTCACAACAAAATTGAAAAAAGTGATACAAGTAATACAAAACATATCTGAAATTTGGGCCATACTTATGTGGTGAAACTCCCAGGATCTAGCCAAATATTATTCATCTTGTAGTTTATATATCATAAAAAGTGTATCTATCAAGCTATTTTCACTTCGTAACTCTTATACCTTAAATCTGTGGTCTCCAGAATTTCTGAACTAGAGGCAATAATGCTGGAAAGTGATGCAGATGTATACCGTGTCAGCACAGAAATCTGAGGTGAGATGCAAGATGCCTAAAAGCAGAAGCAGGAGGATTTGAGCTGTCCGTGCAGTATTAGGAGGCTGCCAAGCCTCTTCTGCGCATCAGCAAAAATGGAATCGGGTTCCACACTGAAGGTAATTGCCTCAAGTCATTCTGCAGCCACAGGGAAGGTAAGATTAATAAAAAGCATTTGTTATAATTCTGCAACCAATTTATGTAATAGAAAACATAATCAATAACCACATTTAACACAAGCATTTATCATAACCAATTTACGCAACGGTATTTTCAGTGTGTGTTAAACCAACCATTTGTGTGAATAACTGTTGCTCTCTTTGTGTCCCTTTTTTGCTTTGTTAAAGCAAAAATTAATGATGCTGATGGTTTTTTTTCCTTTTCTTTTTCTTTTTTTTATATATAGAAGCAAAGATGACAGCATCACATATAAACTTCTCACTCATGTATATACACTGTAGAGTGTTCTGAAAAGCCTGTGCTTATGTCTGTTGCAATGGCAGCCATTCTTTGAAAAAAAGTCTCCACAAGAACTAGGCTGCACATGTAACCAGACTCACTGGTTAGGCTTGAATACATCAGCAGCATCTCACTAGAGATTGAGAGGGTTATGCTTTAAAAATCCAACCTGGAATTCTGTCCTTCAAAAGGGGGTCTGATCTGGCAGGCCAGAATAAGAGTATCTCCCTGAACATCTCAGGGATATGTAGAAAACAATTAGCTCAGTACAATAGAATACCAAATATAGACAGAGAGCCAATTTCTGAACATGGAAAAATTATAAGAAGATAAATTCTTGGATTTTCTCCTAACTACCCTTGAGTGCAATAGCATTGTAAACATCTATCTGATTCATTCATATCTATGTGATTCAACAGAAGCAGATTTTCTTCAACTTCTGTTATTTATGGTGGCATCCATTTCATTAGATATTTGTGTCATGATTCATGCTACTGTATTTGTTTTTCCGTATCAGTAATATTACACTGCGCATTTTACAAAAGATATGTTCTCTTAAATTATATGCTCCTGAAAATGAAACAATTTAAGCATGACCATTGACTGTCTGTGTCTTTTCAACCACATTCTACTTCCTTTCAATCAGATGCTGTTTTTCATTCCATGTAATTTTCCAGTATAAGATAGCAATCAAAGCAAAAGCTCAGATTACTATCCACTACCAGTGTAGCCAAACTGCTTCTACAATAGTTAATTAATACAGACCTGCAAACTTGTGCTTTCCCCACTTTGTTCCTTCTTCCTGATCCATGATCCATACATGGGCATTGAGTTAGACTGCTGAATTTTGTTTATTTCAGGGTGTTTTTCTTCCAAAGAAATCTCCATGCACATATTATTCCATGGTTGAAACGATGACACTGTGCCCCACACATAAATAAATAAATAAATAAATTGCAAGCCATTATACACTGGAAGGAAAGAAGACAAATGGTTTCCTCATGTTTTCCACTGACTTTATTTCTGCACAGTTAATACCTACAGAGTAGCCCAGAAGAATTCCAAGAATTTTTTACCAAGAATTGTGCCAAAGGTCTGTCCCTCTTTATTGCACATCTTATGCTAGAAAAGATCAGACCAGCAGTCATTCTAAAGTAGAGTAGGAAATAACATAAATCTTCTTTTTGTTTTGATTTGTTTTGTTTGCTTTGTTCTATGAACAATCACAGTCATCTTGTTTCCTATCCCAACTAAAAAGACTTTCTGATGATTATGGTACTAGTAAAAATACTGTAATAAATAGATGTTGAGATGCATATCATTATTTATTGATGGAATACATTAGTGTGGAACAAGGAGAAGGCAAAGTCAATATTTATGATGAGGAAAAATAAACTGATGTTCACTGAAACAAACCATTATGTTCTTAGTCAGGAGGATAGCCCCCCTCTGAGACATGCAAGTCTGATTTATAAATCCCATAACTTCCTTGAGGCCAAAATTCTCAGTATGAATTCACAGGCTGTGAGGAGGTTAGTTTTGCCATTAGTTTATGAAACAAACAAACAAAAACAATTGTTTCCCTGCATATTTCTGTCTTCATATCCTAAGAAAATCAATGCATATGGGCTTTAAAGCATTTGAAATGATTTTATAATTGGACTGGCTGTTGTCTTACATGTTATCAATCTGGTTTATCTGTAGGAAAAAAAAAAAGATTGAAGTTATCACACACAAACCTTTGGCTTACATTTTTCATGACGAAAGAAAACCTAACAACTCATTAATTTCAATTGCTTTTTGTGTGTGTTTTTGTCATTGCTATTGTGTTTTTCTCTGTTTTATTCTGTTATTTATTCATTCATGTACTTATTTTTAGAGGTGCAACATAAAATCAGGAATTTTCTACATTATAATTGCAAAAGAAAAAAAAACAAAAAACCTAGCTGCTGAATGTTTTTGATTTATTTTTGTACGCTTTTCTTTGCAGTGTTTTCAATACCTTCTTTATGCAGTAGATTAACTGAACATGAAACAACTAATTCATCTGAACACCAAATATTAATAGTAATAGCATTTTTTTACAGAACGTTTCACCAACTGGGAAAGACACCTACAGTGTACGAGTACAACTTTAGGTTCTGAAATCAAATTAAATTACTAACATTTCTGTCCCTAAAAATCTCTTCAAGGAATCAGTTTTGCCCGAGGTCTTACAGAGTGTAAACCAAGCAGTTTGCACCTATTGACACTACTCTGATGAAAGCTGATTGACAGCACCCTGGGCACAGATTATTCCATCATTTCCACTTCATGCTCCCTGCTCATCGGTAGTAGCACTGGAGGTGGATGCATACACCACTGCACTGTGGTGTGTTGACAACGATGGACAAGGTGTCTGTTTATTTTTCTAGCAGTCGGGTGTAATTGTAGCTCGTGCGCCCTGTAAGTATGTTGCCTAAGTGTCTGTGGATGGATTCATGAATCTAAACTCTGATGTCTGTCACAGGCTTATCTGAATCCTGTTTTGCACTAAAGCATTACAGGCAGGTCAGCAGTTGGGAACACGTGCAGAAAGAGCAATAGCAGTCACACAGAGCCAAATAACAATAAAAATGTAGTACCAAAATGGGTAGAAATACCTCTACTTCACAGCACTTCTTTGGAACTCAATTTGTATATAGTGCTACTTTTAGCTATGCCTTGTGAATGAAGATCTCAGCAGTTCCTGTCATCTCTGCTCCAGGCACATTTTGAAACTGTGACCCCAAACCAGGGATCCTGGCTCCCCATACGCTGTATCCTGAGAACCAGCTACATTAATACAAGGAGGAAGATACAGCCTGTGCTAGTTGGCAGATAGGGTCAAACTGGACAAAGATTGTGCCTCTTCTTTCCAAAACAATGCCTCACACTGGTCACTGAGAATGAAGGCTAACTCACAGATTAAGAGCATTCAGACAATGCTACAAACCAAGATTCAAGTTTCAGTTACAATAAGTATTTCTGAAAAATATCTGTGAAGTGAAAGTGCTACAAAAGTGAAGGAAGGAAACTTCTCTTACAGTACCTAACATCCTCTGTGAATTTGTGAATATTTTCTCCTAGAGAAAATATAAATAGTCCCCATTCTTAGTGAGATACAGCTTTAAATACAGGTCTTTCCCTACTGTGGACTCTATCAGTGGTCACCTGCAGGGTACTGTTATTAAATGGGCTTACGTTTCAGTTTTCACCGTTAGGATTTAGTTGTCTTTTTCTCAGATGGATACAGAACCTGGAGTCCTCCGTAGAAGCAGCTGCAAAGATGTGATCACACCAATTGTGTAAGCACCTTTTCTGTTCTCAACATCTCATCTGCCATCTTAGCATCTTATTCAACTATATTCTGAATGACTACTCCCACACACAAGTGTCGAGCACTGCCTCTGCACTGGGTAGGGCTTGGGTGCTTGTCAGGGCTTAAGATTCAACCAAATGTTTGGCACTGCAGCATGCAGGCATTTGCAAAGGGATTGCTAATTACTAGAATTCAATCCATTTGTGGATTGAATTCTATAAAATTTTGTTGCTTGAATAAAGAAGATTAATTGATGGTTATGGTTTAATTATTTCCTTTAGCTCCTAGCCTGATAGTATTCTGTTAATCAGTTGGTGATATGAGGGAAAAAGAAAAGAAGAAAATAGATTATGTAGCTGAATGATTATACTATGCTCGAAGTTCTTGGTGCAGTTATTCTATTAGTAATAGAAATGAAAACCAAATTAATGGCAGATTAGTGATGAGGCATTCATGGATATCCTCTCAGAAATATTGTCTTCTTAAACATGTTCATATTCATGTGACCTTCAAATGTTAAATACATCCATTTGTGTTCTTGTGCTGCCAATTTTTCTTTGATCACAGCATCCTCATCACTTTCAGTAGAAGACATAAATATCAGATATTTTACAGTCCATAGCACTGATTATCAATTATCTTAACTCAGACCTGTGGTTTTGATTTGACAAATCGTATTAGCTTTGAATTTTCAATTTATTGAAGCAACTCCTATGAAACTTTTATTCCTTAATATTAAAGGCTAAATTCTCTGCTGGAATAAGTTAGGTAACTAACTGAAATAAGTAAAGCAACCATCTGGGTGTAACTATTTTAATCAGAGTTACTAGTGCACAAATGGGATAGGCTCCAATAATCTTGATAGATAATATTTAGCTTACATAGAATATTTTTCACAGTTTTAATGTTGACGTAGTCTAAGACAGACTCAACATCAATATGGCTACTCAGTCATTTCTGAAAAGGAAGACACTCACGTCTTTGAAAATTTGTGTTTGGACACTTCACAAGTTCAAATAAAACAGCAACCTTCTCAAGTTCATGGACTCACCATGACTTTTTGACTTTCAAGAAAATTACAATTTGTTTTTAGTTTTCTACTGTAGGTAATGCACCTTAGTGATTTTTATGTTGTAGGCAATTCATAAGATTAGTACTTCATTTATGACATAACTCAGAAGAGAGATGTTTCTATTCTGTGATGAGATAGTTAGAATGTAATTGACTGGTTCTGAAAAGACTTAATACTGGGTGGGGGTGTTGAAAAGGCACTGGGGAGTATGATTTTTGCCAGAATAATCTGACTTTTCACAAAGCTGACAGTGAAACTTCCTGAGAAAGCATTTCCACTGCAAAGAGCAAAATATACTGAAAACTCACTTTTTCAGTCTTTCAGTAATCCCTTTCCTTATCTTAATCAAAACCCATTTATCAGTAATAATATAATAGTTAATAATATTAATATAATAAAATAATATTTAATATTATTAATATTATTAATATTTAATATTTAATATTAATAATAATAAAAGCAATAAAATGCAGATAAAAATCTCACTCCTCCCTTCATGCCTTGTAAAGTCAAGTGGTCTTTTCCATTATTTCAGCAGGATTAGTTTCTAAGGTATAGGCACTCTTTGCCTTTTGTAGAGTCTACCTGAGTTTGCTCAAGTATCGATGAGTTGTCAGTATGACAGAACCTGCTCCCATAGATTTTTTCCTAGACACCCTAGTGACTCCTTCCAAGAGGTGATTTCAAATCTCAGGGTCAGATCAACAGAGACTGTAAATCAGTGCATCTCCATTGCCTTCATTGGCAGATTTACACCTGTGAATGATTTGTTTCAAAGTATGCAGTAAATAAAAGAAAAAAACATCTAATAGTATGTCATAATACTTGGCATTATTTACTTGGAAAATGTTAAAGCACTAAGCATTTAAAGTGAATGTATTTATATACAAAGTTAGATTAACACCATCCCCGAAATGAAAGTGTCAGCTCTCAATTAGTTTGAGCTTCCACTGCAGTGGAGCAGGAGCTCCCTAGTAGGAATTTATCTGGCATAAAACCCCTGTTGAAAACAAACGAACAAACAAACAAAAAGACCCTTGCATTCAAACAAGTAATTTGTTTGATAATCAGAAAACAGAATGGAGCAAGGAAATTATTGAATGTGCAGGAATGGGGAGCAGACCTCAGCCATTAACAAAGCGTAAGTTTCTTCCTCTGTGAAATTCCCTCAACACTAGCCCATGAGCTAACAGCCTACTAATGCCAAACTGTGCCTCCAGATGCAGAAAATCTTTTATTGGGATTTAGCAGGCTAACTGGAAGTGCCCCACACTTAACGTTTTGATCTGTACAGATTCATCTGTCACTGAAATGTCAGCATTTATAATGTCAGCTTTGCAGCTGGGAGAGAGAAACAGTCACCCAAGAGATTTTAAAACCGTTCCATGAGACAGTATTTAGGATCTGTGACTTTGTAACACAGCTGCAAACTTTATTAAGGAGAGGGAAGTATTTATGCTGGAGGGGAGAATTATAATAGGACCTCACAGGGATTTATACAGACATATTAAAAATTAAATTGAATTGAATTTGGTTTTATATTGAGCCTGACAGACTCAAGACATTCCAAAATGCTTAGAAAACCTGTGAGTCACTTACACACGCAAAAATTACTATGCAGAGAGTCTTTATACATATGAAAGATATTAAAGGAAAGTTTAGGACAGTTACAGAGCAACTGCATCAAAAAACAAGAATAGAAAAAAATATATATATATTATCTATATTTTACATGAATACACACATGAGTATATTCATTGTTTTTGTATTGACAGTATTTATATTTGTATGATAATTCATATATTCATATGACATGCATTATGTATGGTATTTATTTAGTTACATATGCTATATAGACACACAAAGAGAGGCATTTAGTGAAAATTAAGGTCTTTCCCTGAGATCCTGTTCAAAGGAATTCATTTTTTGATGAAAAATCTTCAGTGGAGATAACAGAGCTTTCTAAAAGTAGAATAAAAAAGACAACCCAGAACACCTTCCAGAGTAAACTTGAGAAAAAAAAATGTTGGCCATTTCATTAAAAATTAAAACTGTACCCAGAAATAATAATAGACATTTTTGTGAACAGCTATACTAGTCAATTATGTAGTCCGTGTGGGATTTTTTGTACAGCTATAGCACACAAGACAGCTATTAAGGTCTGCCACAGACTACACAGAATTTGTTGAACAAACACAAGCCCTGTCAGTTCCCCTCGTTAATAGCTCCATAGCTTTTGAGCTTTAAGTGCTCTGTTCAGGTAAGGGGAAGAAGAATTGCCTTTTCATGTCAGCCTTTCCACCACTTACCTACTACCTTGCATGTCTGCTTCAGTACTAATAACTACATATATGAGACTGACTAGAGATTAAGTCATTTCTTGACTTAATAATCAATTAGCTTTATGTTGATGAGTTATTTCACAAGAATATTATAGTTGATAATTAGTTATGCTAATTCAGTGATACAACAGCCTTTTCCAGTATTTTTTGTTTGTCTGTTTTCCTTTTTTATTTCCTGTCTACATTTTAATCTACATTAAGAGAAAACTGCGTTCTTTACTCTGATCTAAGCAAAATTTTTATCTGGCTTGGTGACAGCTGCAGAAATATGGCATTACTATCGAGCAAGTAAGAGTTACAGGCTTAAACCCCCATGGTAGTACAGAAGATGACTTAAAATGAGGCTTGAGGTTGATATAAGGATATTAAACATTTGCATAAGTGACCAGATAAAATAACAAATGCCCAATTTCTCTAAACTCACTACTTGAATGGAAATTGTGATATCTGAAGGAAGATTGCTGGGAAAAAGCTATGAAAATGCTTAATTGCAGTATGACAACTTTGCATTTATGTTAAAGGCAACTAATAGAGATAGAGCACTGAATGGTACTAAAGCTGCAGAAGCGAAGATAGTAAAAACAAATGGATCTGAAATGCTATCACTTACAGTGAGCAGAACAGAGAAGTCAGAGAGCACATAAAAATAGAGCATTTTGCAGTAGAAAACCTTCAGCATGGTACCATGAGCAGAAGTGCTTAACAGCCTTGCTTTTGTTACTGTTTACTACCATTTTGACTTGGTCTGGATTTGTCACTGCAGGTCATTACAACACCAATGGCAACATGTGTGACTCAACAGGGGCACTGCTGCCTGTAGTGAGGCCTAGTACGAGTATGAGAGACAGTGAACAAGTGGCACTCGTCAATTGTTAGCTCAAATAGCAGACTGCTCGACAGCTGTCTTCTCCATTACATCCAGAACAATTTAGCTGATAAGGGGGCAGAGAGGTGTTTTGATCTGTGGCACACGGTGGTTTCAGGGTGTCCTGCTGTAAATACTTGATAGAAGTGGTTGGGAACTTATTCCCATTGAGTTCATCACAGAATAAGAAATTGCAAAGTCTGAAAGTTTCCACAGATGCTGTTAGTGGGGGAGGGGGGGCGGGAAAGTTCAAAAATTCTCTTGAGCTTGGGATGTAATTTCTGGTCAAAACTGAAGAAACAGAAAGAGACTTGTGAACCATCAGTCACATGGTAATGAAAGCCAGTGCTTGTGGGCAACAAAGTCCAACACTCCCTTCAGGAAACTTAATGCCCCATTTTTCTGTCAGGTGCTGAAACTAAAGGGCTACCAGCTGCTTTGGGGTTGGCTCCTTCACATTTCAGTCTGTAACTGGAGAAGATGAATCCCCTCAGCTGTGTGAAAGGTGAGGAAACAGGAGAATGAGTTGGCCTCTGGGAAATATCTGAAACATCAAAGGGCTTCTCATTCTAAATTTACAGAAACAAAGTTTAAATTCTGTGGTCCTTTAAATTACCAAAGTAGCCTTCCTAAAATGATGAGGTCTGCTTGGACATATGCAATAGCTAAATATGCCTGTGACATTTAACATGAGTGGGGAGGTTCAGAGCTATAAATCTGGTTGTGTCTGCAGTCAAAATAAAAAAGATGGAGCATACCTTCCTTCTCAGGACACATTTACTCCTTTTTAACAGTTTCTCTATCATATTTTTAGCCAAGAAATTTTAAGTTTGTTTGTTTGTTTTCCTAAATAATGAGAGGAAATAAGAAAGCAGTACAGCAGCAGGTAATATGGAAATTTGTCCGTAGCTAGGGGCTTTGTAAGTGCTTGTAAATAATACTGAAGCTAAATGATCCTTCAAATCTCATACCTCACTAAGAAAATTGCAGCTTGCTCAGAAGTAAAAGAATCATCAGTGGCATTTGTGAAACTTAGTGAATATTTTGAATTTCTAGTAGGGAATTTGACATTTCAAAGTTCACTTTGATGTTTATAAATAAGATTTCAAAAGCGTGTATTCCATTAGAATATGGAAGGCCACTAGCATTATAGCACTGAGTTTTCAAAATGCTTTAAACCTCAGGTGCCACATCTATGATTTATAGGATGCATCTGAACTGAATCCGCAAGAAAAGAAAAGACTTCTCAGCATTGAGATTCATAAACTGACAAACAAACATCTCCTCTTCATCCCCAAGAGCAGAGATGATGAAGTGCATCAGCGCAGTTGCAGCACTGAGATAAGGCACTCAAAGCTCTGTTAAGTGGCTCTCCTGCTATGTGTAGCAGGGTGAGATAGGCTGATGGCAGAGAGACTTTTTAAAGTGTTGATTGTGTTTTGATGAAGCTCTGTGTGCTATTAAAAAGGACAACCCCATCAGCTTCACCAGAGGATGCGAATTTTCCTCTCACACTGGACCAAGTTAGAAGTTAGTCTGTATGTGTCACTGCAGCAGAAGCACAGTGGAAAACACTCCCATATCCCAGCCCCACAGATCATTGTCATTCTGGTGGTCAAGAATGCACATCTGAGAAGAGTAACAGCACTGAAAGGACAAGGTGAATATGTTAACAGTGCTTCAGAGCATTGCAAACTTGCCCTGCTGGGATATTCTCAGAACAATTGTTATAATAACTGAATCAGACAGCATGAAGTCCTGTGTGTTCATCTGGGCCACAGAAGATTTTCTCTTTATACCACAAAACAAAGCTTGGGACAGCTGCTAGCCTTGGTGTGCAGTGCAAACAGGATTCCAACAGGGCTGTGGTGCATTGCGAGGAGTGAGAGCAAGCAGAGCAGGAACCCTGGAAACATTGCAAAGCCACTGTGCCTTCCCTCATCTACAGAGGTGTCCAGGCTTAAGAAGGCTTTGTGTGGTACATGTCTATGGGGACAGTATGATATGAACCTCTTCAAGGAACCATTATAGCATTGTATTGTCACTTGAAATACTTGTTCTTAAGTGTTATCTGCCTTCTTAAGTGTTATCTGCCTCCTTGCTCACTGATGAGGCAATGCACTCCAAGATTTAAACAGTCTGATAAAGGAAAAGTGTGTGATTGCATACAATATTTTCAGTAGAGCAGTGGGACATTCAGCTCTAGTAAATGCATGAAATCATGGCTATTTACTTTCAGGAAGAAACTGGAAAACATCAAAGATATTTGCATCTCTATTCCTAATACAAAGACCTTAAAAACATCAGACCTTCAAGAATTACTGATGTCTAAATTCATTTCTGAAGTACTTGACAGATGCTACAGTCAGTTTCACTTTTAGATTCCCTGTAATAAATATAAGGTTTAACGGCTTCTTCTACTTGTGTGAGATAACTCTTAAAGGCTCCGTATAAATTATTTACAACTAATTCATATTTAATTGTTTAGTAATGAATAACAACTACTTCAATTTATAAATGATATATTATACTGTCAAAAGTCAAAAGTTAATTGAAAGAAATGCAAATTCTAATACTGAAAAAATTAAACTGAAAAAAATGCACTCTAATAGAAGCCCTTGGTTCTACAGCTATATGGCTATTCTTCCAAGAATAGCAAAATTGATGACTACATCAACATTTTTGTGGTTGGATAATAACAGAAGCTTTAGGCTACTTACTTAATGAACTCTCATACCTACTTTAATTTAGATTCCTAATAAGGACTAGGTACACAGCATTAACAAGTCCAGAATAAATACACAGAATGTATGAATCATCTTGGCTGATGGTTCTGAGAGTAGTTTGAGAAAATTTTACTAATTTCTGTGATGACATACCAAAATACAGGTAGTACTTGGAGGCTTTTATTCATGTATTAGTGGTTGAGGATGCTGCAAGTAGAAATTACAAGTTTAATTTGCAAAGAAACAAACATGGAAATTCACAAAGTTCTTTCCGGCTGTCCTGAAATCGGTCTAATTTTTGTGTTACAGGAAAGAATGAGCAAGAGCCTTACAGCTGAGATGATCTATAGTGAAACTGAAGGGGTCATCTATCCTTTCTACAGTGCTGAAACATCAAATTCCTTTTGGATCCTGGTCCTGTAATTAGCTGGATTATCCTGCATATAGTAGGGCTGCCCGTAACTTTCAAAGCTATTTTCAAGATAGGATACTTGGAGAGCTATGGCACTACAGCCATATTCCTTCCTGCCACAGGAATTCACTAGAATATGAGAGGAATTGTCAAATATTGGTACTGGCATCTCAGCAGCAACACTTGCTGCTGCAATCTCAGAACAGTGGGGCTCCCTCAGTTCTGGCGATCTCACACTACTGTTTAATTTACGAGGAAAAGGCAAGCAACCAATTCTGAGAACTGTTATTTTTCACGTATCCTGAACATGTTGGAATCAAATTGAACCTAGACATTATAGTGATGATTTTTTGCAGGTTGGTGAAATACTTACAGTTGACTGGTCTTGATTTATGAGGTCCTCATCTCTTTGTTGGGTATTTTTTTGTTTGTTTAGTTTCTAGGAAGGGGACACATGCAGCTCTACTTTCCTGAAGATCTTTTTATCTCATATTTTTTTACTTCATCTAGATTTCTCTTGCTTTTTCTTTTTAGGAGTCTGTCTTTTTCTCTAAGTCACATATGTTGCTCTTTCAGCCACAGTTGAACAAGTCATTTATTTTTCATTCCAAGCTAATATAGAAATAACACAGAAATAGATAAAGAAGTGCTGCACAAAAAAGTTCATTTTCAATGAAATGATTCTAGATGTAACAGAGTTAAGTGATATCTTTTTTTAGTAAGTTGATAAGAGACTTTGAGTCTATGAAGAGTTATGAATTGTTAGCCTCAAATTATTTTCTTGGTTCTTATATAGGAAGCACATGTGTTGCAAAGCAATGTGCATACGTCCACTCTAACACATCTTTCAGTTCCTGGTGATAACTGACTTAGGCATCAGACTGCTGGTCTTCATTACATTCTGTGTGTTAATTAACCAACCAAACAAATAAATATACAAAAAATAAACAACAGAAAACCAACAGGATATGGAAAATATTCACTTTCTGATCTTCTATAGGTTCTACTAAACATCCAAGAGAGGAAAAGGACCTGGGGGTGTTGGTTGATGCTCGGCTTAACATGAGCCGGCAGTGTGCCCAGGTGGCCAAGAAGGCCAGCGGCATCCTGGCCTGTATTAGAAATAGTGTAGCCAGCAGGAGCAGGGAGGTGATCATCCCCCTGTACTCAGCTCTGGTACGGCCGCACCTGAAGTACTGTGTTCAGTTTTGGGCCCCTCACTACAAGAAGGACATTGAGTCTTATGAGGAACGGCTGAGGGAGCTGGGATTGTTTAGTCTGGAGAAGAGGAGGCTCAGAGGAGACCTTATTGCACTCTACCACTTCCTGAAGGGGGGTTGTGGTGAGGAGGGGGTGGGCCTATTCTCCCTGATAAATAATGACAGGACGAGAGGGAATGGCCACAAGTTGCACTGGGGAAGATTTAGATTAGACCTGAGGAAACATTTTTTCTCTGAAAGAGTGGTCAGGCACTGGAATGGCCTGCCTAGGGAGGTGGTTGAGGCACCGTCCCTAGTGCTGTTCAAGAAGCGTTTAGATGAGGTGCTAAGGGATTAGATTTAGTAGTTGGGTAGGGATAGTGATAGGAGGATGGTTGGACTAGATGATCTTGTAGGTCCTTTCCAACCTTATGAACCTATGAACCTATAAACACAAAGTCCTTCAGCTGAAAAACTAAAAAGTAAAATGCTGCAACAGAAATACAGAAGTTCATGTCGTTCTCTCTCTTTTTTTTTTAGAGATGTTATTACTAAATTATTGTAGACCCTGCAGGTACACACTATTACATACTGAAAATTCCAAATCTGAGTACTGCAATAATAAATATCTCATTTACAGTACAGGAAAGGAAGGCAAGAGACCAGCATGGCTAAATCAGGACCTGCAGGTCAAACTGAAGAGGAAGAAGAAAGTGCATAGGCATTGGATAGAGGGACAGGTACTGTGGGAAGAGTATAAGGAAGTTGCTAAGCTGTGTAGCGGTGGGGTCAGGAAAGCCAAGGCCCAGCATGAATTAAACTTGGCAAGGGATGCCAAGAAGAGCAAGAAAGGCTTCTTCTGCAGGTACCTCAACCAGAAAAGGAAAGTCCAGGAGGCTGTACCCCTCCTAGTGAGTGACACAAGCAAGCTGGTAACAGCAGACAAGGAGAAGGCTGAGGTACTTAATGACATTTTTGCCCCAGTCTATTCTGATAACTGCTTATCACACAGCTCTCAGATGTGTGGTTTGGTAGGAGGAGAAAGAGGAAGCAATGTCCCTCCCACTGTAAGCAAAAATCAGGTTCTTAACCACCTGAGGAACCTGAACATCCACAGGTCTATGGGTCCCAATGAGATGCATCCCAAAGTCCTGATGTAGCTGCCAAGTCACTCTCAATGATTTCTTAAGAGTCATGGCAACCAAGTGAAGTCCTTGGTGACTGGAAAAAAGGCAATTACACACCCATTTTTAAAAAGGGTAAAAAGGATGATCCCAGAAACTACTGTCAGGTCACTCACATCTCTATTCTGGGAAAGATCATGGAGAAGAGCCTCCTGGAAGTTATGCTAGTACACATGGAAGACAAGAATGGGATATAGGAGAACCAAGGGGAAATCCTGCTTGACCAATCTCATGGCCTTTTATGATGATGTCACTGCATCAATGGACAAGTGAAGAGCCACTGATGTAATCTATCTGGACTTCAGAAAGGCCTTTGACAAGGTACCCCATGATATCCTTCTTTCCAAATTGGGAAGATATGGATTTGATGGGTGGACTGATAAATGGACAAAGAGCTGGCTCTAGGATCGAGTCCAGAGAGTGGTGGTCAGTGGTTCAGTGCCTGGATGGAGACTGGTAGTGAGCAGTATTGCGCAGGAGTCAGCACTGGGACCAATACTCTTTAATAACTTAATCAATGGCATTGACAGTGTGGTCGAGTGCACCCTCAGGAAGTTTGCTGATGACACCAAGCTGTGGAGTGTGGTCAGCACACCAGAGGGATGGAATGCCATCCAGAGGGACCTGGACAGGCTTGAGCTTTGGATCCAGGGGAATCTCATAAGGTTCAAAAATGCCAAGTGAAAGGTCTTGTACCTGGATCTGCCCCTGCTTCAGTCTGACAACATAGTTCTGATCCAGCATAAAGGGAGCACACACTGCTTATAGAAAGAAGGCAGCTTGTCTACCAGGAGAGAGAACAGCAATGTGGTTGCATACACCTGCATAAATGCGATAGACTACTTCAAAGCAAAGGAGAAGGTTCTGTGATTTCTAGGCTGAACTGGAACTAGGTTCTGTGATTTCTAGGCTGAACTACTTAAGTGACTGGAACACTGTTTTGACCATTAGTGCAACACTTTGAACTGAAACTCTTTTTTTTTCAGTGAGAAACTTGCCTAAAACCCAGTATGATGTGAGCATGCTTTCTACAACTACAGTAATTCTCAGCTGAGACAAATGCTCTGAAGTATCATGAAAATTTCAAATAATTCAGTGTATTTGCTAACTACATAGCAACAACTCAATGGAGAATTAACTTCCTTGGATAATTAAGAACTCCAAGTAGTATCTGTAACTGAGCAGCAAATCTTTTGCTTATGATTTATTTTATGTAAGCAGTACTCAAGGCCAAGCTGAGCATGATTGGAGTAGCTGGATATCTGTGGATGAAGAAGCAATTCCTCATTTCCAGTGAGCACCTGAGCATACCTGGGGGAAGGGCATCTTCCAGAGGACAAGGTGGTGATTGTAAGCAGAGAAGTATGGATATTGCTGGGCAAGCAGAGGTTGCCTGACTGATCTGGAGCAATATTTGACCAAGGTAAATGCTAACAATATTCCTTGGATGACATGTGATTTGCTTGGTAGATCTAAAGGTGCTTAAGAAATGGGAAAAAAATGCGAGTGGTGATTGTAGTGTGCAACCTATTGTGCTAAATTTCTCTGGTACTAAATAATAGGAAGGAGGCTGAAGAATTGGCAGCTTGTGAAAGTGGTCTGAATGACTTCAAAGGAAGTGTTGTCCAGCCCAGCTGTTGACCACACTCAAATCTTATTATGTGAAGAATAAACAAGTGTAGAACATGGGGCTAAATACAGATCAAAAATATTAACACGGCCTTGTAGAAGGAAATACTACTGTGTAAATCTATTAGAGGATTTTGTTTGGCTTTTTTTTCTTTTGAAACTCAGTAATGAACTGAAGACAGGTTACCTGGTTAATGAAGTCAATCTGGATTTTACAGAAGATTTTCCTTAATTCACCAAAACCTTGTAACTTGACCCAGAGGAGCCCTTGAAATCTTCAAGCTTCAAACCCCTGATGTGCACAAGATTGCCACTTCCTAGATCTCGCTCCTCAGGGCACCATCCAACCTGGCCTTGAATGTCTCCATAGATGGAGCATCCATAACTCCTCCCAGCAACCTTTTCTGATGCCTCACCACACAGAGAAAAATGTAGAGAGGGCAGAGTGGGACAGTCATCTCCCTTGCCCTTCTGGCCATCCCCCTTTTGTTGCAGTCCAGGACACAGTTGGCCTTCTGGGTTGCAAGTGCACACTACCAGCTCACATACAGCTTTTCATCCACCAGAAGCACCAAGTCCTTCTTTGCAAAGGAAAGTCCTTCTTCTGCTCTCAATGAGTTCTACATCCAGTCTGTTCTTATCTTTGGGAGTGCCCCAACCCAAGAGCAACACCTTGTACTTGGCTTTGTTGAACCTCATTAGGTGCCAGCGGGCACATTTTTCAAGCTTGTGGGGCCACTATTGAAGATTGTAAGGTCTGTAAGTAGGCCTGGAAGAAAGAGAATGTATTTGAATATATAAAAGATTAAAAGGTTGGCACAAGCAATTCTAACAGAGTTTAGCAGTTTTTTGTGCTGTTTAGCTTAGATGCTGGTGACCTAGAAAAGAAGATGAACGACAAACTAACAGTTTTGTAATGATACATGAGAACTGGCACAGAAGAACTTCGTATGAATTTTAGAAGGCATTGTGAATGGCAATAACATATATAAATGGGTAATAGTGTGGGTAATTGTGAAGTGATACATGTGGAAAAAAACAATTTGAATTTGATATATAACCTTATCTGAGTAGACCATTAACACCCAGGTGAGACTTCGAGATTTTCAGAGAACTATCATAAACTCAACTTGATCCTCACTAGCAGATAAAAAGCAAAAGTAGTGTCAGAAATGACTGGGAAAAGTAGAAACTAGAACAGATAATAAGTTACAGTTTCCTCCATCTTGTATGTCAAATGTCCTTAGAATATCTATAATATAACTGGGAAAAAAAGTAAAAATAATAAGTAGTCAGAGATTTGGAACAATTTCTTCACAAGGAACAGCAAACTATGCCAATGTGTTGACTTTGAAAGAAACAACAAAAGAAGAACAGAACATAGATCAATAGTTTGCTTTCTCTTTCAATATTCCATTCTCATAGATTCCACTAAACAGAGCTTGAAATTTTCAGGAAACAAAACAAAGGATCTTTGCATGTGTGGTTAAACCTTAGTACTCCATTGTTCCAGGAAGCTGTAAATTCTGGAAGTGTACTATAAGGTTCAAGAGTTCAAGTTCTCAACAGAAAAAAATCCATTGAGTGTTACTAAGTACCAGGAAGCTATTTCTGGAAGTCCCTGCTGCCTGTGTTTGTAGCTTGAAGAATATGCAGGGTATATACTTATCATCACATGGGAAACATCACCATATTCTTACCCCATTCCTTTATTTTTTTTAGAAAGCCATACATTTTAGAATAGTCTCAAAGACAGGATGGGTTTTGGGCATAACCCAGTATGAATGTTCTCTAATGATGGAAGAGAGATGCTTCCTAGGGTCCTGGAAAGACTATGTAAGATTAGAAGAAACCTGAGATACAGTCTGTAGTCAGTAAGCAAACACTGAGAACAAATTTGGAAGAAAAGATGTTCTGTGCAAAGGCAAAGTGGTCAGAGGAAGATATTTTAAAATCATTTTTTATTTTTATACTGTCTTCTATAGCCTAAAAAATAAATTACCTGTTATAACTTCTAGTGAAATAAAACCTGATCTCTTAACAATAAAAGCTCTTCTGGTCTATTTCAAATAATCACTTCTGAGGTAAAGACCCAGTCAGTGTCCATCAAAGATATGAATGATTCAGTCCTGTTGTACCACTATGTCCCCTGCCTTGGTAATTCTAATAGTTTCATGCTAAAACCTTTCACTACCTGATCTGATTTGTCAATATACTGCAGACTGTGGGACAGCAATTTAAGTGACAAATGTAGAAACAACTGAAAAAAAATATTTAATGATAAAATAAATTTAACAGTGGAAGATGCATAAGCCATGTCCACTTTTCAACTGCTCCCAAGAATATGATGATTTCTCTAACAGGCTTCTTAGAACTCATTCCTCAGAAATAATGAAGTTTGCAAAAATGTCATGTTAGCCCTGGCTAGGATATTATGGCAGAAAGAGTTAAAGCGAATAATGATAGGTGGAGATCAAATAACAGAAATAATTTACTTATAAAAATATGGATTATGCATCAAAACTCATCACTAAGAAAAAGCTAAAGAGAGCGACTTCACTATAATAATTGTATTTAATAGAATGACCATGAAAAAAAGACTTAAGCTTGTAATGCACAAAGGGATTTTCAACTGACAGAGAAGACACATAGCTGAAGGCACTAGTTATGTGTAATCTATGAAGAATTCTTGCCAGAAAAGCAAGGTATGAATTTTTTAACACTACATTTGTTTATGAAAGACATGGTTTGATATTGTGCTTATAGAGGCAGAAGATTGAACGTAGTGGCACAGGACAACATATTTAGCCTAATGTTTCATGGCCTAGGTGTCAAAAGGGTCTTGGACATAATCATGTTTTTAGAGGCTTGGGCTTGATTTTGATCTACAATTATTTGAATGCTATGTGCATATTAACTCCCCTTTTAACTGCAGCTGTAGAGAAGATATGTGGTATTTACTATTGTCAAACCTCAGTTTTGTTTTCCCTTGTGATCCAAATGAAACGCAAAATCTAAAGAATTGCAGAATATGGGTTTTTATTGCTTGTAGAAGAAGTCACACATGAACTAGGAGTTTACAAGGTCATTAGCTCATTAGGAACTTACAATGAACTTTACTTTCTGAAGTCACTGAGTACTGTGTTTACCTTGTAAGTAAAAGCACTTAGTAATTAAAATGTGCTTTTTACACTTACTGAATTCTACTGCGGCAAATGCTAGCTGGCTTTCTTTGTGTAATTCTGGTATAATCTGTACCTACTGTTATAATGTGGAATTAAACACATGGAGATAGTCACTTCCTGAACAAAGATAACACACCTTTTAAAATAAAAGAAAGTGAAGAAACATAATACTTAGATTCAGATAAGCTTTGTCATGTAAGTAACTTGTGCAGTAGATGGTCATTTAACCACCTGAATCTATCCACAAACACCAAAGTGTACGAGCTATGTCTTATTCTTAGCAAGAGCGGTTTCTGATAATGGTAAAATACAGTTAAAGTAACATTGATACCTCTCTGAAGTAAGGAAGTTTGAGGTTAAAACAAAATGTTTCTTTCAAAATAAATAAAACAAAACAAACCCAACACCCTGAACGTGCAGACATTTGATTAGAAAGAGAAATTGCCGCCTGACTGCAGTGTCGCAGACTAAAGTGTCACTTCAGTAGACTGGCCCTGTGACTCTACAGCTAATTTTAATCCTACTGAGAACAAAGTGACTACAGATATTTCTGATTTGTCAAGGGTAGAAGATGGTCACCAGAAAAATGAGTCGAAGGATTTGGCTTTAGCTGTGACAAATATACATCTGAAAAAATCAGTGCTCTGTGCTCAGAAATAGGATTCTTGTCAGAAGAAATTGGTGCTGATAATAAATAACAGCTGGAATAACTTAAAAGGACAACGTGTGCACTTGTGATGAAGTGAGAAGAAATTTTAGAACAGCTAATATTACAATATTCTGCATATAAATGCATATGAAAACATAATTTTTTCAGATTTAGGCATCCTGGACATGGAGATAGTTGTGCTTCAGCTTTGTCTCTCAAGTAAAAAGAGAGGAAACTTTTCTAGTACATATCTTTTTCCAAGGTGTAGCCGAGATTATTTGAAGGATTTGTTGTTCAAGAAATATTTTGATAACTTGAAATAACTGTAAGCATTCTTCAATGGTATCCATGACAGGTTTCTTGAAAGAAATCAAAGATCAGTGACTGTTGTGATTAGCAGGATTGACAGTGGAAGAACTTCTGTCGGGAATCCTAGAGATATTATGACCATATCTAGACCTGCTCTGCATGTGCAATGACATAACTGACAGTTCTCACATAGCACCAAATACAAAGTATAGCTCAAACACTGCAATTGTGTGATTAGGAAAATAGCAGTTGTATGGAATGATATGTGAACTGATGTTCCAGAGGGTAGCATTGGCTACTTGCATTTCTAATTCACAAAATTTGGATCAGAGTGTCCACCATCACTCCATACAAATTGATACATGACAAAACTAAATTTCAGCAGTGATGACAGTGCACAGAAAGAAGACAGCAGTTTTCAAAATGGAAGAAATGTTCACCACTATCAAACTTCATTGCTATAAATCCATGACAATACAGGTACATCCCTGCCAACAGGATAGTTGTCTACAACACAGGCATGTTGTAGGCAGTATTACACTTGTGAGCAAAGTTTTTAAGTATTAAGTCACTGTCAATGCTATGCAGTTATTGCTGCCTAAGAAACCACACTTGGAGCAGAGTACAACAATGGAGTTAAGGAGGGTAATGTCATATTGCAGGTAATTTTTCTTCTGCACATCACATATCAAAGGGAAAAGTTAATGAAATAAGGAAGATTACTTAAATTTAATACATACTTTTAATAATCATGAAAAAATAAATTAATATTATACTGGCTACTTAGAGTCCTCAGATGATCAATTTCATAGTGCCCCAATGAGACAAACAAACATATTCATGTGGAGAGAATAAAAATCTAGATTACACTGTATATGTTTTTTCATTATAATCTCTGCTTCTTTTTTTTCTACCAGTGAAGCGTGTTGGAATTGAGTTTGACAGTATATGATGGGATCACAGAATATAGTGGAATCCTGCAGGATATCAAGGCAAGAAGATTAAAAGGACAGAAGTAGAAACTTTGAGTACTGTGTTCAGTTTTGGGCCACTCACTGCAGGAAAGACATCGAGGCCCTGGAGCATGTTCAGAGAAAGGTAACGGAACTGGTGCAGGATCTGGATCACAGACCTTAGGAGGAACAGATGAGGGAGCTGGGATTGTTCAGTTTGGAGAAGAGAAGGTTCAGGGAGATGTTATTGCTCTCTGTAACTGTCTGAAGGGAAGTTGTAGTGAGGGGTTGGCCTCTTCTCTCGTGTAACTAGTGATAGAACTAGAAGGAATGATTCAGACCGGGTGTTAGGAAATATTTCTTCTTCGGAAGAGTGGTCAGCTGGCTGGAATAGGTTGTCCAGGAAAGTACTGAAGGAACATTAAGATGCTGTGTTGAGTAACATGGTTTAGTTAGAACTATTGGTGATAGGTGGACAGTTGGGCTGGGTGATCTTGTAGTTATTTTCTAACCTAGTCGATTCTATAATTCTGTGAAGATGTCAAGAATGAATGCTGGGAGTGAATGTATGCTTTTCAACATGTTCCCATAATGCTGGAAAAAATTTCTTCTTAAGACCCTAAATAATTTTATTGCATTTTTATTATATCAGTCAAATAAGTTTGACATCTAATAGATTTTTTTCTAAAATTACGCTTATTCTGCCTTGCACTTTGGATGACCTTACTAACTACTGAATACTGAATACTGAAACTCAAAAAACAGGTGGTGCTTGAACATCTGTACAGTGCATTGCTTGACTGCTAGAGGGAGTGAAGACATGAAGAATACTAACTCATAATGATATAAATACGAATAATATAGTCATAAGGGTTTCTGGCAAGCCTTTGGTACAAATTACTCTCAAGAGATAACAAGCTCTTGAAGAACATGTAACTAGAGAGTCAGCGTTGGTAGATCAGTTATTAACACAGTCTTTGCTTTAGGAGAGGTGAAAGTAGTGTCAGGCATAAAGAAGCTTCTTTCCTTGGCTTTCTCAGATGACATGAAAATTTCAACTTAGACAGCAGAAATTTTCAAGACACTAAAAACTGAGTTTTCTCTTGAACTTCTGTCTTAGTCTGACTGGATATTCTTATAAAGTCATACAAGTTTAAGGTGATAGTGGTCCATGTGACAAAGTTGAAATGCACAGTTGTGTTGAAAATGGATGTGTTCTGGCAGTAACTCAACAGTGCAGAATTTCCTTTACATATAAATCACGCTTCCTCTCTGTTTCTGAACAGATATGCTTCCAGAGAAAAGTAAGACGCAAAATCAAGTGACTGCTGATTGATGAGTGCATTTCATAACAAAAAAAATCTCAATCAGAGCACACAGAGCTGGTGAATTACAAAATCTTATGATGTTTTTCTACTTGGTGTAAGTTTGAACTCATAATCTATCTAAGAAATACATATATATATGTATATTTGTGTGTATATATATATAAAGGTACAATATTTTATCTGAAATCAGATATAAAACATTAGCTCTACATGAGAATCACTATCATTTTGCTAAGTTCAGATAACTTATGGCTTTATATTGAGATAAATAATTTCATTAAAAAGGTTGTTATAAAAATTCAGTCAAGCAATGAGCTGACTATGATAAAGCAGGTAATGGTGGGAGAATACCAAGATCTATACCATAAGATGAACACTATGTTATAGCATACTAGTCCCAAAGAAACTCATAGTAAGAATGAAGATGGTCTGATCACCTTCTTCATGGAAAAGGTGGAGTCCTTCCTGCATCTTGGGCATTCATTAAGACCAGAGTTGTGAGCAGTCAAAATTATATAGTGTGTTAGGTCTAGTTGTGGTTTTTGTTTGTGTTTGTTTTTTAAGATATATTCTTTAACCTGTTTGCTTGCTTTTTTTTTTAATCTGCTTGTTTGTGTAAGTTCAAAGTATGAAAATTTTCTGAGTTTTCCTACTGCCTACGGCATATCAATGATGATTAACCCGTATTTTTTATAGTTCAGTGAGCTATCTCTATAAAGTGTCTTTACAAATTGGAAAGTATCATTTTTTTCTTTTAAGATGAGAATGATACATATATTTTTTAATTTGCTGGCAAATTAAAAACTTTGTTCTTCATTCATATAGAGTCATCTCAGTCTTCAAACAGAATGATATTATTCCCCTTTTTCACACAGTTGTTAGCCTTTAAATAACTGCCGACTTGAAAAAAGCCTGGCATTTCTGCAGCACTGTTAGAACATAACACAACTAAAACTCAGTTCAGACTGTTTCTATTATCTCGACAAGAAAAACTGAAAAGAAAGATTTCCTTATAGTGGAGGATCAATTTTATTTTTAGTATGCAGTTCATAACATAAGTGTTTAGAAAGAGAACAAGAAATGCTTGAGGTCTTTTTGTTTAAGTGAATAATTATTCAGGTGTTTTCTAAACTGATAGTCTGGCCCTTTATCTGTAGCTACAAAGACTACAATAAATGGAAGAAAAGTAAAATCAAAGCTGGAAATCAACTGACTGTGTAAGATATTTGTTGCTGCCAGCTGATACCATCTTTAACCTGATGATCAGTTACACTTTCAGCTCCTTAGCTCCACATCACCTCCTTCTGAATTATGTGATGAATATCATGGCACTATTTCATCTGGAGAGTCCATCCAAATTGCCTGTATTTTCTTGGAAACAATTTCACAGTATCTGAAGTAAAAACGGCAGTTTCCTCTGTGAGCTCATTAAGTAACCCAAAATTGTTTTAAGATGGACTTGGTCAGAGTAGATCAATTCAGGGGATAACTACCCAGTATTGGAAAGGATAGTATGAATTCTGGCTTAAAAAAATCCAGTGAAGCAGAAAATAGATGCTGATTTATGCGTCAGATTCTTCTTTCTGCTTTCTTTCCTGGATATAACCTGAATCCAATCATTCCTGAACATATCCTTGGGGCTGTGATATTTCAAGGGGAAAAACAGTTGTGTCATGCACTTCACAAAATGGCTCTCAAAGAAATAACAGTTCCACTGCTTTCCCACTTGCTAATATTCACCAGCCCTCTAACACCAAAATACCGCAGCAGTGAAATCTCTGAGGAATACTGAAAAGCTGACATTTGCAAATGAGATTTTTGTGGTTGCTTCTATGCTAATATGCCTGATAATCCTGCTTTATTTTGCAGTAACTCAGTAATACACTGTAAATAGGTGAAGTGAAATCACCACTGCTGTGTACAGGCTCAAAAGGGTTTGATACGGTGCCTGAGTGCACTGGTGCAGCTACAATATTTTGAGCCAACTGGCATACCAAATCCTCTAGCTGCCCAACAGATGTCCGTAGCATGAGCCATCTCTACAAGCAGCAAGTATTCTCTAATGTAAAACCATTCTACCTTCACACAGGAGGCCAAAACACCAAGCTGAGTGAATTTGATGTTCATTCAGCTAACAAGCTTAAATTGCCCTATTGAAATCGTGTTGATTTACTGCCAAAATCATGCTGTTGCAATCATAGGTGAATAACACTGTAGTATTTAAATACAGGTAAACTGAAGCATCCTTAATATTTTCATACCATTAATTCATCCTATATGAACATTATATTTATAACAATTAAATCTGTACAGTCCAATAAAAGGAAAGTTCTACTGGCCTATGTCATTTTTTTTTCACTTATATATCCTTGTGGTCTGATTCCTTAGGCTCTTGACTCACCTAATGAATTATCTATCTAATACTTCCTATCCAAGCTTTTACTGTAAATAAAATGATTGTTCTACATATCAGAATGTCTCCATACTTGTGGTGCATAACCCTCCATAAAAGTTTGAAGACAGAGCTTTTTTACATGTCTAGTTTTAGTAATAAATTTTTATTAGACATGGCAGAATTATAAAAAGAGTATAGAAGAGCCATAAGTATCTTCCTTTTGAATGCTGGCTTCCACTTCTCTCTGTGGTCCTCTCACCTCAGTTCGCTCCCCCAGGATAAGGCAAATTTTAAGCAAGCCCAGATGGTTGCAGGAGACAGATTTTTGACATGGGGCATAGTTGGCAAAATTATCACTTGAATCAAACATTGTATTTTGGCCAGGAGGCAAGGAGTACTGCAGTGGCCTTACGGTAATTTTAGGGAATGAAATATGTGAATATGCTTTAGCAGTACCATGTAACATCCCTTCCTAAACTATGATATTCTCTTTCCACAAGTGGATTGGAATATAATTTTGTCTGAACATGTGAAAAAGCATTTCTAAAATTTATTTTTGTTCTTACTGTTCCTATCTGCAGCTCTGTTCTAAGATTGTCACCTTTTATTTTTTAAAATATGAAGCTTTCTGATGTTTTTGTGTACTTAGACTAATAGCAAAACACATTACATCACCTGCATAAGTAAGAATCCACTTCAGCCGCTGACAGTCCAAAGCTATCTACTGCAGCAATGTTCCACACACTCTTCCCAAGTCCCATGTACAAATATCATAAGGAGTCATTCTACTGTCTCAGCACTATTGCAGATTTTTCTCCAACTTCAGTACGTTTCTGGAAGTTGCAGCCAATTTCAGCCACCTGAGTGCTCCAAAGGAGTTAAAATATGAAGCAGAATCTGGCCTAGAATTCAGAAGCATTCTGAGTCATCTAAAAACTTGTAATTAGGGTCTTGATAGCTGTCCTGCCAGCTATTTCATAATTTTCAATGAAGTGGGTGGAAATGAGTTTTGTTCTGTGGTATCTGTATTTGTTGCATTTACAGCTGGCTGCCTCATTTCTCTCCTTAAATTTGAACTGCTTATTCTTAGAGCATTCTGGTTTTCATTTAATATTCTATCATAATGTTATATTCTGTGTGTTCTCCATCAATTAGTGTTTTAACTGTGACCAGCTATCTTTTCTGATTATGAATGCATATTTTGGATGCCTCCTGATTTTCTCTGGGCTTCTGCCTATCAATAATTGTTTCCTCACCCTTCGAAGTTATTTGAATTCTATCCAAGAAATCTATTCATTTTAAACCATGGTTGAGCTGAACCATTCGTTCTTAATTTCAAGAACTACTGCTGACTGGACTTCTACCAACTTCCCCAGGAGAATACTTTGGGAGACAGTGTGAAAGATTTGCTGAAGTCTGGGCAGCCTATGTCAACAGACTTTCCCTCATCCACCAGGCAGGCCACTTGATTATAGAAGGAGATCAGGTTGGTCAAGTAAGACCTGCCTCTCATGAATGCATGCTGGCTGAGCCTGATCTCCTGGTTGTCCCGCTCATGCCATGTGATCTCAAGATCTGTTCCATAACCTTTCCTGGCATTGAGGTTAGGCTGACAAGCCTATAGTTCCTCAGGTCCTCCTTATGACACATCTTGTAAATGGGAGTCTCGTTGGTAAGCCTCCAATCCTCTGGCACATCTCCAGTTAACCAGTAACTGTTGATAGATGACAGAAAGCAACTTGGCTATCACCTCCACCAGCTCCCTCAGCATTCTTCTTGGATCCCATCTGGCTCCATGGACTTGTGACAGTCTAGGTGGAGTAGTAGGTCTCTAACTGTTTCCACCGGACAGCAAATAAAAGAATCATAAATCATACAGTCACAGAGTAGATTGAGTTAGAAGGGATTATCATAGAAACATAGAGTAATAGACTTATAGAATAGGTTTGGAAGAAGCTTTTAATACCATCAAGTTCCAACCCCCTTAGTATAGTCAGGGACACCTTTAATGACTGTCTAATTCAAAGGCCACTGGATTAGTCTGCCTGGGACTCCATCTAACCTGAACACCTTGCGGGATGGGATATCCATAACTTCCTGGGCAGCCTGTGCCAGTACCTCACCACGCTCCAAGTAAGAAAAAATCCCAGAATATACAAAGTGTAACTAAAATGTTTTCAATACTAATCAACAGTTTTTCCATACTCTGTGATTAACAACCAGGCACTTAAATAAAATCAGATTTGCACAGGCTCTTACATAATTTTTACATCATTTTCTATGTGCAGTAATTACTGTGGGTTATACTTTGATGGTTGGATCTAGTGATCTTGAAAGTCTCTTCCAACCTAGATGATGCTATGATTCTTTGATTCTATAAGCAATACACTTACAAAATTTCTTATAAACAATATTTTGAATGGTTCATAAGTATTAACTATGTTTTGTTACAATCTTTTTGGTAGGCATTTGGACTTCCCTTAATAATTTTCTATATAATTTTCAGTCTATAGTGTATAATCTCTTTTGCTGAGTTTCCTGTAAACATTTGGATCAAATGGTTCCACTGAGTAACAATTTACTTTTTATTTGTTCATGTAATAACTGTTCAGCATTTGAAAATTTTAGAATAAAAATTTTAGTAAGAAAGTCTTTCTTTAGGAAGACTCTTTATTTAGTACTCAATGATTTATAATGTGTCTGTAACCTACCACATGAACTGTCAACTCTAAAACTGAAATGGTAGTAGGAAAAAGTGAAAATGTGCTGAGATAAGTGTGGCTTTCTTTTTTCTGGTAGGTTCTGTGAGTTCCAGAAGTATTATGGGGAAACTGGGCTTTCCAGAGAAGAGCAAGCTGAAGTTTCTATGATCTGTTTTAATTTTATCTATTGTTTGGCTGTTGGTGACAGCTCACATTTCTTACAATTTTGTTTTATTGTTGGATAGTTATTACTAAAATTTACTTTAATTCAATTTTAGTTTCAATGTGTGAAAATTTTCTTCCAGAGACTTACATTCTATTATTTAACTAAACATTCCACTTTGCACTGAAAGGCAGTATGTTTAAATGAGATATTTAAATATTACAAATTTTAAAACAGTGGAAATCAGTAATGAATATTCAAGGTATGAAAATATATTCATGATCATATTCCCTTCTGTGAGTGTTGTGATGCAAGACATATCCCTTCCAGGAGACTGGAGTTCTGTCTAGAGCAGGTCTGCATATAATATGAATGGTTCTTTCAACTGTGGCACATTGTTTCAGTTCAGTTTATTTAATTTGAGGGGTTTCTTATAATGTGACAATTTTTTTAATTCTATTGGATCACTTACCCTCCAAATCTAATGAGTAGGAGAGAAGAATGAAAAGTGTCATGGGTGCAAGACTGATTGGACTGGGTTTCTGACCTGTTGGAAGAATCCCTTTGGAGGCAGTATAATAAACTTCACCTTCTGAACCATGCTTTGTATCTCCTCTAAGGAAACTTCTGCTCCATGGATATACACTCATTTTAATCCAGCATGTATCTAGAATTCATGTCAGAATTCAATCATGAAGTCATATACAGTATCTATCCTTGTCACTGGTGAAAAAGTGAAAATGTTTTAGAGCCCCTTGTGTGGTTTTCTCAGAACACCAGAACGAGAAAAAGGTCATACAAATAATCATAGGGCAGATCAGTTCCAGTGAGCATAAGGCAGTTTAGCAAAAATTGCTAGTCAGTATGTTTTTCGCACAATGACTGAAAATAGTTGTTCACTGTGTAACTTCCTGGATCTTCAAATGAACTCTGGAAAGCTCCTTGTCACAATTTTTAGTAGTTCCCCATCATGTGCTTTGCTTTTCCTTTGAGCAAGAAGAATTGGAGGGGAAGAGTCTCCGGAAACAACTTTATGTCCTAATTGTTTTGCAGTTTTGCAGGAAAATAACAGCTAAGAGTGTGTACATGGATTTCCATTCAGATAGTAAGCATGGAAGAATGGTTTGGTTAATGCATTTGCCTGAAAGTAAAACTTGGCAAATGTAGTAATGAAATATTAAGAGGATAATTATTGCAGAGATTTGCATGCATCACTTTATAGATTCTCACTGTTCCCTTTCAAGATAATACATCTGCACTGATTTTAACAATTCCATAACAATGCTTTATTTTCTGATGGGGAAATAAAGTTTGACAAGTTTGAATTGATGTAGGAACATCATCTTTCAAAACTAAGTTAAATAGTTAGTCCCCAAAACAAGGAAAATCAAAGGGTGCTTTGCTCTAAAATCAGTTCACTTGGAAGTGTATTCTCCATTGGTTAGTAATTTAAGCCATATAGCTTTCAGATAATAATAAAGTCTTTTTCTTGAAAATTCAGGAGTTTTTCTTGAAAATTCAGGAGCCAGGAGCCATAGTTGTATTTATTTATTTAATAATAAATTATCAAAAGGAAGATAGGAATTAATAATTTCACTAACCTCATGTATTTTAAACCCACACATCTGAGTAATGGACAGTCTTCAAACATTACATTATAACAGTGTTGAATAGCAAGCTTGCGGATTACAGAATGAAAAAGTAGCTTGGGTTGCCAATAGCTTGAGAATCAAATATTTCTGCGCCTATTACCTCTTAATTAATTGACACTGTCTGCTTCAGGTGGCTACAAAGCAATTTACATTCATTATTTCTCACATCTGGATATTAAAGAATGAGCAAACACAGGTTGATTTACTGCTAAGAAGAAATTTTCTACTTCTGCCACAGTGATTAATAGGCAAAACATCCAGTCTCACTTCATTAGCCAACCAAAAGGTAATTACTTTACATCAGTTGCCTTACAACAAACAAGCCAACTTCATATGTGTAGCAATAAAAAGCAGTATTACGCTTAAAGAAATAAATATGATTTGACATCAAAAGGCCCAATAACCTGAAAAGAGTCCTCACAATGCTAACAGTATTGATATAACCTATAAAGTCAATAACAAGCTTCCATGAATAAAGAGGTTTCAATTAGATAGAATATAAAAAATCAAACCTTTGAAGGTACTGGTTAACTGTTAATGGAAACTTTAAAATTTTTTCATTGATTTCATTTTAAATAATGTTCAGGTTAATGGAGTAAAATATGCTATGCAGTGATGATCTTCATCTTCACTTTTGTTTGATCGGTTTTATGAATTACTGTTTAGTATCACAAGTTATTTAGTTAAGTATGCTGCAATGCTTGGATGCATTTTGTTTCACAGAAAGATTAGTGGGAAGACTTCCACATTTCCGTATGATAGCCTTGTGTCTTTGAAAAAACTGGGAATTTGGCTCCAGTAGTGCCAGGATATGAACTCAGCAGCTGATACTATGCACTTCAGTAGGTTCAGAGGAGGTCAAAATTTCCCTCTGAGTGCTGCTGAAGACCTATCTGCAGAATCTTTAGTTTAGTGACTTAACAATTTCCAATTAGTGAGAGGATAGATCTACAATCTACTAAAGGCGTGCTGCCTAGCATCATGTAAAGTGAGCTAATGCACTGCAATGCCAAAAACAGGTTCTACGCTGAGACGTCAGCTTTGGGTTCCCCTTGCCTGTAGGCAGAAAATCTTGCCATCAAGACTGCTTCTCTTTGCCTGTTAGGGAGTCCTTGCTACCAAATTAGTGGTCACTTTCCCAGTTTACTGGCTTGCTGCTAATATTCTGCTGATGAATAATGAAGCTATAGCTAGGAACAACATGAAACTCAAATATGCATAGCTGATGTAAAAAGAGATTTCTCTTTGTGTGAAAGAACTAAACATTTCACACAAACCAGACAGGTACTTGGCTTTTTTGTGTAAATGCTGGCTGTTTTTTTGTTTGTTTAGTTGGTTTGTTTGTTTGTTTGTTTTGTAAATGTAGAATTAAACTGGCCTCCTGCCTCTGTTAACATCTCAAGAATTTTTTTCCCTTCTTGTTGAGATTATATGTAAGAGCAATTCCTTTCTCTTTTTCTTTTCTTCTCTTTCTCTTGTAGTACTTAGGTATATTGCTCACAACCAGCACCTCATTGTGCTCAGTGCTGTACATCACAAAGCACAAAAGCCATCCCTATTCTTGAGTTTTCTATAGGAAATGAGATGCAGCAGATGGAAAAAGACAGACTGATGGAACAAGGAACACTTTGACAACACCAGTCAACCTGACAGTTGGTAGTCTCAGATCATCAGCAGCCTAACAACTGTTGTCAAGCTTTGTGTAGGCATTGCAATAAAGAACAATTTTAAAAGCACATTACGAAGGAGGAAGACAAGTTTACTTTACAGTTAGTTATTTATGGAAACATAGTAGCTTGCAGAGGAAAGACAACAATTTAATAATGTAAGCAATAGGTCAGCACCATGAACATCCATGTCATTCCAAATATTGCATGCAAGTTTGCAAAACCTTATTTTAGGTTAGTTAAGTGAAATTCACAATCCATATTCTAGACAAGTCTATATGAATTCAAGCTCCTTTTTCTTTCACTCTTCAAGTAAAAAGGCAAATTCTCTTATTGGCATATTTTTAAAAGCCTTGGTTGCAAACATAATATCAAATTTTGCTTTTGTAAAAATGCATTATTTCATGTACAGGCAAAAATGCACCTATCTATGCATTTTACCGGAGTGGTGTTAGAATAAAAAGTTATGTACCATATTCAGTCTGGGGAAAAATCAACAATATACAGAATGTGAACTCAAGACTTCTGTGCGATGATGGGATTACACAAAGATCTGCTGGGCAGTGTGGATATTAGAACATTTGTATGAGGTAAAGGATTTTTTCCTTCTCAGATAAATCTTCAGAAGATAACAGATATATGTGTATAATCTCCTAATCCAAGAAACCAACACAAGAGATACAGCTTAGGGTGCTGTAGGCATCTGTTTGGGATAGTGCTGTCCACCCTGCTGCATGCTCACTGTTTTTTACCTCTGTGGTTGTGCACTATTTTTGTTGTAGTGAAGCAGCATCACTTATTGCCATAATTTCTAATTTTTGTTACTGCTGTTGATTTATAATGTTTTAAATAAAAACTATGATGTATGAAAATGACAGCAGAAAAGAAAATTTATTCTGTGTCTGATCTTGCATATTTGTACTAGAGTAGGGGAGGAACAACACATAGTGTTCATTCTTGATATTCATTTCCCCAGTGTCTTTGGAAAATGAATGTTAACATTCCAAGGTTAGCTGTTATCTATATAGTAAGACAAGAAGACAGACTCTTGGCCTGTCATATCCCAGTCCATACAGCTTCCTCTAATGTACTGAAATACATGTGCCTCTGGAGGCAGAGGTGAGATTCAAGGTGTCATTTTGCAGTCTGGGCATCCTGTGATACTTGCTGAGATCCTATGACTCTGTTTCTTTACTCTTGTGAGTTTCTACTTTTATTCCTGAAATACTTTCTTTTCTCTAAATTACTATTGAAAATTAGAAGTGAAGAAATCATTTGTTAGACCAATGTTACTACGGAGAACTGCTCAGATAGAACTCACGTTGAACTAGAAGGGTCTACTGACTAGGGAGTCTGTATATACTATTTTCAAGTCACCAGCTTCAAGCTGAAGTCACATCCTGTTCTGTGGATGTCAAATTGCACAGCTCTAACACTTCACATTCACAAACCTGCAACAACTGTACTTGCTTTGGAAATAGGCAGGCATAAATGCACATATTTTATCATTGCATATATGAGAATTTAGTTTGTTGCTCCTCATTGCATATACACATGCATACGGATATTGAGATAGCTGGAGATACATACCTGCGATGACAGATGTAATTCTCTACCTCCACAGTCCTTATGTTTTATAAGGAAGTAAGGAAAAGATAAGAAAAGACGGAGATTATATGCTTTTGCAGTGCCCCATAGACAATGGACAATACTAGAATTACTTTAAACACTCTCCTCTCTCCATGAATTACAAATCTGTGTCAACTCTAATGTATTTCATACTTGGCTAGTCTTGTAGAGATTCTTTCTAGGCAGCAACTTAATGGGCTTTTGCAATCTGCTATGCTGCAATTACTAGTGCCTTATTATTTTATAAGACAGCTGTTTTAATTTTGGACATCAGATGCTACAAATGGAACTTTAATGCAGATCCTCAGCTCCTAGGACTTTCAGACACCACCATCTAAATGTAGAAAAGCAGCTTGGAAATTTCTGTATCTATTTATAGGTTTTCTTTCTTCCAGATCTCTAGTCTACTCTGCCAGGGAAAGACAGATGTGATTTTGGCAGGGCAACTAGAGGCATGCCACTTCTGTGTGACAGTGCATGTGGAGGGGTTGTTTGTTAATAAGTTCGTACGCTCATGACAGTCTTCATGCTTGCACTAGCCAGAGTCTAGCAAGGAGAAAGGTGCAGTCATTTGTTTTCCTTCTGTTGGCATGCTTCTTTGGTGCGCAGTGACTGCAGCCTTAGCAGGTCTGCATTTTTCTGTCACTGGAAACACATTCAAAGATAGATGGCTTTTCTAAGTCTTACAGATGTAGCTTTGCTTAAATCAAACCTGTTTTCTTCCTGACCCACATCATGTGTCTCAGAGCCATGGGCTCACTGACTGTGCTGAGAAGTGAGAGCATTCAGATATGCTGTGCTTGTCTCCTGCAAGGAAAGTAGGTATCCACTTTCCATCTGTTTCCTAGATGGGGAATGCAGCTTGGCTATGTGACTTGTGTTTCCCTCTGAAGTGTGGTGGGTCTTTGAGAGTCCCTAACCTGTGTCAGTTTACTGACTTTTGAGGAGATTGATACTTGCGTAACTCCCTGCAAATGTTTTCTCAATATATTGTCATATACTCTTCAGTGTTTCATCAAACAGCAGAAAAGTGGTGTAAGAGGGAGGTAATTGCATAAGGTTCTGAGTTTGTCTGGTAGAAGTGTACTAAATGCTGGGAAACCTAGTGAGTTTACCTGTTTCCTGCAGCTATAATATGTCTCAAGGAAAGTTCAAGAAACAACTAACTCAAAATGAAATAAAGGTCTTAAAAATCACATTGTCTATAGTAAGCCACAAAGCAGGCTAGTTTGCAGTGGTCTTATGTTTGAATTAATTGCTTATCTTGCAAAAAAAAAAAAAGAAAGAAAAAAAGTTTCTGAATCAAAGAATTTTGCATATTAAAACAGATGAAGTATTCACATGGATAAGATATGTAATGATTTTATCACAGATAAAGGCCCAGATATATTGGAGTCTTGATCTCCAGATCCCTACTATTGGCTTTTAATCTACACCTACCTCTTTTACCAAATGTTGACTTAAAACAGTTATAAAATTAATACATTTTCCTGAGTCAATTGTTATTAAGGAATAACCTGTTAGAACAAAAAAGTCTTCATTCTGTTTCTATTCTCTATATTCAAGAAGGTGTTCCTAAAAATATATTTTTTTTTCATTCAAAATTATTTTTTTCAACTTACTTTTGACATTCACATGTTGAACAAGAGTAGATTTTGGGTGAGCATTCATTGCCTAAGATTCTGCATTTTAACAATTAGATCATAAAATTCACTATAAAGACGACAAGGTTTTTGGTTCTCTTCCCTCAGATAATGAGGACAATTCTTTTTATGTAGCGACGAACAAAAATGTGGGATAAATACTGTTCTTCTGTGATTTGTTTCTAAACTTTACATGCAATTCATTATTCTCCTGTATAATTCTATTGTTTGATAGCTCAAAATGTGTGCTTGAATGGACACAAACTGTAAATAACAGACATACGAAATTTAACTGGATTTCAGTTAGTACAGATTTTATTCACCCCTTACTAATTACAGAATGTCCAGGGCTAAGAATTGTTTTTGGTAATTTGTTGCTTCAGTTATAGGTGTATTTGAAGGTCTCAATTAAGTAACACATAGAGCTGCTCTGAGATACACTATTTTGAGAATAATCTACATTCATTTTTTTATTAGATGTGTAACTGGCTGCTCTTCTCTAATGGGCTGCTCATTTGAAATACTTTAATCATTCAGTAATCATAATCTCCTATGGGGATAAAGATAAATGTAAATACTGAAACAATATGTAACTCTTTAATTCCATTTCAATATACTTTCCACGTATTAGAACTACAAATGAATATACTTGTTCATAATCTTTTCTGGTAATTATAAATAAGTGTAAATTGCTGAAGTACTGTATATGAGACAAATAGCAGAAGTTTTGCATTGTTAGGGAATTTGCACTGATTGTGAACCATAGAAAACAATAGCCATGAAGTTAATTGCCAGGAAACTACAAATGTTCCAAGGAAACTCAAGCCATGCACTCATATTTAGAAATTTCTCCCTGGATATTTCAATTAAGAACAGAATTGTCACTTCTAAAAGGGATTTTCCTAAACTACCATTTTTAGTTTTGTTTTATTAAACCATCCCTTGTGTTCAGACAATTTTTGGGGTATTCCTCCTACAAAAATTATCCGAGGAGTGAGAATGTTATGGATTATAGAAATAACTATGATTTTGACACCTTGATGTGAATCACAGTATACATCATGATTTGCAGGTGTTAACTAGATTATTTCAAAACTTTGATTGATTCAGACTCATAATATGTGTTTGATAGAACGTTTTGTAGGCATTTCTAAACAGTCATCTTGCATAATACCATTCTTATAGAAGATTGCTTTAGGTTGCCATCTTGTGGTGCAAATTTCTATTCTAAATGGAAACGAGAAATTGATCGTGCTGATGACAGTACTGCTACGCTCTCTAGGCAAGGTTAAAAAAGATTAAAAACTTCTGAAGATATAGTTCAACCAAAGAAAATAATTCCCAATTGAAAATTCAAATCCAGACTTCCAAAACTGATTACATACAAATCCCAATATTGTCATAGTTTACCTAGATCAATTTACATTTACAATTTATCTACTATAAATCAAGCGTTCTCTTGTAGTGACCATTTCCGAATACTTCAGAGTGTTTGTTATTAATATTAGAAACTCTAGCAAAACATTAAAAAAAAACCCATGAATTTTGACATTTAAATTTGGCCTGCTTAAATTTGCATTTTGGAGTATATACAAAGATGCTTAAAGAAAAAAAATGTATATATGTATATATATGTAAGTCTGAGTAATAGAAACAAATCTTTTTCTTATACACATGTAGTATCTTGCTGTTGTCAATAGATTTCTTCTGTTTTTTCATGAATTTAGTCCCACAGATATTTTTGAATTGGCAATCACTATAACAATAGCCTTTGAGCATGTCACACTCCAGTCCCACATACTTGTCAGTTACTCAGCCAGTTTTGCTTATAGTCAAATGGTGAAATGTGTAAGAATAACATGATTTACTCTGAAAAATGAAATGACTGTTTCACAGTAGCTGAGGACGCTGTAGGCACTGCTTCTCCAACAAACTGTAAAATCTTGGAAATGTTTGTACAATATCAATTTTTTTCATTAAAGCGATGTGCTGAAGGGACAAGAGAGCTAGATTTTAAGTATCTAAATAACGTTAAACATAAACAGATTTTTTTGCACTGGATTTCTTTTTTGGTAAGCTAGGCACATGACTGTTCACATGGGACTTCACTATTGTTGCTAATTTTGGTAGAGGGGTTCACAGACTTCTCAGCAATGGTACAGTCAGCCTAAAAGACAACAAGTGAGGCTGCAACGTTAGGTATGTCTGTGCCATATGGAGGAAAAAGCTGGCTAGAGAAAAGGGTCAGCTCTGGCCTTTATGAAGGACAGTCGTTCCCAAAAAATGAATATTTTATTGTGAGAGTTTTATTGAGCCTGGAGGGGAAGAGAAACATGGCTTTCCACCTGAGAAGGGAGCTCTCAGAAGACACATATAAGATGGAAGTATTTTAGCTATAAAGGTCTGCCCTTTCATCCTCATTCCAGGCATCCTCTGCAAGACCCCATTATGTATGCCTACTCTTGAGTAAGCTCTGATAGGGGCTATACGTGCATTACACTTTCTAGGAGTTACACTGTATGAAAGCGTATATGATAAAGAATGTGCTTCATTGGGAGTTAAATGTGAAACTATCAGAGCCACAGAGGAAAGGGGAAGAAATCATAGGAATGACTAGTGATGTCCATTATGAAACAGGGCCAGTTGGAGGAGGTTTCAGCTCAATCCTTTCTGGGTACCCACAACAAATGCTGTGCAGTTGGGACCTGACAGGTCTAGGGAACTATCATTAAGATAAATGGGGACAGAGTCAGTGAGCAGCTGCTGTGCACAGCCTGCTATCCCCCAGGCACTGTCAGGTTTATGAATGGAAACCCATGTGGTAACTAATGCTGCTGAGGAGTATGGTTTTAACCTTTCCCTGACAAGGAAAATAGTGGCAACAGTATCAGCCTGTGGGTATGGAAAGGGGTTTTATACTGCTCTACAGCCTACAGGAAGACCAGATAGATAGCACACTAACAGTTTCAGAGGTTTTTGATTTTGTTGTTTCTTTTAGAGTTGTTTGACTCGAAAGACAGAGAAACCAGTGTTCTCATCTAGTTGGATGCCACAGAGCTTGAAGCAATCCACTGTGGTAAACCTGTTCCTACTTTCCTTCTTCATAATGTATCATTTGAACTCTTTTATGATTGGTGTCACAGACTATATTAGTTGCTTTGTAGCTCAGGAAATGTCCAATCATGGGAAACCTGTACAAATTTATTCATATTTCATCGTGTCAACAAAGAAAAACTAGAAATTAGCAGAAACTCGTAGTAACTGATTTAAGCTGTTTTACACTATTAGAGAGAAGTTTTCAAGTTTATTTCTCTACATGTTTCCCATGACTTAAGTGTTCACTACTGGGCAGTTTCTTCCTTCATTCCTCCTTGTCTGTTCTCACATAGAAAGACCCCCCAAATATCTATGCATCCATATTTTAGTATTTTTTCTCTGGGATTCCTAAAAGAAAGATCTAAATAGTAACCATGTCTATAAGTGATGGGCATATATATACACTGTTTCTGTCCCTTATTCTCCTACTACAAGGTCTGCTCCGAAAGTAATGTCTCCATGAAGCCACAGTGTGACAGATAGCAGCAGAGGAGCAGTCAGACAAAATGGCATCTGACATAAAAATGTCTTTGAAATAAAGATGTGTAACTTCTCTATCCAGACAGAAAAACAGTACCCACTGACATTCCTTGAAGCTTCCTGAACATTTATGGAGACCATACAGTGAGGTGGTGGATGCTAAGTTTTAGCAGTGGTGACAGTGATGTGAAAGACAAGACACATTCCAGATGGCCGTGCACAGCTGTCACACTATGAAATGAAGAGTGTCTTGCTCAGTTCACCCACACAAATTGGCAGTTAGGACCAGGGAACTGTATTTGAAGCTGAATATCAGCTCCAGTGTGTTGGAAACAATGGTGACCATGTTTGAATATTACAAAGTTTGTGCCAGATGGGTCCCACAAATGCTCACAGAGGAACAGAATGAACACTATATGCAAGTTTGTAAGGAATTATTGAACCAATGTGAGGCTGTATCATACGGATTACATCACCACCGATGACAAACCGTGGTGTCACCACTATAAGCCAGAGTCAAAATATCAGACTATAGAGTGGTGACATGTGAATTCCCAATTGAACAAAAAGTTCAGGACATAGCTCTCATCACATTAAATGACATGCGCTGTCTTTGGGGATGGTAAAGATGTGGGCCTCCTGGATTTCCTGGAACCCAGACAAGTCATCAACTATGACACCTACATCGCAAATTTGACTAAGCTGAAGTCTCATACTTCCTGAGTCAGGCCAGAGAAGAGACAGCACAATAGAAAATTGTCAGGGAGGAACCTCATAATGTTTAACAAGAACAGGTGTAAAGTCTTGCACCTAGGGAAGAATAACTACATGCATTTGTACATACTAGGAGACGACTCACTGGAGATGAGCACTGCAGAGAAGGACCTGCTGAACATGTTGGCCATGAGCCAGCAGTGTGCTCTTGTGGGCAAGAAGGCCAATGGTACCCTGGGTGCACTACAAAAAGCATGGTCAGAGGGTTGAGGGAGGCAACCCTTCCCCTCTATTCTGTCTTGATGAAGCCAGTGTTTAGAATATGTGTCCAGTTCTGGGCTTCCCAATTCAAAAAAAGACAGGGATCTCCTAGAAGGAGTCCAGCTGAGGGCTACAAAGGTGATAAAGATCCTGTAGCATCTTCTACGTGTATGAGTACAAGCCAGAAGACTATAAAGTTTTTGGCATGTCTGAGTTTCATTTGGGATGGAATGGCTTTCTTTGGGATCTGGTATGATGCTATGTTTCAGTTCTGAGAAAAAAACCACACAGATATTTATAGTTGCAGCTAAGCAGTATTGTAGAGAGTCAAGGTCATTCATAGTGAAGGGCAAAATGAGCTGGGAGGAAACAGAATTAGCACAGATGACTTAAACTGGGGATATTGCATACCCTATGACATCATGCAGAAGGAGTTTTGGGGGAGATAGGAGTTCATCTTGCTCTCTTCCGATGCACGATGGGCATCAGTTGGAGTGTAGTGAGCAATATCTTGTGCATCACTTGTTATATACATTCTTAGATATAGATATAGTCATTAACTATTATCCTTTTCCTTTTCTCCATCTTAGTAAATAGTTTTATCTCAACCCACGAGTTCTACTTTGTTTTCTTCCTTTTTGACTCTCTACCTTATCCCACTGAGAAGAGAGGGGAGTGAGCGAATGACTGTGTAGTGCTTAGTCACATGCCAGGTTAACCCACAATTATTTTTGGCTCCCAACATGTGATACAAAGGTTTGAGATAACAGTAGACCTAACCAGAGCATGATAACACAAGTTGTTGTAGTAGTTTGTTCATTACTAGTTACAATGTTGATTTTTTCCCTGTCTATGGAGCTCTTTGAGAGTCTTGTCATGGATCTATATTGAGTAACATCTTCCATGCTGTTCACTTTCCCTGTTGCATTGTTTGTCATGTCTCGGGGCTGGATTGAGGATTTTATTTTACTATGCTCTTTGGTGTTGGTTTATATTATGAAAAAACTGGCAGCTGAGAAACTAACGTTTTTGTGTGTGTTCAGCATTGTAGTAGTCTCTGAACTTTGGAAGCCATACTGTTGATTCTATTAGTAATTGTTCTTTGTCTTCTCTGGAAGCCCAGCTATGGAGGAGATAGGGGAGCACACTTTCCAGCAGCTTCTCAGCCTTCCTTTTACTTTTTCTTCTTTCCTTAGATCTCAGGAGCTAGTTACAGCAGCTTTTGAGAATTTTGAATATCCATGGGATGTTCTAACCAGCGTGCTGCTATTGCTGTGCTGTGAATGTGTTTCAGGTTGTTTAAGATTAAACAATTACTTAAGAATATCACTAAGAGATCTGCTGTGAGGTGGGACAGTTCTGGGTGACAGGGAGTGTGGGATGGTATAGGCTGATGCTTAGAGCCATGAAAACCTGCAGTGATTTGGAACTGCAACCCTGAACAACTGCAGAATCCTGAAAAAAAACAGTAGAATATATGGAAAAGATCTGCTTTCACCCTGGCAATTCTGAGTCAGCACAAATTAGTGCAGATTGCTGGAACATGACCTGCGCCTACTGTGCTCTATTCAACAATATTTAGTGTTCTCAAGAGAGAGGGAATACCTCTAGACTTGAGGACAGTGCAACAGAATCTCCAACTCCTGTGATAGACCCTGCAACTGTTCCAGTTCCAGCAACAGGTCCTGCGGCTGTTCCAAAGCATTGCAATGAGCCCTGGGGTCACTTCAACCCTCTCCATGAGCCCTGCAGTTTCTTCAGCTCCTGTGATGAGCTCTATGTCTACTCCATCCTCCAAGATGGGTCCTGCACTGCATATCATCCCTCCTGCACAGGACTGTTTTGACAGGTGGAATGCAAAGCTATGAACTAAATGAATACCATGGGCAAACCACAAGAAAAAAAAAAAAAGATACACACACACAAAAAAAAAAACCCAACACATAATAAACACATAATATACACAGATGCATATATTCTATATCAGTGGTTAGTTCTCTCATTGCATTTTGAAATCAGTTCAGAGCAGTGGGGTTGATGATCAGTGTCCTGTGAAATGTACTACAGGATATTAATGACTCAAGTGAGACAGGAGCCTTGAGAACATGCTATACAAAACATAGAATGTTGGTTCCCAGGACCACTAAAACACAGTGATAGCTTCTTAGGAAGAGTCCTTACTGATTAAGCAGTGCTACATCTTTTGTCACCTTACTCCACAAAAATTGGCTTAGCATAATATGTATTTGGCAACAGTTTGTTTACTAAATGAATATTTGCAGATTTCTGCTAAGGAAGGGTGTGCTTTTTTGTTTTGTTTTATTTTGTTTTTTAATTTTTTGCTCAATATTATCTTTTTGGTACACAAAAAGAGAATATAGGTGAAAGAGAAGATGTTAAAGAACGTAGCAGATGTTCACCTGGCTGTACAAAAATAAAGTATCTGTCTCTAAAGTTTTGATGATGTAAATATGGTACAGACAGATAAATAATAATTATACATTCTTGAAGAGCACATCAAAACCAATACAAGATGTTTAACCTGAATGTTTATAATGAGACTTTGCAACAGGTATTAACCTCTAGCAGAAAACTGTAATCTCATTTAATGCAACCTCCAACAGGAACTGCAAAAAAACTCCTTAAAAACATAAAGCTACCATATCCAATTACAAAAACAAAGGCTAAACATAACTTTACAGAGTTTTCTTATTTGTTCTTAAGAGTACCTGAGGCACAGACTCCTATGTGGACAATCCAAATAATTTATTACAGGTTCTAACATCCCTTATATACATTCACAAGTTTTCTCTTTTAACTTTCCCACCTGCCTTTACATGTCAACAAAATACTCCACAAACACTCCATAGCTGTGCATGCAGGTGCTTATCCAGTCAGTTAGGAGTCGTTCCAAGCCATGCACTCTTTCTCCAACTGGTGTCTGCCATCACACAGCTTACTTGAACTTGTTTCCCTTTTCCTCTGAAGTATCCTTGGTTCTCAGGTTGCACTTCTCGTGTTGTTTATCCTGCTCCACAGCTTCTGTTCCTCAAGGGAATTTTGTTTGTTTGTTTTTCATTTGTATGTCACATTCTGTTGCTTTTATTCTAGCTGCTTTCTATACTTACATTGCCTTCTTTCTTATATTGCACACTTTGAGGTAGTTCTCCCTCACTAATTAAAATAACTGCCTCTGTTAAATATTACTACTTTAACAAAAATGAATAATTTGCTGATTAGAATAAATCATTACAGTAGCAGACCACAGGGAAGCGTAACTTTTTAAAGTCTGAAATAAAAGTAGTAGTGTTAGAGCTTAAACTCTCTCTTGAGTACTTCTACTACAGTAAGCCTTCTCCTCTACCCAGTCTGACATTGCAAAACAAATGCCACTGGGACTTGGCATGCTTGTAAGCTCTGGGCTTTGCTATTTGTGCTAAAGGTGAATAGCCACAGTGAATTAATGAGGGACGCTGCAGTGAATGCCAATATGATTGTACATTAAGAGACATGGTAAGAAAGAATATTACAAGCTAGTTACTGGTTTATTAAATAAAATTAAGAGGAGGAAAATAAGTCAATTTTAGGGTCGTTTTTCTGTTGAAAAAACAAAGATCACTAGTGTATTATGATGGGAAGTATGTTTGCCAAAGCAAGATTGCACCTATGTCCTTGAAATCAGGAGATGAAATGAGAAACTTCTCTATTTGAATGACATTTTGAGTCTTTGCCCTCCTGAGTTGCATATCCATTACCAGCAATATTTCAGAACTGCCACTGTGTTGATCCAATCAGGGGTTAAAAATAAGAAAACTTATGTGATAGTTGTAACAGAGGAGCTGTTGCACAGAAAATCTTCTTCATTTCAACTTAGTGTAATGATACACTCAAACCACAGCTCTTGAAATTGCTTAAGTCCTTTACACTTCTTTAACTGAATGGTCTCCAATTTTCTCTGTGACTCTTGGGTAAAGACTCACTGAGTAGCATAAGGGGAAGTTAGCGGTCTCAGCTGGATATTAAATGAGGAGTTCTATTCACATGACTGAAAAAAATGCATCTAAAAAAATAAATGACATCTCAAGTAAATGAAAACAGTGCATTATAGTTTTATTTCTGGAGACACTGAATAGTGCTACACCTCCAGCAATTTTCACTCTGACTAGAAACATAACTTTCAATAGTGAAATCCAATGAAATGACAAAAGAGAGACATCATAAGAGAAGATATGAGGAAAAGGAATGACGTCAAACTAAAACAGAAGAAATTTAGGTAATGTCAGGAAGAAATACTCAGAATGCAGGGAGGCACTGTCACAGGCTGCCCAGAGATGCTGTGGATGCTCAGCCCCTGGAGGTGCTCAAGGCCAGGTTAAATGGGTTCCTAGTCAGCCTGATCTTGTGGGTGGAAACCCTACCCATGACAGAGGGGCTGCAACTACATGGTCTTTAAGGTCCACTCCAGCATTAGTAATTCTGTGATTCCATGAGCCTATGAAATGCTGAGAAACAATTCTATTCTTCCAATGACATATTTCACTCTGTGAAGTGTGACTTTGCTTACTCTGGTTCAGTATCACCGACATAAAAATGCCTGATGTACATTTTATCTAATTATATTATTAAAAAATATTGTAATTGAAACTGAAGAAAGAGTAAGCAAGAATATCTGCTTGGAAGTTTTCAGGGTACAGTGTGGGCCATATGTTCTCTGGGACCCAGAAACAGCAAAGTATTTCTGGAGCAGTAAGGGCAGAATCTCACTAGCCAGAACACATTTCATCACCAAAGGGACATTCTGAGGCTGGCAAAGTCCTGCTTTGCCCTTCCTTACCCAAATGTGAAACTACAAACCTCATGTTACTATGTAGCCCACTGAAATCACAACATAGAAAAATTTCTGTCCTTTCTGGCTGCTTATCTTAATCTAATGGCTCTCCTCCTTTGCCTGAATTTCTTTATTCTAAAGGAGGGAAAATGTCGGACTTTGGCTATCATGTTCCTGTTAATGGTTAGAGACCTAGAGACAGTTTAGTTTGCATATGATGGATGTTAAACACTTACTAATCTTTAAATTGCAGTAGTGCAGCTGGAGAGAAAAGAGGAAACTATTCAGAAGATAAATGAATATGGAAGTTAATAAAAGACACATATTTTCCTCTCCATTGTTCTTTTAAGAAGGAATCATAGGTAAGACAGGACAGCCTGAACAAGTATAAGGAAATAACTTTGAAAAACAAAGCCTGAGCAACATAAATCATAGAATCCTATAGTACAATCATACAACGGCTTAAGCATCCTTAAAGAACATCCAGTTCCAATCCTTCTCCCATGGGCAGGATTGCTACCCACTAGACCAGGCTGCCCAGGGCCTTTAACACCAACCTGGACTTGAAGGCCTCCAGGAACAGGGCATCCACAACTTCTTTGGTCAGCCTATTTCACTGCATCATCACCTTCTGATGAAACAATTTCTTCATAATATCTAATTTAAACCTCCCTTCATTTACTTCAAAACCATTCCCTCTTGTTCCATAACTAACAGACAGTGCAAAAAGTCACTTTATAAGCTCTCTTTCAGTACTGAAATGTTGCAATGAGGTCTTCTTGGAATGTAATTTTCTCCAGGCTGAAGAACAGTTCCATCAACTTTCCACCACAGGATAGGTGCTCCATCACTTTAAACATCCTCATAAACATTTTCTGAACCCTCTCCAACAGACCTACATCTCTCTTGTGCTGGGGGCCCCAAGCTGGATGCAGTACTATGGAGGAGGCCTCACAAAAGCTGAATAGAGTGGGACAGTCACCTTCCTCTCGTAAGAAATATGAATATGCCATCCTTGGATGGCATTATTTCCTTCTATTGCGTCAGCTGCAACTCTGAGAGTCATCCACAAATTTGCTGAGGATGCACTTGATCTACAGTCTGTATCATTGACAAAGAAGTAAAAATTACTGATCCAAAGACAAAATTCTGAGAGACACTACTTCTCATAAGCCTCCACTTGGACATAGTGCTGTTGACCACAAAGAAACTACAAAACACAAAGAACACTCACTGAGGTAGTGCATGGAAGGAATATAAGATGACAATTTAGAGGCTGGTATTTTGTTTTTTTATGTAGCTCAGCTTTGTGAAGGGGGACAGAAAAAAAATCATTAACAAAACCTGGAGACAGTCTCGCAAACACTTTGAGTAGAAAAACTTCTGAAAAGCAAATGAAGTTACAGAATATTAATAGAAATTATACTGTACTAAGCAGATCCTACATAACTTTTGCCAGTGAATTAAAAAAGAACAAAACTTTGCGCGTATCATTCCAGTGTAGACTTAATGTTTTTGGATTGTTCTTTCACTCCTTCCCTCACGTTCTTACCTCTCCTCAAAAAAGACCAAAATCAAGCAAAATTATTTCAATGGACAACTTCATATGCCAGCATCTAAGAAATATTTTAGAAAAAGTCGAATAAAAAGGCAAATTACTGGAAATCATTCTTACTTAGAAGTAAAATACCATTGTTTTTCTAGACTATGCTGTAGTTTCTGCCAGGCAGAACTATATGCATATTATCTCTGTCATTGAAAAATATTCTGAGTACAATCATCCAATTAAATAAATTACCTATTAGTCACTTGGATGTCAGGAAATAAAGGCAAGCTCAATAAAGCTATGTCATGAGGAAAGATATGTCAGCTGAAGAAATAGATCCCAGCACCTTCTTCTTTCCCCTTGCCTATAGAATTTTTCAGAGCCAAATAAAGTTGTGGTAAAAAGGTTTTCATCTATATTTCTAGATTTTATACAAAGTTTGGTTTAAGTTATTGTGACCTTCTGAGATGTTAAACGACTGGAAAGCAACCATGATCTCTGTTCCTTTCTGTTTTGGAGACACTGCAAGGCAATGGTCTCCAGCAGAGTGAACAGCTGGATGTGATTGCTTAAATGCACTCTCAAGCTACATAGCACATAACTGTAAATTTATTGCATCTGAAGTGTTGGTTTCTACTTTTTCTTTTTTGTTGTCATCGCTCTTTCATTTTTTACTGTTTGTTTGTTTGTTTGTTTTTGTGGAGGAGAGGGAGAGAAAGTGGTTCATTCTTACAGAACATAATTTTAAAGATAAAGAAATCATACTGCAGAAAAGAATGTAAATAGGCCAAGCTGATTATTGTTTGGTTATGATAGAAAAATGTATGAGTATGCTGACTTTACCTCCTGATTTTTCTTCATGCCATTTTTCAGTAACATGCTGAGGCATTCTGTCAAAATTACTGTTCTTTCTGGGCTTAGTTTTACCCTTTTTTTGAAGGAAGAGAAACAACTGAGAAAGTTGTCAAATCTCTGTGTGTTGTGTTGTCAGCAGAGCTTCCACCAGATACACGTGCAAATCAGTCAGTACTAAAACAGATACATGTGTGGGAGAGGAAATGCACTACTCATCTGGCTACAGGTTATTTTTACTGAAGTTATTTTTAAAATGCAGAGAGCATTTAAAGTACAATCAAAAACTCCTGTTTTTCCTCTCTCTTTTTTTTCTCTTTTTTTTTTCTTTTTGTTTTTTGCTTTTGTTTTTGTGGATGAAGTACCTTAAGGCAATGAGAACTTCAGACTCAGTGTTGCTTACCGCTTGTGTCTCAGCTGCTGCTGAAGAAACAGTCAGAAATCACCAGAAGTGACTGAGTGCTTTCCAGGATCAACAGTAATGCTGCAGCATGTCTTCTTTCACAGAGAAGCCTGAAGCTCCTTGCATGTGGGAGAAGAATTTTCAAACCTCTGGAGAATCTTAGGTAGGAAATGGTCAAAGGAGGCTGTTATTTGGTTGTTGCATAGTGCACTAGAAGAGCCCACCTCCAGAGACATTATACAAAAATATCATATGACAGAATTTAAGTGAAAAAGGAGAACTAAATACACTGCTTTTGAATAAAATTTATTCCTGAAGTAGCTGTGCACTGTATTTATTTGTTTATAAAATGTCACATATCTCTAAAGTTAATTAGTTATATGTATCAATAAGAAAAAATTAATGTAATACAGCTTGCTTCTTATTTATTAACAAGTAAGCCACATTTCTTATTACAAAATGCCATGAAAAGTCTGCAAAACATACAACACCTGTCTTGCCTGAAGCCTGGCCAATACCAGTTCTGATGAACTCTCAGGATTGATCAATAAATTAGAAATGAAGAACCTGCTTCATGACCAGATGTTACAAAATCCCTAGTCAGATCCACAAATGGTGGGTTGCATATGAAGCTCATTTAAAGCTGATCCCACAGCCAGCATATTACCTCTCTGACTCATGTTCTGGAAGACAGTTATCCTGCATCTGTAATTACTGCTACACACACAACCTTTGCTAAGGTTGGAGGTTTCTGTAAGGATTGTCCTACGCACAGTGTGCAAGTGTAGTCTTGGGTATAACAGTGACAAAGAGCAACAGCTGCATTTTTCCCCTTGGGATTGGCAGGCACAAGAAGCAGACTGAAAGCTACAAGTTAGAATGTTGAAGCTGTGACAGAACTCTATTCCAGTACAACCCAGACACATGGTCAAACTGCCTTCACACTCATGCCAATCTGTTACAGGCAGCTCAGAAAAGATGGGTACCCTAGTCTTTTAACACAACTGCTTCTTGAGATTCAGTCCAAGTAGCATTAATAAACTAAAAAATTCCCAGAGAAGGAATGAAAATTGTCATATCAATTTCCTATAACAACCAGCATCTCACTTCTCCATCTCTTTAAAGGAAGATAGGAATTCAGGAAGATAGGTCAGCAAGGGATGGATCATGCATTTGATGAAGTATCACTGCACCTCCTGCAGATCTGAAGTTGGACGTTCAGCTGATTCAAAGTATCACAGCCTCCTTGGCTTGAATCTTTTTACCCATCTCTTCCAACTTCTGCACACTGCTGGCAGCACTGACATTGAGAAAAGAAGGTCCCCGTGAAGCTGTCCCATTCCTCCAGTTCCATCTCCAGCTGCTCTTACAAAAGTATGCCAGGATAAGGGGGAAAATCTTAATTGCTTATCTAACAAAGTGATCTGCAAATTCTCCAAGCACTTCTGGAGGGCACTGGCTGTCAGGCTCAGTTAAAATAAAGCTGGAATTCAGCGTGGTGGCTGATTGTTCCAGACAAATTAAAGTATTGAGAAATGGGGAAACAGTGAGTGCTGTAACTAGTAGTCCTAATTTCGATCACTTCTGATTAGACTACATGCAGGATGTTTCCGAACTTCAGAAGCAAATTTGCTTCTGTTCATTGAACAATGCTAAACTCAGCTACAAGAGCCTGGGAATCTATCTTCATAAGCGTTCTTGCTTGACAGGTTAGCTAGCTGCCAAGCCTGTCTTCTCCTTCCAGAACACAAGTTGTTCCTGAGATTAGAAGCCATTAATTTTTGGAACTTAAAGCAGCTTCATATAGAAATTGAAACTGTAGCTGGGAGTTTCTGGGTTACATTTTCCCTTATCGATGCAGCAAACTGTAGTCATGCTTCATCTTCAATCTTACACATTTTGCTTCTGTTGCATATGAAGGAAGGCAGCTTTATCTAATGTCAAAAGCTTTAGTATGCTTACATGTTACTGTGTCTTCATATATTTTATTATCACTGAAAAGGTGTGAGATCTTTAGGACAGCTGCATGGAAAGAACATTAAGGAAAGGGAAAAAAATCTGGTCATACTGTAGTATGAACTTTGGTAGGACAACCTGAAAAACAATTTGAATAGTTACTTTCAGATCAAGAGTTGGTATTTGGTATTGTCAGCCTCAGTTTATACTGAGAGTAATAGAATTTCTATGAAGTAAAAGAGATACCTTAATTATAAAATAAAACTATTAATTTCCTAGCACCTCTCATGTTCAATACACTAGAAATGTGAAAAAACTTACTGTACCATGAACACTGAAATATTCAAGGAATTCATTGCATCACAGAAGAATTGGTAAAATATAGACATTCCTTATGACTGAATTTTATATCTTCACTAAGTTCACTGTGGTTTTTGCATATATTCAGTTTGAACAGGCTTTTGACCTTGCTTGATTTTGACTTTTTGAACTTGGACATGTCATGTATGTACCATATCAAATTTTATTTAGGCCAGCAGGGGAGTGTGCATATATTGTTCCCAGAAATGTGATTGAGTAGGGAAACTGGTTCTGAATATCCTCACTTTCACTGTGAGAAAGCTTTTGGGATACAAAATATTTTTCTGATATTTTAAGGATGAATTCCAAAATCTTTTTACATAAGATATCACTGGAGATTTCACTGGTGCATACTGAAAGTGCATCACCAAATAGAAGTGTAACATTTCTATTCACTTTGGGCAAATAATATAGCTAATAATTCTAGTACAAAACTTTTTTACTGTGTGGAAGAAGTTTGAATATTTTTACTTTTCCTTCTGAAATAAAATATATATTTACTAATATTTCTGAAATCCACACAGTTACTTTTGTATGGGGAAGGATTACATGATTATCCTGTGAAGTTTTTAACAAAGTCTTTTAAAGTATTGAATGATATCAATTTATTTTGGTGTCTGGTTGACCCCAGGAACAAGACTCCCAGAGTACTTGCTTCAAAATAAATTCAGAACATGCATTAAACTTCAACGAGTTATTTCCTTATTTAAAAGCTTACTTTTAATGGGACAATGCACCATAGTGAGATGTCACACAGACAAGGCTGTTTAAATGCAAAGCATGTAAGTATTTCACCATAAAGATCTGACCTGAATCAGACATTAATTTTATTTGGAATACATTAACAGAACCTTTCCAAGCAGTGAATTCAAAGGATCAGATAACCTATAACATAACTGAATGTGTCTCCACTGTGAGACAACTTCTATTTGTTTTTGCAAACAGGAGAATGTGTGATGGGGTGGAGACAGTACCTTTTCCATATAAGATGCAGTTACTTACCATCATTACTGTTCTTGCACTGCAGATGTTATACTGGCAAGTCTCCGGCCTATGCATGGGGTGGGAGGCAAGAGCCAATGAAGCTTATGAATTTGAAATTAAACAAGCGCGTGCTGGACTGTTTGCTCACCCTCATGAGTAGGGGGAAAATAAACAAACAACTGAAAGCAGACCTCCTATCATCTGCTGCTTGAAATGAGATGTTGGCAAAAATTATCTGCAGGGAATTATAAGTAACTCACATACAGATTAATTCTGCTTTCTCCAGCTCTCTTTTGTTTTTATAAATATAACTTAAAAGTACACATTCTCGTTTATCAATAGCACAAAATCACAAACATAAGTAGTACATTATGTTTTTGAACTTTCAGAAATACAGAAGTTGTCTCAAAGTTAAAGGTCCTTTTGAAGTAAACTAGTCTGAATACTCTTTCAAAAGAGTTTTGGTTGTTTGGTTTATATATATGTATATATATATATAAGGACCACAAGCTAGTTGATTGGTATGTGAGGGGGCTGTTTAGCTTCTCCAACCAAGGGCTATGAAAATAAGAATTGTTGTGCAAAGTAGATCTTCTGAGTATATGGTTGTCCTATGTGAACCGATCACATGCAAGTCTGCCACTGTTGCTCAGTAAAGGCAAATGAGTTGTTCAAAGAACATGTATACTTGGCTTCAGTGAAAGTTTGGAAAATCTATTCCTTTCATTTCGGTGGAATGGTGTGCAATTGTTGTAGCTCTTGTGACGACAAGCAATATAGCCTATCTCTAAAGAAATGAAATCGTTTTTATTTCAGGAGCCTGACTACTTTATAAGGAGACAAATTACAAACTCTTTCTGTATTACAGAGACAAAGAAGAGAATGTTTTCCAATTTATTTAAATGTACTTCTCCACATTAAAAGTACAGGCCCTCTAGCATCATGATTCTCTCCTTGTTCGTCTCAAGTCCTCCTCATTTTTTAATTACTTTTCTCTTGTAAGTTAAAACATTAAATGAGATGCTCATAAGGCACATTTTTCTTGTCCATAGTTTGGACATAATTATTGAAGCTGTTATCTTCAAAATGTCATGTAATGTTTTAAGCAACCACTTTTTATGTATGTAACATAATTGCTCTTTCTTGGAAGGAAATAAGAAGTCACAACCTGTCAATTTTGCTTTAAAATACCAATGGCAAACTATTTGCTGAATATTATAAATCTTTATGCAACACCTTTCCAGTTAGCTAGGATTCATTTCATTTGCCTATCAATCCTTGTGATGGCGAGCAGATGGAAGAAAGACTGCTCTTCTGTGTTTGTCAATCATTCTTAGTGTTATCCAGACCTGTTTAATTTTTTTTTGACATGTTTATTACTATTGTTTTAGAGGTACATCAACTCAATTAAGAAAGTTGGTAAGTGTATAACTTTTACAATTTTCTTCAAGTTCAATACATATTAACCTGTTCATATTTTTCTGCTAGTAGCATTATTATTATAGCAATGTTAATGCTTCTTTATAAAGTCTATTTATTCAGGGTTTATATCAGCTGTAAAAACACCCTCTGCATTGAGAATTTACATGTAAGTTTTCGTGCGCTCTCCAGAAACAAGGAGATTCAGTATGGGTTCATTTGTCTGCTGCTTATCATATGCATTAAAGATGAGAAATATAGGTAAATGCTGGCATTTCTGTTTTAATGTTTTATAGAACTCTTCCTATAGTTTAGGAGAGTGCTCTGCAGACAAATCAAATGCACAGGAGTTTCTCCCTTCATTCCTTGGATATCTATTATTACCATAGTTTTTCCTTTGTTTGTTTTTTTTTACCCTCATCTTTGCCAAGGATCTGAGATAAAATTGGGAAAGGACATACATAGCTAAATCACAAGTGCTGGTAGATGTGGATTCTGCTACCTTCTGTCTGAGAAGGGCAGATAACATAGTTCTCTCTCATTCCAATTGGCTGATCACTATGTCATTAAATGGGAGAAGTTTGATACTATTATCTTTCTTGGCCTGCCCTTGATTCATAATCTTATTCTCAGTGGATGCTTCAAGTAAGTGTAGCCCTGAGTAAAGTTTCTGAAATTGGGAGAGAAGTGAGTTTGCACACATTTGCATTACTTAGTCCCATTAAAAGGAAATAATAAATGATTGCTCTTCTATGTGTAGACTATTTTTCACTGTCTGGATGCACTTTTTATCTACTGTACTGGGTCCTTGACACATATCCTCGAGTTCTGGATTTCTTTCTTGGAGCTAGTCAGGCTTCAGGAGTGCAACATATATATCCTGCATTGAAACTAAATAGAAATAGCTAAGTGCCCTGTTGACCTCTTTGAACATAGGTCAGACATTTTCACGAAGGTAAGTCAGCATGACAGGACAGTCCATCTTAAAACTTTCTACATGCTAAGAAAGCCCCTTTACATTTTTCCTTGACTGTATGTTTGAATTGCTTTGTGAAAGATTTTGTGTCATGCTCTTTATGAGTCAGTAGTCCACGACACGTTTCTTTAAAACACAGCAGTGCAGCATTTTATGACTGTTAGAGGAAACATAAATAAGGTCAGAATGAAATATGAACTTAATCTGTTACCTTGGGTCAAAGAGTGTCACACTCCAATGTAAAGGAGGGAGATGAGGTTCTTTGATTATGTGTATACCCGGCGTGAGATTAAGACACAATGGGTCAAATGTTAGCCCAACCAGTTTATTACAAATACTAGTTGCTTAGGGATTTGGGGAAGGGAAGGTGAGCAATAGAAAAGAGATAAAAAACAAGGAGTCTTGGCAGAAAGCAAAAAAGATATAATCACCACCATGGATCCAGTGAGGTTCGTAGTAGGTCTGTTGATCTCAGGAACTCATCAGGTCACCGCGGGGCATGGGGGATCACAGTAAGCAGGCCAAGGGGTTCTTCCAAAGAGGTTTTCCCCTCAGGGAATTCTCCGCCAAAGGTTTTTTATTCTTCGAGAGTTCTCTGTCAAAGATCCTTTTCTTTGGGAGCTTTTCTCCAAAATCCTTGGTTCAGTGAAGGCCTTTTATCCCCCATTTCTCAGTTTTTTTTTCTTTTCTCTCTGTCTGTATGACATACCTGGCCCAACAGATAAGCCAGCAGGGAGAGGTACCTTCATTGCCATGCACAAGCATTACCGTCTTTTGCAGTGATCAGCTTCTTCAAGCCAAACCCCAAAAAAGACAGGCTCAGCCCTGTTTCTGCTTATCTTTACAATAAGCAGAGGCACTGTGACACCCACCTAGATAACCTGCAGTTCTCACTTAGAGTCTTATCACCAGAAGGGCCTCAAGAAGCAAGCTTTGAGACAAAAAAAAAAAAAAAACAGTTTCTGTCTTTCACACCACTCGGTGGCTCCAAGATTGCTGGAAACTGATGCGCAAACATCCATCCAAGGTGGTGAGGGAAAGGGAAAGAAAAAAACAAGCAGAAGGGAAAAGAGGGGTGGGGAAGTAAGGAGGAATTAAGCATTATACAATTGCTATAAAAGATTTCTTGGGCTTGGTTACAAATGTCGCTCTGATCTGTTGGACTTGTCTGTCCAATTGTGTGACATGTCTGGCCCAACAGATAAGTCAGCAGAGGATGTCACCTTCACTGCCGTGCAGGAGCATTGCTGTCTTCTTGTGGTGGTCAGCTTCTCCAAGCCGTACCCCCCCGGAAAAGACTATTTGCCCCTATTTCTGCTTATCTTTAGCAGAGGCACTGAGGCATCATGACACCCATCTGGATAATCAGAAGTTATCAGTCAAAGTCTTGACACCAGAGAAGGCCTTACAAAGCAAGATTTGAGACAAAAGAAAGTAAATCAGTTTCTGTCGTTCACAAAGAGTCTGTCTAATTTTGAACCTTGAGTACAAGAGAATGTAATTTTTTTGCTCCACAAGTACTCATCTCATTTTTAGGCAGAAATATTTGGAAGACTGGGGCATGTCCAGTGTAACGTTGCTTTCCATCATTCCCAGCCAATAGAGAAATCACTGGCTCCAGAGACAGTATGGAACAACTTTGGGACACTTCAATGAGATGGACAGAGGGAGTTTGGGTGGTTAGACAACCTAACATCTGACTGATCCTGTCTGTAGAGAGCATTTAGAGTCTTTGAATCATATACTGCAAATTTAAAGACAAAACAAAGAATCAAAATATTGACTGTCAGAAAAATAATTTGGTATTGTGTTCCTTCTGTATCCTTTACATCAATTTAATTTACCCTCAGGAAAATGTAAATCCTATTTTCCATGTATTGGTACATATACATGTGTAGTAGCATGTATTAATCCATAAATTTATGTATGTTTCTTTACAAATGATTCGTGGTAAACAACTACACAAAGTGTTAAGAATGTAACATTTAGCCTTATGGGTTAAAATGACAAAACTGAAATCAAAATTATGTACATAAATACACTGAGGTAAAAAGAGAGAAATCTTTCAATATTTCAATTTTCCTAGCAGATGGTAGAAAGTACATAGAGATGATAACTCTTCATAGATGTGCTAGCATATGCTGCAGAATTGCCCATACAGAAAAGACTCACTCATTGCAAATCTCCCAGGAGCCATCACAAACAAAGCACATCAATTAACATTTGCTTATTATGTGGCTGTGTGTATGTGGCAATTTTCTATTTTCCTCTCATACATTAGGGCCACAATTTAGTCTGGTTGACAGATACACCAGATGAAAGTATCAGCACTTCAAGTTCTGCTCTTTTCCTTTTAATTTTAAATAGGCATACTTATCTCCTCTCTCTCTCTCTCTCTCTTTCTGACTTTTTTTTTTCCTCTCTTTGATATTGAGTAGCAATCCAAATGTTTGAGCCTTATTGCTAAGCCCGTGTCTGTACTAGTACTGCTGGCATGATCTCAGAGTTGGTGAGAGACAGTGAAAGCCTTGCAGGCAGCTGGCTGGCCCATTTCAACTCACTGAACTCTGTTACATGTCAGACTTGTAAGTATTTTCTGCCAATACACCAGGCATGTATGTAGTTGAGACTTGCATCTACAAGAGAGGATATGTTCTAGGTAAGGCAAAAAACTAGATCAAAGGTGATTGGTATCTCTCAAAAGGCTAGAGGCAATACATATACAAGTACAACAGAAACTGTGCAGATGTATCTATAGAAACAGGCTTCACAGGAACATGGGAAAGAAAGAGACAACTGGGGTCATCTTTTCCCTACAATCATGGGCAGCAGTGCCAGGAGATTTAGGGAATGCAGACAGTGTGCTATGTGTCAGTAATTTCTGCTCTTTCACCTTCTGTGAGCACACTAAAAGATTCAAAGAAGCCCACAGGATATCTAGTCCATGAGCATGTGTGCTCACCAGCCATCTCACCATGTTACAGTAAGGTCTTTGGTTTTTCAACACTCTCATTTTATTTATTAGCTTCAATTCCAACTGCATTGTATTATATTGTGTTATTTTGCATTCCAGTATCTTATTTAGTAAATTAGCTTTCCTACTCAGATCATCCGCTGTTTTATTTTTAGGCTCATCTCTCTTTTCCCTTTTCCCTTTCCCCCTTCCCTCCTGCTAGGGCACTGACCTGTGGGTCCCTCCACTTCATTAGTCATGGAAGCATGCCGAACCAGCCAGTAAACCACTGACAATAGGGCATTGCCATAGCAAAACCTCGGGTTTCATTTTCTTCGTGGAAAAGTTCCCTTAGTTACAGTAGAACTTCCTTTCACTGGTACACACAGAGCACTGCCCATCCTTTTGGGACTCTACTTGCACAGTTATCTCTGTCTCTCATTCAGAAAAAACAGAACCAGTGAAAGATTGTATCAAGCTCAATACTTCAGCATCCAAATTTGTTGTTGTGCACTGTGTCTGAACAATATAAAGTGCTCATTGTTGAAATTTTCTGCTAGATAGTGTCTGTCAGTAAAACCTTTATCAGTTAAGTGCATAGAGGCAAGCCAGTTGTGTAATTATGCTCTACATGGGCTGCTACGAAGAACCAGTGTGGTCCATAGAGGTGGTAATAGTCACGATGATATTTGTTGCCTTGGGATTTTGTAGTCCACCCACACTGAGAAACTTCTTACTAGTGATCTGTTTTTTAACCATATGGGTAAGGAAAATGTTGGGTATAAGAGAGGACTGTTTCATATACAGCATATGAGTATTTATATGGAGGAAAACTGTGAAAATTATGTTACTGGTGTGAAAGTTTTCCTAACACAATCCACCTCAAATCAAACAAGTAACAAAAAGCAAACAGAAAAAAAAAAAAGCAAACAATAAAACAAGCAAAGAACAACAAGAACAACAACAACAAAACAGGTGGAAAGATAGAAAGCAGACTGGGCAGGAAAATGGCCTGATGAAAACCTGGAGGTTTCTGTGAAGAATAATTTTCTAGTTTCATTAACTGGGAGAACACTAGAACTATGTGTTTACATCTTCTGGGATTAAATCCTTAGCAGTGCCTACATCTTACCAGCTCCAGAAATACTGTTTTTTGCTCAGGGATGAGGTTGTTGTCTAATGAAAGGGTGAATCCCGTTATCTGAGCTGGCTGGTACACAAACATGTTTCCACATGCTGATAGGAAAGAAGCCATTAAAATATCTCAAGCTCCCACACTGCATGCAGGTCTAGAATCTTCAGGGAATGCAGGCAGCACTCTAAGTCAAGTGTCAGTATTTTCAGATCTTTCACCTTCTCTGAACTCACTAAATTGCTTTGCCTCTCTGACTAACCTCATTGCTTTCCCCATTTGAGCAGAATAAGTATTTCCAGGAAGAAAAAAAATATTAAAAAATGAAAATAAAAATTCTAATCACTATTCCTGAAGCTAACAAGAATATACTTCGCTGCTCACCCACAGTTTGTCTAAATTTCATGAGAGACACATATTGGATTCCTCTTTTAATTAGCATAAGGAAAAAGAAATTAAAGCAGTGAGCATTTTATTCTTCATAGAAAAGTCTACTGATAGTATCCTGACTGGAGTCTGTTTGGGTTGTTGGGAATCCACAGGCCATCAAAGGGATGGCTCGTTTATAGTTCCTCTCACTGTACACAGTAGATATCTCAGATTCCATTTATACACCTGTTTCTTTGGTATGTACATTTCAGAGTATGAGAAAAAGACTGCCATGATAAGGTTTGAAAGTTATTCTTGTAAGATTAAAGAAGTGCTTATCACACAAATAAGTAGTCTTATATTTCAGAAAGTATTGATATGTTAGTTATATCTTCTGTTTGTTACAAAAGAGATGTCTGCACACAGTTATTTCAACACCTCCGATGAGTTCTAAGTTAGGACTGGAAGTATCTACACTAAGTCATGGATTGAAAAGCCTTTTAGCAAATGAAGTACGAACTAGCTGAGAAATAAAAATTTTCACTGAAGTTAAATTTAAAAGGACCTAAAGAGTCAGTGCCCCTGTCCAAGCTGCACTCATCTTTCAGTAGAAATATTGCCATGTGATGAGTATCTATAGAGAAAAAACTTTTGGCAGCAGTATGATTAGGAGGAGGTAGAAATAAACAGCCTCTCTTTTCTCCACACCAGACCAGCAAAAACATCATTATAACCTTGGTCTCATCATCTGTATTGTGTTCACATTTGTGATTTTCTTATCCTAACCTGAATTTCTACTGAGGTTGGAAAACTGGAAAGCACTACAGAAATAAGTTATTTTGGGACTTACCATCCTAGTACAATGCCCAGTTTGACCAGAAGCTCCTTCTCTCTTACTCTATTGACCAAGCTAAAAATATAGGGTGAGTGGGAGTAATGTCTTCCAGGACACATTATAAGACAATGTCACGTTTCGCTGGAGGCAGATGTGCATGTGCATTCTTCCTGCTTGCAGCTGATCTAGTAGAATAATTTCTATCCCACACAGAGTAATTCCGTGAGAACATTCTGCAGATTAAATGAAGGCAGAGGTGATGCTAAGCACAGCCAGCACTTTCACAAATAAACATCTTACATAAAGCTTGCTTGGAATGTGTTTGAAAGCTCTTTTATTCTCATAAGTATTCTCATATATTCTGAAGCTGGAACAGTAGTACATTTGTTGCATCTGGTGTGTGTATGGAGGGAACATGCTTCATCTTCTTTCAGAAATGAAACAACATTCAGGAAAATACGGTGTTGGTCTTTGCTATGCAGGCAAAGAGTTTCAGAATTCAAAATCATTTGACTACTTTGGCAACAAAATCTGAAGAGTTTATACTTTCTGTACTCATTATGACAAGACTTTCCATGAATCAAAATGTAGCTACATTTTAATGAAAGAGGAATTTATAAACATCTAAAGACTTATACAGGGGAAAAAAAACCAAACAAAAAAAACAATAAAATACATTGAAAATCTTTCTTAACATGCCATTCACACAAATAGGAAACTGAATGGGTACTGACTTGCAGAAGTAACCATGGAGGTTGGAAAGCATAATATACACTCACAGACATCCTGCAAAATTTCTTAAACACGATGAGCAGCCTGGTTCTCTTTTCCATAGAATGGAATAGGGCAAAATGTTCTGTCTTCTAAATCGGTGTGGTTTATTATTTTGAGCATCTGCAGTAGTCCTTTTTGTTGTTTTTTGTTTGTTTGTTTGTTTTTGTAATATATCAAATTGCAAAATTTGAAAAGCAGCCATCAACTGCTCATCTGAATTAATTCCTTACAATTATTACCATGTACATGCTTTTCCTTTTACATACTGCGAAGTAATGTGCATTTCCCAAGATCTCACAGAGCAAGCAGGTAAGTAGAGCTGGGATTACAAATAATTTATTTGTCCTAGTTTAGGTAAAGGCACCATGTAATTTCAGGTGCCTTATATTTCCATCTTCTCCTACAAGCTTGTAGCCCTGGTTGGGTTCTAGTTCCCAATTCAGTAATCATGCAACACTGTACAGAAATTAAATTCAGCACTCCCTGTGTTGTGGGAGACAAAATTATGAGTTACAAGGAAAAGAACAGAGAGCCTGTGGTGTGCTTTCCATAAGGCAATGTTACCAGGGAAATGGTTCTTATTGATTTACTGAATGGAAAAAAAAAAAAGACAACCAACCTAATGCAAAATATATTTCAATTTCTTCTTATAGACTCATTCTAATCGTCTTCAAAACAAAACATGTTTCTATTTTCATTAACTAAATGTCAAATTAAGCATATTTATCAGGCTCAAAATCTTGCCACATATCAATTAGGTTTTTACAAAACATGCATTTTTAATAGAAAAACTTTTTTATTATTATCCAGGTATTTCTGGAGTATTTCAGCTGTAAGTAAACTATTATTTACAGACACAAAAAAATGCTGGAGAGCTTTAGGAACAGTAAGAAGTTAATACTGTGAAACTAGAGTAATATCTTCCTTCTAGTAATCTGAGTTGGTTCACTTTTCCCCTCTGCATGCTACATCTGATGAACTTCATCTGGAGAATCTTATGGACTCTGTCCTAATAACAGTTTGTTAATAGCACTCTGTTGATGTACTCTAAGATCACTTAATGAATCAATTATATAACCTGGTGCTGTAGAATGTTGTGGAGATCAGAAGTGTAGAAGGAATCAGAAATGAATTATACATATTTACAGAGGAAAGCTCCATTAAGCACCATCATCGGAATGCCTAAGCTGGTAAAGAGATCCTTACACCACTGACAGCTTTAAGAAAATATGAGGAGAAATACCTGTGCTTCTCTTGTTCCTTTGTAAGTTCCTTAATCTCCTCTAACAAGCTACTGGCTGTCAGGGAATTAGAAATGATCGAGGTATCTGAATTTTTGCTGCTGTTGTTGTTGTGCTTATATCCTGCCCATAGTCACTATATTCCCCCCTTTTAAAGGGCAAAGTAGCCATCTTTTAGTCCTATTTGACAAAGCAAGAGTCTAAGAATCCTTGTCACACAGAAGAAAAATTCCGAATGCTGAATCTCCCACCACTGTTTCCACATTTGTTAAATAGATCAGATATTCTTATCTAATTGCCTAAAATAATAGGAATGAGCAGTGCATTTAATAAATAATTGGTCTTCCTTACTGGTAGTACTTTCAGTAAATTGCTTCCCTTAACTGTAATTAGCACCATTTCACTTTAAAAAAAAATATGCCAAGTAAAGCACATTAAAGAATAAAAGAAAGAAAAAGGGAAAAAAAATAAGCTAAGTTATTTAAGTTCTAGCGCTTCTTTCCTTTATGGAGAAAAAGAGAAAGCTCTCTGTCTGTAGACTTCAGTTATTATGATATACCGTATTTGCTTTGTAATTGTTGCAACACTGTGATAGTTATCTAAACATACCTCCCTTATTCTTAATATTTTCCCATTAAATTGAATGCAGTGTTGGCTTACAGACATCTATGAAAAGTTTTCCTGCTCTACACCTTACCAGATTCACAAATTCCTTACATGTTTCAATCAGAACAGGTAATCTAGGAGAACAAAGCAATACACTAACTTGTGTAGTGTCATTGTCATTTATGTCTTACATATGAGAGAACTTGGGATGAGAACGAATGTTCACAATATTATAGTTCTGAATATTGATTCATTTCATACACCTTGCTGAATTAAAGCCTCTGTAATATAGAAAGATTTTTGAAGCTGCTGCACCATATTCAGCTAAGTACTTTGTCCACTTCTGAGGATGCCTATACTGGAGAGACATAGACACGCTGGAAAAAGTCCACAGAAGAGCCACAACAAGGATGAATGGAGTATTTAAAACAACTGTTTTCAAGGATGAAGTACAAAAAGAGCAAAATTTAATGAAAAATCTCTGACAAATATCTTGGGACCTCAATAAGAATTGCTACCACTGCCATCAGAACAGGGGGATGTGTCTTTCACAACAAGGAGGTCACATATCTCACAAATTTTGTTTTTTTCCCCCTTTTAAATATGTTTTAATTAAAAAAATAAAATAAAATACTAATTATTACTCATATACATTAAATATATGTCTCCTCTTTTAGGATGTGGGCCCACAAGTGCAGAGTTGATGGTAAGGCAGTAGAGTTAGAACATTCCCACCAGCATTTCATTACATTTTATTGCCATAGAACAGATGGCAGCAGAGTGGTAGAATGAAACAATGGCGTCAAACATGGAAGTGTGTATGAAGCAAGGCGTGGAACTGAACTTCTCTGTGAGGAAAAAAATAGCATTTACTGGCATTCATCGATGCTTGCTGAGTGTTTATATATGTGACTTAAGTATTTACATAATTGGTATTGAATAGTTTATGTTAATTTCTGGATTTTGCCTTTCATTGTGCCTTTTCCAGGCCACTTCATTGATGTATGTGGGCCTGTTCCTCATGTGTGAAATAGAGAATGAGCTTTTTTATGGCTTGATTTTGATCATGAAGGTGTACATTAAATTATTATTGTTCTTTGTTCGGTGTCAATGAAACTTAATTAGCATGCTGTGTCCAGTTTCAGACTCTCGGAATAACTTGGGCCAATTAACAAATGAGAAGATGGAAAACATGACAGAAATCTTGAAAATAAGACTACATGACAAAGTCTTGAATATTGAACAAAACGAAACAAAAAAAAAGAAGCAAAGCAATAAAGACAAGGTTCTCCATGCCATATGGTGGAAATCATAAGAAATAACCAATTTAAATGTTCATAAGTTCATAAGTTCATAAGGTTGGAAAGGACCTATAAGATCATCTAGTCCAACCATCCTCCTATCACTATCTCTACCCAACTACTAAATTAAGTCCTTTAGCACCTCATCTAAACGCTTCTTGAACAGCGCTAGGGATGGTGCCTCAACCACCTCCCTAGGCAGGCCATTCCAGTGCCTGACCACTCTTGCAGAAAAGAAATGCTTCCTCAGGTCTAATCTAAATCTTCCCCGGCGCAACTTGTGGCCATTCCCTCTCGTCCTGTCATTACTTATCAGGGAGAAGAGGCCTACCCCCTCCTCACCACAACCCCCCTTCAGGAAGTGGTAGAGTGCAATAAGGTCTCCTCTGAGCCTCCTCTTCTCCAGACTGAACAATCCCAGCTCCCTCAGCCGCTCCTCATAAGACTTGTGCTCCAGACCCCTCACCAGTTTTGTTGCCCTTCTCTGAACACACTCCAGGGCCTCAATGTCCTTCTTGTAGTGAGGGGCCCAAAACTGAACACAGTACTCGAGGTGCGGCCGTACCAGAGCTGAGTACAGGGGGATGATCACCTCCCTGCTCCTGCTGGCTACACTATTTCTAATACAGGCCAGGATGCTGTTGGCCTTCTTGGCCACCTGAGCACACTGCCGGCTCATGTTGAGCCGAGCATCAACCAACACCCCCAGGTCCTTTTCCTCTCTACATTCTTCAAGCCATTCTGCCCCAAGCCTATAGCATTGCATGGGGTTATTGTGGCCAAAGTGCAGGACCCGGCACTTGGTCTTATTGAACCTCATCCCATTTTGCTCAGCCCAGCTGTTCATCCTATCCAAATCCCTCTGAAGGGCCTCCCTACCCTCAGGCAGTTTGACACATCCTCCCAGCTTTGTGTCATCTGCAAACTTACTGAGCGTACACTCAATTCCCTCGTCTAGGTCATCAATAAAGATATTAAACAAGATGGGCCCCAAAACTGACCCTTGGGGGACACCACTCATAACAGGACGCCAGCTGGACTTAACTCCATTAACCACTACCCTCTGGGCATGGCCCTCCAGCCAGTTCTCCACCCAGAGAAGAGTGAACCTGTCCACACCACGGGCTGCCAGTTTCCTTAGGAGAATACTGTGGGAGACCGTGTCAAAGGCCTTGCTGAAGTCCAGGTAGACTACATCAACAGCCTTTCCCTCATCTACCTGTCTGGTCACCCAGTCATAGAAGGAGATGAGGTTGGACAAGCACAACCTGCCCCTGGTGAACCCGTGCTGGCTGGGTCTGATCCCTTTATTGCCATGCACGTGTCGTGTGATCTCCCTCAAGATCATCTGTTCCATAACTTTCCCTGATACCGAGGTCAGGCTGACAGGCCTGTAGTTCCCCGGGTCTTCCTTACGGCCTTTCTTGTAGATGGGAGTCACATCGGCAAGCCTCCAATCTTGTGGGACCTCTCCAGATAACCAGGAATGCTGATAGATGGCAGAAAGTGGCTCGGCAATCACCTCTGCTAGCTCCCTCAGCACCCTTGGGTGGATCCCATCTGGCCCCATGGACTTGTGGCAGTTCAGATGGAGGAGTAGATCTCTGACCACCTCTGCTTGAATCACAGGGGGTGCATTATGCACCCCGTCCCGGACTTCCAGGTCAGGTTCAATGTTGTAAGGATTTATGTTAGGCATTTAGGGTTAGGTTAGTTGTTTGATATTAAGGACATAAGGATGGTGAAGCCTGGTGAAATTTTCTGAAGTAGGTTGCAAAAAGTCAGTTTTTTACAAAAGAAGACTTAATTAAGTGACTGCCATAAAATTACCTTTCCCTCTGCATCCTCTGCTGTTCAGATACTTCTCCCTGAACTTACACATATGTACCAGACAGCGTTACTGGTTAATACTGATTACTGGAAACAACTTCTTCATCACGAATCTCTACATTAGAAACCACAAAACTGTAGCAGCAGATAAATAAGGGCATGCCTGCAGATACCCTCAGAAGACTCAAGAGGGGATGGACAGCCTCTAAAAGGGAATTGTACAGACTCAAGTTTTTGTATTACCCTCAAGCTGTTCTTGGTGTAAACAAGTTTAATCATCCAAAGCAGACAATGTTTGCAAGGCTCCTGAAACGGATGAATACAAGGGAAAATTACCTACCATTCTGGCCATCTCAGAGACTTCTTTCGCCTCATATGAAAGTGTTCAGAGATTCTTATCTTGTTTTCCTCTAAAGCAATAGAATCATTGAATCACAGTATCATAGAATTACCAAGATTGGAAAAGTCCTCCAGGATCATCTAATCCAACCATCCACCTGCTAGCAATATTTCCCCATTAAATCGTGTCCTTCAGTACAGCATCGATATGTTTCTTGAATATCTCCAGGAACAGTGAATCCACTGCCTCCCTGGGCATCCTGTTCCAGTGTCTGACCACTCTCTCAGAGAAGAAATTTTTCCAAATATCCAAGCTGAACCTCCCTGGCACAACTTGAAGCAATTCCCTCTAGTCCAATTGCTAGTTTATGCAGAAGAGGCTGACCTCCATCTTGTCACAACCTCCTTTCAGTCAGCTGCAGAGAGCAATAAGGTCTTCCCGGAGTCTTTGCTTCTCCAAACTAAATAATCTCATTTCCTTCAGCCACTCCCTGTATGACCTGTGCTCCAGACCCTTCTCCTGCTTCTTTGCCCTCCTCTGGACACACTCCAGGGCTTCAATGTCTTTCCTTTAGTGAGGGACCCAAAACTGACCACAGTACTCAAGGTGTAGTCTCACCAGAGCTGAATACAGCAAGATGATCACCTTCCTGCTACTGCTGGCAACACTATTTCTGATACATACAAGGATGTCATTGGCCTCCTTGGCCACCTGGGCATGCTTCTGGCTTATTTTCAGCTGAGTATCAACCAGTACCCCCACATCTGTTTCTTTCACACAGCCTTCCATCCACTCTGCCTCAAGCCCATAGCATTGCATGAGGTTGGTGTGGCCAAAGTGCAGGGTCTGACAGTTGGTCTTGTGGAACTTCATCTCATGGGCCCCATCACAGCAATCCAATTTGTCCACATCCCTCAGATGAGCCTTTCTACTCCTATGCAGTTCAGCACTTCCAGACAACTCGGTGTTGTCTGTCAACATAATGAGAGTGCACTCAGTCCCCTAGTCCTGGTCATCAATAAAGATATCATACAAGTCAGGCTCCAACAGTGACTTCTGGGGAACATCACTCGTGACTGGTCACCAGCTGGATTTAACTCCATTCACTATTGCTCTCTTGGTCCAGCCTTCCAGTCAGCTCTTGTCCCAGTAGAGAGTGTAGCCCTCCTCCTATTCTTCATGTGTTTGCTAAAAAATTTTGTTCTCTTTCACCACAGTGTCCAGGTTGAGTTGAAGCTGGGCTTTTGCCTTTCTAATTTTTTCCCTTCACATCCTAACAACATCTTTGCACTGTCTCTAAGTTGCCAGCCCCTTCTTCCATAGGAATCAGCCTCTCCTTTCCTCCTCAAGCCTCAGGAAAAACTCCCTGTTCAGTCACACCTGTCTTATTCCCTGATGGTTAATCTTATGGCGCAGGGGAACGGACTGCTCCTGGACCTCTAAGACTTCTTGATGAGTGACAAACCTTTCTGGACCCCTTTACCCTTCAGGACAGAATCCCAAAAGACCTTCTCTACAGCTGTACTGAACTGTTTGAAGTTTTCCCTCTGGAAATCCAAGGTAGCAGTTTTGAGCTTATAGCTTTCCATGGCAGCACTGCAGCTATGAGACCAATCCCACCATGTTTCAGCAATGGCAGCTGAATCATAGTTTTTTTGGTTCACAATGGCTTCCAGCTCCTCTTATTTGTTGCCTATAATGTGTGCACTGGTGTAGATGTACTTCAGCTGAGACATCTTCCTCACTCCCAACCTCATCATTGTTCCCCCCAGCTCACCTCTAGCAAGCCTCATTTTAACCTTTTCCCCTTTCATACCTAGTTTAAAGCTCTCTCAATGAGCCTTGCCAGCTCCTGGCCTAGGATCCTTTTCCCCTTTTGAGATAGGTGAGCTCAATAGCAGACATCAGACCAGGAGCAGAGTAAACAACCCCATGGTCAGGAAAACAAAATTCCTGCAATTGCACCAGCCTCTCAGCCACATCTTTATGAGATGGGTTCTCCTGGTTCTCTCAGTATCCCTCACTGACACTGAAGGGATAGGGGAAAACACCATCTGTACTTCTACTCCATCAGCTAACTGCTCCAGTGACCTGAAGTATCTCTTGATAGCCCTCAGGTTTCTCTCATCAATTTCACTTCTGCTAGCCTAAACTATTAGTAAAGGGTAGTAATGAGAGGGTCGAACTGGACCAGGAAATTTGCTAGTAGTGTGATTCAGGCTGCAAGGAGGCAGAACACTTCCCTATGGGAAGTTCTCTTATTCCACTATACTTGAAGGAAGAAAAAAAAATAATGATCTTAATTTCTTTGTAATACAGATGCACTTTTGGAATCACTTAGATGAAAAATTGTCCCTTTGTTCATTTATTATTCGTTTAGCCAAGAGTTAAGGGACCTTAGGCCTACTTCCAGAAAACTGAGAAACTTAAGTATGCTAACAACTTTTGGAGCTGACTTGAAAAGTTCTCACTATCTGGATATAGGGGTAATAAATTATTCCATACTTTTCTAAACATTAAGAATTTAATGTATTATGAAACACAATATCTTTTTCCACTAAGCCAGTAAACAATGAAATCCTGCAGCAAGCCTTTTCATGTATAAACACAATTTTCCATATATTCACATACTTACATATGTACATATGCATATACCTATAGATATTATACTTCTTTTCTTCTGGACTTGTACCCTTGCACAATTTGCCATCACAAGTAAAATTAACTTTCCAAACACAGAAAAGGCAAGATGCAACCCCATAAAACTGCTGTCACTGTAGATTGGGCATTGATTTCAACATCAGCTAGGCTGGACACCAGGAAGTACTTTATCTTTGTGAATTTCCATTTTTTGCATCAGTTTCCAAAACATAACTTTTTAACACCTATTTTTTCATCTGACATTATAAATATCAGAAGAATATAAAAGTATGTTAGTAGTTAATTGCTTAGCAAGCAGGTATGAAAAGCTATTAATCAATTAATGTTACTTTTGAATAGCATGGTACTCTGTTAAAAATGCAACCGAATTCTCTGTAGATTAAAAATCAAGAGTAGTATCTTCTATGAAGCAACTGTAATATAGGTCATCTAAGCTGTAGACATTCCTTGTTAGATAAAGCATCTCTATGTTTCAACAAGAATCCAAACAGGATAATAGCATGCATACTAGTAATCAATGTCATTGATACTTACAACACAGAGAATATTCCTTAATTTGAAAATATATATACTGTTCATTCAAAAATAAATACCTATTCTACTTATAAACTACAAACAGCAGAGCAAAGTTTCCACACTGCTTACTGTATTCATTCCCAGCTCACACTCACACCAATGTCATTGCAGATTACACCTAAACAATAAACTACACAGCATCAAATAAAACAGAACAGTCCTTTTTCTGCAAATAATTTAATTTTTACTGCATTATATATGTAAGAGATTTGCTATCAGGTCCGCTTCAGGGAGTAAAAAAGAAATAAAGTTATTTTAATTAAAATGAGATTTTTTTTACAATACCAGCAAAATATATTTTCAGATCCTGGTAGACAGTTGTAAAAAAAAAACAGAATTTTCTTAGTGTTTTGAGAAATTCAGCAGTGGATATTTAATTTTGAAACTGAAGAATCTAATCTCTCAGATCATGTTTTTTTGTTGGCATAAACTACTGAAAAGTGTTTGACCAAGAAAACTGTGTTATTTATGTGTGGAACAGAGGAGGGAAGATTCCGAGGTTAGATAATACCTCGTGCCATCAATGGAAATAAATCTTCATTCCAGTTTCTTTTGAAATTATCTCACTTAACTATCCTTCAACTTCAATGGACAAAAGAACAGCAATATTTCTTTTGTTTGAAACAGAGAGGGAAATTATATGAACTGTGACAGCACTTGCCACATTAAAAGCATAAAAAATTTTAAGTAGAGCAATCATCATGAAATACACATCCATGTTTCTTTCGAAAAGAGTAACTAATGGGATGTTTTAAGGTTCACCTCAAACCAGTAAAGAGAATATTTTGCATATGAACATGAAGTTATTACTTCTCTAAGGACTTGATCCTGCTCTCTCATAAAATGTGTTCTGAAAGATGCTGAGCATTATTAACTGATACAGAAACCACTCTGACTACATTTTACTTAGTAACTTATAATGGGAAACAGAGCACATTTCTGGATGACTAGATTAGACAGCTATCAGTGGAGACCTCTGAATAATCATGCTTTCATGTTTGATTTATACAAAGGGTCTAGGGGATTTGTAGTGGTTTGGTTTTTTTTGTCTGGTTTTTTTAATGTTTGCTTTTGGCATACTTGGAATTAGTTATATAAATCCAGTTATTTGTTCTCGTTCAAATTTAAAGGAACTCGGAACATACACGACTTATATAAATATAAAATATGCATATTTTAAAGCTATTGGAACCAAAATTTCCATACATAATCTTTTGTGCATCAGCCCAACAAAATCGTCTATCCAGGGGAAAAAAACAGAGAAACAATGCTTACTTCAGTAAACAGTATTACTGTATCATTCTGAATAGCTCCAAAAAACACTGTTTCTGCTATTCTTAACTTAATCATTAGGGGTTTGAGCAGTATTGAGTAGATATTTCTACTCAAAATAGTGCTCTAAATAAGACTGAAATACATTTTCTTTCCAAAGGAAAGCTATACATTTCCAAGAATGGCAGCATTACCCAAATGCTTGTGATTGCGCATGGTTTGAGGCACAGCCTGAGAAAATCCAAAGGAAGTGCACAGGTATAAGAAGATAATTGCCATGATTTTAATTGCATTGCAGTTAACCAGTCTCACAATAAGTAGAACTTGACCCAGAACGTTCAAACAAAATATGTTATGAGTTGAAGTTCACTAATCTACTTTAATCAACTAAAAAACACGTAATATTATGTTTGCATTCCTCTAGTCTAGTCAGACCTTAACTAGCGTTTACAAAAGGCCTTCAAAGTCAGACTTACAACTATGTCTATTGGAAATGTTGAATAGAAGTATAAACAGTTACGTATAGCTAATTCATTCCTTCAGTCATGAATTCTAAACTAAACGCACAGATAACAGAGTAGCAAACTGAAGCAATATAGAAAATTATGGAGTGGCAGCTGATCATAGGTAGAGGTCACAAAACAATCATAGAAAGATGAATTAGTTGAAAACTATATATCATGCAAAGCATAAAAATGAGCAAATACTGTCATAAAAGCTAACACATAATCCAGTCCCATTCCTAGTCTGTTACACATGGAAAATAAGATGGAAGGTATTTATACATATCAATAAGCTGTTACCACATCAGAAGTAATAGACAAAAATAGCTGATAAGGAAAATAGAATAATTTAGGCAATAGAAGGGACAATGAATGTACACAGAAAAAGATGGGAGGCTGTTTTATTTTATTTTTGAAGCAGAGGCACCACTGATGAAATGCAGTAAAGAGGCACAAGAAGTTTATTCCAGATGGCAGAAACAATGAAGAAGTTCATCTGCGTACAATTTTATAATTCACAAGGGAACAGATAGGGGATGGAGTACAGAATTTGATAAGGGATTTGAACAAAGATTAGGAGATACTTAGTCTATATAGAAAGAGTTTTGATCAATTCAACAGAGGTTTCAAATTCCAGGAAGAAAACTTCACTGAATCCTAAATGAATGGAAACTGATGGCCCTAATCATAATTCTAATAAGATTTAAAGATTATGTTTCAGCAAAATTTAGTAGGCATAATACAACCTTCAGAGTTTCTAGGAGAGGAGGGAAAGGAATAGTGGGTTTGACTTACCAAAGTATTACAAGTCTGATGCTAAATTTCTATGCATTACTTCTGCTATTTCACTGTTTTCATGGAGAAAAGGAAAGAATGGGAAATACTGGTGGCATCTGATCTACATTTGGCTGGAAAGATCCATGAACCTCAGTCACTGTATGTATTAACACATTTACATATTTAAATGCCATGGCTTTACAAAGTTTAATATTTGGTAAAGTTATCAATGTATTCTGATTATATATATGAGAAAAAAAGTTTCACACAAACAGCTTCTCTTCACATACTCTAAATTTTTTCTCAGTGGAGGGCAACATAGTAGAGGAATGAGCAATTTGCTTTAAAATCTAGTAGAGTAGTTGCAGATCATTAAAATGCTTACTTGGCTATACTCCAAAAAGTCACAATTCCTATTAAAAGCCATTGATGGTGAGCCATGTGGCTCTTTTCTTGTTGATTTAAAATCTGCTAGAAGCTTCTTGAGGAATACTTGTGAAGAGAAATTATAATGCTCAATGTCATATGGCTTATTCACCCCCACCCACCTGTTCATGAAGACAGATGGCAATGTGCTGGATTGTCATAAAAAGTGGACAGCGTTTTAATAATCATATCCAGATATTTGCTTGGAAATTTGCTTTGACTGTTTCAGAACTACTTATCCAGGTTTTCTACGGCATCAAACAGCACTCTTCTGTTCTACTGTTGTTGACACAGAGACAGCTATCAAAAATGGCATTCTAAATACATCAGAGGGAAATATGTCTCTGACAGCTCAGCAAGTGAGATTCTGGCAAAATGTAAAAAGCTTAGCAATGGGAGTTCTTAACTAGGAAAAAGAATAAGAAAAATCTTTATTTCAAGACTTCAAAAAATATTTTGAGGGTTTTTTTGTTTTTGTTTTTGCTAATTTATTATACATCTGCTAACTTAATAGAGATCACTGTTCCATAACTAGAAATTTAAAGGATGTTTTCATCATACAATTTCTTGTCAGAAATGCAAGTGTAATTCATGGTCTCAAAATGCAGCTAGTGGTCACAAATGTATGCCTTGTAAATTAAATTGTACTATGCAAATTTTCAAGTAATGAAATTAACCTAATGTATTCTGTACTTCATACTTAGTTAAACTGCTTTGTTACTCATTTGTCCTTATGCAACAGAAGCTTGCTGTGAAAACATTTTTGTGTTCCATACTCTGTGTAGTGTTGCACATAGTATTAATGCAATTCCAAGTATGCCATAGACCACCGATTATGCATTATATAAGAATATACAGATATTACTTAAAGTTAAATCGTTGTACACAATATCTTAATGTATGTAATTGTTTTTGACAGAATGTTTCTAAGGGGAACTGAATTTAATGAGGAATGATAAGTAATACCCTTTAAAAAAAAACAAACTTCTGAAATAGATACTATTCAAGTGAAATTCTTTGCCTTCCACTTCCCATAAAATAAAAAAACACTAAAAAGAAGAACAACTATATTGACAACTCCCTTAATGGATTCTTTCCATGTATTTTGTAAATTTATTTTCACTGAGACATGTTATTTCAATTACAAATAACATCTGTGTGTGTGTTAGCTAGAAATCCCATGATTTCTAGAGTTTTTCAAGGTTTTCCAGATCTTCTGATTGTTGTACTCTATTCTCCTTCAGATTTACAGTGTCAGTAGATGCTCTGCCTTCTGCACATATTCTTAGACAAACTGTGAGATAGAAAGTAATTTCCAAACATTCTTTTCTGATACTGTATGTCATTCTAACTTCTGATCGATACACTTAGTCTAGCCTGTCAAATATTTCATTGAATCTATTTCCTTCGCTACCTTTCTTGTGGGTAGAGAAGTTATGTGTCTCTACTGTTTGAAGGCATTGATATACTCCTAGAGTGTATTACTGACCATGTCTAGCTGGAAAGTTTCCACTAGAGCTGATAAATATTCACAGTTTTGTTGCATTTTTATCATAACTGAAGTGGAAATTAAATGAATTATTAAAATATTTGCCTTGGTTTTATATCATCATTAATGAAGCTATGTTCTGCAATAGCAGTGTATTTCATGCCCTTAGGATGACAGAAACAAGTTTGGTTTTGTATCAAATATATACATACAAATAGTATTTCCTAAATCAAGAATTGATTTAGAAGTAATGTTCATCTCTACAACATGAAAAGAGATAATAATTTGACTTTGAATTTTATGCCAAATAATGTTAAAAAGATTTTAAAAAATGCTTTTATCATGCTTGTTGCACCATAGTTTCTCTTGAAGGCTTAAAAGATTGAGGAATACGTAATATCCAGGCTGTAGTGAACATGAATTCATTGAGCACATAATCTTAAGGAATATGGACCAGGCAAACAGCAAAATCAGGACCCTAAGCTTTGGAAGACTGAAGTTCCATCTGTTTAAGTAATTACTGGATGAGATGCCCTGGGAAGTAGTTCATAGGGATAAAGGAATGAAGCAGAGCTAACACTTTAAAAACACATTTCAGAGAGCACAAGAGCACCCAATCCCCCAGCATAAGAATTCAGGCAGGGCAGTTAGTATGGCTGTACATGTGCCTGCTGGTCAAACTTAGGGATAAAAAGAAAATGTAAAGTTAATGGGAAGTTAAAAAGAAAGATAAAAAGAAAATGTAAAGTTAAAGGGAACAAAAATGAATGCTGTCCAGATGTGTAGATATGGGATCTATCTGGAAAGCCAAGGCAAAACTGGAAATGAATTTGCCAAGAGATGTGAAAAATAGAAGGGAATCTACTTTAGTCAGAAAAGAAAGGCCAAGGAGAGCTGGGCTCTGAAAAATGAGAGGGGAAGCAACCTCAGGCATAGATAAGACTGAGGCATTCAGTGAGTTCTTTGCTTCAGTTTTCACTGGCAGTCAGGCTTCCTACGTCTGACACATCTCTGAACCTGCTGGCAGGGGGTTGGGGAAGCAAGATCACACAGTAAGAGGGAAATGAATCCAAGACCACTTGATGAGACTGCCCTTGACAGGTCAGTTAACTTCGTCAGTGATAAGTCCAGGATAAGTAATATATCTATCAACAATTTACAGGCTGGTTCAGCCTGGTTCCATGACAAATGGGGTGGGGGAACCCACAGACCCATGCCTCAGGAAGGAGAAAGGGGAAAAGAGGAAAGGGCAGGGAGATGGGACTAAAAACAAAACAGCAGCAACAGTCTGAGGTGGAAAACTAATATACTAAATAAGATACTGAAATGCAAAATAACACAATATAATACAACATAATTGGAATCAAAGCTAATAAATCAAATAAAATGAAAATGTCCAAAAACCAAAGACCTTACTCTAACACAGAAGGTGAGATGTCTAGGGAGTTCGTATGCTTCTGGGATAATCTGAAAGGGAAAAGAAGAATCTTGTGACTTGACAGTTTTATCTTTCCCTCTGAGCAGAAATAGGAAAAATGCAAAGTAACACAAAGTCCTCTGGGGTACAAAGTTTTCTTCTGAGACAGGTGTACTTGGAACTATCGATGATCCATGGAACTGGAGCATTCACTGTTTAACTCCCAGTGCACTGCATGATGTTATGATGTGGAATAGTGATAATAAAAACCATTAAACCATGACATTCCATCCCTTACTCCACATCACAGAATCACAGATTACAGATACGATGATTAGTATGCATTAAACGCACACACACATATATATACATGGGATTACTGACTGCACTCCCCCAACATCAGATTCCCTTGTGGTACACACTGAACATCCACATTCTTCTGCATCTCCCACCATGTGGACCCAGGTCCCTGAGCAAAAACAGTTCCATGGAGAGGTTTGCTCTTTCCAGAAATCAGAAGGACCCAAACCACTTTTCCCAGCAGCCTCTTTACATGTACAACAAGGACTCCATCTCCCTCTACAGTAGGTAGAGAGCTAGATTGAGTAAGACCGTTGTAATTGATAGATGCTCAAGTGTTGACCAACCAGGTGTCTTCTGCCAAATGCTTCTCCCAGTGCTTAAATGTTCCGCCACCCATTGTTTTCAAAATCGTTTTTAACAATCCTTCGAATCGAAGCTGGTGCGTGATAGGGGATATGAAAAATCCACTCAATGCTGTGATCTTTGCCTGAAGGATTTGCCCTGTTCCAATGCAGTTTGGATCAACCCATGACAAATGGTTGGGCTGTGTTTCCACCCCTGGGGCAAACAGTTCCAGGTTTACTGAACAGCCCTCCAGGTTAAAGCAAAACTTGACCTGTATTCTGTGGCCAAAGTAATGGAGAAAAGGCATTAGCAATGTCAGTGGTGGCATACCACTTGGCTGCTTTGGCTCCAATTCATACTGGAGTTCTAACATGTCAAGTATAGCAGCATTCAGTGGGGGTATGACTTCATTCAGGCCACGGTAATCTACCGTCCATTCTCCACTGGCTTTACGCACCGGCCATATGGGGCTGTTAAAAGGTGAGTGAGTTTTGCTGATCACTCCCTGGCCCTCTAGCTGACGGATCAAGTTATTAATGGGGAGCAAGGAATCTCTGCCAGTGCAGTACTGCCGTCTGTGCACCGTTTTTGCAGCAGTTGGCACCTGTTCCTCCTCTACACATAGCAAACTCAGAGCAGACAGATCTTCTGACAGTCCTCCTGATAGTTCTCATTGTGTTGGTCTTGTTGCCACTATACCACTGATTAACACACCTCCATGGTATGTTTTCATTAAGTTCTTATCTCCATCCAGGGATGCATGCATTTCCTATCTTGAAAATTTTCAACTTTGCTGTGAAACTGAACCAGTATAGGTATTTCCATGAGGCTAGGTTTGGAAGCTTGTCTTGAGAGATCTCAGCATAATGAGCTACCGCAGCCAAGAAATATGGCTGATCCTGTCAGTTCATTCGATTTTTTGCCAATTACAGAAAAATCTTATGGAAATTTCTGAAGTGTTTTAAATGTGCAATAACATCAATAATGTGATAGATGCTCTACTGTCTCTCATTACACGGTATTGATATATGAATATGATATATTTTTGTAATCCATTCTAGTTTTGAGCAAATGATAAAAAAAACTCAAGCAAAGTTGCTTCGAATCTTGATATCGTTAATCCTAATGAATTTTGCTAAAATACACATGTTGATCAAGCTTGTATTTGAGTTACATTGTCTGCCTGTTTCAGAGTATGTGGACTGGAACAGTTTATTCACCCTCATTCATCATTTATTCATGCTTAAAATGCAATGCTTGCCATTTGACTGAAAGCAAGCAGGCATGACTGTTTTTCAGATTCTAATTTCTCCTGTTGTACATACGTTTATTTACTCTAATTATCTTATTCTTTCGCCATCTGTAATAGAAGACATGTAAATTGATGACGTGCTTTTCTATCATGTTTAAACTAAATTGAATTTTCTCAAAAATGAAAGAGCTAGGAGCACATTCACAGACATTTACTCAGTTGGTGAGAGGTAACACACTTATAGCAAAACCACAAATGATGCTTTGAATGTTTTAATAATATAAGGTGCTATAACAGTTTAATCTTTTTTCAGCACCTGATCTCAGAATGTTGTTATTTTCAGAAACATATAGTCTAACTTTGGCTTTGACTTATTAGATCTGGGGAGAGTTGCATTAACTTGAAGCAACAAACTTCAATTCAACGGGTTAATAATTTCTTTCCAATTATTCTTCAAACTTGTATTCATTACCATAGATTCTTTGCAACCATATCCTTCACTTTCTGCCTTCTTGTAGAAACATTTCAGAAAGATCTACTATGCAGCTGAGGATTTGCTGTAATTAACAAACCATCACACTTGGACCTCCCCATACTCCTCTTTATTTTTATTCAATGTTTCGCAGGTGATCTTTGCTGTTGTTTGCAAATTCAATTCTCATTCTGTTGAGCTGTTTTCTAGTTAGAATAAAGTTCCAAGGACAAATACATATATTTCTTCATAAGAGATGTCACTGTTATTGCTACATTGGAAATGACTTGGGAGACACAGAACCTTTGGAGAAATAGCAAGGTTAGAAACAGCTTTTATTTTGTTTCCCTAAAGAATATCTGACAGACAAAAGAAAAGGATTATTCTTGAAAACTTTCATAAATGAATCTTTGAACTACAGCTTTTATAAGAAGAAATAAGTAAGCCTTTGGATTAACCTATGCCAGCTGAAGTTACACATGTAATTTTGAAAATGACAGTCTGTCATTTTCTGTGGGAAGAATGTAACATAAAACTTTGCATCAGTAGCAGAATAATGTTGTTTTCCATATCTGTTTTCATTGTACCCTTGAACCTGTCTCAGTGACCCAAATGTTCTGAAAAAAAAATGGCACAACTACATCAGATGTCAGATATGGTTGGGGTTTTCCTAGATTTGATTCTGATAAGTAAATATGAGCCAACAAACATGGAAGGCAACCTACAGGATATAATGAAAGAGTTCATAATTTATTGGGAGAAAAAAAGAAGAGTAAACAGATGTAAAAGCAGCAAGATACAAATTGATGAATAACAAGACTTCAAAAAATAAAACCTTTAATAGCTACAAGTGTATTTAGAGTTGATTTACTCTTCAAGGAATCAGACTGGAGGCATGTTGCAAGTGACATCTTACAGAGTTTGTCCAAAACCTAACACTATTCAGTATTTTCATTGGTGATTGGCTGATGGAGAAAAAGACTGCTGCATTTTCAGGTGGTATCAAGACAGGAAATACACATATTTTATGAGGCAAAATCAGAATAGTGATTGATCTTGTCAGATATGAGAAATAAGAAGCAGTACATCCAAATCATGTATAAATAACCATCTGCTCTGACAGAGAATAAGAAGCTGTTCTGTAGAAGAGAGATGATAGTTCATCTGCCCTGCATGAGACAAAAATTCCGTAACATTGCAAAATAGTCAAATGTCGTATGAAAAGATGTGTACAAAGCAGTAAACCCATATAACTTGGGAAAACACTTGTCCAGTCTGAAAATTATCAGCGATATAGAAAATAGACAAAAGACTAACGGAAATGGGGGTTTTCAGTCTGGAAGAGGGAAACCTTAACTGAGATAACAGGAGGAGGGAACAGGTTATTCTAAAGGTGTGCAGGATTTGAAACAAAAAGATGAGTTTAAAATAGAAAGAGAGAAAGATTCAACATCAATAACAGTTTCCTAAGGGTAGTAACAACTGTACCAAGTAACATAATATTAGGCCCATACATACTCTTGCACCTTCTACAGAGTATAAAATTAATATCCACTAATGCATTTTCTTACGTTTTGACAGATTTGTATCTACTGCTATATAATATCCATAAAATTAGCCATAATTTTTATACATGTTCATGTTTTTAGGTCCTATGTATCTTTGAAGTTAATGTATCTAAATTCTTTCTTTTAAAAGGTTTTCAGAATACAGAATGTTCAGTAAGAGTTATTTTCAGACCTTTAATCACTCGTTTAATATAGATCAGTAAAAAAATGAGAAAAAAATCAAATTTCCAAAATAAATAAGTTGTGCAGAAAGGAATTATTCCTTTTTTCTCATTTTAATTCATAACTCAGTTAATTCTGGTCTGTAAGGTATAAGCTTACTACAATTAATTTGTCCTCAAATTATCATTACAAGACAATTATAGCTCTCTTTTCTGCACCTGTAAATTAACATTGTTCGTATAAAGAGACTGTACACCACATGAATTAGAATAATTCCAGGGTTAATAAAATTTAGACTCAAAATATGATAACTAAAATGAAAGGTAAGAAGCATGCCAGCAGGTACTGGTAGTCAGGTCACTGATCTTTGGTTTTATTAATGAATAACCACAATATAATTATAGTGCTTTCTAATAAAGAAAGTTATCCGTGATTCACAATATATTCTGCTCCCTTTTCCTTCCCAGTTTTTAAAAGATTTAAATGTCTCTGCATTTGCTGAGAAAGAAAAGCCGACATTCTAACATGTTTGCATACATAGCTGATACTAAGTATATGGGAAGTGTTTGTGTGTGGTTCTGTAAGCCACTGGAATGATAAATTCTTTTCATTTGCTTCATATTGGAGTAGGCCCTTATGTGTCTGCATTTGTTTTTGAAGTTCTTTTTGTAAATAAAGCAAGCAATGATACAGGCAGTAAGATCTTTGTTCTCATGCAATTCTACCTGTCCTTGAAATCCACTTCTACTATTTTTAGAATAAGGTGACATTTACTTGAGAAAAGGAAAATCAATCTGTATATAACTGACCCTAAGCTTCCTGCCTATGTGCTACAATTTCCTTGACTGCCATACTGAAATTACAGTTTAAAAGGACATACTATTGAACTGCATGACCTTAATAGCCTTTTCCAACTTTAATGATCCTACAATGCTATAATTTCAATCATTAAATTGTTAATTAAAAAAAAATCAATATACCGCATTAACAGTTTGTCTTAGATACATCAAAAACTGTTACTGTTGTCAAGTGATAGTCTTGTAAGTAACAAAAAAAAAAGATCAAAATTATTTTCTCTCTCATTTCAGAATAATGTAATACATTATTATCATTATTTCTGTGTATGTCAAAGGCTTCCTTGTTTCATAAGCTGGAAAAAAATATATCCATCCTCTGATTTGGCAATGAATTATTTGGAATTGTCCAACTTATTCAAAATCGGAAAAGTTATTCCAGATTAAATATGAAGATATAAACTTGACTATAGAATGTTCAAGAAAAATAAAAATGTATTATTCAGAAGTTTTAGTCAGAATAAACTACATAGAAGTTCCAATATTTTTCACATTTTATGCAAAATATCTCTAAATGCTTCAAGAAATTAATGCTGAACACCTAACTCATTCTTTTGCTGGGTTTCTTCACCCTCTGCTCTATAACATTATTTTAAGTATGTAAGTGGCAGAAATGTGCTTTAACTTTATAGATACTTACAGTCATCTGGAAATGGTATTGCAGAGGCTCAGAAAAACGTCCATCAAGTTTGCTTTTGTGATTTTGTACAGTTTCAGAACCCAAAATAGGCAGTGACTATGAAATAGTAGCTCATAAACATACAAGAACAAGGGGGTATATATAGCCTATATCCTAAAGTCAAGATGACACATTCTTCATGAACTTCTCCTTTTATCAGGACTAGGAATATCTGATGAGCCAGAATAGGTTTATGACAAGCATGTCCTGCCTGACTAATTGGATCTCTTTCTCTGACAAGATGAGCTGCTTAGAAGTTGAGGTTGTGGATGTTGTCTACCCGTTCTATTAAAGCATTTGATACTTTCTCATACATCATTCTCCTGAAAGAACTTGCTGTTCATGGCTTAAACATGGTTCAGCGAGTGAAGAGCTATTTGGATGGCCTAGCTCATAGTGTCCTTGGGAATGGAAAGAAATGGTAGTAAGTCACCAGTGAAGCCCCCAGGGAGCTCAATCATAAGGCCAGTTTGATTGATATCTTTATTAAGTTGCTGATGAGGGGATCAGTTGCATCCTCAGTAAATTCACAGACAACACAAAGTTAGGAAGGCTCTGAAGATGGATTTCGGTAGACTTGATTGTTCTGAGTCCAATCATATGTCATTTAACAAAGACAAGTGGCAGTTGCTGCGCAGGGGTCATAACAACCCCATATAGCTGTAAAGGCTTTGGGAAAAGTGGCTGGAAAGTTCTCCAACAGAGAAGGACATGTGGGTGCTGATCAGTATCCAGCTGTGCATGAGCCAGTAGTGTGCCCACATGGCCTATAAGTCTAAAGGTGTTCTGGCTTGCAACAGAAATAGCATAGCCAGTAGGGCAAGGGAAGTGATCTTCCTCCATACCCAGCATTGATGAGACTGCACCTCAATAGAACATTCAGCTTTACGACCCTCTCCACAAGAAGGATACTGAGCTGCTTGAGTATGAGCAGAGTATGAGCAAAAAAAACTGTTGAAGGGACTTGAAGGGACTTGTTGAAAGATTTGTGAGCAGTGGCTGAGTGTCCTGAGGATCTTCAGTCTTGAGAAGAGAAGGATGAGGGGAGAGGTCATCACTCTCTGGAACTGTCTGAAGGGACCTTTCAGCTAAGAGGTTGTCAGTCTCCTTTCTCAAGTGACAAGTGACAGAACATCAGGAACTGGCCTCAAGTTGTCCCAGAGAAATTGGACGTTAGGAAGGGTTTATTCACAGAAACAGTAGTTAGTCACTGGAAGAGTCTATCCAGCTTAAAAGTGGAGTCCTCACCCCAGGAGGTATTAAAGAGAGGTGGAAGTCACAGCAAGAGGTACAGTTTAGTGGTGGGACTTGGTAGGTAAGGTTTATGGCTGGACTTTGTGATCTTAATACTCTTTTACAACCTAGATGATTCAAGGAGCCTGTAACTCCATCTGAAAAGCCTGTTATATGATTAAGGCTCCCACAGATGACTTTTTATTATATAGAAGGGCTCTATTCTAAAATTTAATGTCTTATTTATTCACAGTAACTCTGCAGAGTAACTTAGGCAATTAATTCTGTAGAAGAAATAATCATTTTTCAATCATTCCTTTTCTTTTTTTTTCTTCTTTTTAATACAAAGTTTTTTTCCCCAATGCTAATTCTACTGCAGTAACTAGTAAGTTTATTCTGACCTCTTTCTAAAAGTACTTAACCTGACCTTTGATTTTACAAAACAAATAAATATATATTCTGCTTCTGTTCAATTTAGCAATGCTAAGAGATAGTTCACCTACTACTTCTGAATCAGCACTGTTTTTACCTGTTCCTGAAGACCCATTGAGATGGAAATAACTTCTCTCACTAAGTCCATTAAAGTCTTCAAGCAGGACAAGTTTAATTTGGCTACTTCTCCCAACAAACATAGGTTTTCAGAACAGAAAGAATTAAAAAAAATTAATACTGAATAAAATAATGATTGATTGATTAAAAATAAAAATAAAAAGCCCACTGTTTAAAAGCAATTATTAACCTAAAAAAAAATTGAATTCAAGAAACACTGTCATTTGATGCAGTCAATTAACATCAAAGTCTACAGAGCAAGAGAATGAGTGTCATAGTTTTATTGAGATCTACTGCTTACAGTGTAAAAACATCCATGCTATGGAAAAGTCCTACTATATCACAGTCCTTTTCCAGTTTTTTACCAGAATAGAACATAGAGTCACAAAAGGAGAGTATCTGTTACATTATATTAACTCATAGTACTAAGTGTTTTGATACAACAATAAATAATTCATTATTAGAGGTCAGGAATACTTCTATAGGTTACCCAGGAACTTTTGTTGCACTAGTAAACGTCAAGCCACTAGAATAAAAGCCTCCAAACTTAACTTATTTGGACTCCAAAACTATCAGCAGGGGTAGAGATGACTTTGGGCATATGGAAATACAGTGTATGTCCAAGAATTTTAATACTTCTTGCTTTCCACTTTGAAATAATTTCTATACCACACTGTTACACCCAGTTACAGTTTATGTCATTTCATTCCAGTGGAGAAGGTACATTTTATGACTACTAAAATTGAGCTTCTGTAGGGCTAAATGATTTAGACATCCCTGGCTCCTGCATGCCATCCTTCCTGAAATATACAAGTTACTTACCTAACTAGGAAGGAAAAGAAATTGTCATGATTTATTGACAAGTAAACAAAAAAATATAAACTGCCAATAAATTAGGTTGGAGATATTTCATGAAAACCACTGACAGAATCAATATTATGTCAAGTTTCAGTCCACATTTTCATCAATGATGCAGAAATATAGCAAGCAAGCATTACTGAAGGCTGACACGTGAAACAGAGGCCTTGGGAAGGTCTGTACAATGGCCAGGAAAACGGCAGAATGATTCCCCTTGAAAGGTATAGACCGTTAAAGTTAATGCTAAATTCAAATAAAATATATACCAGCAGAAATCTGGAAAGGCATACTATTGAGAATTCAAAAATAAAAATAAAAAAATAAATAATATACTCTTAATGGGACATGTGGCAGAGCAGAAACAACTCCAGTTAAAATGCAGCTTACATAATGTTACAGATGAGAAGGTTATAAAAAATCCCAACAACATTCCTATTACAATTTCATGAATAATATTGTATTCAGTTGTGGAAAACTCACTGTCGAAGATGCCAATCCACAAACTAAATAGAATTCTCAAATGAGCAACAACAAAAGTGACTGAATATCTTGGAACACAGTGTTTCTGATTTGGATTTCATAAAGGTGAATTTCAGTTTTTGAAGCAACTTTCTATAAACAGGTAAGGCATTTCCACAATCATGAAGAATTTGTCATGTGAAGAGACAGAGGTATTTGCATTTGTAAGTACCACAAAATAAGGTTGGCTGCTTCTCGGAGGGAATCATAGAATAGTTTGAGTTGGATGGGAACTATAAGATTGCATAGTTCCAACACTCTGCTATAGGCAGGGACACCTCCCCCTAGATCAGACTGCTCAAAGTCCCATCCAGCCTGGCCTTGAGTGCTTCCAGGGAGAGGATATTCACATCTACAATGGGCAACCTATTCAGTGTCTCACCCACCCTCACAGAAAAAAATTCATTCCTAATATCTAGTTTAAGTCTATCCACTTCCAATTTCTCTTCTCTAGGCTGTAGAGCCCCAGTTCTTTCATCTTGTCCTCATAGAGAGGTTCTCCAGCTTTGTGATCATCTTCAAGGCCGTCCTCTGGACCTGCTCCAACAACTCTATGTCCTCCTTGTGTTGAGGGAACCAGAATTGGACACAGTACTCCAAGTAAGGTCTCATGAGAGCACAGTAGACAGGCAGAATCACCTCTCTTGACCTTCTGGTCACACTTCTCTTCCTGCAACTCAGGATATGGTTGACCTTCTGGGCTACAAGCACACATTTGCCAGCTCATGTTGAATCTTTCATCGGCTGACATCCCTAAATCCTTCTCCTCAGGGCTGCCCTCAAGCTGTTCTCTGCCCTACCTGTATCTGTGCTTGTTAATTTATATTTCATATAAATTAATTTTTTATTAATTTATTATTAAGTTAATTTTCATATAAGCAGTATTTATCTGAAAGGTTTGCAGATAATAAAGTTTTGATTTTTAATGACACTTACTTCAATGAAATTAAAATTTATAATCTTAATATTTGTTGGGATGTCAGTCAAAATATCATGCAGACCTCAGAATCATGCACAGATTTTAACAGACACGGTTGAGGTCTACAGAGTTGATACAAACAGGTATTTCTGAGTTTCAAACTTAATAATTTAGTCACTATGTTTGTTTGTTTGTTTGTTTGCCTACTTATTTACTTATTTATTTATTGAGAAGTGTTTTCTACTTCTCAGAACTGTCATTGTGAAGAGTTGCATTAGGAATCCAAGTGCATGAGTGTGTTTCAGGTTGTGACTCTGTCTCACAAATGCAGACAACTTAGGGCATCATTTAGTTGAGGTACTAAGAGCTTTCTTTGGTGTGTCTGAAGACGTGGCTTTCTGCATGCCTCTGCCTGGTAGTTGGCTTGCCTGATTCACATTGAATCAGCTGACATATGTCTGGGTGGATCAGCGCTGAAATTTCCTTGTTGTTTAGCAGAAGATTTAGTAAGATCTTTAGTAAAGTGACCATTTAGCAAGGACAAAATCTACACACTGGTGTGCTGGACTTGTATTCTAAAAAGCATAATTCAAGACACATTTCAAGTGATATTTAGGAGAAAATTGATTACCCTGCACAATATAAAGCAAGGGGTAATCTTTCTAGTCATCTTTTTTCTTCCTTCCTTAACACGTGTAAGGAACACTTGTCCTTGCCAAAAGGCAAGAACAGCCTGCCATTGAAGTCTTGTTGAAACTATGAAGGAACAAAGTCAGAAAAGGGCTTGAAATACCCTTACTATTAGCACAAGCAGAAAGATGATGCATGGAGCTAGGAGAGGAAAGAAATACATGAAAACGAGAACAAGAAAATTCTTATTTATTTATTAACTGTACATGGAAAAACAATGTGATTGGAAATGGAATCTGATGTCATGTTAATGCTCATAGATGGAAGTTACTAAATAAATGCTACTAAGTGCATAGAACAAAAAAGTTGAGGTGGTCCAGCATCACTCTTTAGAGAAATATTCTCTAGTGTGAGGTCCTTGGAGTAAAATGCAGTGAAATTTCTGTATGTTCTTCAAATTCTGAACTAAGCAATTATAATTTTTGGAATTTTGAAAAGTAAAATTAAGTCTGGAGATCTCCTTGAGTTAAAGCTCACTATAAAAATAGCAACAAATTCAAGCTAGTTCACTACATGCATGCAGGAAAATGCATGTATTTTCCCTAAAGACTGAATGCATACTAAAAGTAATAACACCAAAAATGAAAAACTGTCTTACTTAGGAATAGAACAATTATATTTCTAAATTATTTTTCTTTTATTTGAACAAAATAGATTTATTGTGTTGCAGCCTTCACTGAATTAACTGACTCGTATATCTACACAACCATATGTGTTTGTATGTTTTTAATTCCCACTTGCTAGTCATTTTGCCAGAGTAACTTGCTTAGCTTTGGATGCTGGGTCCTCAGGATATCTTCCTTTCAAAGCTGGGACAACACTTAACGTGTAACTGTCAGTAACATACAAACATTACTTAAAACTTAAATAAGTGTCATGGAATATATGGGAGCATAAATGTACCCTTCAGGATTCATTTACAAGAGCTGATTAAATTACAGATTCCACTTTAGAAACATTGAATAGGCTTATTTTAATTATTAGCTTGCACGAGTCATCATTTGTAGCTTGAGATATAAAAGTCTGTAAGTAGTGGAGTACTAAAAACTAATAAAAGGGCAGACAGTATACATCTTCAAATAGCAAAACCTGCAGGTGATTCATAAATGTTGAATTTGCATGCAGTACAGTCCCCTCATCCATATATACATCACTTCTGCCAAATCTAGCAACCAATAAAATGCAAAAAAAAAAAAAAGTCTACAAAGGCAGCAGGTGTTTTTAATAGCAGAGATTTTGTAAAGCCAAAGCATGCAAAGATGTTTACAGCAAAGTACAGGCTGGGCAATCCCTGAGAGCAGGTCAGAGCAGAACAAAGCCTAATCTGAATCTAAGGTTGCTTGAGGAAGATTTGTTGGCCCAGACTTTCTGGGATAACAGAAAGAAACTTGTTCTGAAACAGGATCTAGACTCTGTTCTCTTTTTCTTGCAGACTGTCAGGTCCTCCAAAGGAAGACTTAGCTAGCTGGCCTAAGCAGCACAGTTGTACTGAAGGTAGGAGATAACTGAACTCAGAGGTTTTTTAGTTATGAAATCATGCATAAACTCAATTCCAAAGTAAAAAACAAGGGATTACATTATATACACTGCAGTGCATACCACTGAAGCATATGACAGAAAATATATACATATATTGCCGAAGAGTATGAAATCACAGAATATTTAAGGTTGGAAGAGACCTCTATGACCATTTATTCCAACCATTCACCTACCACCAATATTACAGAATCAAAGAATCAGAATAATTGGAAGGGACCTCAAGAGATCATCAAGTCCAACCCCCCTGCCAAAGCAGGTTCCTTACACCAGGTCGCACAGGTAGGCGTCCAGGTGGGTCTTGAATATCTCCAGAGAAGAAGATTCCACAGCCTCCCTGTGCAGCTGTGCCAGTGCTCCATCACCCTCACTGTAAAGAAGTTCTTGTGCACATTCGTGCAGAACCTCCTGTGCTGCAGTTTCTGTTCTTTTCCCCTTGTCCTGTCTCCACACACTGCTGAAAAGAGTCTGGCCTCGCCACTTTGTCCCCCACACCTCAGATATTTATAAACCTGGATCAGGTCCCCTCTCAGTCTTCTTTTCTCGAGGCTAAACAGATCCAGTTCATTTAGCCTTTCTTCATAGGGGAGATCCTCCAGGCCCTTCACCATCTTTGTGGCCCTCCACTGGACTCTTTCCAAGAGATCCCTGTCTTTTTTATACTGGGGATCCCAGAACTGGACACAGTACTCCAGATGAGACCTCACCAGAGCAGCATAGAAGGGGAGGATAACCTCTCTTGGCCTCACTCTTTTTAATGCACCCCAGAATGCCATTGGCCCTTCTGGCCACGAGAGCACACTGCTGGCTCATGGTCAACCTGTCATCCACCAGGACACTCAGGTCTCTCTCTACAGAGCTCCTCTCCAGCAGCTCATCCCCCAGCCTGTACTGGTGCATGCAATTATTCCTCCCTAGGTGCAAGACTCTACTCATGCTTTTGTTACATTTCATCCGGTTTCTGACTGCCCAGTTCTCCAGCCTGTCCAGGTCTCGCTGAATGGCAGCACAGCCTTCAGGTGTGTCAGCCAATCCTCCCAACTTCGTATCATCAGCAAACTTGCTGAGGGTGGCCACTATCCCCTCATCAAGGTCCTTGATGAAGCTGTTGAACAAAACCACTATATGGCCCACTAATGGGGTGGTATGAAATGTTGACAGGCTATACTGTCCTGATTTTATCTGAGATAGTTGTCTTCACACTGTCTGATATGATGCTTTGTTTTGGCTTTAGGAGAAAAACAGTGCTGATTGCACACAAACATTTAGCTGCTGCTGAGCAGTTTTGTACAGATCCAATTACATTTCAGTTTCTTGTACTGTTGAGACAGTGTGGTGGCAGTGCTACACGAGGAGCTGGGAAGGGACAGAACCACAGGCTAAAGAGATGTCCTGCAGCATACAACATCATGAGAAAAAAAAAAAAAAGCCTTAAAAACTGAAAGGAATTGGCTGGTGGATTGTTTGCTTGCTGCACAGAGGCTGGCTGGGCATTGGTCAACAGGTGATGAGCAGTTACATTGTGAATTATTTGTTCTGTAAATATATATTATTATCAATGCTATTATTTTCCTTCTCTCTTCATTTTCTGTCTTGGTAAATCATTTTTTATGTCAATCCACAACTTCTACTGACTCACTTCCCCATCCCACCGGGAGGGAAGAGTGAGTGAACAGCTCTTTGGGGCGGACCTGCTGCCGGGTTATACCACAGTGCATATATACGTGCCTGGAGAAGTTTGTGACACATCCTCATGTAGAGAACAGTCATACTTTGTCTCTGAATTTCTGACTGGGAGACAGCTACTCCTGTAGCCAAAGAATTACACTAGTCCGTAACTGCTTGTGTAGCATCAACTTCACATCAGAGAGCCATGTCCTCATTCTTCCACTTGACACTGAGACAGCACTATTTCATGCCTTCGTAGCTCAGATCTGGAGCATTACTAGAGAAGATTCTATCATGGACACATGCCATGTGCAGAGCACAATGCACAGCTACACAACACTGAACTTATTCTTGGTGTTGGGATTTCGTAATTACAACCAACCTTTCTGCTCCTACTCCTGAAAATAAAAATTAAATAATAAACTCAGTTTGATAGTTTGCAGGTGTTGGGAAAAAAAAAGTACATCCCTTTTGTCTCTGTCTCCCTCATCTGGAAATGACCTACAAAATCCACTACCACTGAAATGCAGGCTTCATATTCTGCTTTGTTTCCATCAGAATAAAAATATAACAAGAATATATATCCAAGTTAGATTCATAAGGAGTAGAATGACAATGGAAAATCAAAATATGACTTCCAAAATCTTTCCCTCACTCTAAAAAGACATATCCTTTGGATACATCCTTTGCTTACAGTTACTACTATCAGAGAAAATCAAATAAACGATGTCAAGTGAAATCAATTTTTGAGTGAGACTTCTTATTTTTAGTGATGCTTTTTTCCTTCAGAATTTTGAAATTATGCGTCCCTGCTCTTTGGATGCCTGAAATTAGTTATGAAGTCAGTAATGTTTGTCTCCATGTAAACAAAATGTCTTATACAGGGAATACAAACACAATGCTGAACTGGCTCTGCACAGCCTTTTCATATGCATTAAATCATTTAACTCCTACTATAACTCTCCTGAACAACACAGATTTAAAGCTCAAATACTTGTGTTTGATAATTAAATTAAAAGAAAGTATTTTAGAAAACATTCCACTGAAAAATTTAATCATTCTGGATTCATTTTTTTGTTTATTTCAAAAGTAAAGGATGGGAAGAAAAATGAGGCTTAATATAGTTTGCTGAAGAGTCGAACATTTAAGTTTAAATATTCAAAAATAAAGGCAAATTATATTGCAAGAACAAAGATAAAACCAATAACAAATATAATTTAATAAAACAAACTGGGATAATATTTGTATGAGTTTCATGCAAAAAATATAACAGCAATTATTTTATGTATTGAAGGCATACAGCGTACTTCCAGAGATATGCTTCTGCTGCTGCAATTATAAATCTTTTTCATAGGATACATAAGAGTGATTAATATATAACTACATGAGTTGATACTACAAGAATTACATCGAGCTGGTCAATGACCCTTACCATGTTTGGTGGAGGTCTTTCTTATAGAGCAGAAATTGGTAAAGTATTTCACACTGCTGAAGAGATCTATTGCATACAGAAATCCAATCCTTCAATGGTGGGTTGTGACTCAAAAATAAGCAAAACAAACTATTAAATGAAACTCTTTGGTAAGACTCTTGTCTTTATTTAGCCTTTGTACTTGAATTTTAATCTCTGCTGCAGTCTAAATACACATAATGAATCTTCTACACTGTGTTTCAGAAAAAAATAAGGAAAATGAGAAGCCTACCCACTTCTTTAACTTTATTCTTTTACAACTTTGACTACCACAATGTTTCAGTTTACCACAGAATATTTTTTGTTATGGAATAAGTGTTACTAGTCTACCAAGAATGGAATCTTGTTTTACACAGAGGTAATTCATGAAAATAAAGTTTAAAGTTAGGATTGATTAAAATCTCTTATCAACTCTTAAAAGCAGTACAGATTTTTCCATGTGCTGACAGTGTGGTTGGGATCAGAAAAGTAGATCAGCAGCCTGTATATAGAGAGCTTAACTATAGGCCCCAACATCTGGAATCAGATCTCCACACTCACGCCACTCTTTTCATGCATGAAATTCTCAATGGTGAGTGTGTACTAAGAAACTGAGCAAGTGAACAATCCAAAGCACTTTTATTTACAGTTATGCAATTCAAGTATCATAATTGTAATCTCTTATGTCAGAGGGTTTTTAAATTTCACTTTCCAAAGGATCTACTACAACTCAGCACAGACCTGCTAACGACTCTGGAACTGCATAGAGGTAGTGGAGGAATTGTAATTAAATCTCACATTCTAGCAATGTGAGAAAAAGTGCATTGAAAAATTAATTATCTGTCTCAAGGTGTAAATGAAAGGAGTGGACTCCATTCCACTGTAACAATGGAACAAGTCCAAGACCTCATGAAACTGAGTGTATGTAAGTTCATGGGGACGGATGATATGCATCCCAGGGTTCTGACAGAGATGGCTGATGTGATTGCCAAGCAGCTCTCCATAATGTTTGAAAAAATTGGCTATCAGGTGAGATCTCTGGTGGCTGGAAAAAGGGAGACATTAGTCCCATTTTTAAGAAAGAGAGAAAGGATGTCCCAGGGAACTACAGGCTGGTGAGCCTCAGCTCTGTGCCTAAGAAGATCATGGAGCAGATCCTCCTGGTTACTATGTTAAGGCACATACAAGACAAGGAGGTGATCCAAGACAATCAGCATGGCTTCATCAAGAGCAGAACTTACCTGACCAATCTGATGGCCTTTTATGATGGAGTGACAGCATTGGTGGATGAAGGAAGGGTGTTGGATGCCTTCAGCTGGACTTCTGTGAAGTCTTTGACATGGTCCCTCAACACATCCTTCTCTCTATATTGAAGAGGTATGGATTTGAGAAATGAACTATTCGATGGATTAGGAACTGGCTGACCGGTCACAAACAAAGGTTTGTGATCAACAGTTCTATGTGTGGGTGGAGGCCAGTCACAAATGGTGTCACCCAAGGGTCAGTCTTGGGACTGGTGGTCTTCAAAATCTTTATCAGTGGCATAGATGATGGAATCGAGTGCACCCTCAGCAAGTTTGCAGACAACACCGAGCTGAGCAGTGTAGTCAATACACTAGAGGGAAGGGAAGCCATCCAGGGGGATCTGGACAGGCTGGAGAAACGGGTCCATGTGAACCTAATATGATTCAACAAGGCCAAGTGCATGGTGATGCTCTTGGGCTGGGACAGTCCCAGGCATTTATACAGACTGGGTCAAGAACTCTAGGAGAGCAGCCCTGCAGTGAAGGACTTGGGGGTCCTGGTGAATGAGAAGCTTGACATGAGACAGCAGTATGCATATGCAGCCCAGGGGGCCAACTATAACCTGGGCTGCATTAAAAAAGGGGTGCCCAGCAAGGATAGGGAGGTGACTGTCCCCCTCTACTCAGCTCCTGTGAGGCCCCATCTGGAGTACTGCATCCAGGCCTGGGGCCCCTGGCACAAGAAAGATGCAGAGCTCTTGGGATGGATCCAGAGGAGGGCCACTAAGTTGGTCAGAGGGCTGGAGCACCTCTCATATGAGGAAAGACTGAGGAAACAGGGCTTGTTTATCTTGGAGAAGAAAAGGCTCGAGGGCGACTTCATTGTGGCCTTCCAATACTTGGAGTTAATAAACAGGAGGGGGAACAACTGTTTACACAAGTGGATAGTGATAGGACAAGGAAAAATGGTTTTAAACTAAGACAGAGAAAATTCAGATTAGATGATAGAAGGAAGTTTTTCACTCAGAGGGTGGTAATGCACTGGAACAGGTTGCCCAGAGAGACTGTGAATGCCCCATCCCTGGGGTCATTCAAGGCGATGCTGGATGTGGCTCTGAGCAGACTGCTCTAGTGGTTGTTGATTGTGCCCATGGCAGGGTGGTTGAAACTAGATGATCTTTGAGGTTCCTTTTCAATCCAGGCCATTCTATGATTCTATGATTCTATGCATATCTGCATTATTATGTAACCTTTCAGTACAGTTACTGATATGTATTATATCTCCCATACTGAGATCATTAAGTCATATACTAGCCGATCCTGCTGCTAACTGTATCATTCAGTGCTTGAGATGTGCTGGAGCCGTTTCATGACAGACAGATGGAAATTTTCCACTAGCTTTTGTCTCATTCTTCTATGTAATAGATGAAAATTAGTTTTAGACCTAAACAATGGACTGAATACTATTTTATAGGAAAGCATCATCAAGTGTTATAACTTCATAATGTCCAGTCCCTTTTTACTACAAAGATTTTTTTGAACTAAAATATTTCAGAATGGCTATACACTTGCAGTCGCTCTCTAGCACTTCATGGGTCCTATCCTTAGAGAACTGCTCTGCTGCCAGATGATTCTGATTGCAGGAAAAGTCAACCTCCCATTCCAAGTGACTCCTGTGCAGAGTTAGCAGGGGCATAAGGTTCATGCAAACAGCAAAATGTTTCCATGAGCTCTACTGCTCCCCACTTTGCAGACATTTAGATTCATGTTGCTGAAAGGCTGTATTAAGTCTCCTGAGAGGTTGTATGCATGAATCATAAAGCCAGCAAATTCAGACATCTGAATTTGGATTAAAAATATTTTTTGAACTACTTCAGGCAATTCAGCTGTGAATCAATTTTGCATGCCTAAATTTTTTCAATATCTCAACCTATAAAGGATAATTTATTACGCAGTGTGCTTCTATACGTTATGAGAAACAAGCTTCATTAATTGATTCTTCTCTATGACATCTGACTAGCTGGAACTTGTCTAACATTGCAAGTTCTACTTAGTTCTGCTACTTCTACTTAGGGATTCATTACTGTGACAAAGAACAGTAGACTTTGAAATAAGGAAAATAAAAATAGGCACAGAAGAAACCGTGGCAACCTAATGTTGAAAAGTGTAGGTGTGAATCATCTCTAATTTATTAGCAGCAATATCTGGAGAACTGGTTGCAATCAAAACTCGTAGACGCATCTCAGTTTCAGAGGACACTATTAAAAGTGCCAGGTGCTAAAGCTACTTTACTTTTAAAAATGGTTACATCTCTCAATAAATAGAGGGAATGGATTATCAGTACACTGTGCTAGATATTTCCCACACTTTCAGAAGCTGAAAGAAAGGATTTCAGGTTCTGAAAGTTAATTTCTCCCTTGACTTCTTTCTCTAACAGTTCACATATTCAAGTCATGTTTATTAATGAATAGAAGTCACTTCTATGAGAGTGTTCACTGCTCTTTTGCTCCATACTCATTAGGGAAAACTGTTCAGAATGAATTAGCTTAATTAGGTATGATTTTATCACCTTCATACTCGATCACTAAGGAGGTGGAGGACATCTTCCAGACTACCACTAATGCAGCAAAGGCATAAGGTCTTCTCAAGCCAGCTGTGACTCCTTCTGGCTGCAGTTGGTGCTCTGCAGTGGGACAAGGTGCCTGGGGTGGTGTGAGAACTGACAGATCAACCCCATGCTATGTTGCCAACTCAGAGTATCTTGTTGCCCTGTTTTAAACTTTTCTGGTTTCCTACAGTCCTTGAAGAAAAGTAGAGCGCAGATACAAAATGTTGCTCAAGTCCTCTTTATTCTGGAATCATAAACTTTTTCGTGTTTCCCAGCAACGTCATGTGGAAGGTGAAGTTTCTTTCCTTCCTGTGCAATTTATTTTACCATACCTTTATTCCTAACTAAAGAACCTCTATGTGCACTTCACATCACCTTCTATCCACACCATTCAGTATTTCCTATGAAATCATCTTCATTGCTAGAAGACTTTTTGAAGTGAAATTTAAAAATCTTTGCCTGAAAGCTTAAGCAATATTGATCATATTACAGATGACTTTCCTCATTATACTGAAGATTTGCCATTAAGTGGAAGACCAACTTTAAATTGTTCTATCAGTCTTGCAAAATCTGCAGTGAGGAAAATTCAGCCTCCATCTACAGCCTTGTCCTGACATATGGCTTGTAGGATGTGCTGCATTCTCCCTCTTTCCATCTGTTCCAACCCCTTATTTTTTTCAAAAAACAATCCTCCTTCTCAGGCGCTTAGGTTTTGTTTTGTTACATTTAGGAATAAATCGGCTTTGGAGAATAGTGCTAACTTTGATGTTGTCTATTTGTTCTTTTCTGTTTTTACAATTAGTTTTCTTCCTCATCACTGAGAGAAATGGAGGTGCAAAGGTATTAAATAACTTGTTCAAAGTCACAAAGAGTTCTTCCAACCAAGTTTAGGTTTCCTGAACATCAGGTACTTATAGAAAATATCATCCTTCTTCAGTAAGAAATAAATGTCCCAAGAGCTGCAATCCTGAGATGGTAATTCAGAAAATGAAATGGGAAAACATATTTAATTATTGCCCCTCTGTTAAACTCATCTGAAGAGAAAACAGATCAATGTATACAGCTTATGTAGCTCTACAAAAGACACAACTAATACAACCAGCTATACAAAAGAGAAGATGTTTGAGGTCCACTCTGTGACCTTCCTTAAGATATAGAGGAATGCACTTACAAAACAAGCTTGGCAAGATTATCAGGTTGTATGCCTGAAATAGGCTTTGTCTTCTGGGGCTCTTCACTGCTTATGAAAGTTTAAGACTTTAGTTCTGCTTTTCTGTCTATGAAGGAGAAATAAATATATTTGCCCTTTTTTGAGAAGCTTCATAGTATCCTGGGATAAAAAATACACATACTAAAAATTATTAATACAATAAACAGTACTTAAAAAAAAAAACCTCTGAGAAAAAATCCAAAGTAATGCTGATCAGTTTGAATGGTGTTTTTCCTTGCTCTATAATGATTGTTTACCTGAGTGAATGAAGACTTGTTTACCCAAGGGACACTACAGAGCTCTTTTGAAGCCATAACAAGCTGTAACCTGGGCACATAATGAGGCAGTATTTAATGACAAATATGATAGGCTATTGCATATAAAATAATGATGGTCTTCCCTACAACAGATAAAGCAGATAAAGTAAAGAAACCATTCAGAAATAACCTTCACATGGTAGTACCCAAAGGAAGGATTTGGGGTAGCAATGGAAGGACATGAGAAATGTGAACTTCACACGGTATGCTCAACCAGTAAGAATCGCTGAATCAGGCAACCATAGAACAGTTTGGGTTGGAAGGACCTCTGAGATAATCTAGTTCTAACCTCCTGCTACCAGACTGCTCAAAGCCCCATTTAGACTGGCCTGAAGGGCCACCAGGGTGGGAGCATCCATAACTTTTCTGGGCAGCCATTTTTCTGTTCCAGTGTCTCACCATCCTTACAGTGACTATAATATCCTAATATCTAGTCTAAATCTCCCCTCTTCCAGTTCAAAGCTATTTTCCTTCATCCTGTCACTACCTGCCCTTATAAACTGGCCATCCTCAGCTTTCCTGTAGACCCTCTTCAGAGGACATGAATACCTTAGGGCAGATATTAAACAATTAGTTCCTTTATACTTCTTTCTAAAACTACATCCTTCATAGCTATTTCCTATAGTAGGAAGGCTTTTCCAGTCCTGTACACACATAGGACAGCACAGCATTAATTCTGCAGCTTCCTCTACCCACCATATTTCTTTCTAACTTTGGCTCATCATGTTTCTACTTACCGCAAAGCTAGAGACAGCAAATAGAAATTGCAAAGATGTATTACAACCAAATGAGGTTCTAGAATTGGTATCACCATATCAGCTGAAACTTCTGCTGAAAATTCCAGATGGGATCTTTATGAAATCATCTTGTTTCACAAATTCAGGTAGCAGTTTCTTCACAACTAAAGACCCTTAACTGTAGAGCATTTTACTGAACTAGGAGCAATTTGTTCAGCTAAACTAAACTTTAACACTCTACTCTAAGCTGCCAAAGTATGCTTATTTTATAACAGTAATCCTTCCTGATACATCATATATAATCTGATTACGTTACCCACCATGCCAAAGAGAGTCTGATGTTGTCCTTCTTCCAAGCATACATCAGATACCAGAAATGATTCAGAAGGTACCACTGTACAGCATATGGCTTCCCTTGCCCTCAACATGAAATGCACTCTTGATACACTGTTTGGATGTGGTTCATAGCAAATCACTCAGGCTGGGAGTGCTTTAAGAATTAAAATAATTTGGTGAAAATTAACTTCTAGTTGTTTTAATTAATTTTTTTTTTCTGTTAGTTACTGTGTGAGATTTTACTTCGATTTTTAGTGGATAGAATCATTACCAAATTTTCCACAGCACAGATTTATAATTGTTGCATGACCTCTTGTGGTGTAATAAAATATTACAAGTGATCCATATGTAACACAGTTTATGTGAACTGCAATTCACATACACCACACTATCCTAACATATATTTTTCTATTAACAAAGTCAAGCTGTTGCCTATGAAACTGTCAGTTAATATTTAATCACAATGTAAAATTTTCCTTTTTTAGCAATCATTAAATGAGTTCATGCATTTTGAGCAACTTAATTCCTAGGTAATTTGATTTTGGTAAACTAAAGCTTTCCTTAAATTTTATTTCTGATGTGACTGTAAATTCCACATTCAGCAGTAACATACAGATGCTAAACTGAAAGTACAGCTTCACTTCTGCCATTAGTGATTTTTGGCACTGAAGAAATAAAGTAATTAACAAAACTCTTGAATTTGATTGCATGCATAAGGGCTCTTTAAAACTGTATTATATGCTTTCCAATAATGATTAGATTAAGAAAAACAACTATATGGAAAATGAGCAAATTGATAATATATATCAGTGTAAGTACTGACATTCCTTAAGCAACACAGGAAATTCTGGATGCATTCTTCCTGTTTCTAGGTGTTTTCTATAATAAAATATCCTGCAGAAAGCTTATTAAAAAAAAAAAAAAAAGAAAGAAAAGTAAAGGCAAAAAGTGGTATCAGTTTTAAAAACTGGCCTCATATTTTTGCTTTATATTGTATAACACTTGTGGCCATGACAACCAACAATAGTAACAACACTGCAATGCCTCTGCAGTCCTACCACAGCAGCAGCTTCCTGATGCACTGTGGCATGCAGTGTACACAAAGGAGTCATGCTATGAAATACCATGCAGATATCAACCATTAGGCATCAATATAAGAAATGCTGATGAATGTACTGGAGCTGAAACCAGATACAACTTCGTTTTTGTCTCTAATGTTAGCTGCTTATTCCTCTTACACTTTGAAGAATTAGCCTATATGCCATTTCCAAAACTAGGAAAAGCTTAAGGATACTGCAATGTCATTTTTTTTCCTATTTATAACAGTGCCCTCTCATCACCTGAAATACATAATAACATATAAGAATCCTTTCAAAAATGATTTAACAAATAGGTAACACTATCCTTAACCAAACTGCAAAGAGAATCTGAATTTGATTAGACTATAAAGAACAGTTAGTTTTTCCACTTAAATTCTAGTATCTCTCAACATATTATTTCAATGATGTGGAATTGTTTTGATTCCTTCTTTTTTTTTTTTTTTTTTTTTTTGTCTGCACATCTGCATTTTCTTCTGCCTACTTTAAGCTGTGTTTAATGCTTTTTTATGTTAGTTATGGCTCTTGATTTTGTTACAAGGACTCCTAGGAAAATAAGCTGTATATTTTTGTGATATACCAAGCCTTACCATTTAATTCTGGGGAAGGCTTGAGTATAAATTTTGCAGAAGATTTCATACAACAGACAAGTAGAAAACAAGAAGTCTTAAAAATTCAGACTGTAAAAAAGGCAATCAAACTCAAAATGAAAAATAAAAAGCAAAAAACACAACCAACTCAGGAATTATTTTCAAAGCATCAAACCATCTGCTGTGCATGTAATAACACCTTTCAAGTATACATTTTTTTCAACTTCAGCCAACTGCCATGTTTCAAAATTACTAGCCAGTACCAGTGTAGCTTGAACCGCGAGTAAGAGAGACTGCAGCCTATATAGGATTATACATACATCGAAAATATTAAAAAAAATATTATTCTGCAAGGAGTTTTTCATTTCTCATTAGTAACATGGAGTACATTAAGAAAGACGCTTAAAGCTTAATTGGGGGTCTCTCTTGAAGCAAAAGAAAAAAAGAAAAATCTCAAAAGTTTTCTTGCTGAAGAAACTAGTGCATCTTTGTATATTAAGCACCCAAAATTCACAAATTTATCTACATTCAAGTAAATAAATAAGGCCAATAAATCTGAGTAAAATGCCAGTGGTAGAAATGTGAATGTCCACCCCTTTGTGGATACAGATCAAAGTGCAAACTGGGAGCTTCAGAGCTCAAGTAATTTGTTTCCTACATGCTCCTATATTTTAATCATGCTGATGCTGTAGCAATTGTTCTTGTATTTGACAGCTCATCGACCTGGCTGATGGCTTTAATAAAAGACAGATCAAAGAGATGGATACATGAAAGTACGTAAAAACTTCAAAAAGATGAAAAGAAACAACTAACTGTACATATCAGTTGCCAAGGAAAATAAATTGTTTAGTATGAGTTTGAAAATCTCTGAAAATCAAACAGAATTTAAAATGTCAAAATAATTGGACACATTCAATCATCCAATTATTGTTCTTCTGAACAATAGTTTGTAAATATGTTGCCTCTGAATGCAACTGAAGATGTAGTACACAGGACATGGAAGGAATACATGGAATAAGGACACAGGCTTCACCCAAGATTCCTGAGAAAGGTGTATAACTGGCAGCCTAATTCACTGTGACAGATACAGGCAATGGAGAGAATTATGGCTATAACCTGGAAGGCAATGAATAGCTTATATTATTAATGTCTTGAAAAATATGTTTTTTGTGTTTTGTTTTGTTTTGTTTTTAATCTCATGTCTGAGCCTATGAACGCAGACAAATCGAAAGAATTTATTCCCTTAAGAAAAGTTAAGTTGTCTGAGTTCAGACTAATATTTTTCGAGTTAGTTACAGGGGAAAAAGCTCTTATGCATTCCAAAACATCATCTTTACTGCATATTTTTAGTAAACCTTGAAATTTCTCTTTGATGTTTTCTAATTTGCTGTTCTATTATCCTTGAATGGAAAACACTTTACATCCTTTTAAAATATAAAGTAGTGTAATACTCTTTCCATTCCCATTTCTTAACTAACCATCTTGCAGGTGTTACACCTCTCTGCACTGCATAGATCACTCCAGCAAATTCCAGCACAAACCATTTTGCCCTCATTTGTTCCTCTTTCCCTACAAGCCATGATCTCAGCTTGGAGCTACCTACAGCCATAATCACAGGAGCACTGCAGAAACCAGTTGCCATTCATGCCCTGAGCCACCAACTGCATTCCTCCATCAGTCTGCATGATGCAGCAGTTAGCACAGAGCAGCTTGCAAAAATATTGCAAGGCAAAACAAACAGCCAGAAGTACTCTTGTCTCTTTTCTTGCTGTTTATCTGACACATACACACACACAAACACAAAATAGATAGATAGATAGATAGATAGATAGACAGACAGACAGACAGACAGAAAACTAAGAAAATACCTTGATTTCCCACTGCCATAACTCAACTTGTTGAAGTCTTGAGTAAAATCAATTCAATCTGAAAAAACATATGATGTATATACTTTTCTCTGTACTTATGATCAGATAGTTTATTATTTTATTATTCTACTTAAAATAGATTAATCAGAATTAGCTGAACTTCAGACTTGACTGAAATTTATTCCTTCAGAGAAGGCTTTAAAAATTGCATAACCCTCGCTAACTTGAGGGTTTTTTGAATATAAGTGCGATTTATTGCATTACATCACAGCAAGTTTTAAACCAAATAGATTTTGCAATGAAAAGTAAATCATAGTTCTGGATTCACTGGAGCATGATCCATAGGAATTAAAAGGATTTCCACAGTAGAAACTAACAGCAAAATAAATTCACTAAGCTGAATCTTGAATGACTTGTGAGTTTACATTAGATATATGCTGTACTTTGAAGTTTAACAAAAAACAACTCCTCATTCTGGCAAACTATTTCACAACTACAATTTTCTTTTTCTGTCAAGGTGCGGAATGTCTTACATAAAATTGCTTAAATTAAATCAGAGTATGGAAATTGTATAATAAAATTTGCTTTAAAGATTATGTCACCTTTCACAAGCTTATGTAGATCAGTTTCTACTAGATATACTGATTTTTCTACCTTGTCAGTGAAAGCAGCCATGTAAAACTATGGCTGAAAAGAGATAGGGCTGCTTTTCATGGTTGAAAAGATAGTTAAATTGATCTTTCAACAACTTATTTCTTTTTCTGTTAAGATGAGTGATGTCTTTTCTTAGTTTTTGGTTAATGATTTCTATGAAACTCCCATTCATGGAAGTGACAGATTTGTAGACCTCATAGTCAAAATTTAGCCAGGCAGTTACTATGCAAATTTCCCCAATTTTGCCTGTCATTGTGCTTTAATCTTTATTTCATCTGCTTTATCTGTCAAATTGTATGTAGGAAACAAGTCCTAAAAGGAAGAGTAGAACCACTGCCTCACACAAACCTTTCAAGTTCATCATATCCTCTCCGTCACCTTGATCAACTCTATCTTATATGATGAAAGAATCAGAATTTCTCCCAGTCAATTTCCCAGCTTCCACCACTTGTCAAAAGAAGTGATACTGTTATTCACAGCACCTAGAGATCTTAAGTGAGACAGGAAGTCAGAGTGTGATTGTCATGGTTTTACTATTGGTATTCCACATCGTAACATCATGTAGTGCATTGAGAGTTAGAGAGTTAACGCTCCAGTTCGTGGATCATCAATAGCTTCAGGTACATCTGTCTCAGAAGAGAAGAACTATGTACCCCAGAGGACTTTGGAACTATGTACCCCAGAGGACTTTGTGTTGCTTTGCACTTTCCCATTTTCTGCTCAGAGGGAAAGCTAAAAACTGTCTGCGTGTGGTGAGACACAGGCTCTTTTTTTTTTGGATCAACCCAGCAGTGGTCGCCTTCAGTGTTTAGTGTAAGGTCTTCAGTTCTTGGACACCCCCTCTCTCTCATTTTATTTGATTTATTAGCTTCAATTCCAATTATATTGTGTCATTTTGCATTTTTATATCTTATTTAGTAAATTAGCTTTTCTCCTCAGATCTCTGCTTCTGATTTGTTTTCATCTCCCTTTTCTTTTTCCCCTTTCCCTCTTCCCCCTTCCCAGGGAATGGGTCCATGAGTCTCCCACCCCAATTGTCTCAGAACTGGGCTGAACCAGCCCATAAACCATTGACAGCAATTTAGCTCACTAGTACTGATTCAGATGTTTTGTTGTTTGGAAACAGATCACCTGAATTCCCACTGCCAAAAAAAACATATGCTACTTTCATGCATGCAGGCAGCTGTGTTTAGACATTCACATGAAGAAAAAGGTCTGGATTCCTTCCTTTGCATAGGTTGTCCATGGACACACCTGTTTTTCTAATCTTTTTAACCATGGCCAAAACTGGTCATAATTCAACTCTTGCTCACTGGCAATTGCAATAAGCTTTTGCTCTTTCCATAACAGTCAGTTCTCATCATAGTATCTACCACCTGGGCCTCTCTCAAACAACACACCTCTCAAGGTGATAGCATCTATAAAATGCACTCATTCACACACATCTGGCTTGGGGCTTGGATCAGTAACAGGATGAGCAGTTATTATTAAAAAAAAAAAAAAACAAACAGAGAAATCTATCTGATTTCTTTGGAAACTCAAGATCAGGTAAAAAGAAAGAAAATGAGACAGGCTTCATGGTGGATGATGGAAAGCAGTGCTCAAGGCAAGAGGAAACTTCCATTTAGAGGTGAAAATAGGTGGGCTACCATCAGGGACATAAGGTTCCAGGTCAATTAAAAAAAAACTGCTCTAGTGAGTAGAAACATTAAAACTGACAATGACAAGCTTGGGTCAGTCACATAAAGCAAGACTGCATGCTCGAAAGGAAAGACACTACTGTCATATACCATTGCAAGAATAGAAAGACCACAATGATATAACACTTCAGGAAGTTTTACTTGACCTTTGGATCTTGATGAAGTCCAAGAAGCGAGACATAGTAAGCCACCATTATGCCAAGGAACATGGTGGTAAATTTCCAGTATTGCAGACTTTGAAGTTAGTACGGGAGGTATAATATTCATCAGGTGCAAGGTACTCCTGTCACATACACTTGTTCTAATCCAGGGAGATGAGAATACTCTCAGAATAGCAAAGTATGATCATGCAAATCTGATGGAGATAAAAAATAATTTGACATGAACTGAAAAAGTGCAGGAGAATTAAAATAGAGAAAAGTTTCTAGAATTTATGACTGCCTTTTTTGTATCATTGGTCATTTTTTATTCCCCTTTTTGCAGGAGGATCAGAGGGCAGGCCTACTCCAGGCACTTCAGCCTTGACAGGTCATTGTTCAGGATCGTATGAGTAAGGGTTTTCTGTTTCTGACCTCATCTTTACGTCAGAAGAAAGTTTTGCTTCTACTAACAATAAAAGCTGTCATTAGGAGTGCATGTGGAAGCAACTATTTCTTCAAGAGAAGATGTTCATAGTTTCAGCTCAGACCAGTGTCATGGGGTTTTTAGTAATATTGCCAGCAGAGCTAGGTTTGTACAGTTCAGCTCTGAAAAGCTTTGCTTTTTCCTGGTTCCTGGAGAAGGGGACCAAGTGCCTCAACAAGAAAATTTAATTGACCATCACTTTAAATGACTGCTTGAAATCACAGGCTTATAGAAAATGAATATGTGGGCTCAAGAGTTTGTATATAATTTTTAATTTATGTTAGTGTGACCACTATGCTGAAAACTCAGTATGGCAGACATAAATAGATTGTCTAGATATTCATAGGCATCTACAGATCATAAATGGATCTTTAAGTAGAATCATATCCATGGAAGTCTTCCCCATGTTTATCTAATTACATGGCCTGAAAAATGCAGAGAAGCAAGGCTGGTTTTCAGCTGTGCTCCTGTCTAGTACCCAGGGCTTCATTCATGTGGAATGAGAGGGAGAAAAACAGACATGGAAAACTAAGACCAATGTACTGTTCAGGAAATGTAATTTGGGACAGTGTCTAGACTAAGAACAGAACCATGGAAATTGACCACTGCTTTGTCAAATTCACACACATTACACTGCTACCTTTGATGGCTGAGCTGATGAGAGTTGGAAGGACTCTTGGCAGATAAGAGGATGCCTGACCTCTTCCTATACCTTCATAAGAAAGACAAGGGAAAACCCTTCTATTTCAAAGTGGTTAAGGTCTTCATTAATTTCCTAATTACCTCCATGTGAACTTGGAGGATGCTCATTATCTAGCAGCAAATCATGCAGCTGTTGAGTAGCCCAGTATTGCCTTCTGAATGGCAAACTGGATGACAAGGAAATGTGTCATCTATCAGCCAAAAGCCAAAGAGCTGGAAGAAGGAAAACAGATGGATAGAAGAACAACTTGGCAATGCAGTGAGATTTGGTATTTCCTGATGTGAGACAAGATTTTATTGACAAGTCAAAAGAAAGATCTGTATTTTTGCAGAAATTTGACAAGATTGGCTGAAATTTTCCAGTTACTCAATTGAGTGATACAGTACTTCTCCATAACATTTGGGCTGGGAGCTGTTTCCATTACAAGGATTAAAAAAGAATTAAACATTTTTCATATATTTGTGAGGGAGGCTTTTACAGATTTGTTGACCCTATAATCCTTGTCCTGGTATTTCTCTTTAAATTGTGAAGAGTTTATATAATGCAAGTAGAAACCCCTGTGCTTATTTCCTAGCCTTCACATATAAAATTCCTTCTGTCCTATATCCTCAGCACTGCTCAGTATCTTCCCCAGTTTAGTTCTCAGTCCATGGGTAAATGGACTGAGATGTGGTCAGAGGAAAGAGGATGTGGTCCTGTAGGAACAGATCTCTAAAGCAAATTAGCTGCTGCTGAGATTCAGATGTCCACTATATATATATATTCTTACAAGTGACTGTGTACATGAACAGCAGCCATGATTCAGTTATGTGAAGGTGGCTTATAGTAGATAGTACAGTTGTCTAGGTCATTCCCTAATTCATAAACAGGAGAGATGAACTGTGACCCTATAGAAGCACTTTTCAGGAGAAGATTTTCGCCTAAGTGTGGATGTCTACCCTTTATCAGTTGAATTGCATCCTCAGAGTTAGAACCACAGTGTAAATTTACAGTACAGTCCTTAGCATCAGCAGTTTATGTTTGTGAACTCCATATTACATCTTAGGAGGTGATGAGGAAAATTCTTATGGTCCTTTCCTCAACAAAATTAATCATAGCAACATAAAGTCATATAATGGTTTGAGTTGGAATGGACTCTTAAGATCATCTAGTTACAACACCCTGCTATAGGCAGGGGCACCTCCCTCTAGACCAGATTACTCAAAATCCCAGGCAGCCAGGCTCTGAGTGCTTCCAGGGAGAGGATATTCATATCTACACTGGGTGATCTGTTCTGTATCTCACTCACCCTCACAGAAAATAATTTATTCCTAATATCTAGTTTACATCTACCCTCTTCCATTTTAAAGACATTTCCCCTTGTCCTGTCACTATCTGCCATTTTAAATTCCCTCCCCCGCCTTCCTGTAGGCCCCCTTCAGGTGCTGAAAGGCTCTCCTTTGAGCCTTCTCTTCTCCAGGCTGAAAAGTCCCATCTCTCTCAGCCTGTGGTGAGAGAGGTGAGCCTGTGGTGAGATAGGAGAGGTGCTCTTGCCCTCCTATCATCTTCATGGCCTTCCTCTGTCCCTGTTCCAACAACTCTATGTCCTTCTGGGTTGGTGGCACCAGAACTGGATGCAGTACTCCAAGTGGGGTCTCATGAGAGCATCATAGACAGACAGAATCACCTCCCTTGACCAGCTGGTCACATATCTCTTCATGCAACCCAGGAAATGGTTGGCCTTCAGAGCTGCAAGCACACACTGCCAGCTCATGCTGAATCTTTCAACAGCTGAGATCCCTAAATCCTTCTCCTCAGGGCTGCTCTCAATCTGTTCCCTGCCCAACCTGTATCTGTGCTTGAATTGCCCTGACCCAGGTGCTTGTTGAATTTCGCAGGATTGCAATGGGCCCACCACTTAAGCCTGTTCAAGTCCTTCTGGATAGCATCCCCTCCCTCTAGTATGTCAACTTCATCATTCAGCTTGGAGTCATCTACAAACTTGCTGAGGGTGCACTCAGTCCCACTGTCCATGTCACCTACAATGATGTCCAACACTGATCCCTGAAGAACACCAATCATCATCAGAGTCCATTGGACACTGGACATTGAGCCATTGACTGCAACTCTCTGAGTGAGGCCATCCAGCCAGTTGCTGATCCAGTGAGTGGTCCATTCATCAGATCAATTTTTTCTCCAATTTGGCAACAAGTGTATCATGCGGGACAGAGTCAAAACACTGTACAAATACAGGTCAGTGACATCAGTTGCTATTCCTTATCAGCTAATGTGAAGCCAAATTTGTTACCACCAATCACTTCATCTTTATTTTCCACATGCCTTGGTAGGGCCTTCAGGAGGATCTGCTCCATGATCTGGCCAGGCACAGCAATGAGACTGACTGGCCTGTAGTTCCCTGGATCATCTTTATTTACTTTCTTGAATAGGAGGGTTATGTTTTACCATTTCCAATCAGTGGAAATTAAACCAGACTGCCATGACCTTTCAAGTATGATGGATAGTGGCTTGGGCAACTTCATACAGACATTCCCTCAGAACCTGTGAATGGATCTCATCAGATCCCATGGACTTGTGCACCTTCAGGTTCTTTAGATGGTCTTGAACCTGATCTTCACTTACAGCTGGCAGACCTACATTCTGCAAGTTCTTACCTTTGCTTTCTGCAGTTCGTGCAGTATGGCTGGAATCCTTGACAGTGAAGACTGAAGCAAAGAAGTCATTAAACACCTCAGCTTTCTCTGTATCTCTTGTGATCAGGTTGAAGTCATCTTTGCTATCCGAACTTTTTCTAAAGATTCCCCTTTCCACAGCCACTGAAATGAGTATTAAGGTTTTTTTATCCTACAAGACAAAAGAAGACAAAAGTAAGCACTTTCCAAACCTGTTGAGCAAATCTTTTTATAAGATTTACATATATTTATATATATTTGTATATATATTATATATTTTTTTATATATATGAATTTTTATAATGTTCCTTCTAAGTCATGCAGCCTTAAAGACATTCATACAGTTCACACTCAGTTAATGAGTGGATAAAATAGGGATTGATGGTCTAGTGAAGCCATGCTGCAATATGTTTATTATTGAAATGACTAAGGCATGATAGTCAGAAGATGGCAGCACCTAATCTTTAGTTTGTTTTGAAAATTACTTTGATTTTAAAAGAGAAAATAATTGGCCTTGCAGGAACCAGGAGCTTTTATGCTCAAAGTAATACTTCAGTCCAACTTAATGAGATTTTAAATAAGTCTCTTTCGCAATACCACAAAAATATTCAAGAACTTCTACCAATATTCCAGTGGAATGTTAAGTAAAAATAAATCTCTAAAATATGTAAGTTTTGTTTTGTTTTGTTTTTACAGATCAACAGATAATCTAACAATAACACAAGCTTTGTTGAACTGGCAGCTCATTTTCTCATGTTTTACAGTAGTCAACTTCAGTAACACAGACTTCTTTGAAGTTTCATTTCCACAAAATCTCCAAATGGGTGAGGTTGGGAAATCCAGAGGTCATCTGGTCCAAAACTCTTGCTTATGCAGGAACACCTAGAGCAGGTTGCTTAGGAATAGGTTGGCCTGGAAGATCCCCAGAGAAGGAGACTCTACAATCTCTCTGCGTAGCCTGCGCCAGTGCTCTGTCAACTTTAAAGTAATGAATATTTTCCTCACATTTAGATGGATTTTCCTGTATGCCAGTATATGCCCATTGTCCCTTGTCCTGGCATGGTATACTACGTAGAAGTATACACTTGCTCTATTCTTTTTGTGCCCATTTTTAGTTATTTGAACACACTGGAAAGACTCCCCCTGATATTTCTCTTCTCCAGACTGTACAGTCCCTGTATTCTCATCCTCCCCTCATAGAAGAGGTACTTTCATCATCTTTGTGGTTCTTCAGTGGACTCTCTCCAGCATGTTCAGGTCTCTCCTGTACTGGGGAGCCCAGACCTGGTCATAGTATTCTAGATACGGCCTCATCCATGGTGAGTAGAGGGAGAGGATCAACTCTCTCAATCTGCTATCAGTGTTTTGCCTAATGCAGACCAGGACCTTCTGTGGCAAGAGACTCATTTTCAACTTAATGTATGCTAGGATACCCAGGACCTCTTGTGCAGAATTACTTTCCAGATGACTGCTCCCAAACAAATGCTGGTGTTCCTCCTCAAGTTCAGGACTTCACAGTTTTCTTCGCTGAACTTTATGAAGCAGCTCATTTTTTCAGACTGTTGTGAACATCTAGTTGGTAGCACATCACTCTGTTATATCAGGCTCTCCTCCCTGTTTTGTGTCATGAACAAATTTGCTGAAGATACATTCTGCTACATCGTTGACATTGAGGCTGCCCATGGGGGGTTGTGGAATCTCCTTCTCTGGAGACATTCAAGACCCGCCTGGACGCCTACCTGTGTGACCTGTTGTAGGGAACCTGCTTTGGCAGGGGGTTGGACTCGATGATCTCTTGAGGTCCCTTCCAGCCCCTATGATTCTATGATTCGATGATTAATGAAGATATTAAACAGTACTAGTAGTGATCACTGGACCACCAGACTATGTAACTGATCACCTGTCTCTTGGCTTGCCAGTTCACCCTGTTTTAAATCCACCTCACCGCCAATCCAACTCATACACCTTCAGCCTGTCTATAGAAGCCTGTCAGCTCCCTCAGTACTTATGGGTGCATCCCACCAGGGCCCAAGTACTTACGTATGTCTAGTTACTTAGGTACTCCCTGACCTAATCCTCTTCATCCATCGGTACATTTTCCCTGCATTAGTCTTTTTTCAAGACCTTTGGTGCCTGGGATTTCTGAAGGCCTGTCTTGCTATTACACGCTGAGGTGAAGAAGGCATCCAATACCCTGCCCTTTTTTATGTCCTCTGCCACCTAGTCTCCATCTTCTTCATCAGCATGCCCACATTTTTCCTAGCCTTCATTTTGCCATCAATATGCTTCAGAAGCCCTCCTTGCTGCCTGTGTTATCTCTGACCAGATTCAATGCCAACTGGGTTTTGACTTCCCCAACCTCATCCCTCAATGACCAGATAATGCCTCTGTATTCATTCAAGTATCCTGTCCTTGTCTACATCCTCTGTACGCTTTCAATTTGACCAGGAGTTCCTTGTGTGAACACAGAACCTGGCATTTTGTCTATCTTGCTCTCTGCTAGGAGTGACATGTCTTCAGCTTGGTAGGAATGATTCTTCATTGTTTTCCACACTCCTATTTTCCCTAAGGATTCTGAAATCCACCACGGCATGGTCAGTGTAGCCAAAGCTTCCTTTCATATTTACATTCCTCACATGCCCCTCTTGTTTGTTAGTGTAAGGTTCAGCAGAGTGCTTCCTCTTGCTATCTCCTCTGTCACTTGGAAAAGGAAGTCATCAACATCCTGGATTGCTTGTGCCCTACTGTGTTGCCCCTTCAATAGATATTGAAGTGGCTGAAGTCCTCCATGAAAACCAGGGCTATTGACTGTGAAGCTACTTCTACCTCTCTGCAGAGGATTACATCTGCTTGTTTTCCTGGCCACATCAGACCCCTACTATAATGTCACCTTTATCTGTATTCCCTCTAATCTTAACACATCAACTATCAATTGGCTACACTTCCATTTGCAGGCAGAACTCCATGTACTCCTGTTACTTTTGATATGAAGGGCAGCAACTCCTCCTCACCTTCCCAGACTGTCTTCTTTTCAGCTTAGTTTGTACTCCAGTCACTTATGTCATCCCAAAACATCTCTGAAATAGCATAGAAAACTATTTCTCTTACAAAACAAAAATACAAGTGAGTGCTTTGTCCTACACAGTCAACCTTGTGTAGGTGATAGATAGTTCAGATTACTAAATTCTGTTTTGATAATATTCTTGGTTATTTTTGAAATAAGTCATTAAATGTTGCTTAGAAACTACAAAGAAAAATGGTACTTAAACAGAAATGATTTTAGAATTTAACAAATTAAGTTCAAAAAGAAAAGATTTGAACACAAAATGAAGCTGATTAATTGTAATGCCAGTATATTTTTCTGAAGTTTTATTCTTCAAGTAGGAAATAAAAGCATTTTTCCTCTTGGCTTTATTTCCGATTTCACAGTTGAGAGCAATCAAGTTAGCCTTCATAGCTTACTTAGGAAGATTCAAAGTAATTAACAGAAACATAATTTAAGAAAATTACACCTTGAATATCACATTTGCACTGAGACTGTGTAATTGCTTTATTCCAGGCTCTTGGAAGATTCGTGTTTTCCTCAGAATCTAGAATCACTGAGACTAAATTTTCTTCATTTGGAAGGAAGAGGGTAAAGAGAAGTTTAAAATCTGGGGAGTACATTTAGCTGATTATGCATCCTTCTTATGAGCAAAAAAATCCCACATCTTTATTTATTAAAAAAAAAGCGCATATTTTTGAGACAAGAATAAATGGACTTGCTGATGCAAAATTCTGAGTAGTAATTAATGAGGCATCAGTGTTAAGCTACTAGACTTAGCACTTAAGTAAGAAGAGACACTCATGCATATAATTAGTCTTATTACCCATTTTAAGCAATTACAAACAAAAACAATCATTTACCCCTGCAGCTAACAGATCTGTGACACCAGCCAAGGTAGTTCAAGGATACTACTATGACAAACTATGTAGTAATAAAATCTCTGGAAAACCTGAAAATACATTTTCCAGTATTACTTAAGGGCTTTGTTGCTCACATTTTTGTAGATCAAAACATGTTTTTCTCACTACACACCCACTTATAAGCATTTCATAACTACACAGAGTCTTTAGCAGCCAAAATATTGGTGCATATTTCATCATTAAATAAGGAAAATACCTAATAATTAGATTTGTTAACATTTGGATACATTTAATGATTCCTGTGGAACACAGAATCATCAGAACACTCTTAGCTTTCTTCTATTACAGCCACTCTGGCATTGTTACTGCAGACGGATGCCATCAGCTAGTTTCATGAACTAGTAATTACACTGCTAAGGAATTAAAATAAGCCTTCTCCCTCAGCTTTGGTGTTGTTAATGAGATGGCACCAGCTTTGGAAAGAAAAGACAGGACCAGTTCCAGAGCTAGAAAAATTAGGTAGTTGTCTACCACAACAGTGATAGCTAGAGGTGAAATCACCCAAAAAAAGGGCACATGAGGATTTACTAACTTGTGTACCACAGAGCCTCCAATACCTTTTCTTGATGGTCCTAAGAAAGAGATCTGACTCTGTGGATTTTGGGTGTTTGCTGGTAGTTCACAGCTGCAGCACACCTTATTCCCAAGTCCATAAACATTAACATGAAGCACAGTTACCCAGAGCTTACCTGTTTTATTCACATCCCTAAGGCAACAAAATTCACTTTTGGCTACACTGATGAGTGGGTGCAAGCCTATTCCAACTGTAGACTGCAGAATTAACATGGTCGGTAATATGCTGGGCTAAGACATATTTTCACGTGTATATTTTTGTCAATTAATGGAAGCTGCCTCTTTATTGCTGAATATTTTGTAAATAATTCTGATATTGACTTAACGTGGACAAAAACTGATCATTCAACTCAAGCCTAAAAGTAGCCACACTTAATGGAAATACTCATTTTGGAGTGCAAATTACAAAAAGATTTGACCTCTTTTAGCAAATGTTCTTTTTCTGTCAATTTTAAGAAGTGAAGCCCAAAAGATAAACATCAGAATGAATGTCCATGATTTCCATATAGGACCTTAAATGTGCTTCATAATGCCTACATTTTCTGTTTAGAATGTAGGACATTATATTAACACCATAACCTCATCTTTGAGCTTATTAGATGTCAAATGTACCATTATCATAATATCTTTCCAATTTGAATGACTACTCTGTTCCTGCACATTACCTATTTTTGGATTAAGAAGCTCACAAGGAATCATTTCAGGTCTCAGAGTATAGTGCTTACTGTTTTCTCCTTTCAAACAGCTGCAGATTTTAATGGAGAGAATAAAATAAAATACAAAATTCATCAAAGCGGTGTTATAGCTAAAGTACTCCTCATAATACTGTTGAAATTCTCTTGTACAAATATAGATTTATATTCCATAAGCTAGTTAAAACAGGTAAATTTTCCACTATACTTTAAAGTAAAATGGAAACATTAGGACTTGAGCCTTAGATAAAAAAATCAATCACTTGATTACATGTAAGATGTTTACTAATTTGACATTCTACTGCTATGCCATATAAGATAAATACCATTAAATTAAACTTATACTTTCCAGTAGTCTCTGTCATATCCAATAATCAACAAGAATAAGACCGAAAAACCTCATGTTTTTTGCAAGCATCCATTCAGGCAGTGGGTTCACAGCAGTTTAAGTAAGTCACATTTATAAAATATTATGCTTTTAAAAGGTTCCCAGTAGTACCAGAGCACTGAGCATGTGTGACTGCATGGTAAATCTCTTCAAGTAGCACATGTTTTTTAAAATTATCTCTACAAAATGAAAATAAAAAATAAAATAAAATAAAATAAAATAAAATAAAATAAAATAAAATAAAATAAAATAAAATAAAATAAAATAAAATAAAATAAAATAAAATAAAATAAAATAAAATAAAATAAAATAAAATAAAATAAAATAAAATAAAATAAAATAAAAATAAAAACATTTCTCGTAGTTTCAACAATATATACACATTCAACACATGGTCACAGAATCACAAAACTGTAGGTGTTAGAAGAGGCCTCTAGAGATTACTGAGTCCAGCCCCTTGCTAAAGCAGGTTCCCTCTAGTAGGTTGCACAGGAAAGTGCACAGGTCAATTTCTGATATCTCTAGAGAGGAAGAATACACAGTCTTTTTAGGCAGCCTGTGCCACTGCTCCGTCACTCTGATAGTAAATACGTATTTCCTTATGCTAGTATGAAATGTCCCGTGTTATTGTTTCTGACCATTGCCTCTTGTTCTATTGCTGTACACCACCAAAAAGATTCTACCCCCATCCAATTGACTCCTGCTCTTTAAATATTTATATGCACTGATAAGATCTCTCAGCCTTTTCTTGTCCAGGCTGAACAGTCCCAGGTCTCTCAGCCTTTTCTCATACAGGAGGTACTTCAGAACCGTAACAATGTCATCCTCCACTGGGTGCCCTCTAGGAGATTTCTGTCCTTCTTGAACTAAGGAGCCCAGAACTGGACACAGCACTCCAGATGTGGCCTCATCGAGGCCTCAACATGCTGGCCACTGTCTTTGTAATGCACCCGAGGATGCCACTGACATTCTTAGTCACATGGGCACACTGCTGCCTCATGGTCAATCAGGACACCCAGGTCCTTCTCTTCAGATCTTCTTTTCAGCAGATCAGACTTAACCTTTCCCAGTACATGCAGTTATTCCTCTCCAGGTAAAGGTGTTCCTGCAAAGAATGGTGAAAGGTTGCAGAGAGAATAGAGGGACTAACTGTACCTGCCCAATAATGCTGCCCTGCAACTGCATACAAAGCAGCCAAGGAAAAACTTATGGCCTTCAGGATCTGGGGTGAATTCCTATCCCTGCTGCATTCATTCTCATTCTGTTTGATGGTGAAGAAGTGCTCTGCCTTGATCACACTTGTGCACTACCTGAAAGCTTAGCAAAAAGTCAGTGGGCTGTACTCTAAATCAACCTCTGCTTGCTACTGATGTTAGATTATTTCAGATTGCTGGATAAATAATATGAAAAGGAATACATAAAACATACAGGTGCCTGGTTACCAGGCACTGCCTGAAATTTGTTTCATTTTGAGGCCAAACTACACAGTACCTTCCCAGTACAATAGGGTTTTGTCTGTGCCATGCATTGTACTGCTGTACGAAGATAATACACTAGCTGACAATGAGCTGTCTCCAGAAATAGGGCTGCTCTGTTGTTGCATGGTCACACTGCTTCCTACCCTGTGCTCAATATCTCTTGCATGGCTCTGCAAAATGCAGCTCACTCAGCACCAAGCCACTCATTGCTTAGAGCTCTTCTGTTTTGCACAGCAGAGATATATTCAATTGATTTGGTTGGGCTTTAGATGATCCTTCTAAATACCAAGATAAATTTCAAAAGCTGACAATTGTCTGGTAGGAAGGTTCCCTCTCGTATCCCAGTACAACAATAGCATGCCTCACAAATAAAACTGTTAAAAGTCTCCTTTGAGAAACAATGTCACTGCCTGAAAGAAAAATCACAGCCTGACCTGATTTAGTTTAAGTCATTGGCACTGCTATTGCTCTCTCAGTATTTTAATTATTAAAACTAAACTTTTGTTTTTACTTCAGTAGAAAGAGATGATGGATGTGGAGACCACAGGGGAAAATGAATAAACAATGTATTTTATTTGCTTATTCCTATATATATATGTAGATTTCAGGGAAGTTGGTTTCCTCTCAGTACATATCATGCATCTGGCAAGCATTTTTGTATCTAGGAAGTGTTCTTTTTTGACTGGACTCCCTGCTGGATAGCACTCCTGAATGAATTTATCTGTTATTTCCAAAGAGTACCTGGGAAAGCACAGAGCATATGGAAAGATACTAGAAATCACAGCTCTACTTTTAATTTCTTACTAAATTAACACACTTTACAATAATGCTACAGGAAGTATCACTATTATTATATTGTTAAATAAAATTTTAATTGAGATACATCTTTCACAATGAAATTGTACTGAAAGTTTACCTTCACAGAATGTTTTGCTTCAAAAACAAGCCAGAAAATTAATAGAAAGTTAGCCTGTAGCTGGAGTCATTCCCACACACCCAGAGACGCACTGCTGGAAGGCTCCTCACTTGTCAGGGTGCTGCTCTGTGCTATGCAGCCTGAAGGGCTCTCCTTCACGTGTAATTCAATTAAAGCCTACATTCAAAATGTAGATGAAATGGACAAGCAATTTCCAGCCTGCTGAACCAGTATCCCATGGAGCCCAGCTTGCATACAGGGCTTTGATAATAACCAAGAGGTGTGCTTTGAAGCAGCACACTGGAATCAGCAATTAAATAAAGTGATGAATTAAAATGAACATCAATTAATGAAGGACAAGAAATTATGAGGAAGTGGCAGAGGGCAAGGCACCTACAATACAAAACTGAAGCTGGAATCAGTAGGAAAGAGGTGTATGAGAGAAATAACTTGGGACAGAGTGTCCTGGCTTAAATACAGGCTGTCCTTATGCTCTCTTCCTACCGCTGCCCTGCATTCGGCTGTGTGGTCTTCTTGGCTCAAGTGATTCCTTGTTACCCTCCTCGCCACTCTACATGAAACAGCATGTGGCCCGAGGCATGTCTGCACAGCAGGCTAAGAAGCAAATGGACACCAGGTACATCCACGATTAGAAACAGCAAGTAGGGTGCTAGTGCCAAGTCAGCAGAGTGAGTTTGGTTTGGCAAATCAGGAAGGCATCTGATCCCACGCTGAAGCCCAGGCCACCACTGATCCTTCTGACTAGGATGGCTCAGCCATTCCTAAACGGACTGGAGCCTCATACCTCAGTATGTATGTGCCCTTCTAGCAAGTCTTAGGTGTCTCAATGTGCCAGCAATGAAATAAGATCAATCCAAAGAGCCACTCAGCCCTTTCCATGATCAAGCTGTACTTACTGCCTATAATGGCCTCAGGGTGGTTAGTCTGTGGTGTGTTTTCCTTCTATGGTTTTTAAATTTAATAATACATATCAGAAATAGAAAATACTGAATGATTAGATGTAGCATTTCTGCATTCCTCAGACTACATAAAAAATTAAATCAAAGCATGCTGTACCTCTCCAACTGCCAGAGGAAGGTCCCAAAGCAAACTCATCCTCTCTAATCCACTCTTCTATTTCTAGTATGTACTTTACAAATAACTTGTGCCTTATCAATCATTTTACAGATACTAACTGCAGCCTGTGATGCATTATTGAAAATGCTACTCATTTGTAGCCTTATATGTAGAAAGTGAACTGCTTAATTGGATGCATCTCACAAGCTGCCGCAACTCAGTTTAATGAATATTTAATGACAACATAATGTGGTTATTTTTAAGAAATAGCTGACTACTGCAAAAAATAAGATTTTTTTTTTTTTTTGGAAAGCCTCACAAATGCAGGCATTTGGATCTAAACCACTGAACTGTAACCAAAAATGTCACAAAACTGAACAACCCAGAAAACACCTACAAATCAAGGCAAGTAATCTATGACTACTGATAAAAAATTTTTTTCATGAGTACCAGTCACATATATGTTAATGTTTACCCAATTTTAAAAAAAGTGTATAATAGTACAATTTTAGATTAATTACTAAGAATCACATCATATTTATGACCCAGCCTTATGATCATGTTACAGTTATTGAACATATTCCATCACAGTATTTGTTTAGCTGTGCATTTGCTTGAAGAATAGTCATGTTGCACAATTAGAACCACTAAAATCTTCTATATCATTATCACTTGATTTTCTTTTCTTCATATTCGCTCTTCTTACCAAATTTCCTAGACCTCCTTTTCATTCCCTCTCTGAGTTTTCATATGCTAACAAAGACTGCTGCTCTTTTCAGCACAGGCCTGGAAGAGCATGCAATTGAAAAGTTCAAGACTGCAGAAAAAATGGGATTCCATAAGTCTAGATACCATTATTCAGCTGGACAGATATTCTGCAGCTCATTCAGAAGGAGGTGAGGTGCAGGAGAGATGGGAAGATTTCTGTCAGTGTGTGTACAGACATTTTTTTTACACCTCATACACAGAGCATCTGCTTCTTCTGTATCAACTACAATCTAATTTTCCCAAACATCCCAATGAGCATCGGTTACTTTAAGTCACTCACTTGCCCTTTGAAAGATACAATGGATGAATCTAATGCAAAGAGAAAAATAAAGACCCTGAACTTTGGAAGAGTGAAGTTCCATCTTCTTAAGTAATAACTGGATGAGATCTTCTGGTAAGCTGTCCTTATAGTCAAAGAAATGGAGGAGATCTAGCAACACTTAAACGATACCTTACAGAGAGCACAAGAGCTGCCCATCCCCCAGTGTAAGAAATTGAGAAGAAGAACAGGAAACTCATCAATGCTGTACAAAGGCTAACTGAGGAATAGAAGTAAAATGCAAAGGCAGTGGAAGCTATGTGTCCTATGTAGCTTAAGAAAAATACAGAGATGCTGTCCAGACACATAGAGACAGGATCCAGAAAGCCAAGTCACAGATGGAAATGAGCTTTGCAAGGAATGTGAAAAAATGGGAAGGGAATCTACTAAGACATTGGTCAGAAGAAAAAAGCTAAGGAGAGTTATCTTCTGGTAAAAGAGAAGTGAGAACTGGCAACAACAGACATGAAGAGAGTTGGATCATCTAGTTTCACCCCCCCTGCCATCTACAGGTCTGCCAGTCACAAGACCGGGCTGCCCAGTACCTCACCCAACCTGGTCTACAGTACCTTCAGGAATAGGGCATCCATAGCTTCTCTGGGCAGCCTGTTCCAGTGTTTCAACACCCTCTTTAAACAATTTATTTCTAATATCTAATCCAAATCTCCCCTATTTTAGTTTAAAAACATTCTCCCTTGTCCTATGCCTATATGTGTAAAAAGCTGGTACCTCTCCTGTTTCTTCTCAAGAACTAGGAGGCAACAATTAGGTCTCCCTAGTCTTCTCCAGGCTGAACAAATCTGGCTCTCAGACATTCCTCATAGGAGAGGTGCTCCAGCCCTGGGATCATCTTTGTGGTGCATCTCTGGCTCTGCTTCAATAGCTTTATGTCTATGGAATAGAGGCACTACTCCAGATGAGGTCTCATATGGGCAGAGTAGAGGTGGACAATCACCTGCTCTCAATCACCTCAGAGTAGAGGTGGACAATCACCTGCTCTCAATCACCTCAGAGTAGAGGTGGACAATCACCTCTTCTGGCTCCTCTTTTGATGCAGATTAGAGTACAGATGGCCTTCTGGGCTGCAAGCTGGCTCATGTCCAGCTTTTTGTCCACCAGGACCCACAAGTCCTTCTCCCTAGGTCTGCTTTCACTGAGTTCTTCTCCCAGTCTGTACATATATCTGGGACTGGACCTACCTAAGTGCAACACCTTGCAGTTGGCCTTGTTGAACCTCACTACATTCTGGTAGGTCTATCTGTCAACCCTTCCCAGACCCCTTTGGATGGCATGCCTTCCTTTTGTCATATCAACTGTACCACTCAGCTTGGTGCTGTCAGAAAACTTGCTGAGAGTACACTCAATTCTGCTACCCAGGCCATTGATAAAGATGTTGAAGGGCATCAGTCCCAAGACAGACCCCTAGGAGATACCACTTATCACTGACTGCCACCTGGACACAGAGCCACTACAACTCTGGCTATGATTATCCAACCAATTCCTTTTCTACAGCTATTCTTATCATGTTATAGCTTGAAGAAATGATTGTCAGAACCAAGCACAGCATTACAGATAAAAATATATATTTTTTCAGTATATTCTGCTACATACAGAGGGGATATTTGTACTGAATCATCCATAAATACCTTGTTGTTTTTTGTGGGTTGGTTTGTTTGTTTGTTTTTTTTCCATAGATTAAATTAATTTAAATCTTTGAAGCTACAGAAGATTTTTAGAACTAATTTATATTCTGATTTTATAAGGATATTTCTTTTGAACAGTGAAGTATTTTAAACTACATATGTATATAAACTATATTTAAATATAACTTTTTTTCCAATTATCATTTTAGTATGCTCTGTATTATTTTAGATTATTGTTCTCAGAATTATTTCTTTTACCACAATACCTTATTTCCTCATCTAAGTCCAATGGGTCTTTCTGAGTTGCTTCTCCATTTTCTTTGATTTTACCTAATCAGTAAACACATGTATTATCTCCAAAATCTCTTTTCTCACCATTCATATGCTTTTACCCAATAATTATTAAAAGCATTAGGCAACACTTCTTCTATCCACAGAATGACTTCCACAATACTGAGAGCAATCTAGAAACTATCTCTTAGCCAACTGCTTAATCAGGACATTTCTGATTCCACGATTATTTGGTTTCCAGTATATGATGTTGTCAGTGAATTTGTCGAAGGTTACTGAGTCACAGACTACAGGTGGTAGTTCTCCATTCACCAACGGATGGTTCAAAAATAGTTATTTGACACAGCAAAGGTATAGTTTTTCTCAACAGAGGTAGGAATGGTTAAGCAATTTTATTTCATATTTCATTATTGTTTGAAATATATATAGTTTGAGAAATTATTTTTGAAAATAAATTTACATCATGCACTTTAGTATCTATTACTATATATAATATCAACATATATTACTCTATACATTATTTAACTGTCATGAAAATCTGTATTAGTTCTACTGAGATTCATCTGTATTTCTAATTATTCTTTTGTAATATTTCAGGAATTTTTGGATGATTGTCATGCAAGATGAAAACATAACAAGAATTTTCCGTAAGACCTCAGTCACTCTGTCCAAAATTGTAACTATAGAGTTTCCACTTTCTACTATATATACTACCTGCAGACTAAGCCACAGAGAAGCAGAGCAGCAATTATCTGATTTATCTGTGGGACATTTTTCCCACAGAGTTGGAGTCATAATGGCATGACTCTATACAAAATGCTTCAAACGTAAATTCAGCTCAGGAGAGTAATTGATGTCATCCCAGATACAGCCCTTTTCTGGAGACTTGTACTATTCCACTTCCAAGTTAACTACCAGAGGCAATTGTCCTTTGGGCAGCAAATTTACTACAGGAGGAATCCTGCTGTCTGGTCCATATGTTCCCAAGTAGCCATGGTCATAATTTGTTCATTTTTGAGATAGAATTGCTATGAAGAGTCTTCCTATGACCATATACATGATGAAAGGAAAAATAAAAGTACATCATTTTACTATCAATTCTGTGCAAAAACGATCGCTCTGTTTGATTATGTGTTGATAAAAAGAAGAATGATTTAGACCAATAGACTGGCAGATCTGGGGGAGGTTCTGTACATAATTTATCAGCTCCCTCTAGTTATTTGAGTTCCATTGTATGTCTGATGGGATTGTACCCTCTATAGTTTTGGATGTCTATATAATCTAAGATTTTACACTGCTGAGATATTGGCTTCACTGGAGCAAGAGAACTGCTGAGTGAAGAGTTCAGATCAAAATAAAAGATCTGCTGATCCTGAAATGACAAAATCAGGAAAAGGAAAAATAGTCTACTGAAATAGGTAGAAGACTCTTATAATTCAAAAATCTTGAAGGATAACTATAAATCATCTGAAGCCATTTGAAACTTAGAATGATTAAATAGCAGGAGTTTTATAGTAGTTCGTTGGCTTTAGGATTCGGAGGAACAAATGTTCTTTCTGAAAAGTCATACATGCATTCCTACATAATACTTTTGAATACTAGACATCATATATGCAGTGAACTAATAAAATGTACTAGATCTTCAAAATTGATGTAAGATTACAATCTTTTATCATTTTATTCAATATGCCATTTCTGGCAGAGTTTTTATTCCAGGTTTTTATAACCATTTCTCTAAACTCTCCAGAAATACAGAGGAGGAGAAAAGAATCACTGGGAGCAAACATCCTTGGTAATCCCTCCATTTTGTACTTTGCAGATAGCTGAGTTTTGCTTTCAGCGAGAAAGTGTTTTGGGTTTTTTTGAGTCTTAACCACATCGTACAGTCATTTAGTAGCTAATGTGCTAGTTAAATCAGAAGCTCTTTTAAGGAAGTGGTTTATGTGAACAGAAATATAAAGGGCATGCTGTTTTCCATATTTCCTAAAATGATTTTGCATTGATTTATTTATATTTCTCATACTTAGGCCTCCATTTCTTGATTTTGTGTAATGAATTTCAAATATATTCTTCAAAAAAATTTCTGTATTCCTTCATATTGCTTATTAAGCCTTACCGCATATCTGTTCTTCACTAGAAATTTATGCATGTTTTGACACTCCAGTTAATAAAAAAAATAAAAAGAAAAAATACACATACAGATTAATTCACAGACCTGTGAATTGTTTATCTGAAATGTATCCTGATACAGAATCACAGGAAGTCAGGGATTTGAAGGGACCTCTAAAGATCACCCTGTCCAATGCCCTTGCTGGAGCAGAAACACCTAGATTAGATCACACAGGAATGAATCCAGGTAGGTTTTGAATGTCTTCCAAGAAGGAGATCCCACAACCTCTGTGGGCAGCCAGTTCCAATGATCTGTTACCCACACAGAGAAGTTTTTCTAGTATTTATGAGGAACCTCCTACGTTCCAGCTTGCACCAGCTGCCCCTTGTCCTATCACTGGATGTCACTGAGAAGAGCCTGGCTTCACACTCCTACCACTCACTCTTTACATATTTATAAACATTAATGAGGTCACCTCTCAATCTTCTCTACTCCAAGCTAGACACCCAAGTCCCTTAGACTTTCTTTGTAAGGGAGATGCTCGACTCCCTTAATCATCTTTGTACTTCTGTACTGAACTCTCTCAAGCAGTTAGTTCTCTGTCTTTCTTGAACTGAGGGGCCAGAACTGGACACAATACTCCAGACGTGGTCTAAGCATAGCAAAGTAAAGGGGTAGGAGAACCTCTCTTAACCTACTAATCGCACCCCTTCTAATACACCCCAGGATGCCAATGGCCTTCTTGGCCTCAACAGGTACATTGCTGGCTCATAGTCATCTTGCCATCCACCAGGACCCCCAGGTCCTTTTCCCCTACTGTTCTCCTTTTCCCTCCCTGTTCTTCAGCAGGTCAATCCCCAGCCTACACTGGTACCTTGCATCTGGGCGAGAACAACCCCATATTCACAACACCATGTGAAATTTCCAGTCACAGCTGGCACCTTAAAATGCCTATATGCTGTACTATTCCTATTAAATTTATAGGATAAAACTGCAGAAAAAACATAATGAACACACATAGGAGACTTTGAGCAATTCACTTCTCTCCACTCTTCATAATTCTTTTTTGTGAAAAACAAAGTTATTTTAATGGCGTTGAGAAGGAGGATCCAGAGAGGTCAATGTTCCTTAATTAGGCTTTTAAATAATTATGAGTACTAAGAATTCTTTACATTAGATGTGAAAAATACAGTTCTATACATTAAGAACATGTTGTAATTGAACTTATCTTAGCAACTAGAATACATATAATCACAATTATTTCCTTATGAAATACTGGAGTAAAACAGGAACTCTACATTAGTAGAAGTTCAAAAATAAACAATTACAAGGAATGTCTTTCTGGCTCCTACACTTACCTCCATGGTATTTTCATGGACAAAGACAGACATGTCTGATCTGCATTCACATAAACTTGCAGGCTATCTGTTATCTTTGTTTCACTCAAGTCATGTGAAAAAAAAAAAAAAAAAAACAAGGAAAACAGCCTTTCCAATAAAAATACACAATAGTGCTAAGAAAAGTGTTGCTGTGGAGAAGGCAGAACACTCACCAACTGCTTGCCTGGGCTTGCAAGGAGGCATGTGGCACATCAGGCACTGTCTGTGAGAGGAATGGGGCAGGTATTTCACTTTCTCTTGTCCCTAAAATGCCGTGCTTGAGCACTACCGCTTAGCTACATTATAAGGTTATTTTTTATCAAATGGAAAAGTATTTGAGGCATTTTTCAAAGTTTGACTTTTTTTTTAATTTAGTATTTATGGACATTTAACATAGCCCTTTTCAGTATTTTGACCTTCTTTTTGACAACAGCTATGACAATATTTGGGTAAATATTTCAGTTACTGTACTAAAAGTGCAGTCTCAGCTTCTGTTGGCATGTGCTCTTTTCAGAACTGTTGTATCTTAAAACACATGGATGGCACTGCATGAGAATTGCAGGAATCCAGAGAATCTATCAGTTCACATTTTGCAAGGCAACATACTATGACCAACTATAAAGGTACATAATGTCAATACAACTCTTTACAGTATCAAGACACTGACAGTGTACTAACACCACTCTTTCAAAAGAAGATAAACAGAAATAGATAGGAACATAAAATAGCCATCATGTAGGCTTTTAGCAGTTAAAAAAATTGAACTACTTCAGATTACAGAAGCTGGTGCAGCCAGCTGTGGGAAAAGGGATTTGTCCATCCATATTCAACAATGATGACAAGTTGCTGCAATGAGCATGCTAGGAGAAGACAATGCACAATTCTGCATTGTGTGCTGTTGACAACTACACCTGCAATCATGAGCATTTTCACTGACATGAGGAGCATCTCCAGGCAGCCAGTGGTCATCAATTAATGCTGCAGCAAATACGTTTTTTTTATTCTGGGATTCTGCTTAATAAAACAAGACTTCTTTGGAATAGATGGTACAAGAAATCAGTTGGAAGTTTCTCATTGCTGGAAGACAAAATCAGCGATTCAAAGAGACAGCCTATACAGATTCATACTACATTTGATACATATTTTTAAACAAACTCTGTGTTTTGCAAGGTTAAAAAAGAAAAAGAAAAAAAAGATGCTTTTGAACATTCTGAATTGTATTATAATGGCTAAAACAATAAGATGGTAGCTCCACAGGGGAAAACACAGAATCACAGAATCATAGAATCAACAAGGTTGGAAAAGACCTCCAAGATCATCTAATCCAACTGCCTGCCTATCACCAGTACTTCCCCACCAAACCATGTCCCTTAGTATAATATCAAGATGCTTCCTGAACACTTCCAAGGACAGTGAATCTATCACTTCCCTGGGCAGTCCATTCTAGTGCCTGACCACTCTTTCAGAGAATAAATTATTCCTAATATCCAAGCTGAATCTCCCTTGGCACAATTTGAGGCCATTCCCTCTAGTCTGATCACTAGTTATGCAGGAAAAGAGGCTGACCCCATCTTCCCACAGCCTCCTTTCAGACACTTGTAGGGACCAATAAAGTTTCCTTCAAGCCTCTTCTTCTCCAGCCTCAATAATCTCACTTCCCTCAGCTGCTCCCCATAGGATCTGTGCTTCAGATCTCTCACCCCTTCTCTGAATACGCGTCAGAGCCTCAGTGCCCTTCTTGTAGTGAGGGACCCCAGACTGGAAAAAGTACCTGAGCTTCACCAGAGCTGAGTACAGGGGGACAATCACTTCCTTGATCCTGCTGGCGACACTATTTCTGATAAAAGCCAAGATGTCATTGTCCTTCTTGGCAACCTAGACACACTGCCTACCTAAGCACTGCTGGCTCACATTTAACAGAATGTCGATCAATTCACTCAAATCCATTTCTTCCAAGAAGCCTTCAGTCACTCTCTGCCCCAAGCCTGTAGCATTGCCTGGGGTAGATGCAGCCAAAGTGCAGAAACTAACACTTGGTCCTGTGGAACTTCATCCCATTGCCCCACCCCAGCAATCCAGCCTGTCCAGATCTCTCAGAAGAGCCTTCCTACCCCAATGCAGATCGGCAATTCCTGCCAACTTGATGTCATCTACAAATTTACTGAGGGTGCACTCAATCCCCTTAGTCCAGATCATCAATAAAGATATGAAACAGGACAAGCCCCAGTACCAACCCCTGAGGAATACCACTCATGAGAAGAGGAGGCTCAAGGGAGACCTCACTGCTTCTACAACTTCCTGAAGGGAGGTTGTAATGAGGAGGGGTTTGGCCTCTTCTCCCAGGCAACAAACAGGACTGAAGGAAATGGCCACAAGTGGTACCAAAGGAAGAATAGATTGGACATAAGGAAGAACTTTTTCTCTCAGAGATAGTCAGGCATTGAAATGGCCTTCCCAGGGAGGTCAGATGTTGGCAGATACGCAAGTAGCCAATGATTATTTCCTTCAACATAAATGATGCTGCTGGCAATCCAGTTTTTATTTGGTGTTTCAGCAAAATTCCTGCTCGGGATCTCTCCTAATGAAGACAAGGCAGGAATTTCTGGTAGATCAAAGAGAAAGTGTCTCCTTCTCTGGAGACGTTCAAGACCCACCTGGACACTAACCTGTGCAACCTGGTCTAGGGAGCTCCTTTGGCAGGAGGGTGGACTCCGTGACCTCTAGAGGTTCCTTCCAACCCCCACAATTCTGTGATTCTGTGGTGGAGTTGCTGTCCCTGGCAGCATTCAAGAGGCATCTGGATAAGGAGCTACAATATATGGATTAGTAGTTTGTGGTAGCAATGGTAAATTGGTGGACATTTGGACTAGTTGATTTTGTAGGTCCTTTCCAACTTTGTGATTCTATGATTCTATGCTTATACAACCAGTCACCAGCTGAATTTAACTCCATTCACTAAAACCCTCTGGACATGGCACTCCAGCCTGTTCTTTATCCAGTAGAGTGTACCTGTCCAGACTACAGGCTGCCTGCTTCTCTAGGAGAAAAGTGTGAGAGATTGTGTCAAGGACTTTACTGAAGTCCAGGTAGACTACATCAACAGACTTTCCCTCATCCACCAGGTGGATCATTTGATCATAGAAGGACCTCAGATTGGTCAAGCAGGACCTGCATTTCATGAACTCATGCTGACTGGGCCTGACCAGGACTGTTGACAGATGGCAGAAAACAGTTTGGCAATCACCTCTGCCAGCTCCCACCTGGTCCCATGGACTTGTGACAGTCCAGGTGGAGTAGTGGATCTCTAGCTGTCATCATGGGGGAGTTTATTCTGCTCCTTATCCCAGACTTCCACATCAAGGTGTATAGTACCCTCAGGATAACTGGTCTGACTTTTAAGGACAGATGTAAAGAAGGCATTGAGATCCTCAATCAGCCTTTTCTTCATCCTCACTGGTCACATTCCCCAACACATGGAGTGAAAAGGACCGAGATTCTCCTTAGCCCTCCTCTTACTGTTATCATATTCGTAAACAAATCTTTTGTTCTTTTCTACTACAGTGGCTAGGTTGAGTTTCTAATTTTCTCCCTGTGTACCCCAACAACTTCTTTGTACTTCCCCTGAGTTGCCTGTTCCTTCTTCCACAGGAAACAGAATCTCTTTTTCTCCTAGATCTTCATAAAAATTCTCTGTTCATCCATGCCAGTCTTCTTTCCCACTGTTCTTCTTACCACACACAGGGACAGCCTACACTTGCTCCTCTTAGACTTTCTTTTTTGATGAGCAACCAGCCTTCCTGGACCCCTTCAACTGTTAGGACTAAATCCCCAAAAGACCCTCCCTACCAGTGTCCTGAACTGTTCAAAGTCTGCCCTCTAGAAATCCAGGGTAGCAGTTTTGTTGACCTCTCTCCTGACTTGACCAAGAATTGAGAACTCTAACATTTCATGGTTGCCCTGCCCCAAACAGAACTCCACATCTCCCACTAGTCTGTCTCTGTTTGTGAACAGCAGGTCTAGATGGACACCTCCTCTGGTAGGCTCAACAATTAGGACTTCATAATATTCAGTGGGAATAAGGAAAGATGCATTCAACTAGTGATGGTTATTTATGTAGCTTACAAAAATAACTTGATCACTGATATACAAAGTGAGTGGAAATGACTGAAAGAATTTAGACAGGAAAACATAAAAGTTATCATCAGAAGGTTGAAGTTAGAAAGTGAATAGAAAGGCCTAAAAGGAATAATGGAGCTAAAGAGCATCACAGTCAAAATTTTATATGCCAGGTGAGAAGAAAGTGATTCAGACATATATATTTCATTTCAAAGTTCTCTGGTCAAATGCATCTATCTTATACAAACATTTTACTTCCTACTTGACTTTGTATCAGGAAGCAAATCAAAACATAAATAATTGGGGCAAAATGAGAGAGAGTGCTGACAGATGCACTGTAGCATGCAGAACTGCAGCACTAGTTAGCTATGAGCAGCTGTACCAGTTCACAGGAGTTACTGCTATTAGATCCAATTTAAATACACTGAAGTGCAGAAAATTTTGAGTTACAAAAGACAAACTTACTTGGATGCAAGGAGGAAAAATAATATTACCGTAGGAAATATATTTAGTCTGGATTTTGTCATTGTCCTGGTGAGAAATCAGAGTCAGCTTAAACAAAAAGACAAATTAATAAATAAATAAAAAATCCCATGCTAAAAGGGAAAGGTATTTAAACATGTTTTTATCTTGCAAAATATGAGAGATGCTTTGTTTCAGTGCAGGAACCATCAATCTAAATTGAACAAAATAAATACACTTTTTTTTTCCTTATTCAAAAATTTGTCTTTAATCTGTAGGATTTAATTAAGTGTATAAACACGTGGATGAATAGACTTAGAAGTTTCATTGTCACAATGAGGTAAAAGCAAGGAAACAAGCAAGAAAACAAGAAGGAGAGGGAAAAGAAAGCCATAATATGTCTTAGAAGACAGCTACAATATAAGTTGTTTAATTTTTTCAGTCATCTTAGGATTCTGTATATATTCTGTACTATATATATTCTGTACTATGTATATATTCATACTGTATATATTCCAGTTTGTATGTTCCTTTTAAAATTTCTCAGGGACACTACTTTGTTTCCAGTTTTTTAAAAAGAAAAAAAGCGACCAAAACAATAAAAACAAAAATACAACAAGGGAAAGTTAAAGAAAGCACATAAAACTTGTCTCTACAACTTCTGCTTTTGGAGGAAGGAGAGAGAAAACTGTCCCAGTGGAAAAAGGAAGAGCAATTTTGCTCCCTGAGAAGTACTGATCTCTAAAAATTCCTCCCAAATACCATTCATGCCTTCAGTTCTCTAAAAACTAATCACTGATTGCAATCTCATTCCTGGAAGAGCAGTGCCAGCAAAATTGTAGGTTCAGTTATCAAGAACAACCCAAAGAGAGAGAATAGTGAGAATTAATATAATGTTACAATAGGCTACATCAAAGAAATTCAGATAACTGCTGGTGCAGTGTAAATAAAGCTGTAGAATGATCAAGACTAAAATAGTCTAAATTGCCCAAAGTTCATAGCAAGCAGTGTTAGTGAAATAAGAGTTATTTACATTTACATCCAGCTCTACTAATGAAGTTTACAGAAAGCTTCTCAGATAGCTCATTCTTAAGTGCAATGAGACCCTTTGATGTAAGGAGAAGTAACTTTAAAACGTGTAGATAATATTTTTTAGAAAAAAAAATAAAACAAATTTTGATCTTATAATCAATTATAGTTGTATGTAATATAAATTTGCAAATAAGCATATTCCTAAGGCAAATCAGTATTTACAAGCTGATAAACTAAAGGCACTCTATAAGTGTAAATTCTTCATTGCAAAAAGATTAATAATAGTTTCACATAATATTGTGCTATATTTCTCCTCTTTGATTTCAATCATTTTACTGTAAAAATCTATTATATCAGAAAACAAAATAATTTAAAGGGCAAGACAGCAATCTTGCTCAATAAACTCATATAAGTATTATAAATTTACCTACAGGACCTTATGGGAATATATTTATTTTATGATTCTGAACAATTCCATTAATTCCAAGAGGTTTTCTCTCTTAAAACTAATTATTTCTTAAGGTAATTACAAAAGAATGCAGGCTTACAGATGGCTCAATCTGTTATCCTGAAGGACTTCACGAAGTTAGATTAAATGGAATAACTCACCTTTTTCAGACTAGATTGAATTCCTCTGACCACAAACAGTCACACACTCATAAATATTTATAAAGGGAGAATTACTTAGGCTTAGGTTTCAGTAAGACTACAAGCCTGTGTAAAGCTATGCTAATACATATTTACACAGGATCAGAAGTCTATGAAAAAAGGCAGACCACAAGTTTGTTCTACATTGACTCTGAAGAAACTACTGCAAGCATTCAGGTGTCTGGTGTTAAGCAGAGGCATAGAGTGATGACAAGTTGAATTTATAGAGCATTGTAAGTGATTAGACAAGACTGGAGAGTTGTCAGATGGGAGTATTAATGAAGTCTGCAGTTTCTTTCTGAAGCCATTCTATAATAGCTAGCAAATATCTTCTCATGATAGCTGTGGTATTATTTAAAGTAATGATAATGAGATAAAAATAACTGGAGTTAGCAATAGCGAGTAATACAAGCAGACAGTGGACTTTATTTCCCTTAGTCAATAGAAGTAGTTTTTTTTACTATGATAATAGAATGCCAAACCTATTTAACACATAAAGCAAATAATGTTCAGTTCTAAACTGATAAGGATAATCAGACTGTTAAGGTAGGAAAATTAGAGGTAATCATCCTTAAACACCACGTAGGGATCAGAGGCATAATGTGCAGCTCAAGTTTCAGGTGTGCTTAGCAGGATATTGAAGACGATGAAAGCAAATGGATGGGTTCCTGCTACTCAACTGCAGATACCAAAAGGAGACAGCATGAGAAAGTCAGAAGCTGCCTACTTCTGCTAAGATATGGAAAGGGAACTGGATGATGACTAGTGCAAGCATTATCTGTTGGGGAGCAAAGTCAGGAGGAGTAAGATGAGAAAACCTGAATACCAAACCCAGACTCTGAACAAAATGGGAAGCAAGAGGGTCATGGTCTAGACTTTATCTTCACCATGCTGCAAGGAGGTCCCCGTCCTGACTGCCTTCTTTGGGGACATGGATGATCACAAAAGCAGCCAGTGGTGCTGAAGCTGTTGTCATGGATATCACTGTTCTGTTTAATATGTGTCTCTGTGCTACTCCATGCTATATTCCACTAAACACTGCCAAAGTGAGGAAGCAAGCATCTGCAAGAGACCCCCAGCCAGTGTGTCCCCACCTCCCCTGCACATGAGCTATTGGTCTCATCACAATGACTGACGCTCTCAGGGAAGCAAAGCCCTCCATGGTGGTGGGGCACCCAGAAATACTGCCATGCTGGAGGATAGTTGAGCATGGCATGGATGTGAGAAAACATGGAGTTGGGGTAAGCGGCAATTAAGCATTGAGAAAAAGGCTGGAAAGATGAAGGCAGCAGCAAATTCTGCCGGGCGCTCCTTCGTGCCTGTGATTACTCTGCTTCTTATGGGTTTTCCCCCTGCAAGGCACCAGGTGGGACCTCCTTCCTTAGTGTGTCCATTGTAGTAGTTGGGAGCTCTTCTGAGACCTGCAGAATGATACAAAAACTGAGAACGAGGCTGGATAGGTGTTTGAAAGGACTTCTCTTTCACCTCCTGGATGGGAAACCATCTTCAGGGAAGGAATACGGAGGTCTCTTTCCATAGAGACTTACATTCTACCTCTCATTACCCATGATAGTTTCATTGCAGACTGAAAATCTGAAAGGTACCTAAAGTAAAAAACGAATCTCAAATCATGTATGAATCAAAGATTCCTACAGCAGTTTTGTTTTTGCCGTGACAAGAGGTAATGACAATGACACCAGGTGTATTAATCAGCTAACTTCACTTTGCCTTCAGTGTTCTCATCTGGACCAGAAAAAGCTTGTCCAAATCTATCATCTCAGCATTATGACCACAACAGCAGAGAGCTGATATTTCACAACTTCCCATGTTTCCAGTCTCTCTAAGACTGTTCTTAGCACATTTCCTTTTATTTCAATGTGCTATTTTTCGCATGTTTGTATTCTTGTGGGTTTTGTTTTGTTTTTCCAAGCCACAGGCTTGCCTGTGACTAATTCAGAAAGAAAAAAAGCCAGCAAAAACCTACCATTTTCTTCCTTTTATTCATCTGGAGGGACAGTAATAGGCTCCAAGCACTTCTGTCATCACATTCTGAACTGTAATTCGTCTTGTTCATTTTTAGTGACATTTGGTGTCAAGCCAATCACAAATTCACCATGTTGTTTCAAAGACAAAACTGCAGTAATAACTTCAGAAGAGCATGGCATCCATATAATATTGTTAACTATGTATAACATTACCAGCTGATTTTGCCCATTACTGTTGATACTTAACCTTTATTCTCCTACAACTTGAAAGTACTTTTCAAATATATGTTACAGCATGATCAAACAAATTTAGATAAGGCTGACACTCACAGTTTCTTTGTTTGGCATTGATTTTTCTCCACAAGAAATGCTATTAAACTGAAGCAAAAGGCATTTTTCTTGTGCACAGTTTTAGCATTCTGTTGACTGAATTCAAAAGTCTATACGAATCAGTGCAGACCTCACTGTAAATAAACCTGAAATACTGTGCAGCTTTAGAATGTTTCTCATTAACTAGATGCTGGAAAATGGAGAAACTAGCAGAGTGCAAACAGCTTTGTCACACAAGTTATCCAGATTTCTTCTTTTTTTACTTTGAATTTGGAGAAAATGGTTTTTTTCACTATGCTTGAAGCTTCCAAAATAATATTTTGGAAAACTGGAGTTCATATGGGTTCAAAGACAATGCCTGAATCCTTTAGTGGCACTTCTATTACTCATCTATACAGCACGTTTGTATTCAGCCATGCTAAAAAGCTGTATTTGTGCCTTCAGTGTTATCACCAAAATTCACGACTCCTCTATTTCAAATTACGTTCAAACTACAGTCACAGAAGCAGTTATACCGATATATACAAGCAGCTGAGATGCAGCATAAATCATGCCTGAGTCTGGAGACAGAAATGAGTGGCTGGGGACTGGGGAAGCAGGCTAGACCTTACGTCAGTGCTGCCACCAAGCAGAAATAATAACGTAATACAAATTCGCACCCTGAATTTCAGTTTCTTAATAATATTATTGGTCTAAGTAACATAGAAAGTGCCACTTCAAATAATACATTTTTTTCAGACTATGACAGCTAATCCATCTAAATCAGTGATCATCCAGTATTCTTGTTAAAAGCTAACTTTTAATGGTATGCAGTTCACTGAAGATGATTCCCTCCCCTGTTTCCAGTAATCTGCCCATTCTGTCTGCATACTCTGCTTGGCAATGATTACTTTCCTCCAGAATATTCATAAAAACAAAATACTCTGAAAAAAAAAAAAAAAAAAAGCCCTAAATGAGGCAGGCAAACATTGTCATTTCCAATTATTTCTGTGGGGAACCAAGTTTGGAGATTCTCAGGGATGTCACTTATCCCACACATACTTGTTTCATCTATTTTAATCAAATTCTTCTTATCAGTCAACCCATTCACCATTCAAATCAATGAGCTATCTTGCTTCCTGGTTGCCTCTGACTATTATGAGAAGAAGTTGTATTGGTATCACCACTTCTGACCTCAGTTATGAGTAACAAAATGGAGAACACAGCTACTCAACACCTTCCCAAAGCACCAACTCCAGAGCCATACCAACTTAAGTGACAGCTTCCACTGCCAGTCAGAACAAAGCAATTCTTAACTATCACATTTAAGCCACAAAAGAAAGAAGGAAACCCTGGAAAAGAATGAATTCTTCAAACAATTGCATGAGAGTCATCTAAAACCTGCACTTCACATGGACAGATTTTCTTCACTTACTTTGAAAATAGCTGTTTGACAAATATCCATGGTTGTGCTTACTGGAGTATTAGCCAATGCTCTTGAAAAGACAGGAAATAAGAAGTGAAGTTTTGTGATCAGAGCTCAGATATAACCCCAAATAACTCTCCTGTCATAGCAAGAGTTCTTGGTCTTATGTGCAACAGAGACATCTGTGAGACTGTGACCATCATGTCCTGTAAAGGCAAGCCCTAAATTGATATATAATCTTGCCAAGGTTGTCTTTCACAGAGGATATAAAATCCTCCATAGGCAAAACTGGTTAACACACCCTTTAAAGAACAAACTGAGGCTATGTTACTACACTCAAACATTACTCAGAGCTTCCTGAGTTCTGGAGACCAGAATTCACATCCTAGTACTTGCTGGAAGGAATCTTGGTAAAAGGCAAAGAAATATGAAGAATCATTATTTCACAGAGGATGAATCTTTTTATTGATGGGTTGAAAATACCAGGTTCTCCATGTTCTTCCATGGTCCAAAGTAAAATTTCCTGCCTCTATGATAACAACTCCCTTGACAGATATGCTTCAGGAAGTCTAGTGGGTATCAAGGAGTTGAAGCATGAGATGCAATGAATGGACAGGTCTCAGAAAGGAGATAGTGGATTTTGTATGCCATACTGCCCCTGGGAGGTATACATACACAGTAAGAAGACAAAACCAGGAAAAAAAAAATCCTACAGAGCATGGAGCATATGTTTCAATAAAATACAAGTTTCAGAAATGTACAGTCACTACTATTGATCTCTTCTTTTTCTGTGGAAATCTCCTTTTGATGAAAGACCAACTCCTACACCCAGGAAGTTTTTCAACATAGTCCTCCAGTTCTGCTTGAGGTGAGCTTATCCGTACCACATCTACCAGGTGGTTACAAAAGCTTCCTAAAGTAACTTGTTAATAGCTAGATGAAATAAACTATGTTCTCTATGTCATCTAATAAATAGTGGCTTTATACTTTAAGTTGTGTGCATCTTTCTTTCTGGGTGTCTCTGAAAATGTTAACAGCTGCCTGAAAAAGTGACCAAAGCAAGAGGGCTACACACCTGGAAGAGGGCTGCATTAGGGATTGAAGGTGGAGGGGTGGGAAGAGGCAGCCATGAGCACGGACCAAGGACAAGCAGCACATAATGTCTCCTCCCCACAGCTTGCTTTGAGGAACTGCCAGCATCCTGCCTTAGGAGCAGCTGGCCAGCACGGGATTTTGGAGACATCATAGGCACAATTGATGACAAAATTTCTGGGCAAGACTAGAACCTGATTTTGGTGAATGCTATGGAAAGGACACATACAGCAGTAACTTAATGTGAAGTAGTTTGATATTAAGTATATTTCAATCCTGTACATGTTAAAAACATAAAAGCACATGCTAACTAGAAATTACTGAAGTGGCAAGTTGTGCTTATCTGGAGCCTGAAGGCGGGACAGAAGGTAACAAAGTCATTCATTTAACACTGCAGGAAACCTTTCACTGACTCATGGTGAGATTTCAAAAAGATTTAACCTCTGCCAATTTGCCAGTTCCTAACATGGGAATAAATACTTTACACAGCCTCAGCATGATGTGGCAAGGATAGCTAGTTAACAGCTATAAAGCCGAAAGCATGGCAAGATGCCTTGATAGACCAAGCAGACAAATAAATTACTTGTCTAAGTAGTATGGAAAAGCAGTATCTCTGAGTTATTGCACTCACCTTGTCAACTGTACTGGGATGCCTTTCCTGCATGTATTACTGGATTTCATTGTCTGTGAGATGACTGGAGTCCTCAGCACTCCCACAGGATCACACTACCAAATACAAAAATAAAAATAAATGTTGTTCATAGGTTCATAGGTTCATAAGGTTGGAAAGGACCTACAAGATCATCTAGTCCAACCATCCTCCTATCACTATCCCTACCCAACTACTAAATCAAATCCCTTATGTGAATATAGGATATTGTTGTGAATATGGGATATTGTTGTGAATATATGTGTGAAGGATATCAGAAGCATGTCGACTTTCACATCCAAGCCTCTCTGTGTCTTGTGTGCATGTGTTCCTGCTCCCACGGCCTTCGTGAGATAAGGAAGCGCTCTTCAGGTGTGGACACAAAATAGTGATACATCAGAAATCCCAAAGCGAGGACTGCCCCCAGGTGGTACACCTCAGTCACCTGCACACAGGAGGTGGTATAAGCCAGTCGCAGGGCAACACAAAACCTACAACGGGAACTGTGTCCTTCTGAAATGATAAGATGAAGCTGACACCCTGCAGCACCCCCAGCAGCCCTTCATAACAGTGTTTAAAACTACCTACCCATGTCCACAGCCCATCCTAGAAAAAGTGACAGAAAACATAATCTTCTGGAGAGTTTTGGTGCCAGGGACTATGTCAGCAGTCATCTTCGATTTCGTCTCATTTGGTGATGATATTGGCCTCAGATGCCAATCAAACACAAGGACTAGCTTCATTCTGCATGGAGTGCAAATCACTACCAAGAGACTACCAATGACATCGGACTCCTGCATTTTGCCCTGAAACTGGACTAATTGATTACCTTGTCATGGGCAAGTTTAACTCACAGCTCTCTGCCCTTTGTTCTGTCATTTCCTACAGCTTTCTTTCTGATAGAGCACTGTTTCTTTGTGGTACTTACAGTTATAACTGGTTATTGGAGGAGATCTGTAGGCACACTTCAGGGAGGATAGATATAAAGGAGGATGCATGCACTAACAGACAGGAAGTCTAACACTGTTTCCACATACATCAGACTTTCCACTTGTTGCTGGAGCCTGGCACAATTTCACAAACTTCAAAACGCCCCTGGCACTGTCCCAGGGAGGACACTTAAGAGTTTGTTTTTCTCTGTGTTTCTTCTCAGCTGCAAGAAAGAAGATGCATTAGTTTAACTCCTAATGCACAAGGAGTGTGGTAAAGCAGAAGTAGACAGGAGCAGCAAGATTTGGAAGGGAACTGGCAATCTGTGCGATCAGAGCAAAATCCAGCAGCAGTGCAACCGTCCTAATGGATGCAGGAGTTTGCAGCCTCTGGGCGCAGAGCGTGGCAGGGGAGTGTCACAAGGTGGAGCTGCTGTGCTCTGGGAGTGGAATCTGTACCGGCCTTCACAGGAGAAGTAGGCACAAACCAGTATGGTAAAAGCCATATTCCATACCTGGAATGGAGCAGCTCTCTGTGTGCCTATAGGCATGGGTACAACAGGAAAGAGAGCAGCCCCATGAAAGGGGATCTGGGGGTTCTGGATGATGGCAAGCTGAATCAGAGCAGTCTAAAGGGCCGACCATACCCTGGGGTGCACCCAGCTCAGCCCTGCCGCCAGGCATAGGGAGGGGTTGTCCACTGTGTTCTGCACTGGTGTTTAAGGGACAAAACAGCAGGGCATAAGGAAATCAGGCAGCAGAGGGCTACCTCTGTGAGGGACGGTAAAGGGCATGGAACACCTCTCTTATGAGGAAAGACTGAGAGACCGGGGTATGTTCTGACTCAAAGGGAATCTGATCCTTGTCTATAAATATCTAAGGTGCAGGAGGCAAAGGGACAAGGCTCTTCTCAGAAATATATGTTCAGGGGAAATGGCCACAAACTGAAGCATAGAAGTTTTGCACAAATGTACATAAGAACTTCTTCACAGTGCAGTGACGGAGCAGTGGCACAGCTGCACAGAGAGGTGGAGGAGTCTCCTTCTCTGGAGTCGTTCAAGACCCACCTGGACACCTACCTGTGCAACCTGGGCTAGGGAGCTGCTTCGGCAGGGGGCTGGACCAGATGATCTCTAGATCCAACCCCTACAATTCTGTGCCCTCCAACCCCTACAATTCTGTGATTCTGTGATTCTCTGAATTTACTTCTCCAAGTGATATAAGAATCAGTGAATATGCTGATCCTCATTCTCACCAGAAAATGAATGTGAAGGACAAGAGCAGAAGTGACCATGGAACAGTGGAGTTCAAAATCCTTAGGACGGTGAGGAGGGTGCACAGCAAGACACAGCCCTAGACTTCAGGAGGGCAGACTTTGGCCTCTTTGAAGACCTGCTTTGGAGCGTGTCATGGGATAAAGCACTGGAGGGAAGAAGGGCCCCAAAAAGCTGTTCAGTACTCAAGAATGGCCTTTGGAACTTTCCCAACAAAAAATAAAACAGGCAAAAATGCCAAGAGGCCTGCAAGTATACACAAGTCGCTCCTGGACAAATAAAATAGGAAGCCTACAGGTGATGGAAGCAAGGACAAAACCAGAGAGAACACAGAAACGTCTGAGCAGACAGGGATCAAGTTAGGAAAGCTAAAGCCCTGATAAAATTAAATATGGCCAAAGTCAAGGGCTAAAATAAAGGCTTCTGTAAGTATGTTAGTAATAAAAGGAAAATGTGAGCTCTCTCTAGAAGTAAATGGGAGATCTGGTTACTGTGGGTATGGAGAAGGCTTATGTACTCAATGAAATTTTTGCCTCAGTCTTCATTTGCAACTTTGTAAGCCACACTGCCCAAGTTGCAGAAGACAAAGGCAGAGACCGGGAAAATGAAGAACTGCCCAATGTAGGAGATGATCAGGTTCAAGCTAATCTAAAGAAACATAACATGCACAAGTTCATGGGAACTGATGAGGCATTCAGAGGTCTTGATGGTGGATGAAGCTGCTAAGCCACTATCCATCATCTTTGAAAAGTCATAATGATCCACATGAGTTCCTAGTGACTGAAAAAAGGAAATCATTAGCTCCATTTTTTAAGAGAAAAAGAAAGAAAACCTGGGGAACTATAGGCCAGATAGTCTCACTTCTTTGCTCATAAAAGTCATGGATCAGATCATAGAATCATAGAACTGGTTTGGGGGGAAAGGACCTTCAAGATCATCAAGTCCAACCTCAACCTAACCATAGTACCCTAATTCTAACAACCCACTACTAAATCATGTCCCTGAACACCACATCCAGATGGATATTAAACATGTTCAAGAATGGTGACTCAGCTACCTCCCTGAGGAGCCTTTTCGAGTGCCTCTCTGCTTTGTCCAAAACCATTGTTGAAGCAGAGCTGTTGACAGCACACTTGTTATCAGTGAACTTACTGACACTGAACTTGCTAATGATGAACATTAGGCATAAAAAGATGTCTGAGGAAAGTCTGGGGAAGACTTCAAGACTTCGAGACTTTGAAACTTTGGAACTCCCAAGCCAGCACTCTCACAGACCAAGAACCCACCACATGCTTTGGTTGGACCAACGCTGGAACCCAGACCTCTTTTTCTCTCTTTCCAATTCCCTTCTCTCTCACACACACACACAATTTTCTTTCTTTTCCCACTTGAAGTTGTTCAATAATGTGAGGCTTATTTTGATTTCTTATGAAGTCACATAGCTTAGCCACAACAGGTATACTGTAAAAGTGCCAATTTTAAAGATAATTTTAGTTCAGAGATTCTCATTAAAACTGATGACTGTGTTTGGACTTTGAGTGTTGTTTCACCTTCACTTAACCAAGGATGTGACAAAGGCCAGGTTGGATGGAGTTTTGAACAACCTCATCTAATCAAAAGTGTCTGTGCCTATAGCAGAGATGTTGGGACTAAATAATCCTTATGGTTCTTTCCATCCCCCAAAATTATGTGATTCTTTGATAATTTTTGTGCAGGTAGGTAGAAAGGAATAAAGGCAAAAAAGCAGGAAAGTGATCTCTGCATAACACCAAAAAAAAAAAAAAAACACACATTTACCCTGGAACAAATAAGCAGCAGAAACTTAGTATTAGATATGTATAGATAGAAAAGTTAATTAATTTTTTCTTATGCATATTGAACTAGATAGACAAAGAAGGCTTGCATGTGAAACAGCAGTGGATTCTCACTGAGTGAGCTTTTTGCATGTAGCCTCCAAAAGTATAGAAATTCTGTATGCATCACTGGTGAATGCATTGGCTGATAATAAGCTACTTAAGCATACACAGTTGATAAGCTGCTGCATGGGATGCATCTGTTTATTTAGCATACAGGATTCTCAATGACACACATTTCCCCCTCCTTGAAGCAAAAGCCTGAAGGTGACTTAATTTGAAGTGTGGGGGTCATATTTCTGGCAAACAGGATGCCATTTGCTTTCAACCTTTATGACATCACTAAAGGAAAGTGAGGCAATGCCTTGGAAGTTTCCTCAAATATTCTTGTAGTGTCTGAAAAATAAAGATCACTCTTCCAGAAAATTGTTTTTATGAGGAAGCAGAGATATAGTAGCTGGCAGGTGCACATAAAAGTCTATTTAAAAGGATAGTGTTTATCCAAGACATTTTCATTCCCTCTCACATACTGACTCAAAGAATCTTGCCTTAGTAAAAAACAAGTCTTATTTCCTACATGCAGTTTACTACTTTTTTGGTGATTAAAAGGATACAAAATACTGCATTTTTCTTTGGTATAAGTCTCTTTCTTCCATATTCTCTGAGTGAATAAGGTTTGCTGCATGTCATATTCAACAACCTTTTTTCCATGCTTCTTTCCTTTATGTTGGTAACTGCTAACAAGAGAGAGCAATAACCAAGTCCAGAGATGGCACACCAGGCCCTATAATAGGTCACGTGGGAATTTATTTCAAGGGATAATTAGTATACAGGAGCTCTATGTTTTACTGTAATGCTTGAAGAACACAACTGGCTTCAAATTTGTTATAATTGCAAAACCAAATCTAATTGTTTTCTTTTTGTTTGCTTTCAAACAAAAGAAATCAGCTCCAACTTTTGCTAATCATTTGAAAACAAGCCCTGTGCTGTGGAAGGATGATCAGAGAAATAACAGAGGCTGTTCTGGGGATGTTATGCAGAAGACACAGATCTACCCCTGTATTCCTGCTGCAGCACTATGCAGGGAACTAACAGCATATAACAAAGAAAGATGTGTAAAGCCATTTGATGTCTTTATTTCCACAGGGAAGATATCTCCATTGTTCATCTACAACTTTCCTACTGTAGACTGATAACACATCACCCTGTTGTACAGCTGGCAGCATTTTCTTTGATATCCACCATTCCTGTAATTCTCTGAGCCATCTCCTACCAGATCATCACTTTTCCTTAAAGACCTGCTCATCCCAATGTATATTGACCAGATCCAGGCTAAACCTTGTGTGCCTTAGGCACAAAAATAATCCACTTTGTTTTTACACAGAAATTACCTCTTACCCAATTGCAGTGTTTTGGCTCTTGCCTATTGTGGAAGTTGAGTCTTCTGCCTATTCTTATGAAACCACAAGATCAAAGCATCATGTTTGCAGCAGACCTACATTTAGCAGGAAAGTATCATGGGCCAAAGAAAGGCAGCAAATCCACACAGGCCCGCTCTTGCTGCAGGACAGAAAGGCTGTAGCTCTCCAGGCCCTGTTTCTCCCTACCCAAACAAGGACACTGAGACTTCACCGTCATGAGAACACCTGAGGCTTTCTGGTAAAGCAGAGCTCATGTTTAAAGACAGAAGGAAAGTAACCAGACACAGCTGAGAGGATTTAGCACTGCACGACAGCGTAACACAGTGAGTACTCCTGCTGCACATCCCATTCTTAGACCTGAAAGGATTAACGCCTCTTAATCTGGTGTACAAAGAAGAATCAGCCGTAGGTCAGCCCAAGGTCCGGCAGTTGGTGCTCTTACAGAACTGCAAATCGTAGAGGTTCAAAGGGGCCTCTGGAGATCATGTAATTACAAACACAGGTTCCTTAGAGCAGGTTATGCAGGAACGTATCTGTACAGGTTTTGAGGTATCTTCAGAGAAGGAGGCTCCACAGCCTCTCTGGGCAGCACTCTGTCACCCTCAAAGGAAATAAGTTTTTCTTCATGTTCAGATGGAACTTCCTATATTACAGTTTGTCTCCACTGTCCCTTGTTCTGTCACTGGGCACTGCTGAAGCGAGACGGACCCAACGCCATCACCGGCGCGGCGCTCTACGTCCTCCCCGAACTCAACGTTGCTCCTCCCGTGCGACAGGGGGCGCCAGCGCTCCTCTGCACCCCGAGGAAAGCCCGGCCGCGCAGAGCGAGGAATGCGATTGGGCCACCCTGCTTCCTTTCCCGCCCCTTCATTGATCACATGATGCGCGCTGTGCCTCAGCGGAGTGGCGCTGGTTTCTAGCAGTCGGAAGTGGTGGTTTGGGAGGGTGTAGGTGTTATTGCTGCTGCTGGTGCCGGCCCGCCATGCACCCGCGGCGCCCCGACGGCTTCGACGGGCTGGGCTACCGGGGGGGCGGCCGGGAAGAGCAGGGCCCAGGTGCCAGACCCTTCGGCGGCGCCGCGGAGATGGGTCACTGGGTGACCACCCCGCCCGACATCCCCGGCAGCCGCAACCTGCACTGGGGGGAGAAGACGCCGCCGTACGCGGCCGGGACGCCGCTGAGGGCCGCCGGTCTCAACGAGGAGCCCAACCTCGGGGCGGGCGGTCCCGGCGCCGGTAAGGTTGGGCCCGGCTCGGCGGTGCGGCCCTCTCCTCGAGGGCAAGGGCGGGCAGGCGGCGGGCCTGGGCCTGGGCCCGGGCCCGGGCGCGCTGCGTTTCGCTGACCTCCGGCAGACGGCGACTTGAGCGGGGGTACCCGCACGGAGCGGGGAAGGAGAGCGTACCGCACCGCTCTGCTCCGTGCGTGTAGGTTGGAGAGCGCCCGAGCGCAGCCCGGTCGGCTCCGCTGTGCCCGTGTAAATGATATGCTGCAGAAGTACTCTGGGTAGGAGGTAGCTGTGGGTCAGACGGAGTGCATTGTTGCTAAGTGTTGATGTTCCAGACTGTGTTCTGGTTGCTTTATTGTTTTGCTGGACTTGTACGAGGGTTGTTGCACCAGCCCTGGGAGGGAGATCCGCTGTCGTGCTAAGTAGTGAAGGAACAGTAGAGCTGACAGCTGGTTCTGTTTACTGGCACAAAAGAGTAGAGACCTTCAGAAACAGAATCGTTTTCTGCTAGGCTGAGATGAAGTGAAAGAAGCTTTCTAGGGCTAGGCTACTGAGGATAGACTGCTTTAATTAAGTATTGATCTGGAGTAGTTTTATTTGCACTTCATCGTCGAAGTTCTGTGAATGGTTGGTTTAGTTAAAGCTCACACTGTTAATCAGTGAATCTTTTTCTCAACCTACAGTACTGTGGATTTTTAGGGTTATCAGTGTGCAACCCCACCATTGAAAGTACTGTGTAACTCACTGCTTTTTCATTGATACCCTGAATGTACCTTTTCCTGTCCTATCTACTCTCTGTCATCACATAGGTTCTACATGTTAAAGAACTGATCAGGGGTTGCTGTACAGCTGAGTCCAGCCTCTGCAAGCAGAGAGTGGCTTATTGCTCTTAGTAAAAGAGCTGCTGCACTGGGACTATCTGTTGGTTACAGTCTGCATTCACCCAGTATTTTGAACACTAATTTTCAGTTATAAAATATATAACAATAAATATGTATTTTCAGCATTCATAGTTCTTAAAGCTCTTCTTATAACTAGTAGTTCCAAAGTGCAAATGTGTGATAACAAACAGCAAGTAAGTGAACCCAGTATTCTAGTTTTAGAAAAACATTTAATGTTTTTTTAATTGACTACTTTTTTTAATCAAAGGAATGGAGTTAGAAGACTGATTTGAAAACCTTTGATCTTGTTTTATTACCTATTCCAAACCTATTCCGTTCTTGGTTTTTGATTCCACCATGAATAGCTAAACTTTGAAATACTTCAGAGTTGTTGTAAGCTTGTCGTGAATGGTATTTTATTTAGTGAATGAAGTTAGCCTTGTTAGATACTAAAAGGTTCAATTTTACTTCAGCTTTTCATTTTGTCTCCCTTTTTTCTTGTAGTTGTTTTAAATCTTGTTTATGAAAGTGTGCACAATTTCAAATGCTGTCCCAAGAACGTGTATTCTTGGGTGAATCATTTTTGTATCTTCTCTTCCTGAATTGCCAGAAATATTGCAGTTTAATTGCTGTAGCTTTTCGAATGAAGTACAGTATAAAATAATCTGTGACTGTTTTCTTGGTTGTCTTTTTTTTAATGATCTGCTGGGTATTTCTCCCTTCTGTACTATATAATCTATTTTTATTTCTTTCAGAGCAGCTGAACAGGTTTGCAGGCTTTGGTATTGGCCTTGCAAGGTAAGAATTCTGTGTTTGTTTTTTTTTAAGCAGTTATGATACAGTAAAGCTTTATTTGTTAATTGATCCTCACGTACATTATCTGTGCTATTGTTATGCCTGTAGACAGTTGAAGTGCTTGTACAAACCTGCTACTTAAAATCCATTTAGATTTCTGTTATTTGTGAAAGAAATCATGAGAAAAATGTAATTTCTTCAGGAGCTGTGAATTTGAAACTTTTTCATAGCAATCTGAGGAAGTAGCACAAAAGGTTTTTTTTATTTGCTTCTTTCTATTAACATACTTCAGTAATGTGAATGGTTCCTAAGAATAGGCAAATATCTTAAAGTGTAATATTATTGTATCTTGAGTCAGTAACATTAACCTGAGTAGTTAGTCTAATTTCATGATTATGGTAATATTAACTACTGCTAAAATTTCTGAAAGTAATGGATTTAAAGTTTTTAATACTGTTTCAGAACCTAAAATTGTCTAGTCAAGGTATTGTGATAAAGTGGACTTTTCTTAGATTTTTTGCTCAGCCACACTCAGTTGAGGAGATTTTTCTTGGCTGCTGTACTTATGAATCTTGTGAAAGGGTGGGAGGTGGCTTTCTTGCCTCAAAAAAAAAAAGGAATGAATAGAAGAGTTTTATTCCTTGTTGAATGTGGGAATTGCTTTACCTGCATGTGAAACTTCTAAGAGAAAAGTGCTTCTTTCTTCAGAAAATCAGAGTACATGTGTTAGTTGTCCAGTGAGCTCAGCATAGGAAACTGCATTTTAAGTTTTTTGGGTAGCTGAGATTATTTTGATGTACTGCTAAAAGAGACCCTCCAGCCTGATCTGCTCCTTCCCCTGTTATTGTCACACTTGATGCCTGACAGAACTTTTTAACTGATTTGAGTCGCTTAAAGTGAAAATAAATCAGGGAAAGAGCTGGATGACCTTTTGCTGTTTTGGTGAGGCAGGCTGATTTACCTGGGAGCTGACTGCTGGAGCCAGTTAGTCACCTAGAAGTAGTGCCAACAGTGGACCAGAGAGGGGAGGGATAGAGAAAAGAAAATAGGAATGACCATTTCTGGCAAGTAATGAGTTGCTTGAATTAGGTCATGAAATTACCTGTCCCCCTTCTTCCACTGCTTCCCTTGCTCATTGTTCAGCCTTACTGTTAAATAAAGTTGAGGGTGAGGAAACTGCCAAACATGTTAAGAATTGTTTAATTTCTTCTGACCTGCTGAAACTAATCAGCTCAGGTGAGAGCAGTAAAGTGTGGAGCCATATGAATGTGTTCATCTCCTTCAGCAGCATAGACATGTTAGCATGCCATGTTATTTCAAATTAATCAGTTATGACAGAGTGCTTTTTACATCCTGCGTACCAGGTCTTCTAGGACTGGAAGGTGGGCTTGTGGCTTTGAGAAAGAGAGCTAGTCAACACTGTACCATTGCAAAAACCAGTTCCTCCAGCTTCCGCATTTGCACTGCATGAGGTGCTTGTCAGACACCCTGTGATGTGATTCATGTCAGAAATCCTGTTAAAAAAAAAAAACCACCCACAAAGAAAAGGGATTGTTTCTGTCATGCTAGTGAGTAGTCTGTGAGAATGTCTGAATAAGTAGCAACTGCAGTGTGAGGAAAGCTTTGCCATCCCAATAGCAGCAAAATATGAATTAGTGCAGTAGCATATGAAGCTTCAGTCTTACTGTTTTTCTTTGCCAGTTAATACTTGCTTATCTAGGGTAATATCCCTCCTGTTAAAAATCAGCTCCAGATGGTCAAGTTAGTGGTCAGAGATGCTACTTGGACTGCTTAGGCAAAGTCTGGAGGTTTTTATTTTCTAATCTTTATATCAGATTTGAACCACATGGAGAGGTGAGTGTTCTTACCATATGAATGCTGTCAGAGGGCAGGTTTTCTTGTGACCAGAAATTTTATTTTAGAATTTAGAGATTCTTCTTACAGTACTTGGAGTACTTTTTCTTGGATAGTGAAGGGGAATGCTATTTTGGGGGACTTCGTTTTTTTCTGGTGAAAAAATGTGACTGAAATTCTAAAGTAGCTGTTCATGACAGTCCTCTACTGTTGCTAAATAAGGTCATGATTAATCCTGTAGTATGCGGAATTAATATAAATTTGGAAAGTAACCCCTCCAGTGTTCTGCCTCTAACTTGTTTTGTTTCCTCCTCTTTTGGAGAGGGAAGGTTTAAGAATTTCAGTGCATTGCTTTGCCTTTAAAAAGACATGTATATACAGTGGATGCTCCAAAAGTAATGCCTCCTATTTTATTATATTGACCTGCAACACCGGAGGCAGATGTTGGTGGTATGGCAGTAGAAGTTGAACCTTCCTACCAGTATTCTATTACTTTTTGTTCCTGTGTGATAGATCACAGCAGAGGGGCAATCTGAGAAAATGCTGCCTAATATAGTAAAGTACCTTTGCTTTGTACATGCTTTTGAATCCCACCTCCTGGAAAAAACTGCTCACTGATACTCATGGACACTTGCTGAATGCTTATGGAGACCAGACAGTAGACATAAGTACAGTGAGTGGTATATTTCGGCAGTGGTAACAACAATGTGAAAGACCAGGCGTGTTCTGGACCACCATACACAGCTTTTGCACCATGAAATGAAGAGCATATTGATTAGCTCATCTTGTAATGATGTTGACTATATTGAGATACTGTTTTGTAGATGGGAATTTGCTCTGTCAAGTAGTGTTATTGTGCTTTTTACATCAAGGTAGACCTTCAGAGTGCCTCATTCATCTGCAAGGTAATGCTTACTTTTTTCAAATACTGGTCTAATGCTGTTAAAGAGTAGTAACAAGCCTTTTGTCATAAATTTACAGCTGCTTCCAAAGCTTTAAATACACTTCTTTTTTTTTAAGCCTCTTTACAGAAAATGTGTTGGCCCATCCTTGCATTGTTTTGCGTCGTCAGTGTCAGGTATATCTTTTCTATTATTTCTTCAGTCATATCTTTTCTGTACTGTGATACTGTTGTTATATTCTGTAGTATTTAAGGAAACTTCACTATTAAGTAAATACTGGAATATAGATTGTTATATTTCTGTTTCTAGCATGCATTTTTTCTAAAATTTAACTTGAGCATTCCTTTTAGTTTGGATAATGGAAAACATATTGGGGAACTTCAGTGCTATATTTCTGAAACAACTTTCTGTCACGCTCCAATTATAAGAAGGGCGACGAGGTTCTTAGATTATGTATAATCCGGCGTGAGATTAAGCAGCAATGGTTCAAATGTTGGTCCGACCAGTTTATTACCACTATAAACCAGGGAGATGGGGAAGGCGGACACTGTTAGGGTGATGGGGAAGGGAAGGCAAGCTGATAGGAAAGATAGGAAAGAAGCAAGGGTTCGTACAACGCGGGAAAAGTCACCAGCCAGGATCCTAGGTGCGGTCCGGTTGCAAGAGGCTCCGACGGCCCGAAGCAAAAGAGCAGGAGTGGCAGAAGTGGGGAGAACAGCAGCAGCGACGGGCAGCCCTGAGCAGCAAGCAGTTGTCCTAGAGAAGCAGCACCGGGTCAGCACGGGAGAAGCAGCATAGGGAAAGTCCAGGAACAGCATCAGTCAGCACCGGAGAAGCAGCCAACAGTGATCAGCTCGTGAGGGTTCAGATGGTAGAACACCTCAAAGGAGCGGCGAGGTCCAGGAGAAAGCAGCATGTCTCAGGCAGCAGGCCCAGGAGGGAGTGCAGCAGCAGGGATCAGCTCAGGAGGTTTCCGATGGAAGAACACCAACACACCAACACCAACAAAACCACACCCATCTCATGGTGGTCGATCCCTCTTTTATCCTTCATTTCTCTTGCCTACGTGGCAAATCCTCTGCTAGCCTGCCAGGCAAGCTTCTCCTGAGATGGCTATCTCCCCACGGAGGTGAGTACCACACAAAAGAGTGTTCAGTGGCCATTGAGCTGCAGCTTATCTCTCTCTCGTTGCCCCAGGACATGCCCATCTGCTTGTCCCTTAGACACAGGATTTCACAACCCTTGCCCAGGACTAGCTTGGACATGTTCGGACATGTTCATCAGCAAACTTTGAGGCAATGATATAAAATATTAGTCTCTTACACTTTCAAACCCAGGTTACTAGCAGGATATTTTGTTTCAGGTATTTTATTTTCTGTGCATTTATTTATGTTTGCCCCTTCAATACAGTTATGCCTGTTTCTCTGACTTTCAGTGAGAGTATATCTATATATTGATCACTTTTTTTCTTCAGAATTGTAAATGTTTATAAAACTGCAGTCAGTTATATTTTTTAACAGGTTAATTATCATGCTCGGAATTATCATCTCACTCCATTTACTATTGTCAACATTATGTACAGCATCAATAAGACACAGGTCAGTATTTGGTGTCCTCAGTTGTACCTGAGCAATGTGTGTTACTGTAGCACATTTGTATACTGGCGTCTTCATTTCTTTGTGCAAGTGATGGCAAAACATGGTCATTGCAAGACTGTTTGTGATCACTGAAGTGTTTCAAAATGAATTTTTCTGATGGAGTGTATTATTTAGTGGGAAGGCTTGTATATTTTAGAAAATAAGATGCCTTCAAAACTTTTTTTTCAATTAGGATCCAAAAAAAAAAAAGCTTTATTTGGATAGAGAGATTGAGTGTTAAGGCATCTGAAGACAGTATTGTATGAATTTCCATTTCTGTGTAGTCTTGTTGGAGGAGGAGAATCACAATCCTCATACTCAAATCAGAGAGCAGTAAAATTCAGTGTATTTTAACATCCTGGGAGTGTCTTGTTCAGTGAAAATGGCATTACATTTGTGACACAGTTACAGGCCTCTAAGGTTGTTTGATGCGAGTTTCCTTTGAGTTGAAAATTAGTTGCTGCCTGGATTTGAAGATCTTAAAGTTTAATGGAACAGTTGTGCCCCTATGCAGCTTGGATTTGCTGAGATTTTAAGCAAATGAGTAACATAGTGAAAATATTCTGTTGCTTGAATGTAACTGCATATTTCAAAACACAGGGTCCAAGAGCTCTTTGGAAAGGAATGGGCAGCACTTTCATTGTTCAGGGCATAACCCTGGGAACAGAAGGTATCGTCAGTGAATTCACACCTTTACCAAGGTATTGCATGGATTTTTATTGCTTTTAACATAATGTTGACTTACTGATTTCAGAGCCTTAGAAATTGAAGGTTACTTGAGAAAATTTGAACTGGGTCTGATGTTGAGTGGATGGCTTCAGCACAGTGAGGCTGTCTGGGCAAAGTTCACCGTGTAATGAAATAGTAAGAGACTTTATGGAAGCCAGTTATGTATGTTTAACCTATTGGTCAGCTATAGAAATAACACTGCAGATTGGTCATCAGTACAGTTCCACTTGTTGTTCCTGTTTTGTGTTACGAGCAAAAATGTATAAATTAAAAAAAATAAAAATGAAACCAGGATTTTTCTTTAATTTTATTGATCTAAACATAGAAAACTTGCATAGTTAGTGAACCAGCACTGACAAGTTTCTTTTAGTAGGTGATAAAATAAAATGGCTGGCACTAATAAATTATTGAGAACACGTGCTAAATAGGAAACTGGCTTTGTCTTGTGCTCTTGTCTTCTAGTATCTAAATATGTATTCTTTATTCTGATGATATTCTGATTTTTTAATGGTCCAGAGCTTAACAGTTAGAACTAATAACTGTTTTAACACATGTTGTCAGTTTTGTACAGATCTTTTTACAGTATGCACTTTGCATGAGAGATTTTATTATATAAAATGACTAAAAGTTGAGTGCATGGAAGGTATCAGATAATTACTGGTCTAAAGCCAATGGGATGAGGTTCAACAGGGCCAAGTCTTGCACTTTGGTCACAGCAACCCCAGGCAACATTACAGACTTGGGGCAGAGTGGATAGAAGACAGTGTAGAGGAAACAGACCTGGGGATATTGATTGATGCTTGGCTGAGCAAGTGAGCAGTGTGCCCAGGTGGCCAAGAAGGCCAGTAACATCCTGGCTTGTATCAGAGTCTGAAACAGAGGGGTAATTGTCCCTCTGTACTCAGCACTGGTGAGGCCTCACCTTGAGTGCTGTGTTCAGTTTTCGGCCCCTCACTGTAAATAAGACATTGAGGCCCTGGAGCATGTCCAGAGAAGGACAACAAAACTGGTGAGGGATCTGGAGCACAGACCCTATGACGAGCAGCTGAGGGAGCATGAATTGTTTAGTCTGGAGGAGAGGAGGCTTGGGGGAGACCTGATGGCTTTATACCCCTTCCTGAAGGGGAGTAATAATGAGCTGGGGGCTGGCCTTTTCTCTTGTCTAATTAGTGATAGGACTAGAGGGAATGGCTTCACGTTGTGCCAGAGGAGATTCAGTCTGGTTGTTAGGAAATAATAATTCTCCAAAAGAGTGGTCAGGTGCTGGAATGTGCTGGAAATGAAGGAATCACTGACCCTGGAGGTGCTCAGGAAATGTTTAGATGTTGTACTGAGGGATGTGGTTTAGTGAGAGCTATTGGTGATAGGTGGATGGTTGTACTGGATGATTTTGGAGGTCTTTTCCAACCTTGATGATTCTATGATCATATAACCAAAAGTTAGTAAGTGATACTTAAAAGTCAAAGTGAAGCTAAAGTGATAAAGACCTTTCTTGAACAGTGTGTTAAGGAAATGGAAACTAGTGTTGTCAATTCAGACTTAAACAGCCTTAGATACCAAAGGGCTGAAGACTTGTCTTAGCTTTGAAAAAGCTGAGTGTTCCTATTTTTAATGTACATGCAGAAACCTAGTACCTAAAGGACACAGTTTTCAATTTAAGAGATGTGGGCATGCTGAATCAAACTACTGTTATATGACATATGTTTGAGTACTAGTAAAAGTCAGTCTTTCCTGCTTCTGGCAATTATCAAGAGCATTAGTAAACAGATTGCATGCAGTTTATACTTAAGCTATTTGCTCAGCTGTCTCTTAACTGAAATTCCCAGGCATATACTTTGAGCACTTAGTGTTACCTCCAACCTTGTGTCACTATGGAATTTAAGTAGGCACAATTGAATTGAAGAAGACAACTGTTTTTCCATGATCTCTTGTACTTGTGTTACCCTATGCGGTTTTCTGCTGGATGCTCTTCATTTCAGTGGTAGTGTGTATCACTGAGCTATTGCATGGAGGTGGAGGTCATTGCTTTTAGTAACAGTGCCACCATAAGTGAAGTAATATAATTCACTGAATGAAGGATTCAGTGAAACATCTTCAATTCTGCATTGCAGCATCCCCCCATTGTAGGAAAGGGGCTTGGAAATGTAAACATTTCTGTGACAAGTTGAATGTTGTTCTGTACTAGACAAACTCATTCTGTATTTCACAAAATCACTGAAGTTGGAAAAGACCTCTTAAGATAATCAGGTCCAACTGGATGAGAACTGAAGCTGAACATTACAGCTTGGTTTATTAAAGTTCAAATATTTCTGTTGTCAGATAAAAACATCCTTACATTGTAGGTATTTACCAGATGTACAGCTATTGAATGTCATGTAGAGCTAGTGTAAGATTTTAGTCAAGCAGGCTGTAGTTAGCTTACTGTTCCTATCTTAAAGTGTGTAGTGAGAGAATTCTAACTTTAAGGTGACTAAAAATCCCTTAATATACAGCACATTAATTTTATTTTAATGACGTGTATTAGCAGCTGATCTTGTCTGTCTGTATCAGAACATCTTGTAGGATTTTAGGAAAGAAACAATTGGACAAAAAAAACTTCAAGAAATAGAATGTAAACAATTTGAAATGCAATAAAGAGTGTATTTTAGTAAAAGGCTGATGCTGGAATTTCCATTACTTCCTGAAAATGACTGTCAGAGACTTCTTAATAATTAGAAGTTTCTTCTAAGATACCTAGTCTCCTTAATAACTTTCTAGAAGTTAACCACAGCGTATTAACTACACATGTGACTGAAGGATTTCGCATTGTGGAAACATACTTCTCTAGCTGTAGAGTAGAATGCCAATATGAAATAAGGATGTTGATACCCATGAAATAAATGCTTGAAATTAACTGTTCTTAAATATAGTACAGTAAATCCTGCTTTACTTTTTAGAGAGCTTTCACATAAATGGAACCTCAAACAGATAGGTGGACACCTTCTACTTAAAGGGTAGGTATGGCATTTGGTATTATTTTATTTAATTATTTAGGCATTAATAATAAAGCTGCTAAATGTATAGCTGTATAATCTGCAAGTTTTGTTACTTCACAGGGTGTTTATGGTAATTCTCAAGCTCTGATTTATTTGTTTCAGAATTTTTCTGTATCCCCGTGTCTTTACGGAGACAGAATAGTTTAAGATTGGTTTCTTCTAATCATTTAACATCTCAGACTTCTACAGGAGTAGAATTTCACAGAAGTTCTGAACATCTTAACTTGTTAATATGTGCCAATATTCAGGTTACCATTTTCCCTTATGCATAACTTGGTAGGTAAGCACACTGAAGCAGATATTACAATTCTATTAAAACAACTGTATCATGACTATAATTGTCATTGTTAATTTCTACAGGTTAACACATGTGATAGCAATGCCTTTTTATTCTGCAAGCTTGATTGAAACTGTACAGGTAATGTACATATCATTTTAAAAGATACTGTCTTCTTTATAAACTAGATTACTTAAAGGAGTGAATCTTAGGATTTGCATTCAAATTTGTTGCAATAGTTGTAATGATTTTGCTTGTGGATGTATGTTTTATTAACTCAGGTAGAAAGTATTTATTGTGATGGTTATTTTGCTTGTGCTGTCTCAAGTGGAAATCTAGTATGATAAAGCACCCTTCATACAGATTGTTGGAACATGGTATTTATGTAAGAGCAAATCACACCTATGCATTCTAGAAGAAATATTCTAATTAAGTCTTTTTCACGTAAATGTTTTTGAAAGGCTTGCTAGGCAGGTTCTTGTTATGACCCCTGACACCTTCCCTATAATGATTACAAAGCTTTTCTAGTAATTAGACTTCATTTTGTCAGAATACTATCTCAGGAGTGCTTTTCCTTCTAAATTTTTATCTAGTTCTTCAATCATCAAAACAAATTTCAGGAAAGTTTGAGTATGTCACTTTGGGTACTTGTTCTTGTAAAAGGGTCAAGAATTACTTTGTACTGTTATTTCAGTGACTTGTTGCATTCCTTTTTCTGGAGAAATAGTCAAAGCTTAACTGCAGTACAGGATAATTCTGTTGAGGTCTCCATGTAGTTGGTTGATTTTACTATGAAAGTATCTTTTTTTGCTGCTGTCAGCACTCTTGACTGTGTGAAGGTGTGGTGCAGGTTAGTCATTCATGTCGCTCAGTCATCAAAGTAATCACTTTCATTCAGACAAGTTTATAAGTACTACTAAGATAGAGTTAGGCCCAACTTTTTAAACCTGTAGTTCAACTGTTTCTGGGTATCACTGCGACAGTGATTTCTGGGGGGAAGGGGCAGGAAGGCTGCTTTTTATTTCTTCTTAGTTTCAGAATGTGCTTATATGAAAGGTCACTATTGGGTCTCCCTGGAGCATTCTCCAGGCTGAGCAGCTTCAGCACTCTCAGCCTGTCCTTTTAGAAGGGTGCTCCATCCCTTGGATCATTTTTGTGTCCCTTCTCTGCACACATTTCAGCAGGTCTACATCTCTCCTGTACTGAGCCTTCCACATCTGGGCAGAGTACTCCAGGTGAAGTCTCATCAGTACAAAGTAAAGTGGAAGGATCCATGTCCCTTCACCTACTGGCTGCGCTTTCTTTTTTTGCAGTTCATGATACAGTTGAATTTCTGGTCTGTCAGGGCACATTGCTGGCTCGTGTTAGGCTTGCCATAGACAAGAACCCCAGGTACTTTTTGGCAGGGCTGTACTCAGTCCTTTCAGTGAGGATTGTTGTGAACCAGGAACAAGACCTTGTACTTGGAAGACAAAACATGAGTAAGAATCTGTCATCCAGGCACTTGATGAGATTCTTTTACTAGTAAGCATTGCTCTCAACCTGCAGAGATGGAATGAGGAAAGCCAAGGCACAGATAAAACTGGCAAAACTTTGGCGAGGAATGTGAGAAACAAGAAGGAGGTTCTGTAGGTCAGAAGAAATAGGGGATATTGTACCTTCTCTGGTAAATGAGAAAAGAGCGCTAGCAACAAATTTAATGGAGAAGGCTGAGATACTCCACAAGTTCTTTGCATCAGTCTTCCCAGGCAGTCTGGCTTTCCATGCATCTCATGTCTCTGAACATGTAGGCAGGCTTTGGAAGAACAAAATCCCTCTCTCTTTAAGAGAAGAGAGGGTGAAAGTTTGATGTGATGAGACTGAATGTGTAAAAATGTATGGGGCCCAATAACATGCATCCCATGGTCCTGAAGGATCTGGCTGGTGTAGTTGCTGAGCCACTCTCCAACTTATCGGAAAGATCATAGATGTCAGATGGATTTTTCCAGTGACTAGAAAAAGGGAAACCTTGCTCCCATTTATAAGAAAGGGAGAAAGGAAGTCTCAGGAAACTCTGGGGTGGGTAGCCTTGTTTGTGGCCAGAAAGGTCATAAAACAGCTCCTCCTGGAACCTATGTTAAGACACGTGTGAGACAAGGAGGTGATCTGAGGTAACTAGCATGGCTTCACCAGGAGAAAATTGTGCCTGACTTATATGGTGACCTTCCACAATGTAGTGATGTTATTGGTAGACCAGGAAAAGCAAATGATGTCATCTACCAGGACTTGTGCAAAGCCTCTGAAGATAGAAGGGCTTGGGGGTTCTGGTGGATGAGAAACCTGACGTGACTGAGCAGTGTGTGCTTGCAGCCTGGAAGGCCAACTTTGTCATGGCCTTACCAAAGTGGGGATAAGGTGAGTATTGTCCCTGTCTGTTCTTAGTGGCACTCTGTGTGGAGTACTGGATCCAGCCCTGAGGCCCCCAACACAAAAAAGATGCAGAGTTATTTAGCCTTGTCCAGAGGAGTTCATAAAGATTATCAGAGGCTGTTGCACCTTTGCTAAGAAGTTGAGGGAGTTGGGCTCCTTCAGCCTGGGGAAGAGAAGGCTCTGGGTAGAAGAGCTTTTTAGGTGGCCTGATAGGAATTGGACAAGGGAGATTAAACTGAAATGAGGGGTTTTGATTACATGTTAGGGAGGAATGCTTTACTCAGTTGTGAAGCACTGAAACAAGTTGCCCTCAGGATCCCCTGTCCCCAGAGATGTTCAAAGCGAGGTTGGTTGCAGCACTTGATCTAGCAGGTGGCAGCCCTGCTTGTGATCATGGCGTTGGAACTCAATTGTCTTTAAGGTTCCTTCCAGCCTAAGCCATTGTGTGATGATTCTGTTCTTATTAAGCAAGCAAGAACTAGTAAAAGGCCAAAACAGTATTTCCAGCAACCTTTTTGACAAGTGATTGTCTCTGTAAAATAATCCCACTGAGATCTGACAATTTTAGGCTCAGTTCAACTGTGTTTAAGTATTTTAGTGAATAGATGTATCTGTGCTGTATTAAATATATTATCCAGTTCTTGGAAACATGATCACTGATTTTTGAACTAGAAATGCAAAAGAGTTAGTATTAGCATTTGTCAGTTATACTGCATTCATTACTGCAGGGGGCAATTTTACATTATTCATGTGCTGCAAGAGGACAGTTACAAACTAAAAGATATGAAGATGAGACTGGATTTATTTTACTATAAGTTTTTTGTTAACTGATAAACTGTACCATTAACAGTTAGAAACACTACATTGTAATAGCTGTAAGTGTTAGATTGTAGTTGCTACAGCTTTATTCTTTTACAAATCAAGCCAGTAGGTGGCGTGTTAGACAAATTTAAGTACAGTTAGCCATTGAAGGGGAAAAGAAATCTGAGTTTATAATGTATTACCTATTTTGTTGATCCAGCCTTTATATGTATTCTGAAGTATTTCAACTTGAAATAACAGTATAACTGTGTAGACATAATAGCATGAAAATATGTATCTATCTTAAGATAAAATTCAGCAGTGGTAGGTGTAGGTGTCGGTATGGTTCTGAAATGGCACAAGTTTTAACTAACCCATTGTGCTTGTAGAGTGAAATCATTCGAGATAATCCTGGCATTCTGGACTGTGTGAAAGAAGGAATCGGCAGAGTTGTAGGCATGGGAGTACCCCACAGCAAGCGCCTCCTTCCTCTAATGGTCTTGATTTTTCCAACTGCTCTACATGGAGTTCTTCACTACGTCATCAGTTCCGTTGTCCAGAAGCTTGTTTTGCTTTTTCTGAAAAGAGAGAGTTCCCACAGCCTTCCAACGGGGAGCTCCACTTCTGTGCAGACCATGCTGGATGCGTATTTTCCAGAACTTATTGCTAGCTTTGCTGCCAGCCTTTGTGCTGATGTCGTGCTTTACCCACTGGAAACAGTTTTACACCGCCTTCACATTCAAGGGACACGCACAATAATTGACAACACAGACCTTGGCTATGAAGTGCTTCCGATCAATACTCAGTATGAGGGGATGAGAGACTGCATTAATACTATAAAACGTGAAGAAGGAATGCCAGGCTTTTACAAGGGATTTGGAGCTGTTGTAGTACAGTATACCTTGCATGTGGCTGTTTTACAACTCACCAAAATTATTTATTCAACACTGCTTCAAAATGCCTCTTAATCTGTTCAGGTGTGGATTTGGCACTGTGGACACAATACAGTTATACAGTTATACTCTTTAAAAGTCCAATTTAAATTGAAAATGATAAACCAATTAAATATAATATGCAGTCAGACACAAGGGGATCAGATTTCAGATATGGCTGGAATGAGGATTTACTTTCCTTCTTACCAGTTAACTGAAGTGAGGAATAAATGAGTTTATAATCTCTGCTCTATAAACATCACACCTGATAATATGGACTGCTAGGCAGTTTAAAGGATTTTTTTTCTTAAGTTGTAAGAACTTCAAAGTGAGAGATGACTTTACTGGTCTTTTTAAAGTGTTTTCAGCTTCACTTTTAACGGACCTATGAGTAAAATAGAACTGCAAAAGTAACTTAAGCAAATCACTGCAATTACAGGTATGTAGACATCTTGTTTTGCTGCCGTGTTGCAGAAGATTCATCTTTTGCTTCATATAGAAATAACAAAACCTTCTTTGGGGATAAAATTTCACAGAATGTAATGTGTAGCTTACAGTTTGTTCACGAAGCTTAAGTATCTGAAGTGTGTGAATAAAGCAAATCAGAAGCCAGTGTGTGCATGTGTAAGAGCCGTTCTTTGTCAACTTTCCACTTGTAACTTAAGTTTCATTCTGCTACTTTGTCTAACAGTAGAATAAGCTTGCAAATGTATTAAGTGTCAATGTTAAAAATACATTGAAAGTGTATAAGACTGTGTGTTTTTAGAGTTGTTTTTGTTAGATTGAAGAATATACAAAATTACCTACTTAAAGTTTTGGCACTGATGACCTTTACTTAAGATCTCTGATGGATTAGATATTTCTGTGAAGCAGATCTAAGTTTGTTCATGTGCAAGTAACTACTGAAATGTAACATTTTTCCCCAGTAAATCAAGACTGGAAATTAGTTTTTACCATTGTAAATAAATTACTCCTTGGTTTCATCATATAATACGATGAAGACTTTGGGGAGGGAGGGATGAGGGGATGGTTTTAGCAACTACAGCAAGCATGTGGAGAGTCACTTTTAAATTACATGAAAGGTTATTACCTTCTTCACTCTTCCTTGTGGCAAGTCTTTAAATGAACATCAGCTTACAGTATTCAAATATAATCTTTAAACATTGCATAGTATTTATCATTATGGAAAGTAGTCATGACTAAATAATGAAAAGGTATTGCCATTCATAAGCTCTGACTTGAAATCAATTGCAAGTCTACCTTATTATTGAAGTAACTTTCATGTCATTTGAATGCTTAAGTGCTGAAGTGGAAAGTGTCATGAAATTGGGAATTGGTTTCATTTTGAAGTATTTTTAATTGGAAATCTAGTGTATAGAATGGAAGTAATCAAATAAAGTGAGAATTCACTGTAAATATTTTGAAGTAACTCACTGGAGAGGCAGCCAAAGGAATACTGGTTTGTATGGTATATTTTGTTTTCATCTTTTTTAAACTTTTCATTATGGTATTGTAAATGTATTTCTGTTTTCGTTTGCATCTTAAATCAGGTTTTAGAGAGCAGACAGAGTTGTTTATCTCAGATGTGTAATCAGTCAGTGTCTTTAGCACAGTGTGTCACTGAAAACTATAAAATACAATTGCAGTAGAAAGTGAGTTCAGGTTTCTGGAATATGAAAAACTGCATTCTCTTTGTACTAATGCATTCTCTTCTTACTAATACAATCTCAGTTACTTTTTTTATAGTTTTTCTTTAAGTGCTGATTTCAAGTCAGTGAATGTTTCTGAAGTATGACTCAGTGTTCCCACTTAGAGGAGAATTATTGCCTTCTTACCTTCATATACATTGTAAGGAGCAAGTGTTGATGTAAGGTAACTGATGATAGAAAAGGCAGGAAACTTTCAGAGGTTACACCACCTGGAAAACCATCGTGATCATCTGCCTGTGTTGTTTCACAGACTGGCTTTCAAATCAGACCTGACTTGTGGCCCTGTTAGAACAGAGCTTTCAGGTCTAATCATAGAGTGGTTTGGGTTGGAACGGACCTTTAAGATCATCCAGTTCCAGCTCCCTGCTATACGGGAGCAATGTTGATGGAAGTACTTCAGGTCATGGAAAAGTACTGTATTCTTCATGAAGATTTCAGATTCATTACTTTCAGAAATTTGCTTTGCATATGAGCTGATCCAACTCTGGGTCCAATTTGTAATACTTGAGATGTGGAATGTATTTTATGGATCTGTGTGGAATTTAGGACTTTAAAATTATTTGCTTCTTTTAGCTCTTCTGGATCTAGCAGCAGCTTAATGTAAGTACAAGGAAAGTATTTGAGCTACTGCTCTTATTGCTGCTTGTTCTGAGCTAATCCTTAAGCTGTATGCAGTCTTTCAGCTACTACAAGATGACATAAATCAGTCTTGTCTTTGCATTAATATAAAATATCTTGGTTATGTGTATTTATGGTTATTCTTTTGTTGGTATAATTAGAGGCTAGCAGCAAAACATATCTTTATAACAAGCTCTGAAAAGGAGAGCTCACATACTAATTTTGTGGGCTAGATGGCTTTTGATGAAAGTCTGGAGAGCAGCACATAATGGCAGTGTATGAGAAAAGGGTGGTGGTAACAAACTCGGTAAACCACTTCTCTGGTTTGCTTTAAAAGATAAAATACAAACCTGTAGCAAGGGTAGAAGAATGCAAGATCTCTGTTTAATAAAAAACTGGTGTCATCTGTTTTAAAAGCAGATCTGGTTTTAAAGAGGTAGGTAGAACTTTGTACTTTCAGACAATCTTTACTGTCATCAGAAAGCAGTTGACTCCACAAGCAGTTTGTCAGATGGTGAACAAAATTTGAGGGTGGGAAAGAAGTGTTGAAAATTATATGTAGAAATTGCCTAGAAATGCTTATTAAAGACAGAAAATATTTGCTGTTTCACTGAACTAATGAAACTAAAGTTTATATACCTTTATGTTTTAAGTTAGAATCACAAAGCATCTAAGCCTCACATGCCTTTTTGACCTGATGATAAGCCAGTTACTTGAACTTTTTCAGTACGAAACAGAGATCTGCATCTTCTTTTTTTTTTTAACTAAGACAACCTCTCGGGGAATGTAAATAATACAGTACAACAATATGTATGCTTAATACTGCAGTTACTGGGTTTTTTTTTTTTTTTTTTTTTGTTTGTTTGTTTTTAATTCAGAATCTTAATTGGATTCATTATACTGTTTCTGGCAATTTGATCTGGGTGAGATGTTATCAGTATTCTCTCCTTGGGAGAGAAATGCAGGGAAGATGACCTGTGCCTGCTAGTGTAATAAAATTAGAAGGGGTTTTTTAACTGTTATCTCAAGTTCAAAGTCTTGCTCCTATTTCAGTAGTAAATTTTTCATTACAGTGAGTCCTGGTCTAAAGGATATGTTGGGCAGGTATTTTTTTTCTTTTCATCTTTGCTCAAGTGTGGTTTTTTGGACTACAGTTCTTAAAACTGATGTTTCTGACTGTTGATTCTGGTGTCCATCCAGACAAGAAAAGCAGTAATCTGCTTCGCTGCAATAGTGAGTATAATTAACTGAAGTTTTTTGATCCTGAATTTATATATGCAATAGGAATTTTCAATCAGGTTGTGTTCTGTACTGAATTAAGTGCCTCAGGATATGTTTCAGAAGAACCCGTATGCACAGTTGCTTTGGTTGTTGGCTCCTGACTTGTACTAGCTCTATTCAGTGCTATTCAAAGTCTGTATGATACCTTCAGTGTTCATTCAGACCACAGATGTATTTTATGATCCATACAGGTAATCAGTCTAAACCCGTGAAAAAATATAAACACAGGCAGAACTTCTGGAGAGCCTTACATATGGTATAACTTCTTGTATGCAAAATGAGGTGAAGGGGCTGGGGGCGGGGGGGGTTAGGGTTAGAGTTATTTTATCTTTTTGTATGTCTGCACCTTCCAACAACTATCACATGGTGTCAGGGGATCAGAACGCTAAATGTTTTCTTGGTCTCCAGTTGCTTTCTCAGGTCTACATGACTTTCCTGTGAGGACATCTTTTGATGACTTTGTACTTAGTCCAGAGTCTCTTGACTTACAGCTGCTTGCTGTGTGGTCATAGATGACCTGTCTTCTTGGCTTTGCTGGGCAGTATTTTGTCTTCTGTTTTTTTTTTCTCTTTTTCCTGCTGGCGATCTGGCAGAGCACCTTGCATACAGCTGGATACTCTTCAAGTACCGGAAGCAATATCTGACAATTAGCAGAGCACTTTGTCCAGGCTCAGCCACTGCTGGAGAATTAGCAGGATGTTTACAATAATGTAATCGTATTAGGTTATTAGGCTAAGCAGAGCGATGTTGTAATGCTGCTACACTGCTAATTTTTTTGGCAGTTCTATTTCTGTATAATCCTTAAATGAGTGGTTGTAATTAGGTTTAAAAGTGATTTAGCCGCAGTGGTTGATTTGTCACGTAGCTAGTAACAAATTACCAATGGTAAAATTGAATAATATGAAATGTATAGTTCTTGCAAAAATTTGGCAACATAGCAGGATGACTGTGAAAAAGAATGTTGTGCTGTTTGGTCACCTTCACACTCTTTATTGTTGCATTAGTGAGAAGTTTTCTGAGGAATAACGGTGGGTAAGCACCTGTCATGAAAATCATGAAATAGTATTTTTATATATTCTTACCTTACAAGCCTTTGTGCTTCTATCACAGAGTGGTTTAACTCTCATATTAAGATCTCTCCACACTCATGTGGACTTGGGGAAAATAGTAATGTTTGGAAAACTGATACGTATGGGTCAATACCACCACATTCTCAGCTTCCCTTGGTGGCACTTCTGGTGCTTATTTGTGTCCACTGAAAAGCTCTTCCCATCACTAGGTTTTTGTTGCAGCAAAGATCATGGGCTTTTTGACATCCTGAGCGTTACTGTGAGCATGATATGTGTAACTGAAAGCTTTTATTTCTTTTAAACCTTCCTTTCTAGACAAAACAGTCAATTCAGTGCTCATGTATCTTTAGTAAAGTTTTTGTTGTATTAAGTTCATGAATAGATATATAATCTTGACTGGGAAGACTTTTGATCAGCAGAGTTTCTTAAATATATAAGTATTCAATGTTGCTTTACCATGGTCAAGCTAAGCTTTATTTTAGGAGCTTCTAAGAATGTTCAAATGCAAGATAGAGTGCATAAAATGTTTTGCTTCACACAATTGAGTTACTGAATACACTGCTTTTAAAAGTCAAACATGAATCCTGCCAAGAAACTTCAGAAAACACCAGCTGAAATATGTAGGAGGCAGTGTTCTCGTATCCACTCTTTCCTGATGCTGCTTATATATTTGTCCTGAATTATGCCCCAAAATGTCACTGAAGTGCAGCTATGATCATAAATTTTAGGATTAACTTGTATAGGATTAACTTAACAGTGCAGCAGAGGTCTGTACAAAACCTGCCAGTTGAACTGGGTGTCAAAAATCCTATCCAACATCCTTGCACTGATAAATATGCTCAGATTGCCTGTTGGAGAAAAACAGTCTCTTTCTGGGAAATTAGTGACTACTTTAGGAGACTGTGGGTCTGCTTTATGATCTTGATTTGAATGCATGTTCAGTGCTGATGAATAGGGAGAGGAATTGCACTGCTACCTTCAGCATTATTCAACATGAGATGATTTAAAATAGGCAGCTAGATTTGAAGTGCACAGTTCCAGTGCTGATTTCTCTGGTTAGTCATTTTTGCATTTTTCCTTAATTATAAAGTGAAAAGGTGTATTTCAATCTCACTTCCAGAGTGGGTGAACTGACAACTCGGTTACTTTTTAGGGATGTCATGTTTATCTGTCTGTCTCCTCAAATTGCATCTCATGTCCATCCTCTTTGGTCCCTTACACACCGTTTGAATTGGTGTCAGGGCTGGCTTCAAACTTCACAGTGTTATGTAGGAAGAGTTGAGAGTGGTGACCTTCACAGCAGAATGAAGAACAAGGATGGATTTCCATATGGTTGTCTTGAGGTCATCATTTACATGATATTTGTGCTTTCAGCTGTTTGAAGCAGTTATCTGAGGGGGCAGATTGCTGCTGGTTGTAGTTATAACTTCCTTTCATGTCTGCTAGATAGTCTTGACATTGGCATCCAAAAGGAATTTGAGAGTGCTGCCTTGCACTGCCACACTGTGGGAGATAATTTAATTTTCTTTCTGCTTAAATGCCATTTTATGTGGCTACTGTTTGCAGAACACCAGCAGCCTCGGAGTGTAGTTGGGAGTTCAGTTTCTTAAAGCCATCCATCTCCTTATTATAAGCCCCTGCCTGTTCTGGGAGTCAGGGACTGCTGTCACTTGACCATAACCCCAAGATCACTTATCTGCATCCAAAACAGGTCTATTTTCCAGCACTGAACAGTTGTGGAGTGATACATACTTGGGTTTTGCCTTTCCTTACAGCCTGTGGTACTTACAGCCATGACTAGCAGCTGTAGGATGAATGAAAATCCCTGTTGTAGGAACAGCCCAGGGGAGCAAACCACATTTTGCTCTAGAAACATGAGTAGAGTCAACAGCTAGCTGGAAAGCTGAGTTCCAGCACTCATGTGGGAAGGATGCACTGTCAGAGGAAACAAAAGAAAGATTTGTATTGGTCCTTCCTCATTAGCACAGGGAGCAATAGCTGAGCAATGAGTTGCACTCCACAACGTGTTTCCACACTGGGTGATTTTTCTGGTGCCACAAGGAATACCACCTCGCAGGTAACCTGTTATTTTCCTACAGCACTTTCCCTTCAGCAGGCCTTACAGGAAGGCATCCAGATGGGTTTTGAACATAGCCAGAATAGGAGACTCCACAGCCTTTCTGGGCAGTCTGTGCCAGCACTCCGTCACCCTCAAAGTAGAGAAGATTTTTCTGATGTTGAGATGGAACATGGAAATTTCTAGTTTGTGCCTATTGCCCATTGTTCTGTCACTGAGCACCAGTGGAAAGATCCTGACCCTATCTGCTTGACTCCTGCCCTTTAGGTATTTATAAGATCCCTCCTCACTATTTTCTTCTCCAGGCCAAGCAGTCCCAGGTCTCTTAGCCTCTCCTCCTCATTATTTCCATGTGTAGCCCTGTATTCATAAATCTTAACAGACAAACCTGAGCCTTTGATTTGACTCACCAGAGCTGAAGAGAACAACAAAGTTTCATCCTGCCCAACAGCTGTTCCCTGTTGACTATTTCCTTCACACAGCCTGTTTATTCACCTTTCTTTAGACGACTTGGCAAGGTAATGACTAGCTACAGAACTGCAGTTACTCATTTCACTTTTGCTTTTCAGTTGTTGTAGCTAAACATAGTTGGACTTAGGCATCTATATCTGTATATTCCCAGTATAGTGTAGAGACATATGTTCTATTTCTGCCACCTGTGTCCTCCCCATTTGCTTCACTGCACTCCTTGTGGAAGCTCCTGTCTGCAGAGCAGGACACGGGAGAGAAGGTCCCTCTCGCTGAAGGGAAGAAACCAAGGTGTATGCTAAGAAGGTAAACTAGTTATATATGATGGGTGGAAAATGACTCCGCCCCCAAAGAGAGCTTGTTTGCTGCTAAGCAAAAACTTTACATGGGTGACTGATTCAATTCTACACATGCTATTGCTTCCAAAACCTCACTAGAAGACTGGCAGAAAGTTGCAATCCTCGGAAGCAGTAGTTTTGCTAAGAGCAATGGACAGCTTTCAACAGTTTTCTCATCCATTATGTGAACAGTGACGCTGAATGAGCCAGGAGACTATGCAATTCTGGAATTCACGTTAACAGAAGGGAAAAGATAAATTAGATCTGAAAGACAGGTTGAACTCCTGCCCTTTTCTTTATTTCAGTGTTTATTTTCTGAATCTTAGTATTTTTGAATGTGCTGCTCAGAAAGCCTTTTGCTTTAAGGTTGTGCAGTCTATTGTGGGTTTTTCTTCCCCTCTAAGTAACTCCATAGGCTCCTCTTCTTGGGTTGTATATTTATATCTGCCTGCTTCAAGAGCTTCCTTCAAGAGCTCCAGTTAGAAACTCAGATTACACATTTGCTACAAACCTTTGCTATATCATTTATCTACAATTGAGTCCATGTAACCCGAGAAAATGAGTATACATAACTACATAAAACAGACATGCATTGTTAGCACAAGAGAAAGTTGGTTTGCATTAACTAAAGCAAGCACAGAAATTATCCTGCTCTTTAAAACAATCCTGTCAGTTTTGAATGATGTCACTATTGGGCAGTGTAGTTTAATATTTGGTAAGAGTGGCTACATTGCATCTGTTAACACAGACCAAAACCAGCTTTAATAACATGCAGTGTGCAATCCAAAAGGAATAAATAAAGCTTTCATATATTTGGTTCTCACACACCTATTATCTGATAATCTTTAGCATTTTTCTTCTTTAAGTTGAGAAGTCTAAAACTCAGCCACATAGAAATAACACAGCATACACAAGTTGTAATGAGATAGCAGTTTCCTATAACAGTTTAAAAATATAAAAATAAAACCTAACAATGCTTAAACAAAAGGATTTGACAACATTTTTCTGAATACATTCCAGATAGAAACTGAGGCACTTCAAAATTTTGCTGGCACAAATGCAGCTAACTATTTACAGTTTACAAGTAACTTTTACAGTTTACAAGTACTAAAATGTGTATTTTTGCCACTAAGAAAATGTAAAAATACTCAGTGTGTCCATACTTGTGCAGTCTCAGGTGCATCTGCAGTCAAAATTCACATCTGAAAATACTTGTCCAGATAATGTACGCATAAAATTCCCATTGTAAGCAACGGTTCCCTTTGACATATCCAATTCTACATTTTGCCCCCATATCATCTCTCTTATGCATTATTGAATGAAAATGTGGCTTGGTCAGTACTGTTCAGCTCACTGCTGCTGTGGGGTTTTTTGGAGGGGAGGGATTGAGAGGCGGAGTTTTTTTTTTTCATTGGAATATTATAACTTGAGTGAAACAAGGTAGAAATTCAGCACTTAAAAAGACTAGATATTTGAGGTTTTATTTATATACACAATGGAATAATAATCATATGTTTAGCAAATTATTCACAAATATTTTAAGATCAAGAACTAATTATCATTCACATGTAGGTGATTTACAAGAACTTTGGGGTAAGTATTTTAACAGTACTTTCTCTTACTGGCTTCCATTGAAAGGCCCTGATTTGCTCACAGTTTATTCACATATGTATATCATTTCCAGTTCCTCTTGTGTGCTGGCTGGTGGCTTACGGGAAATATGGCCATGTCCACAAAGATGTCCATGATGACTCTGCTACCACTATCTAAATGCAAAGTTGCAGTCACCTTCAACGATTAGACAAGAGTATTTCAATCATTTATTAAGTTCCACATAGTGAAAAACATTGGGAATTTTAATGTGTTTTAGATGAACAGATCAAGTCAATTCTTCCAACTGACTTTAGACCCCTATGTGCTTTTTGGTTCTTGCCTGCAACTGCTTTTACTTCATGTCTGTATTTCTTCAAGCCTGAAGTGCTTCACAATTGTGTTCTTTATCATCTCAGTATTCTCTTCACCACAAACCAAAACATGTACAAGTCTCTTAAGGATTGTCCCTCAGCTACCTTAAAAAGGTTGTTCAACTTACCCATCACAGCTACTAAGAGGATGGGATCATATTCTACAACAAACATATGTCCAATGATGCTGAAACCTGACATGACTCCCGTTTTTTCAGAGTGATGATTTGTAACTATCAGTTTATTTAATGCACTGCTAAGTTTCACAACTGCTAGAAGATACGATAGTTGCATTTTGTACCACAGACTGCTGTCTCATACATGTGAAAGTAACAGCCTGTTAAAGATGTTGGGAAAATTTCTGACTGATGTTCCAAGGTGTTTTCAGTCCTTGATGTTAATTCAATGAAGAGAACTGAAATACGACAAAAGTACAAAAGTTCCTTTTGAACCTTAAGCTATCAACAGAACAAGATAGATAAGACTTAAGTAAAATTCAGTAGATAAAAATTCAAAAACAAAAAAGGCTGAAGAGCAAAGTTATCTTGTAATAGTGTTTTCTAAGCCATTTTAGAAAGTCGTTTGTTGGGTCTTCCTCCAGTGTTTTGCTTTAACATATATATATATTGTTATTACTGTGGCTTTTCTTAAATATTACTGCTTGGTAAAGAGAAGTTTAAGGTTGTTTTAAAACAACTCCTGTGATGTAGTCAAGGTAGCTATGGTCGGTGTATCTATTACATTGTATGTGTATTTAGTATGAATGTCACCTATCATAAACATATATGCCATTCTTTTTTTGTCATAAACCAAACAGGTTCCTTGTAATTTTACATTCATGAACATCCCACAGAATACTTCTGTTTTTTATTGCAACGTCAAACAAAATTGGTCCAGGAATCATAGAATCACTGAGGTTGGAAACTACCTCCAAGGTCATCCAGTCCAACTATCTTCCTACCACCAATATTTTCCCCACTAAACCACGTCCCTTAATTTCAATATCTCAATGTTCCATGTGTGGTGATTCCACCACCTCCCTGGGCTGCCCAACCCAGCACCTGACCACTCTTTCAGAGAAGTATTTGGCAATATCCAACCTGAACCTACCCTGACACAACTTGAGACCATTCCCTCTAGTCCTATCACTAATTCTATGCTTTTCCCCAGGTTGAAGAATCTAGACTTCTCCTATGTTTCCAGAGTGCCCTCTAGAAGGGGATGATGGGAGGGAACACTTGCATACCAGAAAGTCAGAATAAATATGGAGTTGATGGATCCTAGGTTTTCCTGTATTTTAGTAATAATGGCAAGCTGATGTGGCCACCCTGAGTAAATTCAACATCCATCCTACAGAGCTTCAAACTTAGCTTAGAATGTGCTTGTCTTCTTCTACAGACTATTCAGTTTATATTATCATTTGGAACTTTTTAACAGTTCCCTGGCTGTAGATGTAAGTGCCTCAGTTCAGCACGTAGGAAGTCTTCATGAGAACACACCCTTTATCAGAAGAGAAAGAGAACATCAGCTTATGAATTGCCAACTTCCAGTTTAGAATGCTAGGAGCTAATTATGCACACTAACAGTAACTTCAGGGTTTTGTTTTTCTATGTGGTGGTGGTTTATTTGCTGTCTTGAGCAAGTCATCTTTTATCAGGAAAAACAATGTATTTTAAATCCTCAATAAACAGCATTAAAGTGCATAAAGCAGAATACACGGTTCTGATAAATTCAGCAGTTGTCAGAAGATTGAAAAAGAATCAGTTGGCCATTCTGTCAATTATGCTTTAAGTCTCTACACTAACTATATCTTATGAGTTTTCAGGCTACTTCTTGATCCCTTAATCATTCCAAGAGTTCTAATTCTGTTCTATTTATTTCACAAGCCTTCTTTCCCAGTAAAGAGAAATAGCAAAAAACAAAAGCTGCCTGTTTTTTGTGGTTTTTTTTTTCATCATAAACAACTAGTCAATTTGTTGGCATCAAATCAAGTGGTTTGCTTGGAGCAGCTAAGCAAGAAGTGTATGTAAATAGCTTAACACTGCCACCTAACTAAAATACGGATTTAGAATCCTGAAAACAACCCAGGCACAGGCATCTAAGATGCTTCAGGTTCCTCCTGGGAGTTATCAGTATAATTAACATATCAGCCTATAAGTAAAACAGGGAAAGCATTCACCATTTTTATAATTGTTGAAAACATACAAAAACTTCATTGCATTAGGCAGTGAGAATGCCTGCAGGTCAGAGAACGCCAACTGGAAAGATTAGCAAATGCATCTAGGAGCTGGTTATTATTTAGCTTTCTAACAGTCTCATGGTAAATATAAAACTATCCTCCATGTTTCTAGGTAATCCCTTTACATTCAGGGAAGGAAGAAATATTGGAAAGTATGCAAAAACACATGCAAAAAAAAAGTCAAATTATTCAAAAGTTACTTAGTTCATAGTTTTAGGACACAGACACTTCAGTTTGTTAGTGTACTTTATAATGTTTCTGAAGGTAGTACAAACAACCACCTCATTTATTAAGTGACAGAGGAACACAGTTGCCTGAACAGCAAGAGGAAAGCTGCACTGTTAGAAAAGCAAGATTGATAGTCAGAGTCATACAGTAAAACAAACAAATTAAAAAATCTGATCATGCATACAAGAACCCTCATACTATAAACCACCACAAGAAGGAAGCAGAGAAGGACACAGACAAAAAAGAAATTAAGGCGGGGAGTAGGTTCTCTTTTCCATCCCAGTGCTATCACTGCACTTTTAGTAGTCATTCTGAAGTGACAAGATCAAAAAGAAGAGTGTTTTTCTTTCTCTCCAAGTTTCTCCACAGAAGAGCATACAGCTCTGAGGAAAATAATAAATATGTCAGTTTGGTGGAAACAGGCCAGCCTGAGCAAACATACTGTAACCAGCTCAGCATCAGGTAAGTTTCCCAGATAACTAATGACAGGACAAGAGGGAATGGCCACAAGTTGCTCCAGGAGAGGTTCACATTGGATATTCAGGAAAATTCCTTCTCTGAAACAGTGGTCAGGTGCTGGATTGGGCTGCCCAGGGAGGTGGTTGAGTCAGTGTCCCTGGAGGTGTTCAAGAAACACTTAAATGTTATACTTCAGAGACATAGTTTAGTGGGAAAATATTGGTGGTAAGCCTATGTTTGGACTAGATGACTTGGCAGTCTTGGTGATTCTATATATGCTGTGTAAAGTATATATACACAGAACATACCTACAGCTGTAATTTAACCCTGAACACCTAATTGGCAAGTCTCAAACTGCATTTATTGTAGAGTCATTAAGGTGGGAAAAGACCTTGAAGATCACTAGTCCAACCATCAACTCATTACTATCATGGCAACTGTATATCCCACATGTTTTTTGAAGACCTTTAGGAGTGGGGTCTCCACAACTTCCATGGGCAACCTGTTCCAGTGCCTGACCACTCTTTCAGAGAAGAAATTTTTCCAAATTTTTCCCTGACACAACTTGACATTATCAGTCTTGTCCTATCACTGATACCTGGAAGAAATGAACCCTACCCTTGCTACAACATCCTTTCAAGTAACTGCAGAGAGCAAGAAGGTCCCTGACTAAGCAATGCCAGTTCCCTCAGCCACAGCACATAAGACTCATGTTCTGAACTCTTCAACAGCAGAAATAGCCTTCTCTGGGCATGCTCCAAAGCCTCAATGCACTTTTTGTAGTGAGAGCCCAAAACTAAACACAGTATTTGAGGTGAAGCCTCATCAGTGCTGTGTGGAGAAGGACTGTCAACTCCACAGTCCTGCTGGCTGCACTGTTTCTGATACAAGCCAGGATGTCACTGGACCCCTATTGGACTTTGGGCATGCCGTTGGCTCATGTTCAGGCAGCTGCCAACCAACACCCTTAGGTCCTTTTCCTCCACGCAGCCAAATGCCATAATCTTCTTCATTTTTTAATTTGTCCTCAACATGTCCCAGGAAAAAAGACCAATTATTGCTCTTCTAATAATTACTAATTCTCAGATCCTACTTGACTAATTCACCATGAGAGTTTCTAGCAGAACAGAGAATTCAAGAAAGGTGCTTAGTCATTCTCATTCATCTTAAATCACACCACATACTTTTCAACTTAAATGGTACAAACCTGTCTTTAGCAAAAATACTTTAATTTCTAAAGATATATATACTGATAAGTATACTGATACTTTTCAATACTGAAAAGATTCATGAAATAATTCAGCTTCCTGGGGGCGCCTGAAGGTCTTTTAATCCAGCCTCCCAATCCAAACAGTGTCAACACTGACACCAAATCAGATCACTCAGAACTCAACTCAGCAGAGTCTTGAAAAGCCCCAGGGACAGAGACTGGGCAGTCTTTCTGGGTAACCTGTTTTAATGCTTCAGCATCCTCACAACAAGGTTATCTTCCCCCTAAAAAGTGAAGACCTACATTTCCTATTTTCTGTGAAAGTCTTCTCGTACAAAGTTAATTATTTCAGTTAAAACAGGGAGAATTTTAAAAACTACAATGCTTATAACATCATTCCTACTATGGTTTCTACAACCCTCTGCTCTGTAATCAAAGAATTGTTTCATTACAGAAAAATCAATTAGTTGGAACTCCTGACTTCAATTATCATAGCCAATTCAGAAAACGAAATCCCTATGAAGACAATATAGAAGTCATAGCAAAACAAATGAAGTTTTGAGATAGACAGTTTTGAGTATGAAGAAATTCTGGAGATCAGACAAGCTATAAGTTTTTGTTGTTGTTAGCTACTCATTCAACAAGAAAAAAAATTACAGTCATATTACAGTATTTCTAGTGGAGCAGTTTAGTAGGGTAGCATGTTTATATAAAGAGAATAAAAATACATTCATCTCAAGGCATGAGGGTTGCTCCAATGCCTTCTATTTTATTATGTTGACCCTCAACACCGAACGTGGATGTTGGTGGTCTGGTAGTAGATGCTGAGCCTTCCCACCAATATTTGTTGCTATGTGACAGATGACAGCAGAGGGGCAGCCTGACAAAATGACATCTAACATGGGTGTGTCATTTAATTCCTAGACACACACACACACAAACACACACACACACACACACACACACACACAAAGGCACCCACTGACATTCATGGACACTTGCTAAACATTTACAGAAACCTGACAGTCAATGTGAGCACAGTGAGGCAGTGGGTGGTGCGTTTCAGCAGTGATGACAATGACAGGAAAGAGCAGCCATGCTCTGGATAGGAATGCACAGCTGTCACACCACAAAATGAAGAGCACCTCCGTCAGCATATCTGCACAAATTAATAGATTACAACCAGGGTACTGTGTACAGAGTTGAATATAGGCTTCAATGTGTTGGAAACAATGGTTGCAATGCTGCAGTATCACAAAGTTTGTGCCAAGTAGGTCCCACAAATGCTCACACAGAAACAGAAAGAGCACCATATGTAAGTTTGTCTGCACCTATTAATCAATATGAGGCAGAAGATGACAGTTCCATGAATTGTACCATTACCAGTAATGAGATGTTGTGTCACCACCATGAGCCAGAGTCAATGGAGTGGCAATGTGGCAACCATGGAGTGGCAATGTGAATTCTCCATTGATGAAGTTTCAAGAAGCAGCCCTCAGGCGGTAAAAGTGATGTTCACTGTCTTTTGGTTTAGGAAAGGGATGATCCTCCTGGATTTCTCAGAACATGGACAAGCTATCAACTTTGACTGCTACATCACCATGCTGACTAAACTGAAGGTTCAAACTTCCAGAGTCAGGCCACAGAAAAAAAGACAAACTATCTTGTAACACAGTAACACCAGGCCTAATGCTAGTTTAAAGACCACACACTGCCAACCTTGTCCAAGCTGCCTTATCACACACATAGTATAATCCAGATTGGCACCTTCTGATTTCCATCTGTTCAGGTTAATGCAATATGGACTACATGGGCAACATTTCCTAGCAACAACACAGTCATAGCTGCTGTGAAACAGCTCTATGGTCAGAGATGTGGTCATCTCTGCTGGTGCAGATTTTTAAAAGCATGGTGTGCAAGCTTTTGCTCATCACTAGCAAAACTGCAAAGCCTGTGGTTAATTACACTGTTAAAAATGCTGTTGTATGGTACCTGTGGATTTGCATTGAGTCTGCTGTAGAACACATTTCCATATTTCTTCTTTCTGCAGAGTGCTGCAGAAACCATGTAGTTTTGATAGTGTTTAGTTTGAGTAAGCTTAGGCCCTTAAATCTGCTCGTCACAGTCACAGCACAAATATCTGCATTACAAAGATCAAATAAACAAGCATGAATTCAGTTACCTTTACAGGGATGTGAAGAAAAAACCATAGGCTTCTCTTAAATTATTTTGTGCAGTTTCTGGATTTCAAAACTCCATAGCACACAAATCCTAATAAATTATCAAATCCTACGTTATCTTTACTGACAGGTCAATATCTCATTTCAATAGAAAACAAAGCTACAAACAGGTCAGAACTTTAGATTAAGTTCACCATCCTTTACACAGTTGTGAGCCGGAAAGGTGGAATTGCGAAGAAATGAGTCTGGAGTATTCAGAAAGCAAGTAAACTTGTTGCCCTACTAAGGTTAAGATGTAATCAACTGTTTATAGCTTCCAGCTATTGAAGGATATTTTCATTTGGGGTTACTCATTTAAAAGCTCAGTTAATGTCTGCCTCAGATCCTTATTTATTGGATAGGGAACAATAGTTTACCAAAGTTAATTAATTAATTGTCGATTTCTGGACAGCTCACTGATGCACATGGCATTATATGATTCACACTTGAAAAAAACTTATCTAAGAACCAACAGCTGAAAGTCTGAGAACATTCCACCAGATTGCTTAAAAACTACTGATTTTTTTTCTTCTTTGCTAGCATGTTAATATGCTTCTTCATTAAATAAATCTGACTTACAGTAACAAGTAAGATAATTGTGAAAGATTAAGTCACCCTACTTTAAAAATCTAGATCTTTCTCTGCTGGTTACAGGTGTGTCACTACAGAGAGATACAACTAGATGGCATAACACACACAGCACTCTTTTCACGAGGAGATTTCTCTAAGACCTCAGAGCTGGCTACTACCAAAATTTCAATGCTGTTTTGTTCCATGCTGTCCAGTACTGCGTTTTTCCCATTTATTAAAAATAATAGTAAAGTTTGGATCATCATTTTAGATAAACAGTGAAATTTCTTAATGAACTAGTCAGCATGCATTACAGTACTTAGCAGTTCAAAATCCAGCAGAACTGCCTTTCAGCAGGAAGACAGTCTGACAGCTTTACTGTAACATTCATTCTATATCACTGACCTAACCTGTATTCTTTCTCACAGAGAAATGCCAGACAATATTTTTTTTTGCTCCAAGTTCAGTTTGATTGCATTCATCAAAAAAAGCATTTCACTCAACCATTGCTCTCAACACTTGGTGTCAGATCTGCTCTGGATAAGAAAGCTCACTGTAGAGAAAAAAATCATAAAACTCATGGGTTTCACAAAAACATTTTACCTTCAGTATTAGACATACTACTCCATTTTTACAACTTCAACAAAAATTAACTAGATTGTACCAAATGTAGAGCTGCACCAAGTTGCTCTACAGAATAAAAACAAAAAGCCACACAATTTCAGAACATAAGAATAAGCTTACCTTCAAGTTCAGCTCCATAGTGGTATCTTCCACTACTGAAGTGAAGTAAGGAAAATAAAATTGAGCCCAACCGTAGTAAACACTGAGAAAGCCAGCCATCGTGGTTTGTGCCCTCTTTCTCCAAAGAAAGATATGAACTGTGACACTGCTTTTTGTGTAATATCATAGCTTGCAGATATCAAGCCAGTGAGGGATCAAAGCCCAAGGCCTGTAAACATTCTTAAGGTTCCAGATTCAGTCTGAAGTACAAAATTCAAACAGAACATCTTTCAGTTTCAGAAAATACATTTGCCTCACATTCTGCTTGCATGTGCGAGAAGTAATTAAGCTCCTGTAAGTTTACTTTAACTGTGCAAAGTAATCCATTAAAGATTCCCTCTTTGTGTCAGCGAAACATGCTGCAGAAAAGTGACGATTGCATGCAATCATGTCTCCTGTGTGTGTACTCATCAGGGAACTTAGTAGTTTTGGTACTTAGTGGTGAACAATAGTCTAGTTCTTGAGCAGATGTAACTATAAGCTTCATATAAATGCTTGCTTAATTGTGAAAAAAATGATCTGGATTTACTTTACCCAAACTTACTTCAAGCTCTTTTGTATTATTTTGTCTATTTACTTCTAGATAAATTAGGTTGGCTAATCAGACGTGCCAACATAAAAGTCCTTTTAATGTTCTTAACCTGATGTTGACAGAAAACAAAGCCTTCAAAACTGGTTATACCTTTCACCATGTGGCCCAAGCATTTCCTATTCAGTAAGTTATTGTTGTCTTTATTTCTATAACCCAAGTATTACTAGCTGACAAAAGATGATCATTCAAAACCTAGCTTTGCTGGTACATTTGTTGAGATCTATTTATTGCAGTCCTCTGATTCTCCAATCGTATATATCTCAGGTATACATCAATAATTGCCCATTAGCTTTGCCCAGTTTACCAAGCGTATTTTTGCTTTTCATTTTTTTTTTAAATGTAATAAACACATATCTACCCCTTTTCACTATTAATTTACAAGCAAACATACATGAAACCTTCATTCACCAAATTTACCTTTCCTTTCATAACGTCCACTCAGCACAGCTGTACTTCAAATTAAATTTCATCACAGAATTTATTCATGTACCTTTATGTCTACATACAGCTGCATGTCTTTACATTTATAATAATTATCAGCACAGCAGAGTACAACATTTTACAACGTGATCATAATGTAGGGAATACACAGTTACTTATTTTTAAACTTATACTTTGGAAACTCAATTTGATTACAAAACTGTAATACTACAGAAGCTCTCTGAAACCTATCAAGAAACTCATGCTTCTACCTCAGTTTGGCTTCCCATTATCCATTTTGTTTCTCTTGTTTCTCTTATTTCTTCTGCAGATAAAAGCAGCATTCCTGATTCCAGGATATTTCTACTCCATAAGATAGAATAGTTACTATTTTCTGATTTAAAGGTATTATCTGAATATTACACAATCACAGAATTGTAGGGGTTGGAAGGGACCTCCAGAGATTAGCTAGTCCAACCCCTTGCCAAATCATCTCCCTAGCCCAGGTTGCACAGGTAGGCGTCCAGGTGGGTCTTGAACGTCTCCAGAGAAGGAGATTCCACCACCTCTTTGTGCAGCTGTGCCAGTGCTTTGTCACCTTCACTGTGAAGAAGTTTCCACACATATTTGTGCAGAATTCCTATGCATCAGTTTGTGGCCATTACCACTTGTCCTATCACCACACACCACCAAGAAGAGTCCGGCCCTGTCCCTTTGCCTCCTGCTCCTTAGATATTTATAGACTTGGATCAGATCCCCTCTGAGTCTTCTTTTCTCAAGGCTGAACAGACCCAGGTCTATCAGCCTCTCCTCATAAAAGGGATGTTCCACACCTTTTGTCATCTTTGTGTCCCTCTGATGGAATCTTCTCAGGAGGTCACTGCCTTTTTTGTACTGGGGAGCCCAGAACTGGACACAGTACTCCAGGTAAGGCCTCTTCTCAGAGCTCCTCTCCAGCAGGTCATCCCCCAGCCTGTACTCGTGCATGAGGTTATTCCTCCCTAGGTGCAAGACTCCACACTTGCTCTTGTTAAATCTCGTCCAGTTCCCCTCAACCCAACTCTCCAGCATGTCCATGTCTCACTGAATGGCAGCACAGCCTTCCGGCGTGTCAGCCATTCCTCCCAGCTTTGTATCGCCAGCAAACTTGCTGAGGGTGGACTCTATCCCCTCATCAAGGTCATTGATGAAGATGTTGAACAGGACTGGACACAGCACTGATCCCATAAGAGCACTGCTAAGTACAGGTAGCACTGTTAGTAATAACAAAAAGTAGATTTATCATCATTTGGTTTATGCTTCCGACAAAATAACCTAATGAAGGGAGACATCCTAAAAATGTTCCACAGTAGAGCACTGTTCAAGAATAAGAAACGCTGAAAGTTACCTCGCCAAGTATCTGCTGACAAAAGCAAAGTTAAAGATCAGGAATTTTCTAAATGAAATAAATATACAAAACTGCCTTGAAACAGACCAGTGCAGTTAATGTGTTTTTCTTTAGATAAATAGTATTTTTCACTGAAAGTCAACTTGTAATTTGTTCATGACTTTATTGCCGTATCACCTTGTAAGTTTCTCTAATGAAAAACCTACTTACCAAAGGAGCACACATATACTAACATACATATGCATATGAATTAGTAATTAGTTGATAAATATGTAGAGAGAGAGGCTGCCAAGGTCTAATACTGGATTCTTCGTGTTGACACATTCTACAAGGGAAAGAACAAGGGATAAAACAATTTCACCACTTGGCAGGATGGAATTTTAAGGGCTACTTTGTTTAAATGTTACTGTTCTGTCATCTAAACTTATCTACCAGTCCAAATGTTTTGAAATATGTTACATCGAGGTTTTCCCTGTCCATGCTGCGCCAAGCAGGATGAAGACATACAAGCATGTGCCTTGCTGAGCTCATGACTTTGAATAAAAATGTGTTACGGTCTTTCCACAGCTTTACTGAAATAAGCACTGTACTCTGTGTCCATCCTGTAAACTACTAAGAATCACTGCAATTCACAGAGGTCATAGGCTTGATAAAGAAGATTGGCACACAACTGGCACTAAGCACTTTGTGTTTACTGGAGGAACAGCAAGATTCACTGCATTTGGGATCTGTTCTGGAAGATGGTTGGTGAGGATAGAGAAGGTCTTCATGCAGTTATAGTAATTCTTGTGAGACTTTTCATAACCAGCCATAGAATGAAGTCTGTCTTGAGATATTTTTGTGTATTTCTTATCCTTGAACAGTGTTCTACTGCAGAGCATTTTTAGAATGTCTCCATTTGTTAGATTATTTTGTAAGAAGCATAAACTAAATGATGAAAAATCTACTTTTTATTATTACTAACACTATTCTCCATAGTTTTTAATATTTCAAGCATTTCTCTTTCCTTCCATCTCTCTCTCTCTCTCTTTTGTTTTGTTTTTGTTTGTTTGTTTTATGAAGGCCATGCTTCAATACATAATCAAGCTGTAGTTATTACCAGACTGACACTGCTATCCTGAGTAAATGTATCAGGACTTGGAACTGTGGGATACAAGCACAAATCTGGGCGAGGAATACCGCGCCTGGGACAAAAACAGGGATTAGGTTAAGTGAACATCTGCACCTTGGATGTCTACAGCAGTAAATAAAATTTGCACATGGCAAAACAAAAAAAGTAAAGCATCATAGTTTGATAAGTTATACTTTATTTTTCAGGCTCCTTTTAGGAATATTTCTTACAGGTTTCCTTTCAGAAATACTATGCTTTGAGTGTAAAAATAGTCTTTTCCTGGAAAGCACATTTTCTTTCTTTCATTTATTATGAGCTAATTTGAACATATTGAAGTTGTTCAATTTTTTATCTAGTTTCCACAGTAGACTACTGTGAAACAACAAGTGCCTCATGCCAGGCCCCGGTCTACCTATGTCTACTAGTGCCTTTTTCTTATCTGCTATAATCTGCTTGAACTTAACTGGTGGCTTACTGTGTCCAGATGTGTACTTAGCAGGCCAGCTGCTATTCCGGCAAACTACCCTCCTGAACCTTTCCCACAAATGTCATCAGCTAGCCATGTTGTCATGACTGAGTATATTGAACTTTTTCATCATATTTAGACATTTACTGGAGCACTGTTGTCTAGTTCTGTGGACAATGATTTTTGCTCTATAACATGATTCACTGACAATAAGTATGAATGTGTCATAGGTCTTTTCTCAGGAAATTGTCTCATTATCAAATTCTCTTCAAGAGATCATAAAATCATTTTACCTGTTCAGTGGTTCCTTAACCTTTTCCTAAATATCAAAACAAAAAGATAAGTTTGGTAGTTTAAGCAAAATGGTTATGGCAAAGAACTGAGAATCAGAGTTTAAAGTACATGTGTACAAACATCGCTGAAGGACTTTCACTTTTGAAGTCTCTGAACAAATCTCAGATGCAAAGCTGAGTGGAAAAGCCATGCTGTATAATGATAGGTTTTAACTGCAAACAGAAAATAACAAACAAGTCTAGACTTAAACTTAATGCTAACATTAACTCCGGTGACCTTATCCTAAAACAGGAATGACACACTGTTTTTCAAATTCTGGTGATGAATAGAAATGAGTCAGTACATGACTGTATGCATACTGATATTGAGTTACCACATAATTAATTTCACTAAGAGAATAGGATAGTGAAGGAGAATACAATTATAGCATTTTTTCAATCTGATAAATTCAGATATACAGACACTGTTGAGTTTTTAACATCCCTTAGCAGTTATGCTGACAAAGGGTCAGCAGAGCTGACTGATGGTGGCTCACAGAATGAGTCTCAAGCTACTTCAGCTCTGAAAGAAATAGGCCTTTCTAGTTCTCACTTTTTTTTCAAGATGTCTTAGGTTTTCACAGATTAATATTTATTTCTGGATATAGTGTTTCTCATGTGGAAAAAAGGATTGTTACTCAGTGCTCATATTATAGAACTGTTCAGCATTATAGAATCACATAATCATAGAATCCTTAGGGTTGGAAGGAACCTTTAAAAGTCATCTGGTCCAACTCCTCTGCAACAGACAGGAACATCTACAGATCGATCAGTTTGCATAGAAATATATCCAGCCTGACCTTGAATGTTCCCAGGAATGGGACATCCACCACCTCTCTGGACCTCCTGTTCTAGTGCTTCATTACCTTTACTGTAAAAAACTTCTTCCGCATATCCAGTTTAGATGTCCTGTCTTTTAACTTGAAAACATTTCTCCGTGTCCTGTCAAAACAGACCCTGTTAGAAAAGTCTGTCCCCTTCTTTCTCACAGCTTCCCTTTAGATACTTGAAAGGCTGCTATCAGGTCTCCCTAGAGCCTTCTTGTACCCAGGCCGAACAGCCTCAGGTTTCTCAGCCTGTCCTTGTAGGGGTGTGCTCCATCCCTTGGATCATTTTTGTGGCCTACCTCTGGAGGCACTCCAACAGGTCCATGTCTCTCCTGTACTGAGGACTCCACATCTGGACGCAGTCTTCCAGGTGAGGTTTCACCAGCTCAGAGTACACAGGCAAGACACCACCCTTGACCTGCTGGCCACTCTTCTACTGATGCAGCCCAAAAATAGTTTCATTTTCTGGGCTGCAAGGGCACATTACTGGCTCATACACAGCTTGCTATCCACCAGTATCCCCATGTCCATTTCATCAGGACTATGTTTTCATCACCCAACATGTATTAGTAATGGGGATTGCAGCAACCCAAGTGCAAGGCCATTCACTTGTCGCTGAGACATTGACCCCTACTCTCTGAGAACAATCTCTCTGGGTTCCACGTCCCTCAAATAGTTCACCCATCAAATCCATTTATTTCAAATCTGGAGACAAGAATGTCATGGAGGACTACATTAAAGGCCTTCCTGGGGGAAAATTACTGGGCCAATGCACTGGACTTTTGATCCCTATCTTTTCCTTCTATAATTCACGTGATTTCTTCCTGACCTCCTGAGAGTCTATATTGTACCATACCAATCATCCGGCACAGCTGGGGCACCTGAATGGGCTTGTGCTTTTCAGAGCCCCACAGAATCAACTGTAATATCTGGACACTAATTTGTAACATGAACTCTTCATTATTAGTTTGGAGATTCAGTCCCCACAGTGTATCTATACCCAATATATATTCCTTTATTAGTGCTGTAGATACGTTGTGCTCCTGAGGATGTAGATGTCCAACAACCAATTTAAACCATGGCTGCACTATAGGGATCATTTTTCCCTCATATCCTCCTTTAATGGTACAAGCACCAGGAAGCTTTGATGGGTCACCGTAGCCTACAGATGTCTCTTGTGTCCACTAATGCCATTACTCTTTGTATATTTTTTCCGGGACTAGCATATTGCCAACTTGTTATAGGACCTCCCATTACCTTTGAAGGTCTTAATCCTCAGGGGACCTTGCTCACTCCCTTGATGCCATGAGTTGAGAAATTCCTAGGTTTTGTTCTTTTTCTGGCTGCGGCTGCCCAAGCTCCCTGAGGTAGCTAACATTTTTAGATGGTATTAGGACATCTTCTAGCCTCCAAACCTGTGGCGAAATCTTGTCCGTAGTCCTGATGTCTTATTTTCCAGTGGCAGAAGGTGTTTTCCATTTAATTACCTCCATATGTTTAGGAGGACATTGTTTATCAATCTTATTGAGTAGTACCCTTATTGACTGTGGAGTCCTTGGGGGGTGGGAGAAGTGGTCTTAAGATTTGGACTTCCTGAGATTGGTATTCCTTTTTCTGTATTGCTTGAATATTGTGACTTGTTCTTAGACACTTGGTTTCTCCAAGGTTGGCCACTAACTGAGCAGCCTGTTGAATTACATCCTCAGAAGCTACCAAATGATTCAAGATCACTATGAGTGTCCCATAGTGATGGGAAGAAGCTTGCTGTAGAATTAAGTCTCTCATCTCCACACTGAATTTGACCAAATGAGGACTCTCCAAAGTGTTCTCATGGATGATTCCCCTCATACCTAGCTCCCAGATACAATTCTGGAGCTCTTCCATAGAATTCCATAAATCACTATAGCTATGTCAGTTGACTAGCTGCCATAATCCGTTGAATTAAGGAATGATTTTCCTCACTGCATGTGACAATGGCATATAACCTTTGCCTCAAGGCTGGCTTTATCATGATTGAGGCCGGTTTGTAAATTTCTGGGCCATTTAACACTACACTTTTCCATATCCCATAGGCTCAACAGTCAGACCTAGACACTTTCTCTCAACCTTTGCCAGAATTCTTGGACTAAGTCCGTCAATTCAGTGGCCATATACAGGTGTGCAGTAACATGCATCATAGTTTGGGAAGGAAGCCACATTTCAGGTGGAACCCCAGGATGTCCCCAGGTGAAATGGAATTGTCAGTTCACAGCCTGAACCAATAGGAAAGCACCCGAGTGATCAGAGTGCCGAAGTCCAAATCCACCTGTCCTCCATCTCCCTCAGTGATGCTTCCAGCCATGGAGCACATGTGCATTCAGAGTCTGTGTAGTTTGCCTCTTCCCCCACCCCCTTTCCTTGTCCAGCGTGCCAAAGTTCAAACCAGAGAAGGCTGCATTTCTGAGCTCAGCCTTCTTTCCAAACTGTTGCTGGGAGGAGTGAATTAATTCCTCTTTCTCTGTTATCTTGCTCTATAGTGTGTATCACAAATAAAGGCACTGCATTGCCATGGTTTCATGGCAATCTCCCTTCACCAGGTCGCTGGTTCAGGCTGTGACCTAATAGTTCCCACACCAAATGTCATGAAAAAGACTTCTTGGCAGAGGATGCCTCACAGAAAGTGAGCATTCTTGGGACAGGCAAGAGCCGAGCAAGCAGTGCTGAGAGCCACAGCTCTTTGTTAAAGTTCTTCCCAAAGCTCCTTATTAAAGTTCTTTAAACCAGGAGGTCTTTGAGAACCTCCTCCTGATCCTGCTTAGTAGGAATTTCCATTTTCATCTGAGCAGTTCTACTGTAGCTATCTATTACTCTATTATCTCCCCTGCCAAAGCATGTGCCAGTCCTACTTTATTTAAAACTCACATTTAGCAATTCATCTGGCTGTATATGGGCCTCAGGCCTTAACAAAACACATCAAGAATTCAACTGGGTTCCACTGAAGGGAACCTTGAACCAGACTAACCCGAGATACCAAGCCACATCATGATTCTGTGAAAAAGGAGTGCTCTAGGAGCTCCCAGAGATGTGCTTCAAGCATCAAGATGACTGTGCATAAGTACTAGTAGGTTGTGCATTAAAAAGAGCATGGCCAGCAAGTCAGGGGAGGTGATCCTCCCCCTCTGCTCTGCCCTGGTGAGGTCTCATCTGGAGTACTGTGTCCAGTTCTGGGCTCCCCAGAACAAAAAAGACAGGGATCTCTTGGAAAGAGTCCAGTGCAGGGCCACAAAGATGGTGAAGGGCCTGGAGGATCTCCCCTACGAAGAAAGGCTAAGTGAACCGGGTCTCTTTAGCCTTGAGAAAAGAAGACTCAGAGGGACCTGATCCAGGTTTATAAATATCTTAGGTGTAGGAGGAAAAGTGGCGAGGCCAGACTCTTTTCAGCAGTGTGTGGAGACAGGACAAGGGGGAACAGACAGAAACTGCAGCACAGGAGGTTCTGCATGAATGTGCACAAGAACTTCTTGACGATGAGGGTGACAGAGCACTGGCACAGGCTGCACATGGGGGTAGTGGAGTCTCCTTCTCTGGTGTTATTCAAGACCCACTTGGATGCCTACCTGTGAGACCTGGTGTGGGGAGCTGCTTTGGCAGGGGGGTTGAACTCGATGATTGCTGGAGGTCCCTTCCAACCCCTATGATTCTGTGCGTGTTCCCCTGTGCATGTGGGGTGAGCAACGGCAATCTGGCAGAAGCTACCAGACAAGGCTGTCTTGCAATGGAAAAAACATTGACAAGTGTTTGGTGTTTCTAGTTTCTCATGGAGTCCAAACTCCTCTGAAACTTTGAAGTTGGGGTTCTAGTTTGTTTGTTTTATGTGTTAGAATATTATGTTATTGTTTGGGTCTATTACCTCTTGTCCTCTGAGTGGATACCACGGAGAAGAGTCTGGTTCCCTGAAAACACCTAGAAAGTATTAAAAACTCTTAATCTCAGGAGAATTCAAGAGAAAATATTCTAAGAAGAAAAAGAGAAGAAGAAAAAAAAAAGGGTATTTATTCACATTCATCATTCTGACAGGAGAATCACATCCAAGATACTTAGTGTGCAAGAAAACATCATCAAATCAGATTAACTAGATTATTGAGAAAAATATTCCCTCAGGAGTCCATATTATGGAAAAGAGACAACTTTTCTGAACATTAAAGATACTTTATTTTAGCCAAATATGAGTCAGGACATTCAAACCTTAGTGCGCAAATATGACGCATGTACAGAATTGAAAAGAGCATTTTCCCGTAAATGGTGCAGATACGCCTTTGTTTTTCACATCTATTTGCCTTTCCAGGCAGTAGTATCTCCATAGAAAACATAATATCACACAAGGGTACTTTACCCTGTGGAGGTGGTATCGAAGGATCTCAGCTTGCCAACAGTAAGTAACATGAAATTTTCCCTTGGAATATTACATCCTTTCTCCTTGAAGAATTTTATTTGATTAACTCAGTTCCTACCTGTGCACCAAGTCACAGATTTACTTTCTTCTCCGGTTTCATCTAAATTTTTGTAGTGTTTCTTCAATGACTTCTTGAGGATGACCGACCATCACCCAAAATTAAAAATCACTCACCTAGACTACTGAAGCTCTCCACAATACTTTCTTTCTCAGAGCTGGAGACATCAGCATTGTTTTATATGACCCTTATGACAGTGGCTATGTGGTTTTCTTTGTATAAACCACTCTATTTCATTATGCCAGTTCTGTCTTACATGCACTTTCAAGAAGTGGCCTTCAGTCTAACTGGCATGACATGGTGACATTTGGAGCTACCTGATCTGGTTAGTATTTTTGGTTGTGATGGAGATAGTCTGCCAGAAGACCTGTAGGATATGCTTGCATATTCCTGGAAAATGATCCTCAGGAGGCTAATATGCTGCCTTGGTTAGACTGTGTCCAGTGCCCTACACAAATTTCTATTGCTTAGAGTAATTATGAATAAGTAAAGTGGTCAAGACATTGTCTAGAAACATCTGTTAAACCTTATTTCCTTGTTCATTACTACCAACATTTAGATAGGTAATTTTTGTCTCTAATAGCCATGAATACTTTCTTACAGAGCTATTATCACAGGAAAAATAGCTTCAATTTTTGCATTTGCTTAATGACTCTCAATTACATGAATATTTATGCAAAAACTAACAAGTTTTATTTTCTTGTAGGCCAATTTGATCATACAAGATTTTCTTCACCTGCCCTAGTCTAATACAGCCAGCCCAGCATTTTTGCTTACAGAGTCTTCTGGCACTCACATCTTAGGCAACATGGATAATGAAATTTTTATTAGATTCTTCTGCTAGTGCTTTTCAAAGGGATTTACAGGGATAATGCTCGGCAGCATTTGTTGCAGCAGTTCATTCAAGAGAGGAAAAACCATGAAGCTCTTCCTTCTTAACATTCTAAGATAAAACGATCAAGAGTGGAGAGAGCTTGTTCTGCAACAACAACAAAAATAACCCTTTTTCATTTGATAGAGAAAGTATAAGTGTTCTCATACAAGAGATCACAAATCAAATAAAGTGCACATGCTGCATGATGGCAAACGTTCTACTCTTATGACTGGGGATTTCCTGTTGTAAGATTAGTGCACATTAATGATGTTTGCTGGTGTTTGCATTTCAGAGAGGCTAAGGTATGTTTGTTCCTTTGGTCTGGGCGGTCTCCCTCTGACTGACTCATGGTCTAAGAGAAAAAAATATATTACGCAGCTATGTCTCACATTTAGACTTTACTATGAAACAACGACTCATCACTGTGACAAACAGCAAGAAGTTTCCACAATGTATTTATATATTTTCCTACAGTCTGACAGGTTGGTTTTTTTTTTAGCAAAATAGATGTCTATGATTTCCTCTGAATATAATTTAGAGTGTATGGCCCTTCCTCTGCATTTGTTTGCACTGGAATTTTGATTGGATTGGAATGTTGCTCTTTGGTTCAAGGCATGCACTTATTTTTCCTGAGTTGAATGCTTATTCTTAATTTCCATGAACTGTGAGACCAAAAGAAAGACTGAATCCTTCCTCATTCTTGGATGCATCCTATGCATTCAGCAAATGTATGCCTCATTCATGTTGACAGTGTTAAGCAGCTCGTCTAAATTGCCCAACCAAAAATGTTGGCCGTAAGTTAGATGTTGGCCATAATCACTTTCCTACTGGAAAGTGCATCTCAGAACAAACTTCACAGGATTACACATTACTTGCTTTGAGAAACTTCTATCTTTTCCCCAGATTTGAAATTCAAATATAAGTATTTGCTCTAACTACAGATGCCAATTGCATAATGCCCAGCAAGGCATCTTGCTGTGACATAGTCACGTTCCAAGGCATGCACAGCTTCTCTCTGCTCTGCTCTGTCTCTCTCACTTCTTCTTCAGCCTGTTGCTTTCCTAATGGCCACCGCAGGTTTTCTTCTCTCCCATCTACAAAGTCTGCCTGTGAAGTCCTTTCTCTACATTACAAGGAGACTCCCAAGTCTGGTTTGCCCCTCTAATTATTATCCCCTACTGATTGTTCAGGTTGACAGTGATTAAGCCACTGAAAGAAGCCTGAGGGGGTAACAAAATGTGTTCAGGGCACTGGGCAGTTATTTGATGGAGCAGGAGTACAGAAAGTGTTTTTCTCTACACCTTCAGGGGCAGCAAGGGATACCAAGAGGAGCAGGAAAACCCATCTCATAAATACATGGCTAAGAGGCTGGTGATATTGCGGGAATTTTGTTTTCTTTGACCATGGGGTGGTTTACTAAGCACCTGCCCTGATGGCTGCACTTGGACCTCACTTGTCTCAAAGGGAGAAATAGTTCCTAGCCCAGGATCTGCCAGGACTCATTGAGAGATACCTGCTGTCTACAAAAAGAGATGGACTAGGGGGAAATGTGGAGGCTGGGAGCTGTCTTGGGCATAGCAAAACATGGTAGAGTTCTCTAATCTCAGTGAAGTCAGAAAGAAAGACAGCAGAACTGCTAACTTGGACTCCTGGAGGCAGACTTCAAAATATTCAGGATGCTTCTAGGGATGGTCACTTGGGAGTCAGTCCTGAAAGGTAAAAGGGTCCAGAAAGGCTCATTGCTCCTCAAGAAGGAAGTTTTAGAGGTACAAGATCAGGCTGCACCAACCCTTCCCCCCTCATCCCCTCCCCTTCCCATGTTAAGATGTGTCAGTGGGGAAGAAGAGCGGCATGGGTGAACAGAGAACATTTTCTGAGGCTCCAGGAGAAAAAGTCTGCCTGCTGTGGAAGAAGAGATGGGCAACTCAGGGAAAGTACAAAGATAGGATATGCAGGGAGAAAATAAAGGCAAAAGCCCAGCTTGAATTCACCATTGCCTTTGACACTGTTTCCCACAGTATCCTCCTAGAGAAGTTGGCAACCCGTGGTCTGAACAGGTACACTCTCTGCTGGTTAAAGAGCTGGCTGGAGGGCCAGGCCCAGAGACTGGTGGTGACTGGAGTTTAAATCCAGATGGCTTTCAAAAGTGGTGTTCCCACTACTTTAGGGAATGGCCTCAAGTTGCACCAGTGGAGGTTCAGTTTGGATATTAGAAAAAAAAACTTCTCAGAAGAAGTGGTCAAGTGCTGGAACAGCCTGCCCTGGGAGATGGTAGACTCATTTTCACTGTAGTTGTTTAAGAAACTTAAAGGTGTTTAGTAACTACAGGCTAGTCAGCCTCACCTCCATCCCTGGAAAGCTGATGGAACAGTTTGCTCTGGATGCCATCTCCAGGCAGTTGGAGGAGAAAAGAGTTACCAGTAGTAGTCAGCATGGGTTCACCAGGGGGAGGTCGTGCTTGACCAACCTGCTAGCCTTCTATGATGATATTACAGGCTGGGTGGATGGGGGAAAGCAGTGGCTGTAGTCTACCTTGAATTTCGCAAGGCATTTGACACTGTCTCCCACAGCATCCTTGTAACTAAGTTGAGGAAGTGTGGAATAGATAAGTGAGGTGGGTTGAGAACTGGCAGACTGGCAGACCTCAGAAGATTGTGATTGGTGACGCAAAGCCCAGATAGAGGCCTGTACTTAGTAGTGTTCTTCAGGGATCAGTGTTGTGTCCAGTCCTGTTCAACATCTTCATCAATGACCTTGATGAGGGGATAGAGTCCACCCTCAGCAAGTTTGATGATGATACAAATCTAGGAGGAATGGCTGACATGCTGAAAGGCTGTGCTTCCATTCAGTGAGACCCGGACAGGCTGGAGAGCTGGGTAGAGAGGAACTGGGTGAGATTTTACAAGAGTAAGTGTAGAATCTTTCACCTAGGGAGGAATAACTGCATGCACCCATACAGGTTGGAGGATGACCTGCTGGACAGGAGCTCTGCAGAGAGGGACCTGGGTGTCATGGTGAACAACGTGAAGGCCAGGAGCAAGCAGTGTGCCCTGGTGGCCAAGAAGGCCAATGGGATTCTGGGATGCATTAAGACCAGTGTGTCCAGCAGGTCAAGAGAGATGATCCTCCTCCTCTGCTCTGCCCTGGTGAGGCCTCGCCTGGAATACTGTGTCAGTTCTGGGCTCCTCGGTACAAAAAAGACAGAGATCTCCTGGAAAGAGTCCAGCAGAGGGACACAAAGATGATAAAGGGCATGGAACACCTCCCTTACAAGGAGAGGCTGAAAGATCTGGGTCTGTTCAGACTTGAGAAAAGAAGACTCAGAGGGGATCTGATACACGTCTATAAATATCTAAGGAGTGGGAGGCAAAGGGACAAGGCTGGACCCTTCTCAGCAGTGTGTGGCGAAAGGGTGAGGGGAAATGGCAACAAACTAATGCATAGGAATTCTGCACAAATGTGTGTGGGAACTTCTTCACAGTGAAGGTGACGGAGCACTGGCACAGCTGCACAGAGAGGTGGAGTCTCCTCTGGAGATGTTCAAGACCTTCCTGGACACCTACCTGTGCAACCTGGGCTAGGGAGCTGCTTTGGCAGGGGGATTGGACTCAATGATCTCTCGAGGTCCCTTTCAACCCCTATAATTCTGTGATTCTGTTATCATGATAAGTACGACACCATATTTTTAATGGGGATCCAAGAATGGACCAGAAAAACAAATAGTTGTACTTGGGAAAAAGAATACTTGGGTGCAAGGTCTTTGGCATCATCCTGTACTGCATCCTTATCTCTGAATTGGGGAAATGTGGATTTGAAGGCTGGACTATTTGATGGGTAGAGCACTGATTGGATCGTCACAGTCAGAGGATTGTGGTCAATGGCTCTATGCCCAGGTTGAGGCCAGTCACAAGTGAGGCCCCTCAGGGATAGATCTTGGGTTCAGTGCTCTTCAGCATCCTTATTAATGACAAAGATGGGAGTATCAAGTGCAACTTCAGCAATTCTGGCAATGGCACCCAGCTGAGAGGTGCAGCTGGCAAAATAGAAGGAAGGGATTCAATCCTGAGGGACTTGAACAGGTTTGTAAGGCCACAGTTGGAGTAATGTGTCCAAGCCTGGCAGCCCCAGCACAAGAAAAATGTGTAGGTGTTGGAGCAAGTCCAGAAGAGGCCACAAAGACCACCAGAGGGCTGGAGCATGTCTTCTACTAAGAAAAGCTGAGGGAGCTGAGTTTGTTCAGGCTGAATAAGAGAAGGCTCAAGGGAGACTTCATTGCAGCCTGTCAGTGTTTTAAAGAAGCTTATAAAGAAGATGCAGACTAACTTTTCACATGGTCTGACAGTGATAGGACATTGGGAAACATTTTTAAACTGAAAGAGAGGGAAGAATTCGGTTAGGTGTTAGGAAGAAATCCTTTACTCGGTGGTGAAGTAGTGGAACAGTTTTGCCTAAAGAAATATCCATGGAGCCGTTCAAGGCCAGGTTGAACAGGGCCCTGGGCAGCCTGATCCAGTGAGTGGCAACTATGTGGAGCAGAGGGAAGGAACAATACGATCCTTAAGGTCCTCTCCGAACTAGGTCTTTCAGTGATTCTATGAAAATAATCTTTTACTTTGTAAGGAAGGGTCATGCCTCATCAGTGTATTGCATTAATTGGAATTAGGCATGTGTATAATACCAGATATTAGTTAACTAGCACAGTTAAATTTACAAACAGCTTTTGAGAAGATGTCCCATGAAGGATTCTTAAAGGACATAAGCTGTCATGGGGGAGGAGGGATGGTTAAAAACTGAGTAGATATTCAACGTAAATGGCTGGAGTAAATTTATAGATTTCACATTGGAAGAACATTTTCAGTAAGATCACTCAGATGTTCATACTGATCCTCACATGTGTGATCTTGAAGAAATAGATTGCAAGTCCTGTATAATTTAGATAATAATAATCAGCATATTTCAGAGCAGCTTCTGGCAACTAGCTATAGGTTTGATTAAACTATGCACATTCTTATTAATGTGCAAAAATGACAGATGACATTCAATACCAATAGATGAGATATAATGCACATGAGAAGAAACTTTGCTACCTACAACATGCACAACTGTGTTTTCTGGATCACATATTACTCTTTAGATCCTGGATGACGGAGCCAGAAGGTCATTGTCCAGGAGTATTCAAAAATGCAAATAAATTCTGGGAACCATTAAGAAGTCAAGGTTTGTGCATAGACAGTATTCTTTAATAGATTCCCTTGTCTCAATCTAAACATTGACCTCAGTGTCATTGGTAACAATATCATTGCTATAGTAACACAAGTTGGAAAGGTCCAGTCCTTGTCTGAAAAAAAGGAAAATGGAAAAAAGGCAGAGGACGGGTTCCCCGAAGTAAAAGATCAAATAACTGAGTCTCTTCTGCCAGTAAGAGATGATCACAGAGGTTTGTAATGGGTGATTCATAAAATCTGAATGGACATGAAAAAGGTTCTGGGTGAAGGAATAGACACTATTTGCTGTAACAAAAAGGACATGAAACTCGCTTAAAATAGACAGCAGTTATGAGATTTTTAGAAAGATGTGATAACACCTTTGATACAAATTGATTTGGAAATCATGACAAACAAAAGCAGGAAGGAAATCAGTTGCACCTTAGGATGGGTCCACTGGGGCCTATACAGCCTCCTAAAGGTAATCTACAGACAAGAAAGTCCTTGAACCACTGACTGTCAGAAACTAGGTTAATAAGCCTACACAGCACTCATTTTCTTGTTCATTCATTTCAAAGCATGAATGAAGCATTTCAAAGCATGAAATGAATCATTTTCTTGTTCATTCATTTCAAAGCATGAATGTGCCATGTTGGACTTTGATTTTTATTTTATCTTCATGTAGAACTGTTTCAGACCTTTGCTAGGAAAAGGGACTCTGGCAGATCAGGTTTGGTCTTGGGCCACTTTCCAAAGTCAAATATTGGAGGTTTCTACTAAGTCTCTTGCTAATAGTTTACTTACTGTAGAAGTAGAAGAATGATTTCTGCTTGACTCATTTCTGTCCTTCCATCTCCACAACTTCACTGGAGCCCTTCCCATTACTTCCTCTTGCAAATGAGAATTTGCTCAACCCAGTTTCTCCAGGTTGGCTGATAGACTTACCATCTACTCTCTCCCTATGTCAAGGAATCCCAGGATTTTTCTACTGGAAAACACAAAGCAGGGCTGACAGTGTCCTGAGGAAAGTGCAGTCCTGGAGCTTCCTGAAACAGAGGCTTGCAGATACTACTCAAAATGAGCCTTCAGAGAAGCAAGAGGCAGGAGAGGTTGATCCAGATAAGAAGTATGCTTCAGTACAATAGGTTTTTTCAGAACTATTGGAGGAAGCTCAGAATTCATGCATAGCCATGTGAATTCCGTCCCTGTATGGGAACTGTTGAATCACGGCCTGATCCACTGATTGGTCACCTGAGGCCAGCACTGAGTCAGCTGCAGGGGCACAGGTGAAGGTAATGTACCTGTGTGATGGGAAGGGGTAGAGCCTGGCTCCACCTCTCCCAGACCCCATTTAAGGGCTGACCACCACTGGCAAAGGATCTCTTGTTGGAGATCCCTCCTGTATGGAGTCAATAGTGAGTCTCAATCATCGTAAAGGGTGAGCCACCCTTTACTTACTAGTAGTCTGTGTACTATCTATATAAAGCCTCATGGAAATATACTATCCTCCTTGGTATCTCTATCCAAATTCCTTTCTCTAGAACTATTTGCCATACAGTCCCCTCTGAGCAAATTATGTACTGAAAATTCAAAGTGTGTATTTGTATCTCACAATAGGAGTAATGGTGTCATATAGCATTCTCTCAACACAGATTTTCTCCTGGCATTTCTGCTTCTCGCACTCCTTACTCTTTGGGTCTGGTTATACTAACAATTAACCCTCAACTTAGACTGATTAAAGAGCTTCTATACCTCTTCCTTGTACTTCCCACTTTGCCAAAGTTTCTTCTAATTCCATTATAATGATAAAATTATTTTCAGTTGGAAGATGAAAATGTCAATCCAAGACACAAGTTTTCAGAATTATTTTTTTTAAAAAAGAGAGTAAGAGGCAGACAAAAGAACAAGAACCTGAGGGGCATGATATGGATCATTTCCAAAGCAAGAAGGAAAATGTTAATGAAATGTATAAAATCCCAGGACTGTATTTATTTTTTCTTAGAAACTGAAACAACACTCCTCTGACACTCTTGACATCAGAGGAAAGACAAGTAATAAACACAATACTGGAAATTACCTTCCTTATTTAGGTCTCAGGTACTACCATTTTAAAAACATTGAACGTCTAGCTACAGTTTAACCTTCATTTAGGTACAAAACCAAAAAATAGTATAAAAACTCAGTATGATTCACCAACGTGATACAGCAGGAAAAGAAAAGCAAACAGCATAATGTGCTGTATAAACTCAAATGTCATCTGTAAAGTCAAAGGAAATAGATCATCTCTCAGCTGCAACATTGAGTCTAGTTTCTGTTGCAGAAAAATGATGACCAAGAATGTCAGAAGTTTAGAAAAAAACTGACCTTTAAAAAATACAAGAACCCTGAGAGGAAACAACATCCCTCATGAACATAGCAAACATCTGCAGTGAGGAAGGAACTAATCTGTTCTCTTTTTTTTTTTTTTTTGAAGAAGAAGAAGAAGAAAAGATACGGATTACAAACTACAGAAGCTTATCCTGAACTGTCATAATTTTCATATTTTAATGCAAACAAGCATGCTAGCAGCCCCTCTGTCAAAGATAATGTAGATATATTTGTTTTTGCCTTGAGAAAAAAACTGAAAGGCCATCTCTTGACAGCTTTTCTATGTATCTTTACAAACAAGGATACCACCATTATTTATGTTCCCTTTTAAAGTATAGGACAGTGCCTCCTGCTTTCACTAACAGTGAGTAGATTTGTAGAAACTGCTGCTTTTGCCTCTTCCTGCCAGTTGCCATTCATGCAGAACCTCAGCCCTTAAAATTTTATTCCAAAAGAAAAAAACATCCAGTCACTTCATATATGCCCTTAGTTATGACAAATATTGCCTCCAGAGAGGCAGAGTTGTGACTGAAGCTAGCTGCATAAAATGAGAGAAGACAGACCAGAACTGTTGTGTCCCTGCTTGCCTTTGGCTTTTTCTCTCAAGACAATTTCTGTCTCAGCTTCTACATTTATTTATTTGATTGTTCATTTGCTTTTGACAAAAGGTAACTGTCCTTCCTCTAGGTAAATATTTTATTCTTTACCTTGATTCTGCAATGGGGTAAAAGGCTTTCTCAGAAGGAGACAGCAATCCCAGGGAACTTCCCTGAAAATCACTCTCATAACATGACAAATATTTACGGAGGGAAGAATATCAAGAGCCTACTACATAATAGCCTTTTGCTTTTGAATATTCTTGGGAACACTAAAGATCAAGTTCATTTAATCTGAGATGTGCGGAAAGTTCATGCTAATAATTTATTAAATACATCCTCATCTCAAGGGATGGCCAGGTATAAGCATGACCTATCTCACTTATGTTCTGATTCTATGTAGCCCTGATAACACTGGTTTCACAGTGAGTGCTTGAATAAACTTCCAGTGGTCTGTAAGTCACCCACTATTTTGTCTTCACCTCTTGTTTTGTCTTCTAATCTCTCCTCCAGTCACTCTGCAGCAAGATTGCACACATCTTAGCCATTCCCTTGTACACAGACTGTATATCCACGGGATCAAACTTTGAAGAAAACTTGAGGGAGTTGGGCTTATTCAGCTTGGGCTTTTGGGAGACCTCACTGCACCCTTCTCAGTACTTGAAGGGAACTATAATCAGATGAGGATCTGACTCCTTACAGAGCCTATAGAGATAGGACTAGGAGGATAGCACAAGTATAGATGTACAAAAATACTTGTACAAAAGTACAGTGCATTGCACAGCAGCAGCCCTTTTGAACCTGTACTCCCTAAGCCTAATTCAAATGGGCTCCCATCCACTGATGGGATCAGTTGTGTGCTTCCTCTCAGCTCCCACATCCTATGACAACAACTTGCCCTTTAGCCTCCTGTGGGTCAGGGTAAGGCTCTGGCCACAGGGCTGGGTGGACAGCATGGTCACCGTCCACAGGGCATAAGCCTGCAGCCTGACACACTGCTGCTGGTTGGTCCACCCAAGTGCCTTCCTGCCAAGTGCCACTCCATGCTGCAGCTTTCATGGGCTGTCTGGAGGGCACCAGGTCTTGGCAGCATGACATGCACATCCAAGGCCAAGAGGTGCCTCCAGTGCTTGGTGTCAATTGGGATGTTATGAAGAAGATTTCTTCGCAGTGGGTATCAGACAGGAAATACATGTCCCTGGGACAAGCAAGAGCTGAATAGCAGCACTGAGAGCTGCAGTACTGAGTGAAAGACCTGCAGACCAGGAGGTCTGTGAGAAGTAGACCTCCTCCTGTTTCTGCTTGATGGGAATTTCCATTTTCTCTCTGTGCAGTTGTACTGCAGCTATCTATTACTCTGTGTAGAGATCTCTCCTGCCAAAACATGTGTCAGTGATCTTTACAGAGAGCAGATATCTGGCATGTTGCTCTTCTTGGAGGGAGGAAGGAAAGAAAATACAACTAAATGCCATATTCCTTCAATGCAGCTATGCAGTGTGTATTGTAATTGTGTAGACAACAAGTCAGATGGTTATGAATAAGGACTTCTCTGCAGTCCTCAGAATACCTCATCTTAATCCCATTTTGTATTGAGTCTTCCAGTACTGCCTACATCTGCTCCAAATTTTTAGCAAAACAGCATAAAGACACAACTCTTCAAAACCATGCTTCAGTAAGAAATGCTTTATAGTAAGCTATTCCTAGTATTAACATTAGATTGGATCCCACAGTAATTGTGGGACCTAGGCATTATTATTGCTTAATGTTGAATTTATCTTCTCAGTCCATCACTCTTGATCTAAATAAGCTATTTGTTTTACTAATTCTTGTGAAAAATGTTGTTTTACAAATTCATCTTTCTCTTTGCCGTCACCTTTAATTACACTGATAACATCAAATAAATAAGAGTGGTTGGTTAGATTCCTGTTAAACTGTGTATGACTCTAATGTTCAAAAATGTTTTAGAAAAGAGTAATTGCAAAGAGATAAAGTAAGCAACAAAGGGCACTGAATAGCAAATACATGAGCAGGAGCATGCTACAGTTCTTTGGGGATTTTTTAAGATTATTAGCTGGGTGAAAAATGAAATGTTATTTAGCAGTCATTGTTTCCATAAGGATAGATTTCTGTCACCTTCAGAAACTGAATCCCATGTCTGCTCCATGAGAAGTGTGTTCTTTCAGTTTTACTCTTTTCAACAGCAACGAGGCTGACTTTCTTAAAACTCACAGTTATTAATTCAACTTGTTATATAAGGTCCTCAGGGCTTCTCCCTTAACAAAACACATCAAGAAATCAACTGGGTTTTTACAGAAAGGAATCTTGACTCAGGCTAACAGGAGATAGCTACAGTGAATTATTTAAAACTCACTGTAAAAAAAAAAAAAATTGGCCAGAGTAGAAAAATGTGGCTTTAAAGTTCAAGTTCTAAGGCAAAAATTATTGAGATGTAAATTGAGTTTCCAAATTCTCCTTTGAACATATTTAAATATTTATCATGTAGTCACGTATATCCTTTCTCACTGACAGACAGTGGATATCCTGCTCAAGTGCAAGGTAGGTTCACTATACTTCTGCTGTATGCTGAGACCTATTTTGTTACCAGTCCAAACCAGTGTATTTCATTTGTTCAGGATTTATGTGCACACTGGACTTGATTTGAGCATTTTATACTCTTTTTTTCAATGTATATTTTAATACACCATTACAAAGTTTAGGGACAGTAAGTTACAACATAAATACATTAAATCTGAGAGAGAAAAATAGCTGAGTTAAACAGGAGTACTATAAGGGTGAAGGGTTAAAAAAGATACCAGCATTGCTGAAATGGCCAATTGGTCAACTCAGGAAGTAAAAGCCATGCTTCAAAGAAAGCTAAATATGTTAGTATGGTATAGACATGAAAGACTAAAGTACTTGAACAACTTTAGTTCAAAGGAGCTGAGAAACATAGAAGTTATGGTGTAATTAAAATTCTGATATTTGAGCGTTTGTGAATGTGATCAGACGCAACCAATATCTTTATTTGTCCAGCAAAGAAAATGACAGGTCCTCATTGCTATGGCTAGTCAGCCTAGACAGAGAGGATCTCAGGTTAAAATCTGGATCCTGCTGAAGCGAAGTAGCAGTTGCTTTGGTTCCTAGTGCTGAAACTTAACCTGAAGGGTGTTCGCTCTCCTTAGGAGCTAGGAAATTTTAAAAACAGATTGCCTTGAAGAAAATATATTTAGATAACATATGAAGCTCTTAATAGTTAGGATGTGCCAGCCACTATGTTGTAGGACTTGGATATTCAAGCCTGGACTTCTTCAGGTGCTACGTAGAAGCCAGCAGCATTAGGAGACTTAGGAGAAAGAGGCTCTATGTTTATTTTAAGCCTAAGTCCCACAGCTGATAGTCATCAGCAGCCATTCAAATAAATACTCTCATCATGGACTATTAGATCGAAATGATTCACCTTTTTCAGTAATATAGGCCTTCTCTGTTTTGTTGGTGAGTTTTTTTACCTCAGAACTGAGGTGTACTAACCAACAGCAGATTCTGTGATGCTCTCTTAGAGCTGTTTTGTTCACCAACAGCCACTAGACATATTGGGTGCTCCTGAATATCCTCATCTTTCCAAAATGTGAAGGCCCTGAATGGCACTCAGCTGTTGCTTTTGCTTTAGTAAATAAGATTCTAAATGTGCATAGAGACAGAGAGGAAGACCAAGGTCTAGGTAGCAAGTGTGAACGTAGAGAAAAACATGCCAACATTTTGACTTTCCATTATGTTGGAAATCATGATTCTTAAAAAAAAAAAAATAACCTTCATTTCCTCAGTAAAGATATTCTGAAATAAACTTTTACAACAAAAACAAATAGTAAAAGTAAGAACACTATGCTAAGAATAGCTTAGGTTGGAAGGGACCTGTAAAGACCATCTACATCCAGTACAACCCCCTGCCACCACTGCGTAGGATGCTCAAAGCTTTCCTGTGTGCAAGCGTTCCAGATAGGACATTACTGCTGAGCTACCTGCACCCTGTCGCAGCAATTATATGGTACTGGGCAGTGGTTATACATGCTGTGCCCTCTGCAACCAAAGAGCTGCACTAATGGGGCTCTTCTACCATAGCCAAACTCCTGAAAACAGCAGTCTGAGCAGTGTTTGCCCACCCAGATCAGTCTCATGTGGCTCCTGTCAAGAGCAGGTAGACCACAGACAGGCTGCACGCACCTACATTGCTCACAGCTGCCTATCCTAGGATCTCAGGCTGTGACACATACTCTGCATGTTCTCAAGCACCAACCCACTTCCTTTTCATCTCCCAAACTTCACTTGGGTAATCATTATCTTCCTTCACCTCTCCTTTCTACATGTAAAATTTCATAATTTAAGAAATTCCAAAATCCTACACCCCCGAAGTATAATTATGTTAACATTCTGGGTATGACTGGCATTTCTGCAGCAGTAATGTACTTCAGGCAGGAACACATTGCTCCTGAACACACACACACGCACACAAAAATGCACCTACAAGTGTAAGGTTTGCCTTTCAGCTACATGTACCAAGATGTAACAATCTAAAACTGTCTCAGCAAATACAAGTCAGACTGATAAATTATACTGCCAGTAATATTAATGATATTGATCAGAAGTGTCTACCAAAGTCAGTGATTTCTTGTTGGCTTCAGATTTCCTCTCCCAGTGAGGGCTGGCAGCAGACCTGCCCACAAAGATACCATCTTGACCTGCAGCAAAGTAGCAAAAGATATTTCTTAATCTCTTCTTTCCGCTGCTCAAGCTTGGTTGCAAATGTGGTGTCTTCAAGACAGGACAGGACTGCCAGACAACAAGCATTAGGGCAGAAATGAGATCTGTTACGAGGCCTCATTCAAAAACTACCTTGTCTTGGGCTATTTCTCTTGACAGAAGCCACTTGCAAATCCCTCAGATTTGGCCAACTTCTCAGATAAAAAGCAGCTGTCAGAAGCAAGCCCTTGGTATTATTATGGCTGGAGCGAGTAGAAGTCAAAAGCTTTTAGGAATCATAGAATCATAGGGTTGGAAGGGACCTCTAGAGATTGTCGAGTCCAACCCCAAGCTTGATTTATAAGCACTTCATATACTTTTCATTATTTCTCCTCTCACCTACCTGGTCCAAGACTGAGTAGGAGGCTGCTGGACTGCATGGTGGGGAAGTGAGAAAAAGAAAGGGAGGGCACATAGGATTAATGTTGACAGAAAATGAGAGACCAGATGAATGACTAACAGGCACTATTTATTAACAGAAATTTTCATACATAAAAAATCATCCTATTAAACCAGAAGTAATTGGATTGTTTTAAACATCACACTGTCTTTTGTAGGCGTATGCATTTCTAGTTCCTCTAAAAAATGCATTTATCATTTGCTGATTATGTTTCCAGATCCTGCTGTAACTTCGTCCTGCTGCTAGCTGCAGACACACATGGAGGAAATAAAACCACGTGCACATCAACAGTGATGGAAAAGAACATCAGCGCGTTATGGGGTGCATGGAAACCAAAACAAGCTGTACACTTCAGCTATTCACAGAACTTCTACATCCTGTGTAGTAAGGGTAAGAAAGCATCCTTATTAACATGGACAATTGTATTCTGTTCATTAAGGGCAAATTAACAATGGAAAGTAACAAACGGTATTTTCCTTGCCCTAAATTTATTCCTTAGATCAGTATTACTTCAACTGTGTGGCAGGGCAGTGATGCTGCTGATTATCATGAGTATCACAAAATTCACCTAAAGTGAATGCCTTTGTAGTAGCTTGCACCTTTGTTTATACAACGGTAAAAGAAGAAAAAAAGAAATGCAAATCTATTCGGAAGAACTGCATTGTTTTTAATCAATTTATTAACTTTTACGAGGTCTATTAAGAGCTTTCTGCAGAAAGTCCTAGAGAAAGGTGAAGGCACATGGGTTTGTGAGTTAGAAAAAGAGAGCTGAAATCTCCTGAAATATGAGAACAAGATATTCTTTAGGAACATGGAGACTTGGTTTGTTTCACAGCTTTGGGGTAGTGTTGAATGCAGGCATCCCCACCAGATGAACACCGTGCTATCTGGAAAAAGATGAAGTATTGCTGCTTGTAGGAAACAGAAACACACGCGGCACATATTGACTACACAATGGTCTCAGCAGCATGTCCCCAAGTGGGGCTTGTCCCTCCAGGTGCCAAGGCCTCCTTGAGCACTGCAGGAGTTCAGTGCATGGCATCTCAGTGAGAGAGATGCTAAGACTCCAATCTGGAAGCACCTCTTCTTACTCACATAGCCCGGCGTGAGGGATGCCGCCTCTCGATCGAGCGGTTCTCAGTGCCCTGCGACCAAGTCCAAGGCCGGGAGGAGAGGCAGCAGCCGGCTGGAGAGGGGGTCGGGGAGAAGAAGAGAGGGACGGTGCTCAGGCACGAGATATTACCTAATAGATTTTCGCCCGCCCCCAACTTCATGGACCAAAAAAAATTCCGTTTCCTCCTACGGCAACGGCAGTCCTCTTGGGTTTCCTTAATGACTCACGCCAGAGAGGCATTCCTCGAAAAAGAACTGTCTTTTTCTTTCCCGAAACCAAGATACGGCTGCGTCCGCAACAGCCGACCCGGCGGGGCTCCCGGCGCTCACCCCACGAACCGCTTCCGCGGGGTCGGCAGCATCCCCGTCTGCCCGCCCCTCCCCCTGGCCCCGTCCCTCTGTCCTCCTGCCGTTAGCATCCGAAGACGATGAGCTGGACGTGTCCCCGGGCTCCTGCACGGTGTTGAGCGCCGCGGGGCTGCGTGTGCACGGAGCGGCCCGTATTGTCCCTTCCTGCCGGCAGCCACTTTCCCAAAATCTCCATAATCCGAAGCACATCGCGTGTTCTTGCTGCAGCCACTCCGGGATGAGCCACGCGCCGCTGCCCGAGGGCTGTAACGCAGCGTCAGCTGGTGCGGAGTTCCTTGCTTTGGTTTGTTTGGCGTTTGGGTGCTGCGGTTGTTTATTGTTTTATTATCCCGGGTTTCTTTTCGAGTCAGTGACACTTCTGAATGATTCTGAATGATTGTTATTTACAGTTCTGGAGAGAGGCTCATGAGACGTCCAAATAAGCCCCGGTTATGGAATTGGAAACCATCATTTCCGTAGGCGTACAGGTACATATATGAAGCCAGCAACGATCCGAAGCCCAGCAGGAGAAAAACAACGTGCAAAGGCACCATGGATAACGCAAAGGGTAACCAGCCAGCTCCGCTACCGCTCCCGAGCACCCGCGCCGCTCCCTGCAGACCGCACTCCGTGCTCCTCGGGTCACGTTGCAGGCGCGAGAATTAACCTCTGGCTTTTTCTTACACAGTCTATTGTGGCTTCATCATCTTTCTTCAGATCGCCGACCTGCCGCGGGAGGCCGCCTACAATTTCAGCCTCTGTCACCACGAGGATATACGAGACGATCTCCTAAACGCTTTCGACGAGCGCATGACCTTCAACGAGGTTTGTGGTTGCTCTGGTGGCATCGGAGGGAAACTGTCGGGACGGCACTGCCTCCACGATTCTGTCCTCGATGCCGGCAGTCGCTTTCCGAAAATACTGATTAGCAAGCCGGGAGCTGGCTAGTGTAGTAAACCGGAGCACAGGACGGGGAAGTTATCTCCTCTTCTCCTCCCTCCGGCCGACCCTCCTAAAGCGTGCGCTGAAGCTGGGACTAGCAGGGACGGAGAGCAGAGGCTCTGCTGCCAGAGCGCTCCTCACCCCCGGCAGAGCCCTAGGACTGACGGTGTAAAACCGCACCGACGCCGAAGACGGTTTCACGGTTGCAAAGGTGATAAGTGGTCCAGAAGCTCCGCGGGCGGTTCGCTCGCGCACATAGCGCCCAGCCCGAGGACCCGGCTCCGGGTACACCAAGCAGCCCACCGCCGCCTCCCGCCAGGCGGAGCACCGCCCGCTGCCCTGGCCGTGCTGCTCGGGCGCGGAGATGATCCCCCCTCCGTCTTGTTGTCTCCCTCCAGGGGCCGTTGCTCGATTTTCACACTTGCGAGGACGCGTCCGAGGGCCCGCAGCTGTCCGAGGTTCGCCCGGGTGAACGCGGCACCCGACGGCTAGGTGGCATCCCCAATCCGTGCGGAGCCGAAAGACAAAAATAAAGACACAAAGGGGAGGAGGAGACGGAGGGGTGGGAAGAAGGATACAGCGTGGAGAAGGGGCAAGGGGAGAGGGGAAAGGAGGGATTAAATGGGAGAAGTAAGGAAGGAGAGAGGAAAAACGTGGGGGGTGAAGGGGGGGAAAGAAAGAAGGGGAAGAGCAGAGAGATGGGGGGAGAGGGGATGTAAGGGGAGAGGAGGGCGGGGTGAAAGGGGGAGAAGAAGGCGGGGGGGGGGGGGAAGCGGGGAGACGGCGGGGTGGAAAAGGGACAAACGGGGTAAGGGGAGAAAAGAATGGGGGAAGGGAGCGGGGTTTTCAGGGGGCAGCGGGAGGTGTCCGACGCGGCTCACGGCCGTGCCCCACAGGACGCCCGTCGGGCGCGGCAGGAGAGCCGCCTGCTGGAGTGCGTCCTGGACGGGGCGCGGGGCTGCGGGGAGCTGTGGCTGCGCACCGTGCGCGTGGTGCAGCGGCGATGCCGCGGCTATCGGCCGCCCCAGGTGGGTGCCGCGGGTGGGCGGGCGAGGGCAGGGGGGGAGGGGCGGGCGGCAGGTGCTGACGGCGCTGTGTGCAGGAGCGGCGGCGTGGCGAGGTGCGGTGCGACGAGCGCAAGGTGCAGGAGCTGATGGCGATGTGGAGGAGCTACATGAACTTGGAATAGATGGGCAGACAGAGGCGTGATGTGTATTTTTCCACCGGACTCGCTATTTGTGGTCCGCGGGACGAGCCCTCTCGCAAATGGCTTTAACTGACGGCCGAGCCCCCGCGGCCGCGCTGTACGGGTGTGCCATTAAAGCGTTAACCACCACGCGCTGTACGGCGCTGCTCGCTCCCTCCGCCGCGGGGGAACGCTTTGGGCGGCGCACGGCCCCGCCGGAAGTGGGGCGCGACTTCCGGGCGGCCGCACGCGGCGGCATGGCGGCGGAGCGCGGCGCTTTGTTCGCGGGGTTCCGCGCTCTCGGCCTCTACTCCGGTCACGTCCCGCACGTTCTGCGCTACCACGGGCGGCACCGTGAGTTCTACGTGGCCACCGCGGTCGGGCGCAGCGTCCACACCTACAACGTGAGTCGCACGCGGCCCCCGCGCTGAAGCCGGGGTTGGGAGGGGGGTGGGGAGGCCGGGTCCGCGGTGTTCGGGGGCGGCGGGTGGGGGCCTTGTCCGGGCCGGACGCTGCCGTGTGCCGGGATCTTCGCTGCTGGCGGTGCAGCGCGGCTCCCTGCAGATCTAACACTGCGCTTTGCGATCTGAGGAGCGCTCCGCTGGTTGCTGCGAAGCGTGACTTCCGTAGGGACGGAAGTGAAGGCGATTCAGTCTTGTGGGATGAAGGCATGTCATGCGGTTGTGGGTTTTTTCTTTCACTTACAGATTGCGGACATGCGTATGAAGTTGTTGTGTTTTGCGACAGACTGTGTAGTGTAGATTTGCCTGTGTGTTGCTGCTAGCTTTTTAGTGTTTGCTTTGCAGAGCTTGAGCCAGTTTAGCAGCAAACATCCCTAGGCGCTGATGAAACACTGAAACTAATTCTGTGGAGCAGAGATAAGATTATGACAAAATACGGAGTGAAGTAGAACTAGAGATAATGTGAAAACGGATTTGTCCAAACACTGCAGGATATCAGTGCGTGCTTAGTTCTGTGCATGTTAATGTAGACTTTGCTGGATGGCTGTCTTTCAGCAGCAGTTGTCCCTTGCCTTCTGAGCTGCTGTCTGTGGATTTCACCTTAAGACACTGTTATAAGCTAATGGAAATCTATTTTTCTCTCTTGTAAGACATGCAAATTCCTAATCTGAGCAAGGTTAGTTCCTTGAATTTTGAATTTTGTCTACAGCTAATTCATTACTAAAAAATGCCTTTTTCTCATTGCAGGTGAAGAAGCTTGGTATTGTTGCAGTGAGTAAGTATGCATGTATTCTTATTGTTGGTTGTTGTTTTTTGTTGTTTTTTTAATAGTAGCTGCATCAACTCTTATATTGAAAGGGCAAAATGAATTATATTTGTTAATATTTACACTGAGGAACTCTCTGAAATACCACCTGTTCATTTGGAAACAGGATTGATGTCATAACTATGATTTAATTCTTTTAGAGATAGGCTTTGTGAACCTCTTCTCCAAAGAAGCCTAGGGTTTTCCAAAACCACCCCTAGGCTTTAAAGAAATGAGTATCAATTAAAGCTGTTATTGCCATCTCTTTATTGTTTTTACAGATACTTGAAGGAAAATAATTATAGGATCACAGAAGGTGGTAGTAAAAATCTTAACAGTGTTAAGAATGGGCTGGCCTGCTGGGTACTAAGGACAGGAAAGCATGGCTTGACACAGAATTAACAGTGAGCGACAAAGCATACCCTAGGTGTAAATACGTTCAATGTCTTCACCAACAATCTCAGCTTTAGTCAGGGGAGGTGCTGTGAAGTGTTGGGTCAGGGCCAACCAGTTGAAACCATGGCATGCAAGGCAAGCAGAGAATGCTGCACACTGGATAGAACAATAAGCCAGGAGCTAACTGCCTGCATGGCACCCTGCTGACAAGTTACTGCAGTTGTGCTGATTGCTGGGCTTAGCATGGACCAACAATGCAGTCACTCCAAATAAGATAAACCCTGTACTGAGCTAGGAAGACAACCAGCAGTTTTGCAAAAGCTTTTGTTTCTCTGTACTTTGTGCTGATGAGACCACATGTAGACTGCGATGTCCAGGCTGAGGAATAAGGCTGAAGAAGAGTTGTTGAAGTAACTGGATCTGCTTTGGTGAGGGGATAAATCACAAGAAGCAGCCTATTACTGGAAAGATACTTGCAAAAATGTCAGCTGAACTTGTGTGGGTGGTGGTTGACAGTATAAAGAGGGGCAACAGCCACAATTCGCAGCGTATGGCTGGTGATTAGTTAGTGTGTCTGACTGAGGGAGAGCTACAGTACGATGTAGATATTCAGGGAGATACTTTCCCAGAAGTTTTCAAGACTCATATGGGTGTAATTAAAGCTAACTTGATTAATAGGGGTTGTAATCTAGCTTTGAGAGGAGCTGAGTGGAATGATACATGAAATGCTTAGCTGAAAGTTAGGTGATTCAGTGACATGAGCACTGTCCTTTCAGCTTTTCATGAAGTTCTTACATGGATCTCATAAAAGCCCAGTATTTTTCAGTAACAGCTGCGCCCATAAATTGGAGAATTAACTTATGTAGCTGGGACCAGATTCAGCAGTGAAAACATAAGGCTATAAACAAACATATGTCTTCAGCCCACCAAATGGTAAAGATGTTTTCTGTTTTGTGAAATCCTTTTCAGTGGGCTATACCTGTTAATAGACAGTGATATACAGTTTCTTGTGAAATATGATGTTAAAGTACAGAACTTGAGATATTAAAATACAGTTGTGATTGAGAAAATGAATGATCTGCCTTGCTGATGAGTGATTGTTGTTTATTGATGTTATCTTAGACACGCACTCGCACAGAAGTTCACAGTACTTAAACTGTCTTGGACTAAGCAAGCTCCGCCTTTGCAGGGTACCAGATTTCTGTAACCTGATTGTATCTCTACATCATCACAATAAATAAAATTGTAACTTAGAATCATAGAATGATTTTGGTTGGGAGAGACTTACCAAGCTCCATGCTATAAGCAGGGGCAGCTCCTACTAGAGCTCAAAGCCATGTTCAACCTGGCCCTGAATACTTTCGTGGAGTGGCCAACTACAGCCTCACTGAGCAACCTGTTCCAGTGCCTCACCACCCTCAGGGTTAATATCTAGTCTTAATCTACCCTCTTCCAGTTTAAAACCACTTCCACTTGTCCTGTTGCTACCTGCCCCTCTAAAAAGAGCCTCCCCAGCTTTCCTTCAGGTACCAATAGGCCCCCTGTGCAGATCCCCTCTGGAGCCTTCTCTTCTCTAGATTGAGGAGCCCTGGCTCTCTCACCCTGTCTTCATAGGGTAGTTGCTCCAGCCTCCTTATTGTTTTCATGGCCCTTCTCTGAACTTGTTCCAACACCTTGATGTCCTTCTTGTGTTGGGGGGCTCCAGAATGGGCTGCAGTACTCCAGATGGGGTCTCAGAAGAGCAGAGTAGGGAGGAATAATCACCTCCCTTGACCTGCTGGTCATGCTTCTCTTGATGCAATCCTGAGTACAGTTGGCCTAGGATTAGGATAGCTTTAGAGGTATTGGAAGAGGTCTAGCATGTTCAAACAAATGAAACCTCTTGTAGAGTGCAACCTTATTTATATTTTTCAGTGTACTTCTAGCTTCAGTGCAGCAAAGAGTACAAAGGAGTGTGTGGAATGGGGTGCTATGTCATCAGTTAAGTTTGCATCGTAGGCCAGCTTCTATGGTGACTCATTTTTGATCCAAGTTTCTCTTTGTGCTCTGGTTTGCTTTTGTTTTTATTTGTTCACCAATAGTGTTTTCCCAGGATTTTTTTTTTTAGGTTTCTATCACGTGAGACCACGCCAGCTTATACTGAACATTGTATAGAGCTTAGAATTTTTTTAGCCATTTAAGCTAATAAAGTAGTTGATAGCAATACTGGTCAGCCAGTCAATATGTGGGAAGTGAGTTACATTCTTAAAACAGTAAGCTGTCTCTTTCTTTAGCTGTTATTAGAAGAAAGAAATGCAGGAGTATGTGACAAACTTACTTAAACTCATAGGTTCCAGGAAAGGCTGAAATTAATAGGCATTACAAATTGTGAGGCTTTGGTGTAGCAAGTATTTCCAGCAGGCTGTATGGCTGTGACAGTCTGTATAAAGTATTGTGCTGGACACCTTATCTGCAAGCCTTCAGGAAGTTAACGTGTGTCTTTACTTGAAGTAATAATTCAGTACTTTATGAAAGAACCACAGTGTGATGTTACTTATCTTGTTGTTACCAGATGTCATAACATAGTGCTATCTGGAATGAATGTGTTCTTATAGGAACACTTATAATAAGGCAGTTTTATCAGTGTGTCATAAAGCTAAACAAACACACTGTCAGACTTTCTCTTTGGTTATGAAGGTGAAACCTGTTGAACTTTTCTGTTTGATTTACAGGCAATGCTTTGCTACAAGACATTACTTGCTTGGCAGCAGACCGAATGTTGATATTTGCTTCATGTGGCAATGTTTTCCATGCTATCGCCAGGAACAAAGAGGTTTTTAAGATTTTGCTTATTCATTGGTGGTACAATTAGTTTCTGCAAATTTGTATTTCCACAGCTGCTTGTTACCTTCAATTTTTAGAAATCTTTTTATTGCTTCTAATGTAGGAAATTAAATAGCGCAAAATGGGAATTTGTAAGAACAGATTTCTTGATGGCTGACCTGTGCTTTATATATTGATTACAGTAGTTCAGTAGTTTCTTAAATGAATTAACAATGAATAGATTTTTAAATAAATAATTTAGAGGTTATTTTAAATATCTTGCAAACAAATAGTTTTTAAAACCAAATTATACATAATTTCTGTTTAAAGTTGTGTGGCTTTTCCATCTATTTTATTTACATCTGTTGCTCATTTGTATGCTTCCTGAACGTTTTATACTGAAAACACTCCTGTTTAAATTTTGTAGGTAGTTCATACCTATGAAGGTCACAAGGCAGAAATACACCTTCTGCAGCCTTTTGGGGATCATGTCATTTCTGTGGACGTTGGTAATGTTCTTATTGTTTGGGATATACAGTCAGAAGGTGAGCGACAATTTTTATTGTTGTTACTACACTATAGCATAACACTGTTAAACTTTCAGTAATTAAAAAGGTGAATGTGCATGTTGAAAAGTAGTTTATTCTTCTAAAAGAAAAACATTCTGAAATAACATTATTACTAAAGCAGTAATTTGAAGTCATAATCCTAGAGTAATTTTTCATTGGTTGATTCTGCAGCACATGTAGGTACTCTCTAACTTTCCATATACATGTAAAGAAATGTGCTTTATAGAAGTACCTTATTGATACTACATTTTTGGTTAAAGACTTCGGGTACGGTAGCTTTGACACCATCTCTGAAATCCTGTAATTCCTTGATGTTTATCAGTCTGGAAAAGAGTTAATTCTCATGATCAGTCTGATTGTGTCAGCATCTTACACTGTTGAGTAGTGCCTTGTGGAATCCTGCTTCAGTTGCCTGATTTTTTTTTTTCTTTAGAATGTATTATGAGAATGGCTGCAAATAGGCTGTAGTGATTTGAAGTTGCTATAACAAATAAAAGGTATGCTAATGAAATGAGGTGTTGTGCTCAGACAGGAGCCTGATCCTTCAGAAAGATATGAATCACTTCAGTTTTGCCAACCTTGTTGTGCTAGGGAGGCTTATAAGGAAAAAATACACCTTCAAGCCAGCAGATGTTACAAAGTAAACAAACTTAGAGTGTCCTGTTATACATTAGCTATTCCTTTAATGCAGAAACACCAGTCCTGGTTAACACCAGTCCTAAGCTTTCTTTTACCTTTTACATTTGTCAGTGGGTAACAAGCTGGAGGTTTGCAGGGTTAGCTATACTACCATTGTACTACCATCATTTCTTTTCTGCTTTGTTTTGTTTTTGCAGAGGAGTATCTTCAAGTGGATTTTGATAAGGCCACTTTTGCAGTTTCTGCAATTTTACATCCAAGCACCTATTTGAATAAAATTCTCCTTGGGAGTGAACAAGGCGGCTTGCAGCTGTGGAATATAAGATCCAAGTAAGATTCTTACTGTCTTAGTTGTAATTTATGCTCCGAGCAGTTCTGGATACAACAACTAATATTTTTAAGTGTGGTAGCTTTTGAACATGGAATATTTTACTCAGTACTTTGGCATAAGTTTTCACTTGGCCTGTCTTCAGGCACAAAGAACATTGCTGCTCCCTGCATGCTGGTATCATTTAAACTGCGTGTTATTTACTGTCTGCAGAATGTCAGGAGTCGTTCAGGAATCTTGTATGTATATATATATATAAATTTCTTGGAATCACACAGCTTTCCCATGAAAATAGTTGAAATGATAGTAAATGCATGTCCAGGCTTCCTACCTCCCTTTGGTTGGTGCTGCTCCAAGGAACTGCTGGCAGGTAGTGCAGAGGTGATTAGCATTCTATCTGTAGACTTAAGAAAGAGATGTGTAGACATGTAGTTGTCTCTGAACATGTCCCAGTTGAACACTGTCCAGATGACAGTATGTCATGTTTACTATGATCAACTGCTTTCTCACTCATGGAAGTTAGAGGGAGCTTAACTTTTGCTGCGTTATTAATATATATGCTGCAAATAGGTGTTATCTCAGATTGTGTAGTTAAATTTTGTATTCTCATACACACTATGTATGTTCTGTGAAAGTAAAGCTGTTTTTTTAACATCGAGATATTTTGGAAACTCAGTATATGCCATTAAAATCAGGAAGTAGAAATAACCTAGAAAGTTCAGAAAAGTAGATGTTTCTATTCATGTTACTTTTGCTCTTTAAAGCAAGTCACAGCATGTAGGACACTATATATCCCAGATGTTAAAATATCTTGCTTAAATGTCTTGGTTTCTTGCTTAGCTGTATAAGAATTTACATAACTGTTACTGCCTTTTTGGCAGCTTTGGTGGGTTAAGCAATTTCTATTTTCCATTTGTTTGTTCCCTCCAGAGATTATTTTGTGGATACGTATTGGCATGATTAGATAAAAGCTGAATTTGTAAAACTGAGAGAAAGCCTTGGTAACCTCTGTCAAGAAAGGAGAGGGATTAGGATTTAGGGATTTGATTTAGTAGTTGGATAGGGATAGTGATAGGAGGATGGTTGGACTAGATGATATTGTAGGTCCTTTCCAACCTTATGAACCTATGAGAGAGAGTTGAGAATAGGTATCTGCTAGCAGTCTTTTAAGAATAACTATCTCAGTGGTAGAGGAAAGATTTTTTGGTTATGTCTGTTCTTAAATATTGCCTTAGTTATTTCATCTCAAGTGTTGTGCGACTACTTTGGTTGTCTTTGATGCTACTATTTATATTTGTGAAAAGAACAGTGTTGGAATAATAGTACTATAAATAGTTTGCAGTGGAGTTACTCTACAAATGAAATATCTATTTTTTTTTAATTAGAAGCTGACCCAAGACTTGCTTTCTGTGTTGATAGGAATTCTGAAGAGTTGTGATTAAAGGAGAATTGTACAGGGAGCAACTAATGACATTTTAGTCCTGCTCTGTATTCGTGTTTGTAATCATGTCATCTTTGAAGAATTAATGCATTTATTTGTTCAAAAATTACTGAATTTTTTATTCTGAAACTTAGTAGGTTTTTCTTTTTTTCTTCTGAGAGGTATTTAAGAGCAAAAAACTGACATGCTTGTTTAAGTGCTTGAAAAGCACTCATTTTAACATGGAAAATTCTGAAAAGTTAATTGATTCATTATTTTTGGCTTTGTTTGTCTTCCAGCAAGCTCTTATACTCATTTCCAGGATGGGGCTTGGGGGTCACAACTCTCGCACAGGTAAGTATTTTTTTTATCTTATTTTCTTAGGTAACTGGTCAAGAATGTGAGGCAAAATACTGTAGTAAAAAATGGAAATATGTATTATTTTCAAGGTGTGCTGGTAACACCCAACAGCATATTAGGTAATAGGAGACAAGGTACTTTAGTTTAAAATGGCATCAGTGAAAGTAATCTGTATTCTTTTCAAGACATACAAATAACCCTCTACAGCTTGTTGGATACTGAAGAGAAGTAGACTTGAAGGCCACTCCTAGCTCTGTTGTGTTTAGCATCTTGCATATTTTTGGCTCGTCACCTCTGTAGGCTTTATTCACTGAATTACATAAGTTCACAAAAACAAACAAGGTATTGAAAAGGTGCTAATGTGTTAACTTTAGTGACACTGGTAATTGCTTGCTATTTGAATTTTTTCACATCAGGTAAAGTACTAAGTTGTAGGTTTGTATTGATTCAGGCAAAGTTTTGTAATTGCTTTATTTTTCTAGATGCAAAAATGAATTAAAACTTAGTAGTAGTGTTTGAAACGTTACTAACACCTCTGAAAACAATCTGCAGTTGTCTTGTGTGAAACTTTTAAATGTATTTGTGTGTCTATATATATATTGATCTACCAGGATTACTGAGAACTTGAAATATTTTTCTAAGAAATTGAAACTTCTGAAAATGTAGCTGTTCTGTTCAGCAAAGGGCAGGTGCCAGATCTTGCACCTCTCTTCTTGTATTAAATGCTCAATCCTAGGTTATGGCAATACAGGTGTAGGGGTTCTGAAGACACCTTTACTATTTGTTCTAGTATTGGTGTTTAGAGGAGGTGGCAAGCTTTTTCACTTGTCTCTCAATGTTTCCTCAGGCCCCAGCAGTAGATGTTATTGCAGTCGGTCTTGTATCTGGTCATATCATTATACATAATATTAAGTTTGATGAAACTCTTATGAAATTTCAACAAGACTGGGGCCCCATCACAGCAATATCTTTTCGTACAGGTAGGTATTTGTAAAACTAAATGGAATTTGGGAAAACATTATGAACAAGCATTTCAGAAACAAAGTTTGGAATGAAAGTTATAGTTTCAAAGGCTGCAGATAATTTTGGAGAGTTATTTAAAATATATATATATATATACTTTCATCATGCTGACTGTTCCCTTGCACTTTTTTGTGTACTGCCCAGGTGGCATGCCATACAGTACTCATTTTTTCAGTGAAAAGTAAACTGTTTTCTAATGTGCCAAGAGCTAACGCAGTACACTGCTGTTGTACTTTCTGCAGAGCTATCAGTATGCTGACTTAATGTCTAAACTTAATTCTCAAAAGCATCTTCTCTGTGGAGATAAGTTCAAATGTTAGTACTTGAGTGACTAATGAATGGAAGTTAGTGCAGAATATTGTGATTAGTGTTAGATTACTTGTTTGTGGAAGTTAGTGTTATGTGTTTTCTTCTACTTCTTCAAGGAAATAAAATTAGAGTTTATGTGAAATTATAATTTTACTTAGAGTACTTGAGTAAATGTTATCAACTTCTAAAATTTATTTTAGCAAAACTTAATAAGTTAAAAAAAAAAAGTCTGTTAACTTGAGGTAGTGCAGTGGTTGTCATCCTGAAGTGTGAAGGCTTGTAAGTTTGAGGAAGAAACTAGGGTACAGAATAATTTTAATGAATTTAAGAGCTTTCATGCTTTCAAGGAAAACTGCTTATCTTGGCTACTAAACCTTGAATATATTTGGTTCTCTCTGATATGAAATAAATCCTTCTTCTTTTATAAGTGACCATCATTTATTTTCTGTTTGAAAGATTAGAATATCTCAGTTAAGGCATTTTTAGGACTAGCATGAGAATGACTGGTTTCTTGTGGTCATAGCCTTTCCTTGCATCAGTTTTGAGAGGTGAGATGTAAGTAGGGACCTGATGACCTGAAAGTAAAAAAAAATAAACAAAAATTTTTTTGGAGCAGATGGACACCCAGTAATGGCAGCTGGTAGCCCAGTTGGACACATAGCTTTGTGGGATCTAGAAGAGAAGAAACTAATTAGTCAAATGCGAAATGCTCACTCCACAGCAGTAGCTGGTATGTCATTTGTCCCTGGAGAGCCACTTCTTATTACTAATGGTGCTGATAATGCCATAAGGGTAAGTTCTAGTAACTACTGCTCTACAGTGTTGTGTCTTGTTTTGTTTTGTTTTTTTTAATCCTGTAGACCTCTGAAGACTGTTAATGTATACCCTGGATTGAAGTGGTAATGTTCAAGAGATACAAATTTCAGTCGCTGGCTCTCAGCTTATTTGTTAGTGGAGCAGTCTAAAGTTTTGGTGCCTTGCCATTGCTTCATTGATTACTTTATGATAATCTTGAAGTATAAAGCTTTGGACCCATGCTTCCTAAACCACAATTTATATCCTGAAATATTAACTTAAATCTATATCTCTTTTAGTTTTTATTAGTATTCTGGATCATTAGCTGTTGCAGTTGCTAGATATCCCTTGTACCTTGCATTCTCTGATATAGTAGAGTGGCATATTGATCAGTGGGGAGCAGTCAGCTGCTACATTGTAAACCTCCAGAGTTTAGGGATCACATGTGAATGCCAGTGTGTGGAGTATGCTCAGCTTCCAGCTTACCCACTGCAATATTTATCACCCTAATTTTTCTCTTTTTTGTGGGGTGGCAGGTGTGGATTTTTGATGGACCTGGTGGTACAGGACGTGTACTGAGAAGCCGAATGGGACATAGTGCACCACCAACAAAAATTAGATACCATGGGCAAAATGGAGAGCAAATTCTTAGTGCAGGTATGAACTCTTACTATTGTCTGTTTTTATGTTGCAATGAAAGCACACAGAGCTTACTGAGTTTTGTTTTATTAATGTAGAAGATAATTGTGTATTACCCAGGAGATATATTATGAAACATAGAAAGTGATTAGTGAGTGGAGATAGCACTGTTACTGCATTAGACTATTTCATGGTTTCCCTGGAAGAACATGCAACAGTATTTGGGCTGAAAAGTAGTTATAAACAGACAGACTTTGAAGCTGCTTTTATTGTCTATGTTTGTGTTTGACAAATAAAACTGTTTCATTTTTGTCTTAGAAACCATCAGCTAATCAAAGTAAAAACCACTAACAACTATGTCAATTCTGTTGACATAAAAGAACAGGCAATGTAATTTATTTATTAATTTGCAGGAGCCAGTCTACTTTTCCCACTAGCTAATATGCCTCCCCAACTCATATATATATCTTCCCAAGATAACTTGATAGCAATAATAACTTGCGAGTGTGTAAGAGACTACCCTTCCTTAGAAACTAGTGTATTTAAAAATAAGTTAATAGACTGCTAAGGAGGAAAGTACTAGCTCAGAATACTTGGTGGCCCAGAGCAGTTGCAAAATGGAATAAGAGAAATTTAATGTAATCTTTAATCACTCTGAAGTAATCAGATTGCCTACATGAGCAGCATTTGAAAACATTACACTTTTACAAATGTCAATACCACTCAGCAGTACACTGGTGTACTACCTTTGGCCCCACCATATAAGAGGGACATGAGCGTACTTGGAAGAACTAGCCCACAGGCATGATTGAGGGACTGGAAAATTCTGAGGAGTGTGAGAGAGCAGAAGAATCTTGTGTCCTGCCTCTGCAGGTGAATTTCTCTGCTTTACACAGATGCACATGCAAACGTGTTTGAGTTCTAATAGTCCATTGTCTTTCAGATTCTTAAAGTATGAATTACTGTGAATAATTTTCTTCCCTAGTAATGGCGTTTTCTGATTTCTTTTGACCTTCAAATAAAGTGATGTTTATTCTGCATGTTGTACAGTTACATTTTCTGTTAGTTTCTGATTCTGCTTTGTCCTTACTTCCCCTGTATAGTGTTCTGTTTTGTTTGCCAGTGCCATATTTGTCTTCTGTCCCTTTATTAGATTGAATTACTGAGATTTCTGTGGATACTGATCACTGCCTAGAGGAGGGAAGCCCCATTAGCATTACATTATTTGCTGGGAGATGGAGAGCTCTGCCTTTACCTTTTTTCTATTGTTTAGTTTACGGGCTTACTTAGGTGTAGTTCTTGACCAAATGTGGAACATCTCAGGTAGAGAAGAAAGGGATAAAGAAAGGAATATTGGTACTGAGTAGTACATGGTCGTGGGAAAGTTTTGGAGGTACTGTGGGAGTATTTGAAGAACAGAACAGTGTTTGTAAGATAGTAATGATAGAAAGCTTGCAGCAGTTAGGTTTTGTGAAGGGCAAAGTAGTGATAAGGAAGGAGCTGAACACAGAAGAAATTTAAAAAAACACCTGTGTGCAAGGTATGGTTAGAATATAGACCATAGAAAACTGGGCTTCATTTGTTACAGTACTTATAGAGTACTTCTATTTTTTCTTGAATAAGAATTTTATTAAGTTACTACGGGTTTCTGAGAGGTTATCTTATGCTTTTCTTGTTCAGATAACCTGTGAGTAAATAGAAAGTTGATTTTTGCACTTTGGTGTTTTTTGCTAATATTTTGTCAGGTCAAGATGGAACACTGCAGTCTTTTTCAACAGTGCATGAAAGATTCAATAAAAGTTTAGGACATGGTAAGTGTTTCAATGGAAGTACAAATACTGTTGAAAAAACTTGAAATTTATTAAACAGATGTTATCACTTGTAACTGTTGTATGAAAAACATTAATTAATCTGCTAACTCAGTCCTTCCTGATATTCTCAGGAGTGTTTGGCTGATGAGAAGTAATTTGTAACAGTGCGTATTATTTCACTATGGGAAATGTTGGCATTATTTTTGTATTTAAAATGTATAAAATGTTAGGTGATGTTTATAGTTTTAACTCCCTTTCCCTCATTTGTTTTTGTTTTGTTTTCTTTTTTTGCTGCATCTGTGAATTTATTTGATTGGTTAGCTCAGTGTTGTATGAAACTTGACAAGACACTGTTCATATTATGAGACCGTAGGGAACATCAGTGCTTGTTGAAAACCAGAATTTTCAGAATTTAATAGGGACTTTACATGTAGTGAATAACCTTCTTTGAAGGTGTATTCTAAGGTCTGACCTTGAGATTGAGACACTTACTTACTTTTTTTAAGGTTCAATTAACAAAAAGAAATCAAAAAAGAAGGGTCTTCAGTATGATACGATGGCACTTCCACCAATCACAGCCTTTGCTTCAGGTAAGTAGTCTGTGATATATGACAGCTCATCGCATCGTTATTTAATCTTTTAACCTTCAAGACACAAAATACATTGAAAGTTTGTGCTTTGTCAAGATGAAATCTTTGAGACTTTGGCTCTTCGTGAGCCACAGAATGCAATTCAGAAGTGCATGTTATCTGATAAACTCCTCTCACATTTCAAAATAGGAGTATATTTTAAATATCTCCAGTTTAACAAGTTGTTGTCTTGAAAATTTCCAAGATGAATGCCAAAATCTTGGCTAGTGAATTATCACTTAGGGAGGTGGAGATCTTTATCAGCTAAGGAAAGCCTAGTTGCAACAGCAACTTTTGATCCCCCAGTTTCCATGTTTGAGTCACTGTTCAAAGGCAATTTTCACTTACTCAGGTCATTTGTACTTCAGAGAGTCTAACATTTAGAAGCAGAATAATAGTAATCTGTACCTTTTCAAAGAGATTTTTCTTTAAATGAGGCATGTCATCTTCATGTTTTTATCTTAAAGATAGCTACTTTGTTTTCCAACTATGGTTCAGTGTCCCCTGTGTTGAAAGGTTTGGACTTAGGACATCATGTAGCCCTTTTACTAAATATAGTATTTATGTTTTGCAGAATTCTATGATGCTTACTTGTTGGAAAGTTTCATATATAAAATGCCTGTATGTTTGTTAATGAATGTTAGATCTTCTGCTTGATTAGTTTAAGGAAGAATTATCCTGCATGTGTCTGGAGACATCAAACATTGGTTTAAGTACATTTTAGTTAGAGTTGCTTCTTTCTTGCTATATTGTCACTTTTGGTGTGTACCTGTTTGTTAATTGTTGCTTTATTTTTTTAAAGGTGTAGAATTATCAATTTCGAGATCTGAAAGTTTTTTCTTGATTTCATTAATTCCAGAAGAAGGTGCAAAATGCAAACTTGCTCATTATTAGAACCCTGCATGACTGATTATATTTAGGTTTAAAGTTCTACCGCTAAGCTGCAGAGGAAGGGTTTTCCTGCAAATGCAGGAAAGGCTTCTGCTAGGTAACACAGGATAGCTTAGAGCAGATTTTAAATGGTTAAACTAGTGGCTCTCACTGTTTCAGAAACTTAGAAAACATTAGGGTACTCTTGAAAATGTGTACAGCTTGAACAGTTGAATCAAACCATTGAAGTGTAAATATGCTTTTCAAACCACATAGACTCACACTGAGACTTGAAATGTGGCATGTGAAAAAATGTTTGTTGTTTTGTTAGTATTTCAGTTACAGTGGTAAGTGAACAACTTCAACATGCGTTTTTGGGTTTTCTTTCTTTTTTCTGAATAAGCCCTTGGTGGTCCAGCAGGAAACATCTACTGTTCTATCTGAGGGTATTTCAAAATACTGTGTCTTAAGATACCAGAAAAAGAAAAGGTTATTTGACTTTAGAGTGATTGTTTCCAAAATGAATGTGTATTGTATTGCAGAGGTGGCTCATCAGAACGACTGGGATGGTATTATTGCCTGTCATCAAGGGTATATAACCTGTACGACCTGGAACTATCAGAAAACTTCTATGGGAATTCATAAACTGAGGCCAGAAGAATTTAGCAAAAACAAGCCCATTGATATATATGCAACAGTAAGTTTATTAGTTCAATTAGGATACTGTCAGCTTTACAGTGCTATTTTGAATTGTTGGTAGAGAAGCAGTATTTACAATGAAAAAGCTCTTACTTAGAGGTGTTCTAGTTACTTTTCAGAGTTCTTTATGATGGCTGTCTTAGTATGTCTTAAGTAACTGTTTTGTAATCTTAAGAGAAAGGCTGTAAATGCATTTTTTTCTTTGCAGGTTAATTGCACCTTTTATCTTTGAATTCAGACAGATAGGTGACTGAGAAATTAAGGGGAAACATCAAAGTGACTTAGATTCAGCTGAACATCAGTAATGATATACTTGTGCTGTATATCATCAAACTGAAGGGAAATTGCTGAAAATGTGGGTTTTTTTTTCCTGACAACACGTAGAAAGTATTTTCAAATTGCAGATGAGATATTTTCTTCAAAATGCTTTTGTAGCTTGAGCTGACTGCAGTGGAAGTCAAGCAGTCAATACAATGCACATAAATGTTTGCTGAGGATTTACCAATTTGCAATGCAAATAGTTACTGTAGCACATATAATTCACCTCCTTTGCACCCACACTGTTTATTTTACAATGTGTTTTGTTTTTATGACCTCATGCATAGCAGTTAAGTGGTAGGTGAGCTCAGCTGTAAATACCTGCTTTCTATTAATAGTTAGATCTCTTTTGAGAGAGATTAGACCATTGTTTCTCTGTTTCCTACAACTTAAACTCTGAATTTACTCTCTTGGTTAACCACTGTCAAGGCTGATGTTTATGCAGAGTGCCAGCAGGTATGCTTTGTCTTTATGGTAGCTACTGAATTAGTGGTTGCACTGTTTATGTAGGTTACTCATTTAGGTATCAACTTGGATGTTATTACATATGACTTCAGAGAAAACAGGAGTCACCAAGTCATTATTTTGCTATCCTTTATAAACCTGCATCATCTTATTTATTATTTGCTGCCAATTTGCTTATTTTAAGATCTGTTCTGTCTACTTGAGAGATTTATTCCTTGCAGTTTGCTTTGAAGTCTAATGAAAACATACAAGCATTCCTAATCCATTTTGCTAACGTTCCTAACAGTTTTCCTAATAAGACAGTTTAAGAATTATTTTCATAGGTTTTTCTTCCCTTTGAAAGGCTGTTGATATTACCACGTGTGGGAACTTTGCTGTAATTGGGATGTCAACAGGACAAGTAGATGTGTATAACATGCAGTCTGGCATTCACAGAGGACGCTATGGCAAAGAAAGAGGTATGAATTTCTTACGACAGACTCTTAACAGAGTAGCAACAACTTTGTGTTCTGTTTATGGAATGTAGCCTACATTCTGAGTTGAATTTGGGAGTTCGTTCTGTTTCTGTAAGTGCCCTATGCTGTTCTGTCTTGTACTGTAATTGGAAGTAATTTATGTCCACCACTTCAGAGCATGATCCCTGCTGGTTTTTATATCTGTGTCTGGTTTTAGTCTACAAAGTTACCAGAATGTTTAGAACTAAAATGAGACCCTGGGGTCATAGATACCTTTGAAATAGTCACATCTCAAGTATTTGGCTTCTTGTTCCCTGCTAAAAAGTGAAAGAGTACTTTACACAGGAATTCCAATTCTTTGATGGTATTTGAATATCCAGCTGCAAACTTAGGGCTTTGTGGGTGATAAGTGTTCAAACATCTCCTTTTAATGTTGCTTAAGTATATATTTCGCATCAAGTGTGTTTGCTGCTGCTTTCTAAATCTGAAATGTACAGTAGGGCCTTCATACTCTGATGTTTCTATTTATAGAAACAAAGAGAGAATCCCAATGAGTCCTCCGAACTTGCTGTGTTTTTTGAAAGCTGTCTTGCTTAAGAAGCCTGAAGTTGTCTTTTATAATAGCAGGATAAGAAAGTAAAGCCCAGATGGAGATTAGGAGATAAAATGTGTAAGGAGTTAGGTATTACCTTTACACTGCAGTGTAAAGTTCCTTGGGAAAAAAAAAGAAAAATACTTTGTGCAAGACCTGAAGCAGTGAGTTCTGTGCAGAGTAGTGGTCAGATTCCATGGAAATAATGATGAAAAATAAATGATAGAAAAACAGTCTTCAAATTTAACATTAAAAAAAAGCTCCCCAATTGAAAGCAGAAATGAAGGTTAAACTTCAGATTCACCTGTGTGCATCTGTTGTTTTGCGATTTGAATTATTCTATCCTCTGCCTGAATGTGTACTTGAAAACAAGTTCATTTTTGTATATTTGATTTCTGTACTGTCTTTAAATAATAATAATAAACTTTGACTGCTCTTGTTAGGTCACTTTAGACAATTCGTCACTTGTTTACAGCTCAACTTAGTGTAGTTATGCAAAGCCATGCAGAACAGTGGTTGCTATTGTGCTGATTTCTAAACTGTGTTTAAATTCTGAAATACAACTCTTGATTTCCAGCTCATGAGGGGTCCATTAGAGGGGTAGCAGTGGATGGATTAAACCAGTTGACAATCACGGCTGGAAGTGACAGATTAATTAAATTTTGGAAATTCAAAGCTAAAGATTTAGTTCACTCCACTGATCTTTCTTCTTCTCCAAGTGGAATTCTGCTTCACAGAGATAGGTAAGATGTTTCATATGCATATTTTTTACTCTAGGTATGAAAATCTGGGTGACAAATACTCTAATGAAGATTTCATTCTTGATGATTGAAATACAACAGACTGCTAGTTGTACAAATCACATTACTAGACTGAAGTATGTTGTCCTCTTTCTCCTGAGATTAATTCAGGATAAAAATATCCTAAAGTGTGGTTAGTAAGTTGTTTTCATTTTTCTTGAGTATTCATTGATGTATGTGTTGTTTATTCTTTGCAGTGGCATTCTGGGAATTGCCTTTGATGACTTTGGCATTAGTGTTTTGGATATAGAAACTAGGAAGATTGTTAGGAAGTTCTCAGGACACCATGGACGTATTAATGATATGGTAATTTTTTACTCATTTTCTGTAGTAAGTTATGTATACATATACCTTATTCATTCTAAATGCAGTGGATTTTCTATGCAAATATTAGGTCCCTGAGCATTATATTCAACTCTGAACAGTAAAATTATAGTATAGCAGCTTTGACAGTGTTCATTTTCATGTTAAAGTGTGTTCTGTTCAAATAGTCACATATTTTTAGGGTACCTTGGCATTTTATAATAACTTTACAAGAAGCTAATTTTGTGTTTAACTAAATGAAGCATCAACAATAGTGAAAGACAGTCTGAGATGCAGAATTTTGCTAGTCTTGAATTATACATGTTCAAAAGATGAACCAGGTCAATACATGGTGAAAACATACCTGAGATAATGCAACACACTGATACTTCCTTATTTTATGATTTATGTCGTTGTGTTTTGCAGTGTTCATTGAAAAACTTTGTTATTAGTGTCTGATTTAATTCTTAGTGCTGGGAAGTGAGCAGTTGATTTCTTCAGTTTTATGCTAAGTGGTTTTCATCATTAACATAAAAGTGAGGTCCAAAATACTTTCAAGTAAAGCTATATGTAGCCTGTCAGTGCATTTAAGCCTGTTGTGAAATATTTTTTCTTTTTTTTCTCTTTAATAAGGTGTTATCAGTTTTGTTTTATGACCAGATCATTTTATCTTTGTCTCTGGAAGTCATCTAAAACAGTGTTTTATTTTAGACTTTCAGTCCTGATGGTCGTTGGCTAATAACTTCATCGATGGACTGTACTATTAAGACTTGGGACCTTCCCTCTGGATGGTGAGTCAGTTGAAAGAGCTATAGCAACATATGTTATGAACTCCTTCCTGTCTCCTTGAGGGGCAGAAAGCCTTCTGACTTGATCATCTGTCACCAAACTGCATTTCATGATATTCTGAGTTATGTTATCTTGATACATGAGCAGCAAGTAGAGTGATACGCTGTTCCTGGTCATCACATCTAGCCTCTGTAACAGGAAGCAGTCTGCCTGCGTTCCAGGAGCCTGATGGACAAAACATGAACCACTATGTTATTTTCAAGTTCTCAGGTAGCTGAACACTGAAATCACTGGTGAGGGCCAGGTTCTGTGCCTTTTTCAGGGAATACACAATAACAGTGCCCTGAAGATCTGATTATGAAATTCAGAGTTTTCATATAAGTATGAAAAAGTGTGAACTTGTTTGTCCCAAAGCAGTAGGGTATTCTGAATAACAAGAGATTGTTTAAGGTGGATTACTTCTGTTATGCTGAAGTATCAGTTTGTTTTTTGAGCAGAAGCCTGTTCTTAATTAAATTCATTTTAGAAACATGGAAGTTTTGCTTCAGAACTTCCAAGAAATTCTGGTCAAGCAGAGATCCAGATAGGACATGACACTCCCAATGTGTGGGTGTTTTTTTATTTTATTTTTTTTCCATTTTTGTTGTTACTTAGAATTACAAGGAAAGCGCTGCAGATACTGCAGAATGTTCATTCTTCACAGGAGGTACATTAGTCCCTTATGTTAACCAAATGCATGTGAAATACCTTAAGGAGAGAGAATTTAACAACTAATGGCAGAAAACTAAAAGATGAGTTCAGATCAGTGTGGGGCTGCATGGAAGTATGAAATCTATTGCCCCTAAAATGCATTGGGCCTGAGGAGTTGGATCTGGACAGATAGCTCATCAAACATTTCTCAGAGTGTCTTAGGAGACAGAATAAAAGTTGCTGCTGCAGCTGATGGCTGTAAGGTTTATGGAGGTGAGTTATTTATTGCCCATCGTCACTCATTTACTGAGTTTATAGTGGTGTATTTGAATACTTCTATTATGCTATTTATGTTGTAATTTAGATAGCAAAATGAACCTTTTTCTATGCCTAAAGATTTCTCTTTTCTCTCTTTAGCCTTATAGATTGCTTTCTGCTAGACTCTGCAGCAGTGAGTCTTACTATGTCTCCTACAGGAGATTTTCTAGCTTCAGCACACGTGGATGATCTTGGTATTTATTTGTGGTATGTAATATTTATTTCTGTAAACAACTTCAGGTGGGGCTGAATGCTTTCAATCACTTTTGTGGCAAATATATGTTTGGCTTGCAAAGTATCATCTCAAGAGCTTTGTCATCTTTTCTTCTAAAAGGCTAATGTATTCTCTACTGCTATGAGCTGTAAGTCTTTAAGTCTCTTGTTAAGGTACTCACTCTGATAATTGAATGCTCTTTCTTCTGTTTCTTTCTGTAAATGGTTCCTGTTATGCCCTTCCAAAATGTCTCTTCGAGTCTACTACTTTTTTCTTGCCATTTTGAAATATTGCTTATACATTGTCACTATCTGAAGGGCTTTTCTTAGTACACAAAATTGTCTGAGATTCCTCGTAAGAATTTGAGGAATTACCATCAAGTTCCAGCTTCCTGCAATGGGCAGGGCTGCAACCCACTAGATGAGGCTGCCCAGGGCCTTATCCAACCTGGTTTTAAACACCTTTGGGAATTGACCACAGCTTCTCTGGGCACCCTGTGCCAGTCCCTCACTGCCTTCTGAGTAAATAATTTTTCCTAACATCTAATGTGAATCTCTCTTCTTCTAGTTTAAAGCCATTCCTTCTTGTCATATCACTATCAGACCATATAGTCAGTCTTCCTCCTGTTCATAAGCTCCTTTTAAGTACTGGAGGTCTCAAAGCTAGCTCTGCTCTAGGGTGAGCAGATCTTTTTCATAGGAGAGTTGGACCAGCCTTCTGATCATCTTTGTGGCCCTCTGGGCACGCTCCTACAGCTTTGTGTCCTTCTTTTGCTGGGTTTACCTGAGGGGTATTCACTTGTTAGACCTTTCTGTGGTTAAGAGGTTCGTTACGAGTAATTATAAAAGGTTTATCTACCATAGGTTATTTCTGGCAAAAAGTCACTTACCTGAATTGCTCGTGTGCAGGTTCCAGCCTTCAGCAAAATTGGTTACGAGTACCACCCTGTAATTATTTGAAAGTAGGATGAATGATTTATATTTGCATAATACTTTGTACCTACTAAGTGCAAGCAAGATTTTTTAGGTAATTTTGCCATTGGAAATAAATGCAGAAATTGGCATTGATTGAAGTAAAATTATTTCATACTTCTATATCAAGTCTTGGGCAATAATTCTTTGGTATAACATTTCTATTTCAGACTTTTTGACAGTATATATCATTGTATTTCATTTCATGTTTTTCTGTTTAGAGAATCTGGTGCGTAGTTACAGTGCACTGACAGAATTCTGTATAAAATAATAGTTCCCATTCACGTGAAAATTGGTTTGAAATTTCTGTCTTTTAGGTCAAACCGTTCTTTATATTCACTTGTCTCCTTACGGCCCCTTCCAGCAGACTATGAACCCTCTGTGATAACACTCCCTGGCACTTGCCCTCTGCAAGGTAACCTTCAGGCAAAAGGTTTATTTTTTATTTGATACTGAATTTCAAATAGAAGACACTTTTTACTTCCTTGTTGAATACTTGGTGTTTAATTACTCTGTTTCTGGACTTATGTTCTTTCTGCCATTTCTAGCAGACTTTGGCATACTCATTGTGCTCTAACGTCTACTGAAACATCTGTTCATGTTTTTGCATTTGAACATACAGAATTATATTCTGATTACCTTCACTTGCTGAAGTAGATTTTGTGGGTAATAAGAATGCTTGTGCTATTTGATAGCTTTCTTTAAGCCCAGATTGCCTTAATTACCTTCCGTTATGACCTCCATTAGAGGTGTTTGAAAAAAATATTTGTGTTTGGCACTGGGGTCAGGATCATTGTTTGTTCCCTTCCCCTACAGCTTTTTTCTCTGTATATGTGCCATGGTACTTTCAGTGCTGCGTGTCGTTACATTGACAAGAAGACTGGCTTTAGCTCACCTGCCACATTCCTGTATTGAATTCCCAGTGGAAGAAAGTCTAAATAGCATTATAATCAGATTTAGTACCAACAGTTGTGCATCTGAAGGCCTCTAGATGGAGGTCTTATATGATAAATTTCAGCAGTTCTTGTAAGGTGAAGTGTGTACATTTTGCTCTCCAGCTGGAGGAGGGACACAGCTAGCTACTGACTGCTTAAAAAGAACAAGTAACCTGCTCTGTTGATTGCTTAATTGGGCGCATTTTCTTTCCAGGTACCTAAATTAGAGAGACAGGATTTCCCCCCCATATATTTTAATGTTTAATCCTATACATTGATACTGGCAGGGTCCTTGAATTCACCTCCTGTCTTAAGTCAGTGTAAGGCTTCTGTTTAGGTGCTCTGAAGTAATGTTTTGGCGTTGTAATTTTAGGCTTTTCTGGGATATTCAGATGTGTAGTATTATGCAAAAAGAAGGCAGAAAGCAAAGGTGTTTGCTTTGCAGACATATCATATCTTATTAGCCTTTACAGTCTTGTCTATTCCATTCTGTGTTTTAGCCAAAATTATTCATGATTTAATTATTTTTTCACATTAAAATTCATAATTAAATGAGCAATAGTAAGTTCATGTTAAATATCCATAATTCAGTATTTCACTGGATTTATATAGTTTGTTACTGGAGCTTGCCAAATGTTGACTATGCTTATTATCTTACTATCTGCAACACTTTTTTTGTGGTTGCAAAATAAACAGTCATGTTTGTATTTATAATAATTAACAAGTTGTATGTTCATAAAATATATTTGTTTTTGAAAGATGTGGATGTGGCAGAACATGAAGACAAATGTGATGAAATAATAGAATATGACTCACCAGAGCAATTGGGAGAGCAGCTGGTGACCCTATCCTTACTACCCGAGTCAAGGTGGAAAAATCTCCTCAGTCTTGATATTATCAAGGTAATATTATGAGGTACACCATTGTTTATCTGTTATAGTATCTGGATGGTGCTTCTTAAGGAGGAGGTAAAATAAAGGCTACAGTCTGAGAACTGTTCAGTAACTTCAGCCATAATGATTTGTGCAATGTGCAGAATAGCTATCTGAAGGGAAATATTTCCTTTTTAGTGCATCTTATGAGTGTCCATAAATCTGTTCTGAGTGCCTCCAAACCACTGACAGCCATTCCTATAAACAGAAAAAGAGGAAATGAATAAAAAATAGTAGCATACAGCCAGATAGTCTGGCTTTGACCTATGAGCTGCATTTGTCTGTTCACAGTACTTATCTCACTTTTCAGATATTGTCCTTGATTTTTGCAGTAAAAGATTGCAAAAGACTTCCTATCACAATGACTGCAAAAGACTACTTATCACAGTTTCTGGGATTTGAGGGATTTGTTCTAAATAATTTATATTCATATTCAGTTTACATTCAACAGCAAAAATGTTTTTCTGCATTTTTACTTTTCAGTTCTTATAGTGATACTCTAAAGATAAATTTCTTGGCAATAAAAATTCCAACTTGTTCTTAATGTGACTTTATTCAAATATCTTATTAACAGAAAAAAAATAAACCAAGAGAACCACCAAAAGTTCCCAAGTCAGCCCCTTTCTTCATCCCAACGGTTCCTGGTCTTATTCCCCGATATGCTGCTCCAGAGCATGAAAATGATGCACAGGTAAAAACAAGCCTCAATTTAATAATGCTTATCTAGTGTATTTTTACAGTAACATCTTAAAGCTTGTTAATCCTAACTGAAATTTTGCTATAGACTTCACTAGTTTTAATGTATTTACGTTAATGCTATTTTTTTTCCTGTAAGCCTTTATCACGTAAGGAAAAGAGTATAACTGTTTCCATCTGTAAAAATGTTAACATTTTCATGTATGTTTACTTACTCTTTCATGGTTTAGTCGAAGATAGTAAATATTGGAGTACTGGCACAGAAATCTGATTTCTACATTCATCTCGAAGAAGCCCTGAGCACTAATGAATGTAAGTTAAGAAATTTCACTGAATGTATAGAAGCTAGTGATGCTTTGGTATGTTTCATTTCTAATGCCAGAATTGCAGTATGTGAAGGAAAAATGCACATTGTACTGTAGAAAAGGCAAAAAGAATGGTCTGATAGGTATAAAGCTGAGGAGTACATATCCACTGTTGACCAAAGATCAAGCTGGTCAGCAGCATGGGGCCAGACTGGTTAAAAACTGCTTAGAGGGAACAGGTGACATTCTTAAGACTGTTAGACATTCTTGGAGGTTGTGATGCTATCATCCAGAAAATATGCTCTTTATTACTTGGAAGGGATTGATGTGATAGGGAATAATCTGTTGGTTCATTGAAGCATGGAAAGTCTGATTTGCCCAGCAAATTCTGTATGCATAGGCTACTTCTCTGAAGTTTCAGCAAACCTACTTTTAATTGTAGTTGCTTTGTAATTTGAACTTTTAGGAAGGGACATATTATTTAAAGGATGAAAATCTGTTGGATTGTTTCTATTAAAATTCTTTAAATCTTGAGAGTCAGTTGCTTATGCTGTGAGGCTGAATGTAGCTGCTGTTTTCCTTATTGACACAGTGCTGCTTTGGAATCACTGAAATTGGGGTTTTTAGAAATGTTTGGCAATGTAGCTGATGTGGAGATTTAAATGGACAGCTATTGAAAGCTTGTCTGTGAGCCAGTTCTGAATAGGCTAAAACATATTATGTAGATTTGAGCTGTTGCTTGATACTTATCTATGAAATATTTTGAATTGCACTGAATGGATTCCTTAGTGTTTTTTTTCCTGCAGATGTTAATGACAATGGATTGCTCTATGTTTTAATGCAGATACAGCTCCACTTAATTTGCTGAAAGACTTGGGACCATCCAATATTGAGGTAGAACTGAGAAGTTTGGCCCCTGAGGGTGGTGGTTCTCTGGAGGTGATGCTGAGCTTCCTGAGAATGATTGGGATGATGCTGAAAAAGAAGTACAACTTTGAACTTGCTCAGGCATACCTTGCACTATTTTTAAAGGTAAGTGTTCTTTTAAAATCTGATCTGAATAAAATAGTACAGAGAAAGGGTGTAAAAGCTGTGCAAACTCTGCTAGGACTGTTTATCTTAAGCGGTTTCTATAGGGGATGGATTTAAAAAGACTTAACCAAACATTTTTTACAGGTTTTTACTCTTATTTGTTAGCTGTGTTACTGAAACACGTCTGATTTCTTAATGGTTGTTAATTTGTGAGCTGAGATCTGTGTTTTGAGTAACTTACTGCACGATGTTTGGAAAGGTAAAATGAGAATTTTATTGTACTCACCCCTTGAAATTGGAAGTGTGAGTTTACTTGTGTCAGTGGTCTGCCTTCCTTCTGTTAGCTGTTAAGTTTCACAGAACTGAAAAACTATTCCCAGATGTGTGGAAGTTGGAAAGTTGCCATGATAAAATGCCATAGCATTTACTCCTGGTTCTGTAGAGAATGGAAACCTGTCTGATGCTGCTGTACCTTCCTACCTGCTTCATGGAGCTGTGGGAAAGCAATTCATTGCAACTTAATGGGAAAGCTGTTAAAACGTTCAGATATGTGATGGTATCTATTTAACTGCACATTTCTTAATATAATTATTTCAAGGTTTTATTTTATGGCAGACAAATAGGTGCATATGCTTTGTCTCTTTCTTCTGCTGGTGTTAAGTGGAATACACAGAATTATGTCAACAAGAGCAAATGGTGCAAGCTAATGTAACTAAATGTGTTGAGCAAAGCACGTCAGGATAACAAACTCCCCCTGTGATAAATGCAAGATCATATATTTTGTTACAGATTCTAGAGAAGGCAACTCAGAGCTTATCAAAACTCCTAGATCTGTGCTGTAGCTGAGAAAATTACTGTTCCATCCATTAAGCTGTAATAATACAGTAACTGTACATGTTTGCAATACTGCTTTTCTTTTTGCTTCGCTGATGTTACTATCTATAAAGAAAACACTATATAAGGAAAAAAAAAACATCCCCCAAAACATTAGGAATGTGCTGTCATATTATTCCTGGTTTATTCAATACAGATAATTAAAATAATAATCCTGATTGACCTTAGAGCATCACTTTCATGTTTCTAAACTGAACATGAGTTTATGATGCAGTTTTTGGAAAAAGGAGAAAGTTGTCTTCTAGAGACATGTGTGACTAGGATAGATTCAGCAGCATCAGTGCATCTAGTAAGATGTTTTGCTGCCTTATCCTATCTACTAAATATATGAGAGGAAAATGGCTTCTGAAAGACTAGCAAAAAAAAAAAAAAAAGGGAGGTGGGATTAAATTGAATTAACTGAAGAACTGTCTTCATTCAGTTCCAGTACTTTGCTTTCACTAATGTAACTGGAGAAGCTTATATTCTGATTTTTTTTTCTGTGTTAATTTTACTAACTGCTGCCTGTTTTTAATTTTCAGTTGCATCTTAAGATTATTTCATCAGAGCCAAGCCTACTGGAAGAAATATCCAGACTGTCAGCACAACTTGAGGAAACCTGGATTCATTTGCGGACACTTTTCAATCAGAGTCTGTGTGTGTTAACATATATGAAAAGTGCTTTGCTATAAAATATTTAAGAGTTCTGACTACATAAAAATTTCCTCAGAAAAATAGTACATCTTTTTTGCCAAAGTTCCTGAATTCCAGTATTTATACTGGCAGTTCTTATGCAGTATTTTGTATATCTGTCTAGAACAGAGTGTTTTAGGACATGTGTAACATGCAAATGCTCTCCTGAACTCTGATATTGTGTGCCCCCTGCCCTGGGGAGCCTGTTCCTGCCTACCACCCTCTGGTGAAGAACTTGTTCCTGACACCTACTGACTCAGTGAAGTTCCACATTGTTCCCAATCTAAAAATGATGTAAAACCAAAAAAATGGGAATATGATTCCTGTATGGGAGACCAAAACACATAAATCAGTAACATTGAAGCAAAAATAAAACAGAGAGCATCTTAGTCATTAACCAGTTCTAAATATCTGTTTAAAGCAAAGGATTGTAAAAATCTGCATTCTTCTGAAATCAGCATGTGTTTACATAAACCTTGTGATACTTTTCTTCTCATGTTGCCAAGCTATATTTACTAAGCAGAGGTTTCTACCTGTGCCACAAATGAATGGAAATTGGTGGGGAATTGGGGAAAAAAACATTTACTTTCTGTCAAGTTTCTAAGTTAATTTTGTAGTATCACATTCTGATGAAAATTGAGATTATTTTCTTAGAGATCAAAAATTACAAAGTAAAAGCCTTCAGTTGTGAGGATTTTTATTTTTTTTCTTGAATCAAATGCTTTTTTCATGAGTAGGTGTTTAGGTTTAAGATAATGGTGTTTGGGAATTTACAAAAGGGATTGTCTTAAAACTTTACTGCTTGAGAGTGTGGGGACAGGGGAATGTTAAATAGAGTGTGTTGAACTCTGTGGACTCAATGGCTTGGCACCTCGGACCCACAGAAATATAAGGCACTGGTTGGTGGACACTGGTGCACAATGTAAGTCATGAAGGGACAGAATTGATTTATATTTCTGGGGTGACTGGGGTTTCCTAAGAGTTGACCATGTTGGAGACAGAAATAAGCCTCACTGGTAGACTGGCAAAAGCATCCAGTAGAGGCTGGCCCTGGGGCTCCTTGTATACATTGTGTTAATTACTTCAGAAGGGGGCACTTCAGGGATCCCATGGGGCTTTTAGAATAGCTGCTGTAAGCAGAGATGACGTTAAGCAGCTGCCTGCTTTGCCTGGCCTGTTGGGTGATCTGTATGCTGTGGGGTTGCTACCAGAGGAAGAGCAACAGGTACCAATTGCTACAAAAACAGTGCGCAGACGGCAGTACTGCACTAACAGGATTTCCTTCTCCCCACTCATAACTTGATTCATCAGCTAGAGAGACAGGGAGTGATCAGCAAAACTCACTCACCTTTTAACAGCCCCATTTCAGTTCCTAGGTATAAAGTGGCAAGATGGGCATCTCACATCCCAACAGATGTGCTCAACAAAAACACTGCCATGTCTCCACCCCCTAGCAGGACAGACACACAATCTTTTCTGGGTGTAGTGGGCTTTTGGAGAATATATGTTCCAAACTTACAGTCTCATTGTGAGCCCCTTCTATTGGGTGATAGAGGGGGCCCTGAGCAGCAGCAGGCTTTTGAGCAAATTAAGCAGGAGATAGCCTGTGCCGTGGCCCTGGGGCCAGTGCGGACGGGACAGGATGTAAAGAACATCCTCTACACTGCTGCTGGGAAGGAAGGTCCCACTTGGAGTTTGTGGCAAAGAGCTCCTGGAGATACCCAAGGCCGACCCCTTGGATTCTGGAGTCGGGCGTACAGGGGTCTGAGGAGCGCTACACTCCAACTGAGAAGGAGATCTTAGCCGCGTACGAGGGGGTTCGAGCTGCTTCCGAAGTAATCGGTACTGAAACGCAGCTCCTCCTGGCACCTCGACTGTCAGTGCTGAGCTGGATGTTCAAAGGAAAGGTTCCCTCAACCCGTCATGCTACTGATGCCACTTGGAGTGGATTGCATTGATCACACAACCAGCTCAAATGGGGAGCCCCAGTTGTCCAGGCATGGTAGAAGCAATTGCAGGCTGACCTGAACTGTTGACACAACCACTCAGTTCCTTTGCTGTCTTGCACTTGCTCCAGCTAGACATAGCATAATAAAATAGCTAATGCATCTGTATGTAATTTTGGTGAGAATACTTGAAAGACGCTTGTTGGCAAAGAACTGAAATGATTGTGCAGTTTCATTTTTCTGTATGTACAACTTTATTTTTTATGCCATTGCACTTTTGAACTTTTTTTGTCATGTACCCTGCAACCACCACAGACACAAACGTGGAGTGCTCAGTGCTGCCTGAAGCAAGTTATGCTTCAGTTGCCTACACACAGCATGAGATCAGCATCCTTTTTTTTCTCCAATTTGCAAAGAGGGTTATTAAGGCTATCAAAGGAATGCAGAGGTGATGGAAGGTTAGAACGGCACAGAGAAGCTGTGTAAGTAAGTTGACATTTCTTTAACTAGAAGTCACATTAAATATTGATCTAGTGGATGGCAACCCAGCTGAGGGCAGGGGCTTGGACCTGTGTGGATGAGCTTCAACCCAAGCTGTTCTGCAGCTTTGTAAAAGCTGAAGTAGCATGGAAGTTTCCAGAGTGGTGTTTTGGCCATCTATGTCTGAGAATACAGTCAGTGGGGGGGGATGCATTACTAAGCTTTTTCGTAAGCATCCCTCTAAGATAAAAAAAGATCTTTTTGAACATACAATGACTAGTTTCTGATGATGTAGTTCTCAAGAACTTGTTATTCCTGATTTCTTGAATAGATCTGAAGCAGCGCCCAAATCCCTCAGACTTCAATGTAGTAAATACTTAATAAACCTCTGAGCTTGTAGGTGTGTTACTGTAACTGCCTGATTTAGGAGGTCTCAGTGAGTTGCTTCTTGAACTGAGCCAGCAGAAAGTACAAAGGTATGTAAGCCAGTACACTGTGCCCTGCAAGAAGGAACAAGGGAACAAGAATTTTCCTCCTGAATGAGAGCAAAGATCTGTAAAGCATACCGTCCTGACTCCAGCTAAAACAAGGGATAGGAACAAGTCTCATATAAAAGTGATCCCTTCTCACGCACCTCATGCCAGCTTTCTGTAGTCAGCTGTTCAGAGACTTCCTGACCCAGATGTACTCTTAGCAGTTGTGTTTAATAGTCTGTGAAAGACCCATTTGTTCCCTGCAATCCTGTTGTAATGGAACCCACAATTTAATTAAAAATAAAACACAAAAAGTATTCCTGTTCATATACTCCTCATATACTCATAGACCTGCTACCTTCTAACGCTGTATCTCTCCTACTTCTTGTAGATAAATGGGGGAGAGTACTGGTGCTCCAGTCCCTTCATTTTACAGAGTCTGCTCATGTTCTTTCTCATAGCTATAGAAGACTGGTTTCAGTACATTTGGAATGATATGTTCAAGATCTGTCTTCAAAGCCTGTAAAATTTCTACTGGGAGGTAATGTGTGAATTTGTTGGTTTTGCTTTGTTCCCAGATGAGTTTTGCTGGAGTACCTAAAAGACCTTTTTGCCAAACAGGCAGTTCTCTCAAAAGCAGAACCAGCAAACTGTTTTTTTAATGATTTATGTGCAGCACTGTTGACATAACATTTTCAATCTGAAGGATCTCATTAGACACATTAATACAATCTGTCATAAAGAGATGAGTTTTAAGTCCACCTTAAACATTTCATTCTTCAGAAAATAGTCCTTTGCTGTGATATCCCTCTTCCTTCATTCATTTGTCCTTTCTTCAGCATTTCTTGGCATTACTGCTATTTCAGCAGTGTTTGACTATTCATAAGGCTTATTACAGTGGTTCTGAGCCCTTCTTCTCAGCCTTTTATTTTGTGTTCCTACCCCAGTCAGTGGTGAGCAGCTTCATTCCACTAATGACATTCTCAGAAATAAGAAAAAATTCTGTTTTGCTACTGGATGAAATGTATATTTCACATGCTGATTCCTGTGCTATTCCTTTATCCAAGGCATTAAAAGCAACACGTTGTTCCGTTAATCAAAATTATTGATTACAAATGGGAGTAGTACAACTAAATTGCTGGATTTGGTTTCATATTACCTTTAAGAACTTTAATTTAGGTAACTTTCATTGTAAGAGCATATTAAGGGTGATGTGAGGTAAAAGATTAGCTGGATCAGCAGTGCAGGTGTTAACCCTTGGTTTTCTTCGAGGCAGAACAGCTACTGATGATTTTACCAAGCCTGTTACAGACCAGCCCTGATAGCAGCTTGCAGTTAGGATTCTTCTCTCTGCCATGTGTCTCAGCACTCGTCCCACTTTCTTCTCCAGTCTGCTATTCTGAGGCTGCATGTGTCCCTTTTCACTGTAGTTTGCCCCTTCAGCTTTTAATGGTGGTGTTCCACACAGCACCTCCTGTATGCACCAACTGTATTTGGTCAGATCTCGGTACTTCCTCTGTTTTCTTCCAATTGTTGTGCATTGAAAACTGATTTGGCACCTGTGAATGAATTGACACCAAAACAGTTAGGTGGATTTGGTACCTGGAACTTGGTAGTGGGCTCTGGGCTCTGAACAATGAGTTACTTTTCTCTGAGCCTTAATGAGCTTTCACTGGAACCTTTGTTTGTTTGTTTGTTTCCAAGTAAAAAATAAAGATATTATGAGGAAAACATGTGGACATTTAGTATATATAGATGAGTTTGTACAGTTGAGTAATGCAGATGTTAACACCTTGTTCTGCAGCAGCACAGACCACTGACCTGAGCACCTGAACACTGAGTACATTTCAAATTCATTAACTTTCTCCTTCAAATGAAATGCTAGGAATAGCAAAGGTCTGTGCAAACTGGTGTAATACAAGTGTAATTTCCCCAGAGCATAGAAACTGGGACATACTGGTTTGCTTTCTGTGAAGTAGAAAAGCCAAAGAGCCTATTGACTTGTGTGAACTCTGGTGCTAGGCTGTGTGGAAGAAGTTCAGTGCTGCATAAAGATGACCAAAATGTAAATAGTTTCCATTTTTTAACGTCAGCAGAAGTTCTGTGAACATGGCATGCTAGTGTACAAACCTTTCTAGCATATCACCTGTTGTCAAAGCTGTGCTTCTAGAGAATTATTTGATGAAATATGTTGGTTTTTAAAAATAATGTGTCTTACTTGATGTCAGCACAAAGAGTCAGCTTGGCATTTTTGATGGGTGTGCAGTATTTTTTGGAGGAGAGTAACATGCAGTCTTTGGCACCCATGCTTTTCTTTTCATGAAGAAGCGGTAAATTACAGAAAGAGAAATAAAGGCCAGACTCTAAGGTCATTCTGAATGGGCTATTACCTGCTACCCAAGAGGACTAAGTGAGCTCTCTGGTGCTTTGTTGCACATCATGGAGCCTTGCTGGCGGATGCCAGTCTATGTATGATTTCTTTTGCCCACAGATGCACACTGTTCTAGACCACAGAACAGACTATTGCCAAGCAGAAGTACCATTGCCCTTCCTATCCATTGGGCTGGAGTACTGATGTGCTAGAGATGCAGTATGCCAGTGTTCAGTCATCCCTCTGAAGAAGCAGGCCACCTTGGCGTTTGGCAGTCACCTGAAGTCACCCAAAGAATAAGCCAGAATAAGGTAGAGTAAGTGTATATGTAGAATGCTAACTCATTTGCAACATTTGTGAAGGCCAGTGAAGTGAAAATAAATTTGCCATTTTAATTAGATCCAAAAGCTTGCTTTGTTCTGTGCAACTCTCTGGTACTTAGAGCAGGGGTCGCAGAAGATGTGAATTTAGAAACCCATCCCATCTCATTCATTCAGTGCCCTGGACTCTCCTTAAGGGTTATTCAGATTCTTACGTCCCAACAGGCTTCAACAAACTTAGCTCACTGCAGTCTGGCTATGATGTGCCACTTTTGCTGCACTGATGTGTTTCTTGGCCTGGCTGGATCTAGTAGTTGGGTAGGGATAGTGATAGGAGGATGGTTGGACTAGATGATCTTGTAGGTCCTTTCCAACCTTATGAACCTATGAACCTATGATCTGAAAAACCCTCAGCACACTGCAAAGAAGTTTATCCCTTCCTGTCACATGAGGCAATCTTTAAGGCCCAGGTAAATGTTTTATCAGGGTCAGGTTACATTTTGTCTTAAAGGGATGAGCTGATTGCTAAGATCACTGAACTTAACATTTACATTCACTCATTGCCAAAGATAGATAAAAGGGTGAGCATAATTCTCCTTGAAAAATCCAACTCCATCTGAATAAAAATAAACATAAGCTATTTAAGGAGGGCCCGTGTCAATGTTTTTATCAAAATGTTTTACTCCAGGCACTAGGACAGCACAACCTGTACAAAAATTTCCTGCAGCTTCCTTCGAAGAAGGAGGATTGCAAGTGCTGCCTCTCGGGTCCATACTGAGGATCAGCAATTGAAGAAATTGCTAGGAGGTGAAATTATCTGTGAAGCAGCCTTGAGGAAAAGGGAGCCTGAGATTGCTGCCTGGTTTTTAAAATGTAGTGAGAGCTCAGGAAGGAGGAATTCCTTTGTGGAGGAAGGGGGGTGATTTTGGCAGCAGGCCTACTTGACTAAGAAGGAAACTTCTCAGCAAACTAAGATCAGCAAAAGAGCACCAGAGATGTGAAAGCAAGGGCAGACAACAAAGAAGAAACACTGCCCAAATACCTGACAAAATCAGGAAGACCAAATACACACTAACACTGGAAAGGGGAATGAGCAACAGGAAGGTAATCTACAGTTATTCTCATCACAAAAGGAGGTGTAGATAAAGATTTGGTGGTTGAGGGGGACACCCTACTGATGGAAATGGAAAAAAACAGAATTGTTGCTACTTGTCCTTCAGTATTCACAGGCAAAATCTGCTTCTATTTTTCTGTATGTATTGACATCCTTTGTGATGAAGAGGTGCTACCAACAACAGGGGAGCGATGGTTTAGAAAGACCTTAGATCTCTACTTATGTCCCCTTAAAACCATGGGACTGCATAGGAATCACCCACAAACACTGGGAGCTGCTTAATATAATAGCACTGCCTGTCACCCATAAAAAAAGGCAGTGGTTCCAGAGCCCCCTGCAAGTGGGCTGAGACTTTTGTGCCAATTTGTAACAACTGTGCAGTAGAGGATCTGGGGAAAGAAATGTTGACTGAACTTATTTTAGTCACCAAAGCAATGCTGGATCTTGTGCTGCACGTGTTTTTGAAATTCATCTCCAGAAAAAGTAAGGGAAAAATGATGAAAAGCCAGCAGAGATGCAGTATTTAATTACTTAGTAATGTATTATTAAACAATGTAAATCTCTAGCATTAAAACCAACAGGCATGCTGTAAATTATGATTTTGCAAGTTTTGGTGCTTGCTTATCACATTCTGTGCTATATATCTCCTATACTGTCAGCTCATTTATGGGTGATATAGGGTCTGCAGAACAGAGTTGTATTATCTTTCAGTAACTCGATATAATCGGCGTTACAGGAATTAATTTAGTCATGGTCTAATTATGCCTAATGTCTTAATATTTTGTTAAATATCCCATAGCAAAGAAGCTCAATAGATTAAGATACAGCAGTGTGAATAATCCTACTGTCATTCAAGAGATTTGCAATGAGGCATTGAAGAATTAGACTGCCAAATGAGTTGAAAGTATTTCATGTAAATGCCAGATAAGAAAAATTATTCTAAAATGGCTGTGACACAATACTTTTGACCACTTTACAAGTTTGTGCCTTTTATTGCTGGAGGTTTCATTCTCATGCATTACCACTGTATTATATCCCCTGCTGCAACTGCAGATCTTTCTGTAATAGCTTCTAAAGCTTGAGTATTCTATAACCATTGAGTAACATATCTCTACTTCAGCAAAGGACTTCTTCCCAGTGTTATAGGTCTGGGAACGATGCACCTGAGATATACAGGAACCCCTCTAAGAGAGGCTGTAAAAGAACATAGCTGCCTGAGGTAGAGACACAAAGTACTGCTATCTTAGAGGAAAAAGCAGTGTCTGAAAATGTATTTCTGGAACAAGACCCTGCTGCTTAGGCATGGAGACAGTGAGAATCTCAAAATAGTAGAAGAAATAGACTGGGACCTCTTTACAGGAACTGGGGGATTTATGTCAATTAAATCTTGCTCCTTACCAAGGAAATAGGTGCTGTAAAGAACCTGCATAGTCAGAAGTGAGAAAGGAGATGTCCTCCTCATGAGAGATTCCATCCCCTGTAGAGCATCTTCCACAGTCATAAATGAAAACAGCAGAGCAGAGACCTGGATACCGCTCCAGAAAGAGTTATGACAAAAAACTGCTTGAAGGAAAAGAACACAGAGACCTTGTTCTTTCTATGTTGGATAAGCAGAGGAGTGAAGTGAATAGCAGTGATCCTGTTGGGCAGTAAGGATCTGTTTGCTGAAACCATATAGTTGATAGGTACAGGCATCCACAATTCTTCCAGTTCCCTCCCTGGCAGTGGAAGCACTATGGCATCCTTTCCTCACTGCCAGCATGTGGCCAGGTTTGGTCTTTAGGCCTTATGTTTTAATATACAATGGGACTTGTGTCTGTGTTCTGTGATTGCAAGTGTCAAGCTCTTGAAGGGAGACATGACAGAACAAAACGATAAGGTGGGAAAATACAAACATTTCTGAAGCAATTAATTCATAACACTGGTGGGGAAAGATTTCAAAACGTGTTGTTTTTTCCCCAACAGAAATCTACTGGTGAGCTGTATTGAGTATTTTCAGAGGTTGTCAAGACCTGAATACATTATATCTCTACAAAATGTAAGGCATCTATTCAATTTTTTCATTAGAATGTCCATTCCCATGAGCCTGAAAAATTTGATAACCTACTTCATAAATATTTGATTGCATTAATCTACTTTACAAAGAAATAAAATACTGAAGAGTCAGTATAAAAAGAAAAATCAATGAAATACTAGAAGCAATACAATGAAGTAAGCTTTAACTGAAAGGGATAAAGATACTGACAGTGTTACACACTAATGAAAATTTTACCATGTTAGATTCTCTGTTCCAGGTATAAGAGAATGTTTCTTAACTGAGCCCAGTGCTCAATACCTTTAGATCAAACTTTGGTTATGTCACAGTTGTATATTTCAGACTATTCCATTGTGGTTGGGGAAGTGCTGTTCTTATGTCAGTCAATTGCTTCTGTGTTGAAAGGAGTTTTCAAGCACAGCCATAGCAAGTACAGCCCAGATAGGTATTCTCTCAGCAATTTTATCATCTCGGTATGCTGAAGGAGGAAATGTTGAGCCCCAAGTAATTACAGATGTTACCAGTAATTTTGAGGCAGCCTACATTTATCAGCCCCAGCTTACTTAAGTCTCTGGGCTAAGAGACACATGGATGAAACTGTGGGGTTAGGAGAACCTGGGCTTTCTGGGTGAGATATAGCTTTGCCATGGATCACAATCTCCTAGATACTCAGCTCAGCCACATGTGAAAAAAAATGATTTGGAATATCTGCTGATTTCACACGATGAAGTGACATTGGCCTTCAGGTGAAAACAGTTCAGATAAAACTAATCTAACCTCATTTAAGTTAATCTAGCAAGAGCTCTGGGCTGGTATTTTGGAATGGAGTGTCCATTTTACGTTGAACGCTGATAGTAGAGACAGAAACAAACCCGAACTTTGCTGTTAGAATATTCTGAGTTTGACCAGCAAGAAAGTGGTTACAATAGTCTCTCTAAAGTACAGGTTTGTGCACTGGTCCAGATTTGTTGTTCATCTGATTTAAATACTGCTTGAAATACTCAGTACATTCCTAAAAGAAATGCTGTGATCTATGCAACTATTAAGGTGTTTTAGCTGTCTGAATTTAATAATTGACAGCCCTAAGCAAACTGTCAATTGAGATGACAGATTCCTCTTCATTAAAGAGGGATACACTCAGTGAATCTCTAGCTGCTGACAAGAACAAGGCCTCTGTGATACAAAACAATCTGCTATAAAAACAGGAACGAACATTTCCTTTTATTTTGTAATAAACCATAGAATAATTTTCTGTTGTCTTTCTGCAATAAAATACTGTGTTGTTTTGGAAAAGGGCTGGGGGGAAGTGCTTTATATAAGAAAGATTTTTATTAAGCTTATATGGGAAAAACTGCTAAATAAATCTTTGAACTTTAATTAATCAAGACTGAATACTACATTCAGAAGAGCAGATTAATTATTTTATGTTCACTGGAGAAGATTAAATCAAATATCAATTACTTTTAAAAAGAAGAAGTAAACAACTCAATTTTAAGTGATGCTCCAGTCTGTTATTCTGTTGAAATGAGTCAAGATGGCATAAGACTTTTCTTTCAGAATTATTAACTCAAACATCAGAAACAAGCATGAATAGCAACAGATGAATTAAAACAGATTTAAAATCTAATGAAATGTAAAGATTTGGTGCCAACTTGTCACATTTCAAAGAAATTGGTTACATGTGCATTGGATGTCCCCCTTTCTGCCTAGAATGTGGGAGGTTCTTTGGGCCTTTCTGTTTGGTCCTTGGACGAAAGCTATTGCAAAACCTTTAGGTTGTTGCATTGTATCACAACAGCAACTCTGCCTCCTTATCTATACTGGACACTCCATTGTGTTGTCAATTTTTTCTCCTTATTCACTTGCCTTCAAGACCTCACATTTCTATGGTTTCTGTGTTCCTCCCTAAGGTTTTTGCAAGATAGGAGACCTAGTTTAACAAAGTTATAGTTTCCTTGAATCACCAGGAAAGCAAAGGTTTCACAGCATTAGTCAGTGAACTCTCAGTTTATTTCTTCCCATCTTCTCTTATTTTTGGTAACATCTTTCCTATGGTATTCACACTACTGGTTCCATATAGCATCCACAGCAATTTTAAGACCTTAATATAACACTGTGGGCATGTCTGTTCAATTCAGCATTTTCTAATTTACATTCAGTGTTTCTAAACAAGATTCTCTCTTTACACTGCTAGTTATGCTTTTCTGCTTTTAGTCTTGCTAAAATTGTTCTTCAGATTGTACAAAAATAAAGGAAAAATCCTATTTGTTCCATAAATCTTTTAAATTTCCACTTCAGCATTCAAACTGTAACAATTACCCTTTGTTACAGCCTGCTTCTATTCCTGTTAGAGACCAACATGAAGGCATTTTTTCCCATTGTTACTTTGTTAGCAACCAAGTTACGAAGAGCTAATTGTCAGTCTGAGCAGCACCCACTCATTTCATGAAGTTGATGATATCTTCCTCTTGCTGAAAGGAAATTCTTTTCTTCCTAATCTTTAGAGCACTTTGCTTGGGTATATTCGGTTTTACAGCAATCCATGAATTTGCTGCAAGTAAGTTTTATGAGAATGGTATAGAAAAACAGGTAGAAAAATGGATAGTGTGCCATGGTACTGATAAGAAGTATCAGTGTGTTGCTGCTACTGTCCACTAGTAAGTCAACAGAAATGACTGGAAACACCAGGGAGGAATTCCAGCTCATGATTCCTTGTCCTGCCTCTGAGTTTACTCCTATCTTGTAAAGGCCAGGATTGGAGGAGAAGGTGCAAAGACGATCAAGCTTTATGCATTCATGTTAAGCTGGAATTGAGCAAACCTCAGTTGTTAGTTCACATGTTGTGATCTGTGGTTTAGAGATCTGCCTAGCTCTGTTTTCAAGGAGATCCATGCCCAGGTATTTTGCCTAGGAGTTCTAGTAATTCTGCCTATCTTCTCCATCTCTGGCAAAAAGCCTTCACTGCACACCTGTATTAACTTCAAATGACACTTCTAGGTTTACAGGGAAAATAAAGTAATATATCATCGCTGGGCAAAGCAAGTTACCTGCCCTGTCAAGAACTTGCAGCCTCACTGTACTTTAACACAAACCAATTTATTTCTAGAAGGAATAAAAGAATGTTAAATGATCAAATACGGGTCCCAGTAAGAATGATTTATTTAATAGAGTTCATGTTCATAGATGGGTAGAATTCAGATGGGCTGTCTCAAAGTGATAGCAAAGGAAGTGTCCTTTTTCTCAACAATTTCATTCATTATTATTATTTTTTTTTAATGTGATGAAAGGATGTCTGAAATTAAATAATGAGGTCAGTGTGCTAATCATGAAATGTAGGGATGCACTGACTTCTTTTACTGCACTGTAGGACTGAAATAAGTGTTTTCTGGTAATAATACCTTAAATTGCCCTGACTTTTGCTTCAAAGCATACAAGTACTGTCCCTGAAGTCCACATAATGAAGGGTCATAAATATGCTTGCAGAAGTCATGAAAGTCCAGACAACGGGTTTTCCTCCCATGTCTGACACAGTGTACTTCATTTTCAGGATATTCATTACATGGGGAGCTGCTGATGCTACACCTTACTAAAATGGCCTACCATTCTCTCTAAGTTTCTGGGTTGGTGTTACATCCCACCTGTAACAGGAAAGAGAGGTGAGCAGACTTTCAAATCCCCCCAGTGGATTAAAGCAAAACAGTTCTCAGTGCTCACACATTAGGAGAAAAAATGATAACTTTAAATGGAAATTTCTACAAAAAGTTATCCTATAGGCATTAGCCCTCCATA